>NC_136073.1:427147737-427782380 GCF_964261635.1 Lissotriton helveticus | reverse complement strand
TCTTTTTAAGCAGTATTTTTATGTTGCACACCATACCAACTAAATACAGGGCTTTTTCTGGACCACAAAAAAAGTGCCACCAACAGCTAGAGTCTGAAAAATGCATGCAGGAATTGAAGAACATTAATTTGGACAGTATATCTGCCGATGTTGCTCTTTTATCTGAAGATGGTGAACAAGTGTATGTGGTAAAGGGCAAGACTGTTATGGGTGGGTCTTTCAGAAATAATAATACAAGAGGTATGGCACCTGGCAAGATAAGCCTTCGACTCGCAGTTGCTGTAGGTGTGGGAGCAATTATCACATGGCCAAGTCAACGCTTTGTTTTGCCACTGGAAAAAACTGTCTTAAATGTGACAAAAAATATGTTGGTGTACATGTGAAATGTGATAGAGAAGTAAATTGCTGTTGTAGAAGAGGAGAGATCACAGTCCCTGTGTTGCAGGAAGAGAATACGGAGGGTGTGAATACTGAAGCTGGTCAGGGTGGAAAAAGGAGGAGGGTACGCCAAAAAGCAAACGGTCATTAATGACAGGGATGTGTCTTTGATGGTGGACACAGGTTCTTTATATACCATCATTCCCAGAGAGTTGTTTCTTGCCTCATGGCATGAGCGACAATTGGTGGCATCTGATTTCATACTAAAGGGGTATCAAGGAACTGATATAGGTGTCATAGGATTTATTACTACTCAGATCAAATGTGCAGGGAGATAGCATCTGGGAAAAGTATATGAGGCTGTGGAGGGTCCCCTTATCCTAGGATGGTCGCATCAGTATGATCTTATCATGGTGAATCCAAGGGTTGAAAATCTGGTATTGCTGATTGAGGACGATGGGTTAGAGGTTGTGTCCTCTCGCCATAAGGGTGTATTTGCAGATCGGTTAGGTGTGGCTAATAACTACGTACACGAGATCAGATTTTTAAAAAATGCTGCGCCTGTGAAGCACATGGCCAGGAAGGTAGCAATGACTGCAAGACCTAAAGTCAAGGAGATTATTCACCAAATGGTGGAGAATGGAGTAATAGAGGTTGTGGAGGCTGTAGAGTGGTTGTCTCCAGTAGTTATAACCAAATATTGGATGGGTCTTTCAGGTTCTGTGTGGATTTGAGGAGCCTGAAGGAGTGTGTTGTGATGGACAATCTTCCTAAGAACCAACATTAATGAGTTGATTTTGATGGTGTTGAGGGAGAAATGCTTCTCCAAGCTTGACTTGAGATCTGCGTACCATCAAGTCAAACTTCACTCAGTATCCAAACATCTCACTTCTTTTGTAAAGCCGGAGGGAACTTTCAAATTTTGTAGGTTACCATTTGGCTTGTGTTCGGCTGCAAATGTGTTTCAAAGGATAATGATGAAGTTTCTTTTAGGGATGGACAATGTAGTGGTCTTACAGGAAGACATTCTGATGTTTGCAGATGATGATGGTATTTAGCACAATAGGATTTTGGATTAAGTACTGATGTGGATTGGCTATGCTGGTTTGACTTTGCACAAGGAGAATTGTGTGTTTTTGGTATAGGAGGGGAGTATTTGGGCTATTTAATAACAAGAGATGGGGTAAACCAAAGCCAGTCATGTTAGTGCGATTTTAAAGTCCCAGATTCCCCACGATAGGGATGCTCTTAGGTCATTCTTGAGCCTTGCCCAGGGGAATGTGTTAGTACCTTATCAAACTGAAATGAAGACTATTATCACTGTGGATGCAAGTGCAGTTGGGATTGGGGCTGTTATGGCACAGGTACATGGTAAGTTGGAAGGGACGAGGGCTTTCGTGCCGCATTCTTTGACGGACGCTGAACGGAATTATTCCAGAATTGAGCGGGAAGTGTTAGCTGATGCATAGGCCACAAACTATTCCGGGTGTTTTTGTGGGGCTTTGTAGTTCTTTTTAGGATGGATCATAAACCCATTCTCAAAGTTCTGGGTCTGGAAGGTATAAAAAAATTGTTCTGGGAGAATAGCGAGGTTAGCAGTCAGAGTACAGGAATTTGATTGTAGACTAGAGTATGTTCAGGGTTGGAAGAATAAGGTGGACGACTGCTTGTCCAGCTTACCGGACAAAGTTGCTGATGTCAAAGAGTTGGAGACTGAGGAGGTAGAGGCCAGTATAGAGGATGTCACAAATAGGTCGCTGGATTATATTTCTGAGAAGAACTGGATTGTTGCTATGGAACAAGATTCTACATTTGTTGGTCATGGAGAAGGTTAGGAAACTACAGGAGGGAGAGTGCTTTAACAGAGGGTGTGAGCCTGTTTCTGAAGCTGCTTGATGAGTTGACCATACATGATGAGTGGTTGTTACTATGGAAAGAAAGATTGGCTCCGCCGTGTGCTGTCAGGCACAGATGAATTAAAGTGCCACGTGAGGGGCATCTGCGGTTGACAATGACTAATAAAAGTTTGTGTGAGAAGTTCTGGTGGCCTCTCATGAATAATCAGGGAATTGATTGTGAGATGTGAGGCTTGTAGGGATTCTGAGAAGCGTTTGAGGGTAGGTTTGGGTCATTTGCCAGAAAAACAGCACGTTGCTGAAACTGATGTCTTGATTTTATTGGGCTGTATGGAATGCTCCAAGAACATGAGAAGTTTGCTGCGGTGTTGGTGGATCACAAATCTAGATGGTTAGAAGTGAATTTTATGAGGAATATTTCCGTGAGACACACCATTGAGGTATTAGGTGAGCTCTTTGGGAGGGAAGGGATACCTTCATTGTTACGCTCAGACAATGGAACCCAACTGGTTTCGCAAGACATGAAAGTTTTTCTGGAGACATTGGGAATTAGGCATGTGTGCTCTTCTTTGTATAATCCTCTACGCAATGAATTGGTGGAAAGACTTAATAAATTGGTGAAAGGAACTATGCAGTTGGCAGCGAGTGCTGGCTTGTCAGTTCAGGGTGCAGTTAAGGACATGCTGTGGGCATACCGTACCACGGTGAATACCATCACAGGCTTTACTCTGTTCGAGATGGTACGGGGTAGGAAAGCCAGGACCAAACATGTTCCTTCATGGGAAGGCATGGCTTGGCAGTTCGGGCTGGACTGTTCCCATGAGGCACAGGGTCAGACTGATTTGCATATAGCCATGTCTGAACTGGGGTGGCAGAGTGGGCTAAAGAACGGTGATGGATCAAACCCTGATCTTTTGACTGGGTGTGAGTGTTTGATTGGTTCAGATGTTCCGTCCATCACCACCCCCTTTTGTACCGCTTTTGGCCAACATAAGTGTGGCAGGGTATGCCCAGACGTGAGTCCCTTGCTCACTTTGCCACTGGATTCAAGCAAGCCGGGCTGAAGACGGCTGGAATGCCAGAAACCGGTCCTCGGAAGCTTGTTTCCGGTCCAGGGAAGGCATGGCTTGGCAGTTCGGGCTGGACTGTTCCCATGAGGAACAGGGTCAGACTGATTTGCATATAGCCATGTCTGAACTGGGGTGGCAGAGTGGGCTAAAGAACGGTGATGGATCAAACCCTGATCTTTTGACTGGGTGCGAGTGTTTGATTGGTTCAGATGTTCCGTCCATCACCACCCCCTTTTGTACCGCAGGGTGCAGTTAAGGACATGCTGTGGGCATACCGTACCACGGTGAATACCAGCACAGGCTTTACTCTGTTCGAGATGGTACGGGGTAGGAAAGCCAGGACCAAACATGTTCCTTCATTGGTGTGGGGGGGGGACATGTAAGCTTGCAACCGGGAGCTGCTCAGGAAGTGGACATAAGAAAAGGTTTATTGATGTTGGTGATTGGGTTAAAGTGAAGCCTGATGGTGTGGGCAAAAGTTTGACCAAATTCAGGGGTTCCTTCAAAGTTAAGGCAGTGAAGGTAAATGGATCAAGTTAGAAGATGGGCAGACATGGAATCTCAGACAGGTGGCTTTATATCAAAGACGGGATGAATGTGAGAAAGATGAGCATGATGCTTCCAGAGTCAAGTTTGCCATAGGAGTGTGTGTTGGAGGAGAAATTTGGACAAGATGTGAGTGGATTGGAAAGGGGAAATTAGTCCAGGTGTTCTGAACCGGTGGCTGGATCACAGGGCAGGAAAGTGGCAAGGATGAGGAGACTACCAAGATATCTACAGAAGTATGTGTGTGATTAACTTTATCATTTTCCATTTTCAAAGCCATGAATTTTTTTGCACAGTTTTCTTTTCTTTATGATGCTGTTCTCATTTGGGTATGTAGCAGGGGTTTGGAGATGTTGTTTAAGGTTTGGGGTAGTGATGGTTCTCTTGTTTTCATTTATAAGAAGGGGGGATGTGTCGTAGTGTGCTTGGACAGATTCCGCTAGGATGGAGCTACAGAATCCTTTATGACGCCATGTGTTCTTTGGTGTCATCGGGGGTATGGGTTCTGGAGTGGACAGTTGGTGACTAGCTGCGCCTGGCACGACTAAGGTGTGGGGATTCTCTCTAGATGAATAAGAGCGCCCTGGATCATTACAAAAGTCTGTCACTGCAAATCGCTGCACCATTTCGCCATTTAACCCAAGCCTGGCCAGGATCATAAACTAAACAAAATACCTCAGAATGGACAACCTAGTGAAGTACCCATCTAATTCCTATGAGCATGAGAAATAGCATGAAGGAGCCTGAAGAGCAGCTCAAAGCTGTCAGCTTACTATAAACCATTAACACTTCTTTATACATCATACCACGTGCTATATCCCATAACATGATAATCACACCTCAGTGTTCAACACGGATGACATGGAAACACTTCCCACACAGGATCAAAAACAAAGAAACATATCCAACCAGACTACATGGTGTATTGTGCTACCCATATAGGGAAGCGCTTCAGCGCCGCACATAGGGGTAGTAAGCGCTATATAAATGTTTCAATACAATTATGTTATCACATGGATGGTATAAAGTCCTTCCTGGAAATACATTGTTTCGCCCTGGAAGCCATTCCTAGTGCTAGGGTACACCATATGTATATGGTGCCCCCAATAATGGGTTCATCTCTTGCAAAATTATGACTATTCCTGACATAATGTGGTACTGGCAGAATAATGTTAGATCGTAACATATACGGGGCATCTTTGGACTAGTCATGGCATGGTAGCAGCTACCTTTGCTTTATTGTGAATGTGCTTGGCCTAATTGTTGCCTTCAGTCACATTAACCTTGCCATCCTTGGATAACTAACCCTGTTTTATGCTTTGGGGTGGTTGATGTTTTCCCACAATTCATCCAGCTAAAATATTGCATGCAGAATATCAACTACCACAATATTTTGAAGGTAAGTATTTATATATAGATTGTATTTCATTTACGTCAAACAATTTATCGTCCAAGTCAGATATAGGGGATCTGGGTAACGAGAGGATGGTTTGGGCTGTTATCTGCATCCTCTCAAAACACACTATCAAAATTTCTCTGGTGAATGCCGCAGACCACTGGCGAAGCATCACACCCAGAGAAATGTGTGATGTGCCTTACAATTTGATGTAATTCCCAGGTCCGGCCTCTTAAGACTTACATAGACATCAGGGTTTCCAACATTTGAGTGATTCGCTTGGTGAAATCCCTGTTTCAGTCTCGACAGTGTCACGCTTGCTTTTTGGTGCTTAATAATTTTAAATTTTTATCTCCACATTTTTTTATTCTTGAAGGTATACGGATCTTCAAGGTAGGGAGATGTGGAAATAAAAGAACAGTATATCTACACTTGCTAAATGTATGTACTTTCATGATATTGTATTAGTCTATTTTCTGGAGATTCATTTTGGCATGGAAATATTTCGTTACTCAGTATCATGACAATCACTACTAGTAATCCTGCAAATTGTGGTCACAACAATAATGATATTTTTTGTGGTCACTACTGCAACAATGGACAAAGCCATTAGTACGTTTTGGACAATCTCCACTTATAGAACGGCTCTTGTTATAGAAATGATTGAAGACCCTTGATCTACACAAACTTAAAAATACCAAGAGAAAGCTAAACAGGTTTGTCAATTTTCATAGAGATCCAAACTGTGACATATAGATTAGTAAACCAACAATATTTTTGACGTGGCCTCCCCCTTTTGACCATCATGATCCCTGAAATACCAGCATGGAGCTGAACTTTCTAACTGCTTGCCATATTTGATGAATATCACACACCACTAAAGTTATAAACAACTGAAAAGTGTATTAACCCCCCCAAAAACCTGCCCTCTCCTGGAACTTTACCACCACTGAAACATAACTTGACCTACCAACAGAAAACGAATCCTTTCATTGTCGGCCAAATGGTGTGCAATTTCATACTGCAGTGCCAAACTGACTAGCAAGTGAACACACTTTAGGTGCACCCCTGCTTGAGGGATATGCACGAATTTCAAAAAACTCAAATGAATCTCAACATATTGTCTGGCCAAATTTCATGCACATAAGAAACAGTTCCTAAGTTATAAGGAAATAAAAAATTGGCTTTTCAACTGACAGCATATACAACAAGCATTGGCAAAGCCAATTGGTCTAGCCTATTTGATAAGATATTGGCTTTGACAATTTCTTTTAGCCTTGGCTACTGTGCAGCAAGGCTAAAAGTGACACGTCGTGGGAAAGGGAAGCTAAAACGAAAGTGCTTTGATGCAGTTAGCTCTGGCAATGTCGTAGCATTTTCTTTTTTAGGGTGGGTGAGGGGAGGGGGGTACACAGAGAACGGGAAAGGGGGTTTGGGAGGGAAGAGGCCACAAGGACATAGGGAGGGTGGGCAGTGGTAGTGAAAAAGCAACACAGTCAATGGCAGGGGAGGTGTTAGGACAGAAGGAGAAACACAGACAACAGGGGGTGGGGTGGGAGGGAAGAAGCAACACAGACAAGAGGGTGAGGGTAAATTTGAGGGAAAAAGCAACAAGGACTTAATCACAACAACAGCAGCGGAAGGACCCTAATCAAGATGAAGCAAACAGTTCTTGGTCCATGCTCCAACCGAAGGAAAGGAGAATAAAGCTGGCACACCAAGCTGGTTCATTGAGCAGCAAAGGAGAGTGTCAATTAGGCCCAAGAATGGTAAGCAGTGGGCGGGCCCCAAGCCCTTTCTAGTAAACAATATATGTTGCAAGTGAGAGCGCGTAGGGTAGCAGTGCTTGCATTGCTACAGGTGAAACCTAAAAAAGTAATACAGAAGGTAGCAGCCCGAAAACATGGAAACACATCAAGTGTAATCAAATGCTTAAAAAGACACCAAAAAAGTGAACGTTAGTTTTTCTCCAAGTAAAGCAACATATGCAGCCAGGAATACAGAATATGAAACAAAATGTTGATATAAAGAGTAGGAATGGGAAAGGAAGACAAAAACAGGGAAACACATTTAGCTGGGTAAAACAGTAAGCAGCAAGCAAATTGTATTGTCAGTGTGCCCTTAAAAAGTAACCTAAAACAAAGCTGTGGAGCACACAAAAGTGTGTCTGAAATTGTAACACTAAATAATAATGCAGATGTATAAATAAAACATTTTGTTTGGAAGCAAGAAAAGAGATTCAACATTCGGAGTTGGCTATAGAGTGGGAAGGAAGCTGGTTGGGCCTTGCAGGGATTCGCATGTTATGCACTACAACACATAGATATATCCAACGATACCGTAAAAATATGGTTTGTGCAGATTCTCAGTCCGTGTGTGGAGTACAAAACGCAGCAGCTCAGAGGGGTTGCTTCAGTGTGACACGCCAGCACCTTGTAGCATTGGCACATGTGTCACCGGAGAAAAGCTTAGGTTGGCGGGGAAGGGGGTGGGGGGGGGGGCGAGAGGGTGCTATCAGAGGTGATAAATATTCATGTGTCCCCACCTCAGTGGGGGAGGAAATGGTGGCTGAGAGGTATTCAAATGAAATTTTACCAAACTCTAGAAATAGTGAAAGTTAATACCAAACTACCCCCCCCCCCCCAACTGAAGATGGAGTTCATTGGCTTCCAAATTCAACTGCCCACAGAGCTACAGAACAAACCGATACGAGCAGGTCAGTGGGTTTACCAGTGCATTTTAATAGTACAGACCCCCCCCTCCCAACGACTCAATAAGTGTACACATATTTCATGCCCAATTTAGTAGATAAGACTATGGTCATTTCTTTTCTGTAGAAGGATTCGACATGTACAACTAAAGGTGCCCTGCAGGAACTTAAGTCAAGGCATACCATACAAAAAGCAGGGAAGCAGACGTTGTCTGGGAGAGATCCAAGAGTAGAGACGACGTAGGAAACCAGCTCTAGTGTGTGTGCCTTCGAGGTGGTCTGCCCAGCTCCAGCAGTCCTTGCTCCCGATTTAGGACCATCTGCAAGAGTGCACAATAGTTACTCCATCACCAACCCCCTCCCCCAATGCTGCCCACAAAAGCGAACTCGGACTCACAAGATGGATTCCAATATTTCCCTTAGGGTGCACAATCAGCCCCTGCTTCAACACTGGCCTACGAGCCACCTAGCAGTGTTTGTGTAACAAGCTGTGGCCATGGCTCAAAACTAGAAGTTTACGGGATATGTACAACAAAATGGGTAGCAGGTTATGCATTACACCAACTGAGTTGCAGCTCCTTTTCTAGTTCCTCCTAAAAAGCTATACAATTCCAATCCCTTTACTTCAGTATATGCCTTTCCCTAGGTGGTACAAAATAAATTAAAATAAATGATGTTCCAAACATTCCTGCGTCAGGCAAACGCCCTGCTGACACTGGATCAAATGATGCGGTGTGCAAACAATCTAAACCTACTATAAAACACACTGCATCGGTAAGCAAAACAAGTCCTAGAGAAAACACAAGCAGCATCACCAGCTAAAGTTTCTAAACCACCATGGAGGTCAGGGAACATTCAAAGATACAAACAGAGGATCGCCTGACCACACAAAGCACTCACGGACAGCGGGAGGGGGGCGGGCATACGGACAGCGGGAGGGGGGACGGGCACATGGACAGCGGGAGGGGGGACGGGCACACTACAAAACATTCACAGATACAAACTGAGGATCGCCTGACCACACAAAGCACTCATGGACAGCGGGAGGGGGGCGGGCACACGGACAGCGGGAGGGGGGACAGGCACACTACAAAACATTCGCAGATACAAACAGAGGATCGCCTGACCACACAAAGCACTCACGGACAGCGGGAGGGGGGCGGGCACACGGACAGCGGGAGAGGGGACGGGCACACTACAAAAGATTTATTGGGCATTACAGACTGCAAAGCCACCAGGACACACACAGGCTGTGGGGAGCCCACAGGTGTCATTGGAAACTCCTGAATCAAGCAGAACATGACATTCAGCAGGACACTGCAATGTCAAGGCAGAACAACTACATGACAAGTCTTCTTCCAACAAAAAAACCCAAAAAATAATATAGAAACAAAAGATATAGAAATGACCATTGTAAGTGTAAAACCCCACATGTTCTCTAAGGCTAAACTTCATTAGCGGAATCTGTCCTTCGGTGATGGGCGCCCCCTCCGCAAGCCCAAACCTAGCTTGAGCGGCTGATGATGATACACATGCCCATGTGAAAGTGACGTCATATACCCACGTGAAAGTGACGCCAGATGCCCATGTGAAAGTGACGCCAGATGCCCATGTGAAAGTGAAGCCAGATGCCCATGGACACACGGACAGCGGGAGGGGGGACGGGCACACTACAAAACATTCACAGATACAAACAGAGGATCGCCTGACCACACAAAGCACTCATGGACAGCGGGAGGGGGGCGGGCACACGGACAGCGGGTGGGGGGACGGGCACACTACAAAACATTCACAGATACAAACAGAGGATCGCCTGACCACACAAAGCACTCACGGACAGCGGGAGGGGGGCGGGCACACGGACAGCGGGTGGGGGGACGGGCACACTACAAAACATTCACAGATACAAACAGAGGATCACCCGACCACACAAAGAACTCACGGACAGCGGGAGGGGGGCGGGCACACGGACAGCGGGAGGGGGGACGGGCACACGGACCGGACAGCGGGAAGGGGGCTGGCACACAGACAGCGGGAGGGGGGGCGGGAACGGGCTCACGGACAGCGGGAGGGGGGCGGGAATGGGAGTAAAATATGCCGCTTACCTGCTAGCAACTCGCGCAGCCCACCCCTGCAAGGCACACGTTGGAAATGAAACCAACATGCCGATACCAAAAAAAACAAAAAACAACCGCCCACCGCCGTAATGACGTCACAAAGGGGCGGGATGAGAAAAATTCAACGGAAACGCCGACGAATCGCCTGGCAGAATGACGGACGTCTCTCTCTTCCAATGGCTAGCCTCCATTTATGGAGCTAGCCAATGGAAGACAGAGGCGGGACACAAGCAACATATTATTCTCAAAAGATTTCGCCTGCGCGAAACGCTGCTGCGCAGCTTTTGACAGGCGAAACCTAAAAAGGCCAAGCTCTATGGAGGGAGCAGTAGGCAGGGGTAGTAAGGTGGAGGGAGAAACAGTACCTCAATCACGTCAGGAGCAGCAGACGGGCACAGATTCACTTGAATCAATCTGTCTTTGGTCCCTGCTCCACAGCAATGATTGGTAGTGATATTGGGATAGCACTGGCTATTTAAGGAGGCTTTAAAGAAGAGTGAAATGAAGCCAACAAATAGTAAATAAACAATGAGCAGGCTCCAAGCCCTCTTTTGTATATAACTGTCTCGCAAACGAGGCGCATGCGCATGCACTCGCAGGCTCGACCCTTTAAAATGGCAGAGGGGGGGCGTGGCCAAGATGGCGGAGTTTGAGGACGTGTTCCCTGCGAGCTCCTCCGACCCCGGCCGGCCCGGTTCCTATAATCAACGTGTTCTCCCCCCCCGCGCTTCTAGTGGGGGCTGGAGACGCTGAACACCGCGGTGCAGTTGGCGGATCGAAGAAACGGCTAAATCGCCTGCCGGAGGGGCTTGGACAGTTTTTGCTTGCCCCGGAGGCGCGACTGGGCCTGGCGCAGGCCGGAACGGGGAGGAGTCCCGTTGGCCCAGGAGAGGAAGCGAGGACGGGACTGCGGCCTTCCCCGACCGGATTGCCGGGAAATTGCCTGGACCCCCTGCCGGAGCCGATTGCGCAGGACCCGCGAGCGGCGCGGCTGACGGAGGTGCGGAAGAACCGGCCCAGCGTGGAAGCTGCTCCTGGACGGGCCGCGGCCCGTATTTGCACCAGCCTCGTGCACGGGCCTGGCCCCGGGGTAACGCTGTCGGGAGATCCTGTGGGGCCGGGGGAACAGAGGCGGAGCGTCGGCCCCACCTGAAAGACGTTGAGTGTGCCTGGCGGAACGCCCCCCCGGACGCGGCTGTGAGGGAGAAACCTGTCCCCCAGAGGCCTGGAGTGGAGCTGTGACTGGCCCGGCAGACGCCTAATCTAGGCCGGTGCTGCGGCCTATGCTTCCGGTGGGACGGAAGTCGGAGCTCCGAGCCGAGTGGACCCCGCAGCGGACCCAGAATCAGCGGAGGTGAGCCTCAGAGGTGGCAGTGACCGCCCCCCACGACCTGGGGGTGGGGGATCGAGGTGGACTGAAGGCAACGCCAAGGTTTGGGAGGCAGCCCGGGCTCCAGGCAAGATCCGGGGCATCGGCGCCCCAGGGGGGGGACTGAGACCTGGTGAGGGGGTGGTGCGATTGCTGAGGCTTGGGTGGCCATCGGGCTTGCCCCCCACCCCAAGCCCCCCACGATTGGCGATATTCTTGCGGCCTTCTCCGCGGTTGGGATCTGCCGTGGATTTGAGACCTCGGTGAGGTCGGTGTGCCCTCGGACTGACCTCGCAGGTGAGGAGGAGTTGCGGGGACCTGTAGGAAGCGCTGAGAGCCCGGACGCGCGCCGGGCCCCAGGACAGAGCGCACCAGGGTTCGCCACGGGAGCCGCAGAAACACTTTAGCTCCCCACGGATCCCGCCTTGTGAATAGGCCAGAGGGGAGGAGTGAGACTCATCGGAGCGGCGGAGGCCCCGGTTGCGGGGTTAAGGATATCAAGAGCCCGGTGGACTGTGCCACGACCGACCGGGGGCGAGGAGTTACCCCCCGTGACAGACCCGCAGTCGCGGATATCGGCGTGCCGGAGGCCGGGAGCCCGCGGCGGTGAAGGTGGGCGACCTCCGCAGTGCGACAGGGTGCGTCGCGGCTGCTGTGAGGGGCAACACTATGGCAGGCCAGCGTGGGAAGAAAGGAGATCGAACCCTCCCGGAGATGCTGGGCAGGGGACAACAGAAGGGAGAGAAGGGGTCCACCTCCCCGGGCACGTCCAGAGCCGCGCAGGGAGCTGGGGAAGGAGAGGTCCCCATCACCAGGTCTTTCTTAGAGACCCTCTTCAATTCCCTGCGTGAGGACTTCCACACACTGAAGCAGGAGGTGGCGGGGGAGGTTCGAGAGGTGCGACGCGAAGTAGACAGTCTTGGTGAACGGGTGGCTACCATGGAAACTGCTAGACACTCTAGGGATGAAGAAATTGCTCACCTGCAGCAGGAGGTCCTGCGCCTACAGGACCAACAACTGGACCTTCAGGCACACAATGAGGACCTCGAGAACAGATCCCGGCGAAACAACATACGGGTTCGGGGAGTGCCATCCAAGGAAGAGGGTGCGGATGTGGCAGGTTTTCTCCAGGTGTTGTTCAGAGAGATTCTGGGGGAAGACGCGGACTTTCCGATTCGGATCGACAGGCACGGAATCCTCCAGCCCCGCCACCGGACATTCTTGCTTTCTTACCTGACTACGCACTTAAAGAACGTATCCTCCGGGAAGCGAGGAAGCGCGAACCTTTGCAACTAAGGGATTATCCAGTGGCCCTATTCCAGGACCTCTTGGCGATTACGCTCAGGAAACGGCGAGCGTTCAAGGTAGCCACGGATTTTTTACGGGAAAAGGAAACACTGTATTCATGGGGGCACCCATTCCGCATCATTTTTCGTTGGAACGGAACGCTGCACCAGCTTCGCTCTCTCAGAGACACGTGTGCAGTACTGGGCATTGATGTGGCAGAGGAGAGGGAGCAGTCGCCCCGAAGGCGGAGAGTGACCAGGGATGGTTGGCAGCAGGCCCCGCGGCGGCGGGGCTCGAGGCAGGGCTCCAGACCAGATTCGCTTACAGTGAGAGCGGGAATGGAGGAGGCTGTACGCTCAGTGGCACGCACAGCCTGATATGCGGCCTAAGTTGATTCCGGGAGGAGATCACCTTTCTTGTATTGTTTCGATTGCTGCACCAGGGGCTGGGGGGGCGGCGGTGAAGACGTGGTAGGCTGGACGTCCACTACAGTGACTCACCACAGACTTGTTCCACTTGGAACCGGACTGGGACTATGAGGTTTGCGGGGTTGTTGCAGGGGGGGTGGGGGGAGTTGGGGGCGCTACTGCAGCATTGAGATGGCTGTTTTTTCATCTTTTGCTTTTTGGCTGTTGGGGGGTGGGTGGAGTGGAGGGGTTGAACAAGACAAGGTTTGTGGTCCTAGTTGTAGAGGGCAGGTTGGGGGGTACCAAGGGAAGGAGGGATTGGGGGGGGCTCAGGAGGGGGGGGGGCGGAGATGTGGGGTTGGTTTGGGGGTAGGGGGGGTTGGTCCAGTGCTCTTTCCGTGTCTTGCCGTCTTAGCTGGGCTCACACACAATACATGCTTCTGTACCACCCCGTTTCGACGGGGATCTATTGCTTGTATGCGCACCTGCTCCTGTACCCTGGGGCTCGCCTGTGCTGCTTTCTATTGCTCCGCCCCCCGCGGACGGGAGCCCATTGCTTGCGCCCACATTTGTCCCGATGCCTTTGACGACCCTTAAGGTTGTAACCCTTAATGTTAAGGGGTTGAACAATCCGGTTAAGAGGAGAGCGGTTCTGTCCCTATTAGAAAACACACAGGCAGATATCTGCCTACTGCAGGAGACCCACTTGCTGGCCCGCGATTGCCATAGGCTGCGCTCCCATAAATTCCCGACACAAGACGGGACCATCTCCTGGTTACGGGTCCGGTCTGTGCGATGGCCACGGCTTCCGAGATGGGGGTCCTCTCCTTGTCGGATCATGCTCCGGTCACGGGCACCTTTAGCTTTCCGCCAATGCCCTCAAAGCACAGAGTTTGGCGCCTCAGGGACACCTTACTCCACAAACGGACGGTAGTGAAGCACATTACGGATACCATCCGTGAATATTTGGATCACAACGATAACACCGACACCGCCTTAGCGACACAGTGGGCAGCCCTGAAGGCGGTCCTCAGGGGGGAATTTATAGTCATCTCCTCAGCGGAGAACAGGGAACGGCAGCTCAAACGGGACGAACTCACACAACGGGTCCGTGAACTTGAGCAGGTGCATCACCGAACGGGGGCTCCCAGAGTCTGGCGGCAACTCAAGGCAGCGAGGAAACTCTTGTCGGCCCTGGATATGGACCGGGTGGAGTATGCGGCACTGCGTCTACGACATGCGTATTATACAGGGGGGGACAGATGTGGCCGGCTTCTGGCGAACAAGCTCAGAGTGGCGCACCAACAACATCAGGTGAAAGAGATCAGGATCACCGACGACGTGGCGGTCACGGAGGATGCCCAGATTGCCGAGGCCTTCCGTCAGTTCTACGCGGGTTTGTATGCGGGTGACCCCCCCCCATCGGAGCCCGAGGCGGAGGAGTACCTGGACTCGGTCGCCCTCCCCTCCCTGGCTCCGGCGGAATACCTGGAAAGGGACATTCGCATTGAGGAAGTTGTCACCGCTATTTCTAAATTGAAGCATGGCAAGTCCCCGGGACCAGATGGCTATACATCGCTTTTTTATAAGACGTTCTGTACGACACTGGCGCCTATCCTTACCCGTCTTTTCAACTCGTTCTCTGAACCGGGCGCCATCCCGCCTGACCTCTTGCGGGCCACCGTGACTGTCATCTCCAAACCAGGGAAAGACCGGACCCTCTGCGGCTCATATAGACCGATTTCACTCCTCAATGTTGATCTCAAGCTGTATACTGGGATCCTTGCGGCCCGGTTGGCACTCCACTTGCCGGGTTTGGTGGACGCGGATCAGGCGGGACTCGTCCCCGGGAGGCAGACGGTGGACAATACTAAGAGGGTGACACATCTTCTAGAGAAGGCCTCCCGGATTTTCGGAGAGAGAATGATGCTGGCAGTGGACGCGGAGAAGGCGTTCGACCGGGTACACTGGCCTTACCTAGAACGGGTCCTAGCGAAAGTAGGTGTTGGGGAGAAATTTCGCTCCCTGGTATTTAACTGCTATAGGTTTCCTTCTGCAACGGTGCGGGTGAATGGCTACAGTTCACAGAGTTTTACGATAGAGAGGGGCACCAGGCAGGGATGTCCGCTGTCCCCGTTGCTCGTCGCCCTGTATATGGAGCCATTTGCCCAAAGGATACGCCAGAACCCGAGTGCGACAGGGGTGAAAATGGGGGGGGGGGGGTAAGTCCACACTGTCAGTCTATACGCGGACAACGTCATTCTGACCCTGGATGACCCGAAGAGGGCGCTCCCGGCATGCATTGCAGAGCTGGGCGCCTTTGCAGCGGTCGCGGGATTTAAAATGAACTTTGGGAAATCGGTGGCCTTGGATGTGTCGTTGTCTGTGGCCACAAGAACCGAGTTGCAGAGCCTTTACCCCATGCAGTGGTCGTCGGAGCTTGTGCCCTATTTAGGCATTTTACTGGCTCCCACCCTGCCGGCTATGGTGACTGCCAACTACACTGTTTTGGGCAAGAAAATTAGAGAGGAACTGGGACGTTGGAATAAAGGCACGTTGTCCTGGCTCGGCAGGATAGCTGCGGTTAAGATGACGGTCCTGCCACATATCCTTTATTTGTACCGGGCTCTGCCACTTCAGCCCCCCTCGGGGTGGCTTCAGCAAACGCAAGCGGATCTTGCGCGTTTCATCTGGCAAGGCCGCAGACCTAGATTGAAGAGGGCGCTTTCCATATTGGGCCCTGACCGGGGGGATTGGGGATACCAGACCTACGCAAATACTTCCAGGCAGCACAATTGCGATACCTGGTGGAGTGGAGCAGATGGGAGTCGGATAAGCACTGGCTCTTTCAGGACCAGGCGGTGGTGGGCCGCCCGCTGCAGGAAGTGCCCTTCTTGCGCAGGGCTCACCGTCCCCCCAATTTGTACGCGTCTTTCGTCACGCGGGTCCCGTTGAAGGTGTGGGACGCCACGAGTGTCGCCCACGGACTTACCACGTTTCCCTCGCCGCTTACACCTTAGGTTGAGAACCCAGACTTCACCCCAGGAATGGAACCGGGGGCTTTCGCACACTGGAGGGCTGCAGGGTGCAGGACTCTATTTCATATGTATGACTCGGAAGGCGTTATTCCCTTTCCGAATTTCAGACAGGAATACAAGTTGCCTGAGACGGAAAGGCTGAGATACCTTCAAGCACGCCACGGGAGTCGGCAGACAGGAGCCTTCTCCCCTACGAGAGATGGCTTTTGTGCCGTACCTCCGACGCGAAGCTGATCTCCGACCTCTACAAGTTTTTGCAACCCCCTTCCTCTCACTTCTACAACCCGGGCAGGGAGCGGTGGGAACGGGAGCTGGGGAGGACACTGAGCCACAAGGAGTGGGACCAGATCTCATACCGAGCGCGACACTCTGCATACCACACGGGGCTCACCGAAACATTTACTAAAGTGACCACCTACTGGTATTACACTCCCGAAAGACTGCGCAAGATGAACCGTAATATTGATGGTAACTGTTGGAGGGCATGTGGACAGGTGGGCACACTTACGCATGTCCTGTGGGATTGTCCGCTGCTGCAGGCCTACTGGAAAGAGGTGTTAGATGAGATTGATACACACTTTGATATAGAGCTGCCACGCTTCCCCGCGTATGTACTGCTAGGCCTCCCTAATCGGCTGATGTATCCCCTGAAATCCAGTAGAGGCCGACAAATTGCTATTGCGCTGGGCTCTGCGGTCCAGAACATCCTCATACATTGGCGCACCACCACAATCCCCTCCCTCACGGGTTGGTTGCATAGACTGTGGCATGTGTTGGGAATGGAGAAGCTATCGCTCATGGTGGCTGGGGATGTGGAGCAGTTCAATGACCTCTGGCAACCGTTGCACTCTATGCTGGTCACTGAATTTAGGGAACTTACTTGCCCGAGGTATCTTCGCCTCTTGAGATTGACATCACCTGTTGCATCGGCTCCCTGAAGGGTATTTGAAAGGAACTGGCCGGCGGGGGAGATGAAGGGGCGGGGTGGGACGGATTGGAGCGCTGGACGGGGTTGGGGGGAGGGGGGAGGAGGGGGACTTGGGGGAGTTGGGTAGAAGGGGGGGTTGTTCCCTTTTTTGTACTACTGTCGTTTTCCTGGCATCAAGATAAGCTAGCCTCTGGCATTTCAAGAGGGCAGACTCAGCACCTCGATGCGCTTGCACCTGCTGGGCTGTAGTACTTGTTTCTGGCAGTAGTATTTCACGTTTTTGTATTGTGACAATAATATGCAATAAAATGCTTTAAACCTAAAATGGCAGAGGGTTCAAGCCCACCTGCAACTATTTCTGACACTAATAACCCAACATCTACTGCACCAAACAAACATTTACACGTTCTCCATAAAATTCTACAGGTATGCCAAGCCTGGGGTAAATATGTTCAGTAGTTTTGGCTTTATGTGCGAGCAAAATGTACTATAAAAGCTAAAAAAGGAACACATATTTTTGACCGCCTTTTAAATTCTTCCCCCTTACTTAAACTTCACAGAATTTGGCATTCCAGAACATATTTAACTATGGTATGCGAGGGCTACATTTGGTGCTGATCCATTTATTGGGTCAATGTTATATCCAAATCAAAAAAAGCCTTTACAATCTAAAGTGAGCTGAACCATAACTACAAAGTGATGACTGCCCTGTGTATTAATACATACATATACACAAGACAAAAAATCAAGTACAAGATCAAATTAAAAATTAAAACACCAGACAGACATGTGGTCATCCGGGCCTGCAGGAGAGCTCTTACGGCAACAGTTCCTTCTTGTGTAGTGTAAACATACATATATTAAGGAAAAAACTATCTAAGAGGAATGAAGAAAGCAAACATATTGGCATCGACAAATCCTAAACTCAAAACAGCCTTAACGTTCTGATTGATATGGTTTTTAAAACAGGAGAGAATAGAGATTATTTATTGCGGCTCACAAGCTACATTAAAACATACTATTAGAAAAACAAAGCATGAGTGTTTTCTGTTGAAATAAATAGTAGCGCTTGATTTTAAACCTAAAATTGAAAGGTATAAAAGAACTCTTAACAGATGCTTTAATCAAGCGTTACTGCCCTCTACCAAGGCCATCAACAAATTGGAACAAAGTCTGCTGAGTGTGTTAAACATTTTAATAGACCATCACACAACTAGAGGTCAGAAGAGAAGCCATACATGGAAGAAAACGAGCAATTAAAGGCGATTAACACAAAATATTATGTGAGCAATGAGAATATTAGTGCACTTCCTCGGACTCTGCGGGGTAGTTAATAAACCAAAAGCAATCTAGTGTATCTACACAACGAAATCCTGTTTATAAGTACATCGCAGACAGGCAAAAACCAATGGTGCTTCCCGTTGCATTAACTGCATTCTCTGGAAGAGGCTAGGACAGCACGACCGGGTAATCAGGACAAGAAAAAGAGAATTAAAGAAAATTGTAGGGTGAGAAGGAAGAGTTTTGCGGTGAGTGAAGGAGCTGGTAAAACATATATGAGACGAGAAAAGTCAAAGAACATAGAGAGAAAGTTTAGGGGACCAGGAGGAAGGAGAGGATACTGAAGAGCAGAAGGCTGGAAGCACCAGAGAGAAAGAAAGGAGTACCGGTGTGTATACAAGAAGGATGTTAACCCACCTTGTCACAACCCAGCTGTCTTCGGGAGAGGGTCCCCTACTGCCATGCTACTAAGTCCTAACCATCGATGCAGGGAGGTGTTATACACACCAAGTATTAATATAGCATGATAAAGGGCACTTTAACAAGTGAGAAGAAAAGGAGTAGGATTGTCAAGGAGGAATCATTATAGTGAGTCGAAGAATGCATACCGTCCTTATCCTGACTTGTAATACCTTTTACTATTCCACAATCTAATCCAACACAGTAAGACTTCTTTATGCCCTTGCTGAGCACTCACTGAAATTTCACAGTAGACTATCAACAGTTTGTTAATTCCTATCATATTTTTTGCTAAATCAATTCCAACATCGCATGCAGGATAGTAATGAGGTGGACACTGGTGCAATCTTTGTCACTCTACTGGACGACCAGACCACTACCCATTTCTCAGGCAACAACCCATATTTTTAATATTGTGAAAAGTATGTGCTCTCCTTTGTTCGCACAAACAGAACTATTGGGCTCACTTACTTTGTGTGAATACGTATTGGCTTTTTATAAATAAAATAAAAAATAAGTCAAAAGTTTCATCTGTCAGGGTATGACGAAAGTCGAAACTAAGTTCAGCTGTCGAGTCTAGTCTCTGCCTTAATGGACTTTGAACTATTGCAGTATTATGAAGTCCAAAGATTGATGCTGAAAATAAATCTGCCTCGCCACGGATCCTTGCCCAGCCTCTTCCTTCCACTTGGTGGCTCACTGTTGCACATCAGTAATAGCAGACGTGTAATCAGTCAATTATTTATGCCATCTGCCCACAAGCAGGAAAGAAGCTCAAATAGTTTGCATCTTGGAAAAAATACAACAGTTGACCTCAAGTAAATACTGAATTATATAGGCCTATTTCTCAGCTGGTTATATCAGTGAAAATACTGGAGACAGAAATAGATAAACAATTGAAAGTGCATATTGAAACAAAGAAATTGTTGGATAAAACACAAGATGACACTGGTCAATCAATCAATCAGTTTTCTTCTAAAGTGTGACTACTCAATCGTGTCTCAAGGTACTGAGTGTGTGTGTGTTTGTAAGGGAGGGGGTGGAGGGGGGGGGGGGGAGTGAGTAGACGAGCCAGGTCTTGAGGTCCTTCCTTAATTTGCGACAGCGATGGTGATTGCCTTAGGTGCAGAGGCAGGGAGCTCCAGGTCTTCGTTGCAAGGTATGAAAAGGATCTTCCTCCAATCATGGTCTTTCAGATCCGTTGGAATGGTGGTTAGGGCCAGTTGGGCAGAGCGGAGATTTCTGGTGGGAGTGTGAAGGAGAAGCAGTGGTTTAGGTATGCTGGTCCAGCATTGTGGAGGGCTTTGTAAGCGTGTATGAGGAGCTTGAAGGTAATTCTTTTGTTGATAGGTAGCCAGTGAAGGTCTCTCAGGTGGCTGGTGATGTGCCTGCGACATGGGAAGTTCAGGATGAGTCTGGCGAAGTCGTTCTGGGTGTTCCGCAGTTTCTAGGTGGTGCCGGCATACAGTGTATTGCCATAGTCGAGTCTACTGATGATGCTCGCCTGGGTGACTGTTTTCCTGGACTCGGTGGGGATCCACTTTAAGATCTAGTAAAGCAGTTGGAGCGAGTGGAACCAGTAGGTCAAGACTGCGTTGATTCGACGGTTCATTGAGAGTGAGGAGTCAAGGATGATGTTGAGGTTTCGTGTGTGGTCCAGGGGGAGGGTTCCGAGCGTTGCGAACCACCAGGAGTCATCACAGACAGAGGGGTTGGAGCCCAAGATAAGGACTTCAGTTTTGTCTGAGTTGAGCTTGAGGCTGCTGTCCTTCCTCCAGTTGGCGAATGCCTTCATCCCGTTGTAGAAGCTCCACTATTAACTGTGTTGGATGATATAAGACTTCTTCTTGATAAAGCTCAAAGTGCAGCACTGGTATTATTTGATCTCAGAGCTGTCTCTGACACAGTCTCTCACCCAACTTTGATCCGGAGAGTAAGAACTTTAGAAGAACACTGAAAAGCATTAGAATGGCCTACATCATTTTTAAGCAATCACACACAGTCAAGATATCCTCTTTCTCCTCAAAAGAAAAAAAGAAGAAGGTTTTGCCATGTTATTAAGCCACATTTTATTTCATTTGTATATCTCATTGCTGGCAAAACTGGCACAGAGATTTGGGTTGTCTCTGCTGTTTTATGTAGATGACACCCAAATTTGAGAGTCAGTGGTGGAGAAGACAAGGCATGCAATTAACCTTCATGACTGTATGCAGGCAGTAATGCAGTGGGTGTGTACTAATGCATTAAAGTTGGATGGGGAGAAAACTGAACTGTTGTGCTTTGACCCTCATATCCACTAAACATTCACCTAGCTAGTGGCCGGTAGCTTTGGGAGGCTAGTCGGCCCCAGCCACAAAATACTTGGGATTTACCATACACAGTGCTCAATATGAACTAACAAGTAAACTTGATTTAAGCCTCTTGTTTTCTGCATTTGAGATTACTGCATAAAGTGCAACCGATGCTTTCTAGTCACACTCATACATCTACAGTTTAGGCCTTGATTTTGTCACGCCAGGACTATTGTAATGTCTTCTACTTAAAACTTTCAGAAAAAAGCAAACAATGACAAGACTACAAAAAGTGCAAAACGGGCAGCAAGATTATTAAAGGGAAGAATGAGATATGACTTGGTCACCCAGCACAGAAGAAGTTACTCTGGCTACCTGCAAGTCAGAGAGTGTTTTTTAAACTGTATGTTTGGCCCACAGGGCCTTTTATAAAAGTGGTCCAGTTAGAATTTCAGAGAAATTAAGAGGTTACATAATGAGAAGATCCTTAAGATCTGGTGAAATAGTACTCCTCAAAATCCTGCAAATTAACTCCAAGCGAAGGGCCTCATGATTCTTCTCCTTCCTAGCTCCAAAACTGTGGAATAGCCTCCTCAATCACTTAGAGCTGAAACCAATCAATGGAGGTTTCCTAGGTATACGAAGACCTAACTGTTTCAGCCAACAAAAATAGTTTCCAATTATCACACACCACAACATCCCTATGAGTAGCAGTCATTCTTTATACATATAGTTCATCAACATCCCTGTCCCTAGCACACACCCTGGCTGGACATATTGTGTTTAATAAGAACCGCAATGTGTCTACAGTAGGGTAGCAAACTCTCCATTACCATTTTGCAAACTCTCCATTACCATTTTGCAAGGCTATAAATGCTGGGAGAAACTTTACATGTGCAGAGTCTTTAGAAAATACTTACAAGGGAGGAAGAGAGATGAGGTTACAGATCACATGTTTGGGGGGTGCATTCCTACCTCCAACCTTTATATTAGGATCCTAGTCTATTAAAAAAATATAGTTCCAATATGAATTTGAGTTTAGCAAGGGATTATTGCATCTGTATTCCAATCCCTTTGCCTTATTCTAGAGCAAACCTTGACTGCTCCCCCTCACGCCCCTTGTGCAATCAAGTGCGTAAATGGAATGATGTAGTTAACTAATTAGAATCAAATAGTATCTAAGGGCCTGGGACACTGATTGTTAACAACAACCTGGATCAGGATCTAGAAAAAAAGTCCTTACGTTTGTTTAGACATTGGCCCGATTTCTGCAAGTAGTGGGAGTAATAAACAAGCATTTGCAAATCAATAGGTCTCGCATTTACAAGTTTTGTAAATGCGACACCTATTGCATTGTAAATGCTGGTTTGTAAAAACGCCCATGTGGCGCTTTAACTTTAATGTCGGCCTCGCCCCTTTCAAGTTCACAAACAAATGCTTTCTTTTGTAGAAGCACCCCGTGCCACACTTTCCCTTTAATGGCGGCCACGCCCCTATCCTTAGACTCGGATTGTTTAAGGAAAGGAGCGTGGCCGCCATTAAAGTATAAAACAAGCAAATATATATATAATATCTTGCTACCCCCCACAGAGGGAAAGACTACTGCTCAGCTGTCAGAGCTACCGACTCGGGGGCTGGAGACCAGTGTTGGAGCCTCGATATTGGCTCAACATCAATTCACTTAATCTATCTACTAGTGTATTTTTTTTTTAAACAGCGTGGTGGGGTAGGGGAAGAGAAATTAAAAGTAAAAAAATAAACAGACCTCGGAGAGGTGGTTGGGGCAGTGAGGGCGTGAAGGGATGGAGCTGTAGCCAAAGAGTGAGAGAGCAAGTGTTGTTGCAGGAAAGCATGTCGTGCCCGCAGTAGTAGAGACTCATTAAAGAAAATAGTGCTTACAGAACACATAAGACATACCATGTAACAACAGAAGTAAAAGGGCCAGTCCTAATGGGAGGTTACAAAAGACAAGGCGGCTAAGAAGGAAACTAACAAGCCTATTAACAAATCAGAAGCCAGTGTTTACAAAGGACAATGACACAAGCCAATGAAAAATATGGGAGGAGTGTGGGTGGGGCTTCAAGTCCATACTCAAATACAGCATGCCTTGCAGATCAGTGCATGTGCTGCCCAGGCTGGACCTAAAAACAAGTTGCATTTAAATAGTGAGTGATATTATTTTAGTTGTTTTTTTAATCAACACTTGTTTGCATTAACAACAAGGATAGCTATGCGCTGCTGTGGTCAGACAATCCCTACACTAGATGAGATCCAGTGGATACGTTTGAAACATGGAACTAGGGGACCTGACATGATATGTACCCAGAGCTTCACCACTTTACCAAAATAAGCCGCTAATACACACAGTTTTAATAAAAATGACACACCATTAAGTACACACAGTGGCGTCAATAGTGCTGGGCTTCACCATCAGACCCATGTAATCCCAGTTCTGAACTAACAGGCAAGTTGGAAACTATAGTACCTGGAGTTATGTTTTTTTTTCCACTGCCTTAACATGACCAAATTGTGTGGTCTTGGCCAATCACTTTTTAAACTCATTACTCTGCTCATGATTTTTGCCAATATTGGGAGCTCTCTCTATCAAGTAAAACGCTACAGGTAAGATGATAGAAAACTGGAATGGAAATCAACATATATTGCATATTACCCCTGGGGATACAGTACCTTGCCTTACGGTCTAAGCACCAAAATAGACCAGCATTCCAATGTTATGGGCTTCGAGTAAACAGTACTGTGTTGAAGTCTTAGTTTTCCTACACTACTCAAGAGTTTGACTTAGGCAAAACGTGTCCTGTTACTTGGCCCTCTTAATTTCCGTTATGGAACAACTTTGAAAGAGTTTCAGTGAAGGAGGTGTGGAGATTGCATAAGCTGAAGCCATTTTGTTTGTGGCATCCATTTTAGTCAGCTATGTGCTCGCCATGTGCTTCTCCCGTCTTCACTGTTGCCTGCGCTGGTATTTCGCTTGAGTCATCAACTATAATTAACTCCTTCAGTACTGAGCCAAAGCCTTGCACATGCTCAGAAAGGCCTGTAGCTGCCAGAATGCACCTGTCTTAGTTTGTAACTGTCAGGCTGTTTTAACTGATGCCAACAGAAATGTCTCCCCTCCCACTTTGCTGACTGAGACATATATGTATGCCCATGTTAGTCAATAACTATTCTTGTAAGTGCCAGTACCTCCCCTTGGTCCCATGCTGACAATGCAATAAATTCATATAAAATAACCCCTGTTTTCTGTACTCCTTGCACTGCCTCATACAGTGCCCAAGGGTGTTGTATCGATGTAGCCCCACTCATGAGTGATTAATAAACATTGTTTTTATATTCCAGCCTCTGTGCCAATCTCTATCTTGCTGGTTTAAGGACCAGTGGACTGATAAGGGTGAACCCCTGCAGTAGTGAGCCCCTAAAAAGGCGTATTTATTCCACAGAAATGAGCACCAAACACAGGGCATCAAATGTGATTTTTACTTACATATTATTACTGCAATTATATTTGCATGGCTAATCGAGCACTCTGGTAGATAACTATCACCGGCTCCATCACTTTATCTGAATTAATGACACACTAAAACAGTATTTAGTCGCGAGTTCTGCCTTTGAAATAAATGCTTAAAATAAAAACCAACCTTTCAGCACATCTCAGAGCGGTGAGAGCTGGATTCCAAGCATTCCTTAAGTCGTAAAGTTGTATTTTCCTTTCTGATTCCAGTGAAAATTAATAAAAGCCCATCAATGTGCATAAAAGGGATCCCAGGCAAGTCTTGGCTTCCGCAGCGAAATAGAAATTAGCTCACCCTTGTTCTTACAGTACCTTAATTGCACTAAATGTTTTGCAACTAATACAGCATTGCAGGCGTTCGTACTCTTCAAATTACGACGACAAAGATGTACATGCTTCTAAACTGCATTGTCCTTCACACCTTCTGAGTTGCAGGTAACTTTCAAACAAAACTAGCTATTGCAATGCAAATAAGTCTCACATTTGTGAGAGTTAGAGCTATTGGCGTTGTAAATAACAATGTCTTATCTATGAGTTTTGGTTTTGAGCGTAGTGGATGTATGAACTAAGACACTGCTGCAGCACTGGCTAGAGGACTTAAAATGAGGAATTACCACTGGGACCAGAGACACAGCTGCAGCCCTGCCTAGAGAATTTAGAATGGAGGAGTCACTAACGGGACCAGAGAAGCAGCTAACAGCACTGCCTAGAGGACTAAGAATGAGAAACTACCACTGGGAACAGAGATACAGCTGCAGCACTGCCTAGAAGACTTAAAATATGAGAATTTCAGAAGGGACCAGAGTAGCTGTTAGCAGCACTGTCTGGAAGACTTAGAACGAAGAATTACCAATGGGATCAGAGTAGCAGCTAGCCGACTGACTAGAGGATTTAGAATAAGGAATTAGCATCAGTTCCAGAAAACAGCTATCAGCACTGCCTAAAGGACTTAGAGTGAGGAATAAACGACTGGACCAGAGAATTAGCTAGCAGCACAGCCTATAGGACTAAAAATGTTGAATTACCAATGGGAACAGAGACACGGCTGCAGCACTGCCTAGAGGACTTAGAATGATGAATTACCACAGTGGTCAGAGACACAGCTGCAGCACTGCCTAGAGGACTTAGAATGGGGAATTACTGATGGCACCAGAGTGACAGCTAGCAGTACTGGATAGAGGACTTAGAATGAGGAATCACCAAGGGACCAGAGAAGCCACTAGCAGAACTGCCTAGAAGACTAAGAAGGAGAAATTACAACTGGGACTAGAGAAGCTGTAGCACTGCCTACAGGACCTAGAATGAGGAATTACCACTGGGACCAGAGAGGCAGCTGCAGCACTGTCTAGAGAACTAAGAATGAGGATTACCACTTGGAACAAAGTAACGGCCCTAAAAGGCTAACTGAAGACTCAGTCACGACTGAGGCCTCACCAAGAGTTAACAATATTATGGAATTTATGCTGAAGCTAATATTCTAGGTCATTTGCAAGAGGGGTGCCCAACCAGCACCACTGTCAAGGCATTGAATACATATTAACACAATAATTAAGAGTGCAAAAACCGTCTACACACTCCAGGTTTACACTGTACCTCCCCCACATCAGAGTATGACTTCCTCTACCATAAGCAAATAAAAACAGGGAGAGTGTTTGCAACAAGGCCAACTGAGTTAGAACTTACAAGAAAATGTGGCAATTCCTAGGACGGTGTAATCATTAGTTTACCATTTTATATTTTGGTTAATTTACAACGGTTTGTGATACTCCCACATAAAGATACAGATAAATGAGAATAGATTATATTTTGGTAACAACTCGCCTGCTACAGTATTTGGTAGATTATAAAATAGTATGGAATGCTTTTAGTGATCACAACCAAATAACTGAAAAGTTTACCTGGAATGATCCTGAAGCAAATACGCCCAATATCCATAAAGACCTATATATTACTAAAACTCAAGGGAGGCGTATTAGTTGGGGGAAAGTACTCTCAGAGGAATTTTTAAGGAATCTGGTCCAGAAGAGCAGTACTGATTTTGAGGTCTGTCTGAATGAAGCCGCATATGACTTGGCCATTTTTGACTCTTTTTCCACCATCTGCAAAGATAATCACCAAGCCCTGGCTAGAGATAATGTTAAGGCTATTAGCGCAGGACCTAAATGGTTCGTCAAGAACTGCTCAAAGGCCCATACAGATTTGATGATAGCATTAAAGTCTAAACCAAGGCAGAGATGCGCAGTTAAGGTGGCCAGGCAGGCATATGCTCTAGCTCGTAAGGTAAGATTGGATGCCCTGAAGAGAGAAGCGTGGGATAAGCTTAAAGAGGCCTGTGACACAAGGAATAGTACAAACTTCTGGAGGCTAATAAATCAGCCTTTATTTAATGAGGGCACAGCAGTAGACTCAAGTGTCACGATACCTGCGCAGAAATGGGAAGAGCAATATGCTGGAGATTGCGAACACACTTCAACCACCTACCCTATTATAAAGGGTAAGTGTGCGGACCCAGCATGCTTCCGTCCGATCTCTCTGATAGATGCAGAAGTAAAGGTATTGGGTATGGTTTTATTGAGGCATTTATTAGATTGGGCAAATTATACTAATATACTATCTGATATACAGTATGGATTCAGGCTGGGACGTGGCATGATTGAACAGAATTTAAATCTATATTTGATAGTTAGCAAGTATACAGTGGCAAAAAAGGAGAGTATACACTTAGCCTTCATGGACCTCAGCACAGCATTTGACATGGTGGTAAGATCCAAGCTATGGACTGTGCTGAGGGACATGGGGATGGATGAAGCTATAGTTGCACTTTTGCACAACCTGCATATGGGGCTCGAAGCAAGGGTAAGATATAGCCCATCAGGAGAATGCACTAAGCACTTTAAACTGGGGAGAGGGGTGCTTCAAGGTTGTATTTTAGCTCATTTTCTTTTCATTTTATACATAAATCAATTAGATCCGTTTTTATGGGATAGCTGTTAAGACGTCCCAAGGATAGGACGCAGAATGGTACCCGCCTTGCTGTACGCGGATGATACCGCCCTTATTTCCTGGACAGCTATTGGCTTGCAGTCTTTATTGAACCATTTCTATGAATTTATGGAAAATGTGGGTCTAAAAATTAATTTTACCAAATCATATACCATGACTTTAGGACCTCGAGGCACCAAGACTAGAAAATGTGTGATAAAGGATAACAATCTAGGTTAGGTGGATAGGTATAGCTATTTAGGCATATTGCTCGATGATAGATTGTCCTGGGAGCCCTTATTAAAATCACACACTCAAACCTTTAATAGGGCGGCTCATAGCATTGATGCTTTCTCAAGGCGATTAGGTCACATTTACATAAAGTCCATATTACACATTTACAACGCTAAGTGTGTCCCGGCTGTAACCTACAGGGCAGAAATGTGGGGTTATAAATCTCCTATATTAATACAAACAGCAGAAAATAAATACCTACGGAAACTGTTATGCATCCCACAGAATGTCCCGTCAGAAATAGTTCATGAAGAGATAGGGGCAGGTCACATATCTGACTACATATGCTGACACCCGATACTTCTATGGTGTTCAATATGGACAAAAAAAAGAATTGGGTTTTAATAGACTAATAGTAAGAGATTGCATGAACTTGAATTTTAGTTATCGTATACCATGGCTGAGTTATATAAAAACAACCCTGTCTAAATTGGGCTTATTGCATGTTTTTAACTCACCAGAGAAAAAAACTAGTTATTGCAGAAGTTAAGAAAGTATTTTTAGAGTATACTCAAGAATCTAGACTGCAAGACTCACAGCGTAAACACTGTTGCATACATCATACAATGGTTGAAAGAAGTGAAAGAATGGAACTTTATCGAAGACTGTATATGCCGGTGAACCATAGAAGACTTTTAATATACTTTAGACTGAATATATTCCCGCAGCTTGTGGTAGGATGGCATAGGCAACAAGATCTTCCTGTATGCTCTTGTGATGAGTCTTCTGCACTAGACACTTTAAACATTGTATTAATTTGCCCTAAATTGGCCAATTTGCACCAAAAGTATATACGCCTTTTATTTGCACATTTGAATTTTAAACAGGTGAGACCTGCCCTTTTAAATTTTTAGACAATTCTACTGTCTGTTGCTATCTGGCGACATTTTTAATAGCAGTGTATTATCCATATGCAAGACATTGAATTGGAGTGTATTTACTTAATGACAATTTTGGCTGCTTTACCTACTTTTTGTTTGAATGTTTTATTGTACTTTTTTGATTGTTAAATACAATCGAATAAAGTAATTATTGATTGATTAATGGGAAACTTATCTTGAGTTGGTTGTTTACTCTAATGTCAACTATTTTGAACATCCAAGTCGCTTTGATGCCTTCAATTATGGGTGTAGGGTTGTAGAAATATTGTTTAAACCTAATTCATTTGGTTAGGAACTTAAAGTTCCTATAAGCCAGAACCTTTCTTTGTGGCATGCCTGAACTAAGTGTGTGTTCTCAGACTGCATTGAAGGTGGGAAACACTGATGATGTCACAACAATAACTCAAAAGTGGCATTTACTGGAAACCTTAACAGAGAGGACGGGGACAAAAAAAGGACAATGCAATGGAGTTTGGCAGGAACACATGATGTATGTTAACCTAGTTGATGTTTACATTGGCCTCACTGACTGAGTAATTTACGGTCATGTCCACTGTAATTAGGCCATTTATAGATTTACCCTGTTTGTCACATAATCTCCCATCTGATTGATATCTAGGAAATGTCACAATAAATGTTGTGTCTTGGTTAAAAAAAAAAAAAAAGGATCAAAAGTGATTTTTGAAAACTTCCACAAAAGTAGTACCTCGCACTGGCACATACTTGAAATGTTAACTATTCATCAACGTTGAGGTGCTGATTGCGGTATTCAGGAGTTAAAACTGGTACTAATGAAGAGAAACATTTGCCCAGGTAGTTAATGTATTAACAAGACAAAATAGCAAAATAGCAGTGCCACAGGATATGTCAGATTATGCTGCATAATTTTTCTTTTTTTAACACACAATTTATTCAACCCTGGCGCATAAATTGGTTTCCCAATATTGCGGCTACGCTCCAGTGGCCCTTTTAAGGTGATATCACAAGGCACCTACATATGCACGAAATTCATTTAACATGTTTTCACACTGGATTATTCTATAAATGCTATGTAACTAAACTGAATATTTACTCCAGTCCATCACTGTTAAGTAGCGGAAGAATATACATGTTTTATGAAATGCCTAACAATCTCCACTGTTTCGCCTGCAAACACTGCTTTCGAGCAGCCGAATGAGCTCCTCGCTTCTGTTAAAGCTAGTTCAAGATGAATGCCACATTCATTTAGTGCACACAAATCAAGTCGAATTGTTTAATACCTAATGCAATTTACCTCAATTTAATATACAAAATATTAGCAGGACAAGTAATTAGCCTACAGAATAAGTTCAGGTGCACCAACATTATTTCGACATCTCCAATCCAGTGTCAATGCAGATGAGCACATTTCATTCATTTTATCTCTGGACTGGAGGCGCGTCTTGACTGCCAGGAATGTCTTTTAGTTAAATGACTGCAAAGACAATCACGTGAGGGCAGACAGTGCAGTTTGAATAAGCAGCTCAGTAGAACTCTATCCTTGGGCTAGAAGCAGAGGAATAGAAACAGAGTAACACTCAACTCCGCAGAGAAGCGACCAACAGAAGAACCCCTGAATGGCGGGAGCTCTCATTCACCATGGCATAGGGCTGGCTGGAGGTGCGTGGGAGCAGTGTATGGGATTAGGAGAGCAATCATTTATCTGTATTCTAAATAAAAATCTAGTTTGAGATTAACCCCTACCGCGCTACCGCGTTTTCCCGCTGTGCGCTGAAAAAAAATAAATGGCTTGTTTGTGACAAAGCCAGCTCGTCATCCGCGCAGCGCAGGTAACGCTGATGACAAGCTGGCTTTGTCATCAGCACCGAAGGGGTTAAATTAAAGAGCAAATGATCTACGACCAGAAACTCAGGAAATGCAAACTGCTAATGCTTGCTGTTTGAATCCCGTGTCGGAATCGTCCACGGCCCAGCCCACTAAGCCTACGTCTGGGTGGCAAAGAGTTAGACAAAGCTGCAATTAATTAACAAATGAATGTGCATACGATCTATGAGTGGAAACTCAGGAAGCTGTAAAATGTATTAGGAAGGAAAAGGCATGAACGTTCATTAACATAAGCCCGAGGCAGACCAAAATAAAATAGTGCCAGGAAGGAATGTAATTTTTTTTTTTAATGCAAGATAAAATGTAGCAGGGGCAGCCCGCAGGGAGGATCTAAAAACAACAAAAGGTGGGAGTAATTAGACGTGCTGACCAAACAGAAGCATGCTTTTCTAAAAGGCACGAACAGGAACAAATGAAATAACAGAGGAGGGGCTTTAAGCCATGGTGTACATTATTATTACAGCATGCCTCGCAAAGCAGTGCATGCACGGCCCAGGCTCGACCTAAAAAACTGGTCTCTACGTCTCAGGATCACAGTGTGCAGGGTCGGAAGAGCAGCATCTTAAGACTTCCCAGTCAGTTTCCGACTGTCTTCCATGGCCTTAAAGGCTAGAGCGGACGGCTTTGAAACTGGGGAACCAGGTTCGAGTCTGACAGAGAGACTAAAACATCTGTGATAATGAGCAAATCACTTAATCTCCCCGTGCCTAGCAATGAATGTGTTCGTCTATAAACTGTAATGCAACAGGTGCTCGGGTACCTCCGGGTCGAGTTCGCGCTACATATAACTAAAATAAGCAATCGTGACACCTTTAAGTGCGAGGGATGAAAAGGCGGGATGTTTGGCGCCGTGTACCAACTGGGTGATGAAGACAACCCAAACAGGGACATTACTACATACAATAAGACAACTGGCAATCCTAATAGCAATGTTATTAGAATTCCTACCTTGTTTGATCTCCAAGCACCTGGGACAAAAAACAGCAAGGGAAGTTATGCAGCTCACAAGGAGGGAAATAAAGCACCACATAAAAAGGTGCACTTACCTTGACTTGTTTCTCTTTATCTTGTTCCCCATTTCTCTTCATATTACTGTCTCCGCTCACCGACATGTGACTATCAGGACACGCGAGGAACGCCGGCTCATGGAGTCTGGAAAGAGCCGCCGAACACTCAAACCAGCTCGTAGTAAACTACAACTCCCATGAAAAATTGCGTTGAAACTACACGTATACGTCACGTACAACGTCACGTTATAGTTGAAGCTGCAATATTATGCAGCGACCATAGAGATAGACAAAGGACTACACACTGAAGGAGCATTAGATATGGACTGGGATCGTATGGACTTGAAGCAGCCATCTCTTTTTGCCAGAAGTGGTGAATGACATTGATCACAAAAAGTAAATATGAAAGCTTATAAACAATTTTAGTGCTACAAGATGAATCGCTATGAAAATGTTGTAAACAATTAAAAAAAATGAAACATAAAAACCGCTTTAATTTTCTTCAAATGCATTATCATATGGTTGCAAGAAGTATGCCTTTTTAGTTGCTATTCTTGTTTTATCTCGTTTTATATATTTTACAAAGTGGCACTGTAGGTAAGCTTGTCCTAAGGGCTCAGAATGTCTCTGCACCTACGGCTGCGGAAGTGACGTTAGTGGTTAGCAACCGTCGCTTGGATAGACGAGAAACGCCGAGCGTGGTTAGGGTCAGGGGTACAGTGGGTGAGTGTTGGGCTTTCTTGCGGAAAAACATTGCTAATGTGGGAGTCAAATAATAAGCTCACTTCGTTTTAAGTGGTACGTAGGGTGTGTGATATTTCACTTCCCTCGGATGCATTGATGTCTTTTGCAGTTGACCAGATAGACCTAATTCCCTCTTTCTTTGTACTACTACCACTATTCTGATCCTAATTAGATGTGCGTGAGCCGTGGCAGTTCAGCGCCCCTTGCTTGTTATCTCGGAGCTGTGATATGATGTTGTCCCAATCTATTGAGTGAGACTGGGGACACAATTTAAGGCATAATTCTCTGAGTTGACGTGTATGGATAAGGAAAACGTTATGTTTAACGAGAGGCACTGCCATTCCTAATCCATTACAGTTCAGGATAAACTCGACGGTATCGGTTAGGACATTATAAGTAGGCTGGTCCTAACGTCTTGAATGGATACTCAACCACCAGAGTTGTCAAACTGTACGTCATTCGTTGGTATGTCCTGCATATGGTTCAGGGCGTCTGTGATTCCTTACTCGTCATTGCTGCCAAGCTTGTCGTTCTGCATCTTGGAGGTGCATTGGTTGAATATGTAGGCCTTGGTTTTTTCAGAAAACGTTTGATTGGCGTTACTTTGTAATTCAGAGGAGTTTTAATGTAACCTCGTGAATTTAGTGTTTGATATGTTTTACCTGTGTATTTTCTCCAGTTGGGTGATTGAGCAGGCTAGTGTATAAGGAGTTCAGTCAGTTTTTTTCGCATGTTTGGAGATTCCACCCATCATATGCTATTTAACAAGTACATCAACGTTAAAACAGTCCTTTACCTATGCGCAATAGAGCAGATAAATGAAAACAGCATGAATCACGTTCTTGATTTAATAAATAGGACCCTACTACACAGAGCTCCAAAAAACGATGGCCTCTTATTTACAAAAGATAAAGTGCTCTTTGAGCCACCATCGTTATTAACCAGTATTAAATGTACAAGAAGAATGATATATACATATTAACAGCAAGCTTTCAAGTTGCTTTATCAGTAGCATACATTGCCAAAATCATATTTTTCTTTGTCAATAGGTTTTTTAGTGTCAGAAGTGAACTTAAGTACTCGATGAACTATGTTAGGGTCAGAGTCCTTTAAACCTATTATGTTAAAAGGATTTCTAGATGGCACGGTTGCCCCCAAAAGGAGGCATCCCGGTGCAAGTCGCAGGTAGGATGGCATCAGTAGCAGGAAAACTGGCTAAACTTAGGAGGAGAACAACCAGGTCTTTACTTATTCTGAAAGCTTTAGTAGTTTTAGGACTTTGATACAAGATCAAATCTTGTCACCCTTAAAAATGTTCCCCAGATGGTACCTATGTAGGAGCTGGATACAAGGGCATATAACTGCTGTTTGAAGCACATTACATAATCCACGTGGCACAGCCTGCTTATATTTATTAGCACTCTGTGTTTGAGCGCTCAATATATTTAGCTGTTGTAAAAGAATCCTAAAAAAGAGATGCATGTATTGTATTATATTGTAAAGGAATTTATATAGAGCTTACTACTCCAGGCAGGATATTGAAGCGCTTTATGTGGGCTGCATGCTTCTCCGGAACCCAAGGTTAGTGATTAAGCCAGTGTTATTGGTTGTTGGTTATTGGAATTCGTCTTGTGTGCTCAAGGAAACCATTCCAAGTATTTGCGCAAATTTCTTTTAGGTAGAGTAAACTAAAAGGAGTTAGGTGTGATCATTAGTGGGCCAAAGGGTGAGGCGTGTCGGGGAGGGGGCGTGGGGGGTGGTATGTTAGTTTATGCAGATGGTTGGCGGGTTAATAGAAGAGATTTAGGGATTGTTAGCTGTAGGGGCATGTCTTTCCAGTAAGAAGAGGTTATGATGTTTGAAACAAGTTGTGGGCTGTTTGTAAAAATACATTAATAAAGATTAAGGCAAACATGCATGTGACTTGAGAAGATCATTCTCAGAGAGGAGGTTTGGAAAAGAATGATGGGAAGGAGAGACATTTGAAAGAAACAGGAAAAGTGACAATCAAGTTTTGAGTAACAGTCAGTTTTATGCTGTATTTTAGAAATGCTTCTGATGTTTTTTGAGATAATATGCAATTTTTGAATTCACGACTGTAAAAAAAGCAACATTATTTGCATGTGGAGATACTGCTATATTAGCTAATCTTGACAGGCATACGGGCTCTTCTGTGCACTTAAACATCCTGCATCACATCATCCTTCGAAACATGACTTAATGCTGCCTTTATTCATACTTTTTAGAAGTGTAATGCTTCAGAAAATTGTTTTCAACCTTGCACTGTTCTGTCTCAAGGCAAACAGTCTCTGTTCACTGCAAGGTTGCTGTTAGACCACTGTTTTAACAAGGAGCACTGATCAGCTCAGGGGTTGGAAGTGTAAAGCAATGGCTGGCTGCATATATAGGGAAAATTCAAGAGCTTTTAGGCTGCACTCAAAGGACGCTGTAAGCTCAAGCTCAAGATCACAGGAATGTAATTTAGAAAATAAATGGGTAATTAATGCAAACATCAAAAACGGAGGTTCTGCAAATGCAGAAGTGAAGGTTCTCTGATGTTCATCCTCCAGTTTAGTTCACAATATTAATCACAGGACCATGTGGGATCTATTTTGGATGCCTCAAGTTTAGCATTTCACATGATGGAGGGTGAGTGAAGCTGAACTTGAAAGTGTATTTCCTGCATTCCTGTGACTGGAGGGTGGCTATCCAGACACTGGGGTGAGAGCGTTGGTTATGGCGCTCCTTTTGAAATTTGATTAACAAGGGGCTGCTGATTACATTTCCTGAAGCACTGCCCTTTGGTTGATGGTTGAGGTGAGGGGCAAGACTGTGTTTTCTGTTATGCAAGGTGAACAGGACCCTTTAAGAGAGGCCAGCCTTTTGGCTTTCTTGATCACACTTTCATTTGGGTAGATTGCAAATCAGGCCAGAAAGCTCACACCTCTTTGTGTATCTATTGTGGATGCTCCAGGCTGGAGACTACCCTGCTGTGTGTGGCATCACTACATAAAGGCTGTGTCTATGAAGCAGCCTGAAATATTGTAATCCAGAAACAGCAAAGTCATAAGACTAGGCCCTTCTTTGCAGTCTCATGATTGAGAAAGCTCAAAATGACTAAAAGCAAGAACATTAACATTGACAAAGTTTGAAAATGAGCACTGTTCTGTTTTAAAACTTCGAATTTTCTTGCTGCCTGTCCATTTAATGCATGCTAGTGGGATGGACTAGCTGTTTAAGCGCTATAGTATAGTATGTGGTGATCTAGAGGCAAGGGCAGTTAAGGATGCAATGAGTCAAGTGTAGTATCTGCACAGGGTTGAACCAATCTTGGGTTTAGTCTGGGAATCTATGTCATTTGGAATATTTAATTCCCAGATTCTTTTGGACTGTTAATTTCAATTTCAATTTGTCTTGGTAATCAGATCCACAGTCAGCTATTTTTAGCTGTTCCTGAAACAAGCACATTAATTCAGATTTAGAAATTTCAAATTCCCTCCAAGTAATAGCTGGCAAAGTCGTATAAGAATAGTGTCGGAATTTATCAATGTATAAGATAGGAGTTCTAAATACTTGCTTAGAGACTACAAGGATCTCCAATTCCAGTTGGATCATTAAGTAGTTTCTTCAGTCAGTTACAGTCAAGCTCAAGTGCGTCCATTTATGTAATAGAGCATGTATTTAATACAAAGGAACAATACAGCAACACTGAAATAATTTTCAATTCAAATACTTTCCAGAGGCATACCGACTATGTGCCACTGTATCATATACTGAATCAGAAATCCCTACACAAACATGTGTAGCTCTTTGTTAAAGATCATTACTGTGTGGCCTCCAGTTCAACCATTCATTCAAAATGACTCCCAAATACTTGTCATCATCATCACATATCTTTATTCGGTATTAGAAAACACCATAAAAGTACAGTTTAAAATTGCATTCAAATGCACATTTACATTGTTTCCATTGCATGCCAATAAACTCTTATCCCTCCCCCACTTTTTGTTAATTAATTTTCTCGTGCCCCCTTTTCAAAAGAGCCCTCTTGTCTCTCTTCGTTTAACTGACATTCTTAAAAAGCCCGTAATAGAGAGTAGGGTCAAGGGGTCCTGTGCCATTTGTAGGAATAAAAGGGCCACCTTAGCGTGTTTGAATTTTCTTTTTTTTCAGTAGGCTGACTAAAAAGCGGCGCCTGGGCAATGCATACAAGGGGCATAGTAATACAAAATGAAGGGTATCCTGCGGAGATCGGTGATTGCAGCTGCAGGGACCCTATGGCTCCGCTACAGTTGTAAAACCTGCCGGATCGGCTAATAAATAATGTAAAAGGTTGAGCCTAAAACGTGTAATTAAAAACCTGTCCTGAGCGTTGTGTATAAGGGCGAGGTACGGTTCCATTCCATCGCTGGACCTCACTAAGCTGTAATCTTTGATTGACTGTTTCCGCCATTCCCTCTCTTCTCTTGTGTGGGCATTGTGCGTAAGAAACTTCCGCTTCACACTGCCCTTATCTCAGCCTGCGATTCCAGTTGGGCTCGCAAAGAGATCTTCACAGCCAATTTTTGCAAAGGCCCCCTTTGAGTACTTCAGCCATGGGATGTTCATTCCCCTGTCTGTCACAAGACAGTCCATGATTATTGATCTAGACAATGAAGCCTCTGTGTTGTCCCAGATCTTTAACCATGCTATCAGAGGTCTGCCTGGAGCCTATCCTCAATTAACCAAGCCTCCCCCAGTTCTGCATGAGCAATAAGAGAGGGGACGCGCTGTGGGATTTTGAGAATCCTTCTCATGAACTTATTCTCCTCTACTTGTAATTTTCTTCCGTCAACAAAACCCCAGAGTTCCGCCCAATATGCAGCTTTGGAGTAACAAATTGAGTTATAAAGTCTCATCATTTCGGCCGGGGACCCACGTCCTAATCTGCGCCTGAATCTCATTATTGCCTCTGTGCTAGACAAAAGTTTTTTACAACGCTCATCTATTAATGGCTTAAAATTTAGATGCCCATCGAATAAAATGCCCAGGTACACAAATGACTGCACCTTTTCCAACTTATGGTCACCTATTCTGTAGTTAAAACTTTTCCTTGACTTGGTGCCTGTTTCCATTACATATGACTTGGTGAGGTTAGCTGACAACTCTAGGTTATTCATGAAGTCCACAAAACCATCTATTAGTCGCTGTAGGCCCAGTGGTGTGCGTGCCAGCAATATCGCGTCATCTGCATAAAGCAGGACTGGAATTACTCTTCTGCCTGCTCTAGGGGAATCCACAATTAGACTGACTAGGGCTTGTTCTAGACCATTTATATATAGAGAGAACAGGAACAGGGCCAGGATGCATCCCTGCCGCACACCACTAGTGCAGGTAAAGGATTCAGTACATCCGCCCTCTAGATTGTATCTGACTTTGGCCGAAGTGTTCCAGTGTTGGGCTTTCATAATCTTGATCAATTCTTGATCTGCCCCAAGAGTGCTCAATACGGCCCACAGCTTCTCCCTGTTGACACAGTGAAATGCTGCTGTAAGGTCCATGAAGGCTAAATAGACCGCCTCATTTATGGCAATAGTATATTTTGCCACCAATAGATATAAATTTAAACATTGGTCTTTTACATTTACATTTATCCGTACTGTACGTCTGAAATAATATGGTGTTCCTCAGCCCAGTTCATCAAACGATCTAAAACAACTCTTCCCAAAACTTTAGCAGTAACATCTATGAGAGAAATTGGGCGATAGCACTGTGGGTTATCTCTATTCCCTTTTTTGAAAATGGGGACAATTGTGGCCGACGACCACGAGCGAGGGAGCCCCGTGGCTATGCTAGCGTTTATTATTCCTGTTAAAATCGGCGTCCATAGGTCCACCTGGCTTAGAAAAAGGTCCGGAGGAATCCCATCCGGACCTGGTGCTTTATTTCTGGTCAAACCCAGGATACCAGTGGTGATCTCTTCCAGGGAAAACTCAAGTGTTACATTCTCCCTCCCTTCCCCGTTATGCAATGACTCACAGTTCCCCCGGTTGTAGAGCCCTCTGAAATGCTCCACCCATTGTTCCGGGAGAATATCACAGGCTATCTGCGGGCTGTTCCCATCTTTGAAGCAAGGGTTATTAATTATCTTCCAAAAGGTGCTCATGTCTTTTCTTTCAGCCGCTTCTCTCAGGTCCTCCCAAGTTTGTGTCTGAAGGGCACCCTTCCTACGCTTAACTGCCTTCTTATAATTTAGTCTGCACTGCGTAACCCTGTATTTATCCCTCGGGTTACATCTTAGGGCTGCTCTTAATTTTCTCTGTGCGATGGAACATTCGTTGTCAAACCATCTAGGGACATTTTTGAGCTTACCTGCACCTGTTGTCTTTAGAAGGCTGCCAATTAGGCGGCCCATTTTCTCAAATGATTCCACTAACTGCAACCCTGCCACTGACAGGTCTAAGCATGCCTCTAAGAGTTGCTTTCCTTCTGTTACTAGTGATCTGTAAAATTTTTCACCATTAATGCGTGCCCATTTCAGTCACCTGCCTTGGTCGGTGGCTTTTTCTAACTTGGACCCCTTTCCCTTTTTAGTGACCCTCCTTCTTACTGGATCTGCAACGGACAGTACTAGGGGATTATGATCACTAAAACCGCTCAGTTCAATTGAAAATCCCAATAACCGCCTCTTAAGCAACTGGGACACTAGAATAAAATCAATGAAAGAGCTACAGCCCCTCCCCTTAAAGGTCGGGGTAATCAGGTTGTTGGATTCCACCACCAGTAAATCCATTTTGTGTTTGAGCATATGATTTTCCATTACACTGGTCAACTCCTTTCCCTCCATTGTGTGCTCGAAATGGGGATCCTCCTCTCAGTTGCATGAGCTCCAAACTTCTTTAATCGGTAACAATTTGGGGCATAAATGTCAATTAAAATCCCCTGCTATTAGAAACATAGGATTCAATTGCCCCTGCTTCTGCTCCCTCATCCGGCTTAGTCTGCCGTCCAGCTCTGTCACTCTGTTACCTCCCGAACTGTAGAAATTCACCAAAGTTATATTAAGGTCCCTACTCCTGAACCCCAGGCCTATCATATTTTCTGAGTTCCAGTTTAGGTCAGTCCACCCCCTCCCAGGCACAAATCTACAAATATTAAAAGACCTCCCCTCGCTCTTCCAGCACTGGATTTGCTTGCGGGCATCCCAAACGATTTATACCCGGCAAGGTGAAAGTTGGAGTGATCTACTTCCCAGGCTTCTTGGAAACAGATTATTTTAAAGTTGTTAATTTGTTCCAACCATTCCTGGTTCCGAAACTTAACTGACAAGCCAGCTACATTCTAGGATATTAGTTCTATGGCACTCCCTGGCGTACTTGCATACGAGCAAGTACCAGTATTTAACCTACAGGTTCTCTGGGGTGCCTCAATTCTAAGAGTCTTTATATTTTCTAGGCCGGACTGGTGTGTATTTGTTGCAATTCCCCTTTCCTGCTCCTCCTCTTGTAATCTTAGATTTGGGGAAGCCACAGCTAACACCCTTTCTAGACCTGACCTCTCCCTCTGTAGCCAGTCGACTTCACTAAGGTGTCTTCTCCAATGAAGTGGTGCATATCTGTTATACAATGGAAGTGGCAAACCTCCCCCCCTCCCATGCTAGTGCCGCCTGCCGGTCATATAGATTTCGTCCCCCTGATGCTACAACCAAGGGCTCGTTCCTCGCCCTCTCCTCCCCTCCCCCTCCCCATCCAGGATGACCAGTCTTTTCCATGTGGCCTTCGGAGTTCTTCAGATTATATATGTGGTCTGTTGGCATGTAAAAAATAACTGAGATTCCAAGCCACAATGGAGGATCGTTGGTGTGTCCGGGCTTCCCCACAGACGTGATCCGCCACCTTTGGGTCATTGAAGTTAATAACAATGCAATCTCCTCTTTGATTTTTTGGCCTTCCTCCTACCCAGCTCACTCTCCCTATGAAGAGGATCTTACATTTTACGTCTCGGGGCAGAGGTCTGTTAGTGTTTAGCCAATGTATCGCCTTATTTTTTAGTTGGTCGTACCGTTCAACCTTGCCTTCTTCCAATTCTGGGGCACCTGTCAAAACCACTACATAAGGCGTACAATCCGGTGGTAAATGGAAGTGGGGGCACCAGTTCCTTGCTACATTCTTATCCCCGTCTTTGTCATTAGTATTACTTCCCCCGTGTCTCTCTGTAGGCATCGCTTTTTCGCCCCTTAGTGTCCCTCCCCTTTCATTTGCTATTCCCATTAGATGCACCGCTGTGCTTGTGGGCGGGGGGTCTATGGGGCTAGGATACACAACAGAGTCCCTTCCTACCTCCCTCATTAATTCTTTTTGATTGTCCCAGACTGCTATCCTATTTATAATACCTCCCAAAGATGACATTATCAATTCTTCCGCTTTCTCAAGTCTATTTTCAATTATTACAAGTCTGTTAAGTAATGGCTCCAAGGAGGTTGATATGGGGGCCCCTATTTTCTGCCAATAGATTTCATTAGGTACTGGTGCAGGCACTAGCGGGCCAGTTACAGTTTCACCCCTAGCTATTACATTTGCTGCAAGATCAATTTCTTGTGAGACTTCAGTTAGTGGTAGATCTGTGTGCGGCAGCTCTCGCTGTGAGTTTGATGTCTTGGCTTCTTTCCTTTTTGTAATGCCCCTCCTCGCGTACCTCCCCGTTTTCTCTTAGCAGTCGCTCCATGAGTTTGGTCTGTGAGTTGGATTGCCACTTTATGAATTTCTACAGTGCTCACAGTTTTGTTCTGCATTGTTCCAGGTGGTGTGCTACATTGGAAAGGGGGAAAGTTCGGGGGATCTCCATCCTTGCTGGGGGATGTCAAAGATTGCTGTGAGTTTTCATTCCCCAACTGGGGGCCCCTTGCGGATGCACGCAGACGATGATTTTCCGGCGTGGGCGCGTTCACAATCCCCCCCAAAGATGATCATTTTGCGAACACCAGCTCCAGGGACTAACGTCGCTCAGTAATAGCAATCTCATGCGCGAGTACAGATGTGGCCTTAGTTATAAACTGGTCAAGGGTCCCTGCAACGTACCCCATTCCGGCCCCTTTCCTCCCTTTATTCTCACGTGCAGCCATTTAAATTAGTGTGAGTGCTCTTACACGAGATAAAGTGAAAATAGTTTAAGTTGAATCACATACTGTTCTTTAAGTGCACTTACTGATATGCAGCAAGAGCGTTGGTACCCCACGCATTAGAGGGCAGGCCCAGCCCAGCCTCTTCCAGTCTCAAACGGGCCTGCCCTTGGCCCGGGCTTCGCCCGGCACGCGTCCCGCAAAGCGGATAACGTGATTAGTTAAATAGGCACTTCCAGTGGGAGGAGCGTGGTCCGGGCAGCAGGCGTGGCCCCTCGGGCTTACGGGACCTTGAGTCCAGAAAACAGCAGAGGTCTGCCCCGCTAACAGCACTCTCAGCGAAGCGTCTCCCGCGAAGCGGGAGGCGCGAGCAGTTTTTCTAGCTCCAAGCGCAGGTGAGGGTGGTCAGGGCAGCAGGCGTGGCCCCTCGGGCTTGTGGGACCTTGAGCCCAGAAAACAGCAGCAGTCCGCCCCACTAACAGCACTCTCAGCGAAGCGTCTCCTCAAATAGTTGTAAAAAGATACTGAATCAGTTTGTAAGCCAATTTCTAAACTAACCATGCATATGTAATTTGTTGTAAGACCATTATCCTGATTGTAGGCTGGCAAATAATCGAACAGTCTTTATAAGCCAGTGGGTGTTTTGGTCAGTTAATATACTATTGTCAGTATTTGCAAAATAATGAAATATCTTGTGACACCAAGACGTGAAGGAAAAGATCGGTAGTAGCTAAATGATCACTAAGGTCAGCAATAGAGATTAAAAAAGACATGGGGCAAATATGCCGCCTTGCTTAAGTCCATTATTGGTTCTCATTTTTTATGTTTTAGACCATTTTATCTGCACCCATATTTCTGAATGTTAAGCTTAAATTAATTTTAGTCTGGAGGGATCAAGAAGTTGGTGTTTTCAAGTTTTACTTATATCAGTGTGGCAACCGCCTGTATAAGATATGCTGATTGTGCCATGCTGACCCACTTGAAAAACAACTTGTTTCTTGTCTGTGATTGTTTTGTGATGAAGCTTGAGTAAACTCCTTGATTGTTGCTGATGTGGCATTAACTACATAGTTTTTGAAGGAAGATGATGAGTTGGGGAAAAGAACGCAACCGACTGAGTGGGTTGCATGACCTTAGATTTGGACCCATTCTTCATTCTACCTTTACCTATACATTTTCAGCATTAAACAACCGTGTGTCATCTAAGTAAATCAATCTGGTAGACTGCTAGCACTCTGATATATCAGACTGCCAGTGAAATAAGAATGGAAGGTTTGTCCAAGGATTTTGAGCTATCTCATAAGAGGTGTTAGTATTTCAAAGCTGGAAGCACCAAGGGAAGACACAGTATAATAGAATGAAAATGCAAGTAGGGGGCCCTGGTTTAACTTGCTTCATGGTTTGAGGGAAAAGAGATGAACCTCCCCAGGAAGCTAGCTGAGACCCTTTGGACTGTTGATAATTGGTCCATGAAGAATCCGCACACAAAAATAGGAAAGGTGGACAAACCTCCTGGGTAAAGGTCAGGCAGTGCATCCTTCATTCAAAATCACAACTATGGCATCCTCTGACAAATTTTCAGCTTGACTTCCAAGCAACAAAAATAGCTTTACATTTGAGAATCGCTCCTGCTGGAAGGTAACCAGTTTCTACAAGATTTTGCACAACTGTGGCTCTGTTATGATATGGTTCCGTGCTCACTACGCCACTGCAGTCAAGCTATCCTGGCTGAAGACGGCTGATAGCCAGAAACTAGTCCTAGGATGCTTGATTCCGGTCCATGGAAGACATGGCTTGGCAGTTCGGTCTGGACTGTTCCCATGAGGCACAGGGTCAAGACTGATTTGTATTTGGCCATGTCTGAACTGGGGTGGCTTGGTGAGCAAAATAACGATGGATTAAACCCAGATCTGTGACTAGGGGTGAATGTTTAGCCATTGTGCAACATTCCGTCCATCATCTTGTGTGTTTTGCTGTTCACCCTATGTGGGAAGGGTGTGCCCAGATGTGGGTTCCGTGCTCACTATGCCACTGGAGTCAAGCTATCCTGGCTGAAGACGGCTGATAGCCAGAAACCGGTCCTAGGATGCTTGATTCCGGTCCAGGGAAGACATGGCTTGGCAGTTCGGTCTGGACTGTTCCCATGAGGCACAGGGTCAAGACTGATTTGCATATGGCCATGTCTGAACTGGGGTGGCTTGGTGAGCAAAATAACGATGGATTAAACCCAGATCTGTGACTAGGGGTGAATGTTTAGCCATTGTGCAACATTCCGTCCATCATCTTGTGTGTTTTGCTGGTACTTACTTTTGTGCTAACACCCACACTGGCAAAGACTAAAGATATAGATCTCCAGTGCTTGAAACGAGGCAACCGATGTGAACTTAACATAACACGTGTATTTGTTCAGCACATGTTTACCTGTAGGCATCTTGGCACTGAGTAACAAATGTTTGTTATCCAACTCAGTGGTACTCATTTTATCGACCTCTGATTGATGAAAGGCTGAGTGGACCCTCCGGGATTAGAATTTGTGAGCAGCTCAAAGCATAAATACCTCTCTTCTCTGTAAAATAGCAGCATACAAAATACGATACCTGTTTCAGACCCAAACTTTCCAAATACCGGGAGAATACATAGGGTACCTCCAGGCGATCTTTGCGACCGTCATATGGCAGGGCAAGGCGGAGAGCATCAGTCAAACGGGGCTTGCTATGCCCAAGATCAGGGGGCTTGGGAATCCCCAACCTGGCCTATTAGTATGATGCAACATAGCTATGCTATTTTATCCACAGGACACAGAGAAGGGATGGAGTATGATTGACCAATTGACCATACAATGGCAGCGGGAATCCTGTGGGAGATCTCTTGGCAATCTAAACGACCGGACAAAAAACACTCATTATCTCCCCATCATGACGGCAACATTGGAGGTCTGGGATAGCGTGGGGGTATCAAGTGGGGCCTCGCCACATTTCCCTCCCAATTTACACCCCGCTGGGGAAACCGCAAATTCACATCCAGACTGGCTAGAACCCAGTACGACAAATGGTTGGGGGGGGGGGGGGGTGTGTAAAACATTAAGTTATATGTGATGCAAGGATTCGTCCAGTCCTTTGAACACCTAAAGTAAGAGTAGACTGTAAGATACTGCTTAGTACAATTACACCACTGGCTACTACACCCTAGAATTAAGCAAGGGGAAACAAGCCCTTACACTCTTCAAAAAGTATTTCCTACACTGCACAGATGACAAATATGCCATTTTATATACAACATGCTAAATACCACACCAGGCCCACCAAACACACATACCAGCGGCCTGGTAGAAGGAGCTAGGCATTACTCTAGAACATGAGCAATGGGATTAAATCTTGATTCGCGCTAACAACTAATGCGTCACACTCGAGAGGGTGGGAAAACATACTTAAGAAACTATACCATTGGCATTCCACCCCAAAACGCCTAGCGAAAATGAAGATAAGTCAAAGCCCTCGCTGCTGGAGGGGGTGCATGGAAAAGGGTCCCCGTTACCCAAGTACTCTGGTCATGTCCTAAGATAAAACCCTTCTTGGCCTCAATATTGTCCACTATTGAACAAATCACTGGGTCAGACCTGGCCAGATGTGCTGAGGTGACTCTGTAGGGATGCCCCATACTAGAAATTTACCCGCTGTATAGTACACTAGGTAAACTGTTATCCCACTTCCTTCTCTCTGTTGAAACTAGTACAGGGGTGCAAAAAACCTGCACCAAGCAACGGGGGTTGTCACTTGGACTACTTCAGCAGAGACTACAAGGAATTGTCATGCCCAAAGCTCCTCCAAGCACTGAAACTCCTAAAGCCCTTCAAGCTCGAAGATTATTACACCACAATTTCCCAGCATCATGGAGGCATACAGGATGGACTTGGCCTACATTGGAACTTAAGAGAGCCTGAATTCTGACTTTTGCAGAACTCGGCTTAACAAAGAGATGGGTGGACTACAAATGACTGCTAGAAGGGAAGTTATTTGGGGACTGATTGTTGTTCACTGTAGAACTTGCGATATTCAATCAATACTTGAACAAGGCAATACAATGTTAATAAAGATGTTTTTAAACCCACAATCATTCTTTAATGACCATTGGGGGAAAAGTGCCAAAAGAAAGCAACCTAAGCCTTTACAACTTTTATAAATCTCAGTTACCATAGAAAAAAATCATATTCTTTCTAGACTCTTCCCTCTTATATCCCACCCCCACCATTATCCTTTCAATTCAACTAACAGACACACATGTCCACCACTCAAATGAATTCATACTTCGCTATACTAATTCACCACTATCGGAATAGCGTGCTACTTTCCGAAAAGTGATTTGACGCCTCGTTAGGGGTAGTAAGCTCTATATAAATATATTTACAACTAACAGAAAAATTACAAGCATTCGCAAGGCCAAGAAGTTTGGCCTTGGTGAACTAGCATAATGGTTAATTATTTATTTTATAATTTTAATTGCAGTTTATGCCACAGAAATAGAAAAGAAGAAAAATGTAAATATGCCTCTTAAATAAGACTGCCCTGTGCTTGCAGAAAAAAACCCATACATTAAAAACATAATCAACCATCACATAATTTGTATAGACCATTAAGGGGCTTTCTAGCAGGCAGGTGTTCTCAGAACTCCTATTATAACTTTTTTTAGTTTGATTGCACATCATAGGAAAATATTCTTATTGGCGCAAAGATATGGCACTATTAACTTTGATTTACCGTAACTTCAAGCCAGGCACAGATGACTGACAACATTTCTATAAAGAAGAAATAATACAAATAAAAGCATTGGCTAAGTAAAGCTTTTGCCCACTAGCCCTATCCATGAACTGCACGTCTTTTTAGGCAAATGTGCAATGTGCATAAGTGATATGGGAAAATTCCTCCATTCAGCGTGAAAAAGAGCCAGTGGCTGCGATGGGCCATCTATTGATCCACGTTGTGTGTTTTCACGGGCAGAAGCAAAATGTGTGTGGCAGTTGAAAAAATCAAAGGATAAAGACTGCTCACTCAATTGCATGTAAGTAGTCTCTGACTCTAGGCCAGGGCTTCAAATATGCTGTCACAACAGAGAACAAGTAACTCACACAATGAGACCACGAACTAGCCTATCAGTTAATAGAGAGATTCAAGGGTAAAGGGATAGCAAACTAAAGGAGCTGAGGACTTGCGATACTCAAAGATCCTGCAGAGACGATTTAGTGCCAATTAACGATAGCTGCGACTAACGTAGAAATAGAAGACCTAAGGAACATTCTAGAAGGAAAACAGAGAAGCAGCATGGAATGTTGAAGGTTAACCATGATATTAAACAGTCAAGTTAAAATAAAGATTATGGGCCTGATTATGATGTTGGTAGGGACATTGGTGGCGGTCTCACCTGTAGTGTTCTACTGTTAGTGGAACGTTGGGGGTATTCTGGATTCTGAGGCTGACGGTTGACCTGCAGAGTTGTCTCGCTATGGTGGTTGTTCAATCTGTCTCTGATATGGATTTAATCTACTTACGTTTCACCATAATGCGTGCCTCTTCATTATTACATGAATTTGGCGACGTCCGGAAGCGAAGACAGCGCTCTACTAAAGTGCATCCGTTAAGACTATTATTAATTAAAAACACAACATTTATATGGGGAAAAGAACAACAAATGTCATTTGATGAACTTAAGAAAGAAATTGTTTGAGCTTGATTCTTAAAATCTTATGTTAGGTAAGGAATGTATTGTTTTCGTTGATGGTAGTAGTGTGGGTTTGGGTGCTGTGCTTATGCAAAAGGATAGTACAGGTAAATATGTGGTATCATATGCCTCAAGAATGCTTCGTGACTCAGATTATAATTACTCTACTATTGAGAAGGAGTTGCTAGCATGTACTTAGGCAGTTCAACACTTCCGTCAGTTGTTATGGCGAACCATATTTTGGTTAAGGACTGACCATAAGTCATTGATTAATATGGTAGCGGCTGGTGGTGGTAGAACTTTAACAGCTTGCTTAGCAAGGTTGGCTGCCAAATTGCCGGACTATCGGTGTTTGGTTGAGTATGTTCCAGGTCGAGTGAACGTTCATGCATATTGTATGTCATGTTAACCTATAGTGGATTCTACTGAGATCAAGGATGTGGAGGAGTGTGATGTGGCTTTTACTATAAATAAGCCCAATAAAACCCTGGTGGATGAGTATTCAGCGATTGCCATTTCTGAGGAGAAATGGAAAGATGCTATGAAGGATGATTGTACTCTGAGTGAAGTTAAGAAGTTTTTGCACAAAGATTGGCCTGAAGAGAGGAAGTTGAGTGGGGAACTGCTTTCGTTTTTCAAAATTCACGAGGTGCTTATGTCTTTTCAGGGTATTGTCATGAGAGACGACAAGATTGTTCCACCACGGAAACTTAGGGAGGTGAATTGCGCCTTGGCTCAAGAGGGTCTTATGGGAATGTCCACTACTAAGAGAAGAATAAGAGAGTTCTACTGGTGGCATGGTATTGATGGCATGGTTGATAAACGGGTCAGGGAATGGTCCCCTTGTGCTCGGAGTGACAAGTCTGTCAAACCATTAACTGTTGATGTTACGCCCATAGAATATGCTCAGGAGCCTTGGAGAAAATTGGGAGTTGACATATTGGGTCCTTTTGGAACACATTTTGGCAAGGATATGTATGCTTTAGTATTTGTGGACTATTTTTTAAAGTGGCCGGATTTGAAAATTGTGGAGAAATTTACCTCTATGTAGGTCATTGAGTTTCTTGATGTTGTATTTTTTCGTGAAGGGTTACCGGAGGAACTTATTTCTGATTATGGTCCACAATTTGCATGTAAGTTGTTTCTGAAGAGGTGTGGTGTTTTACATAAGAGGGTGTCTTAATTATCATCCTCAGGCCAATGGTCAAGTGGAATGTTTCAACAGAGTTGTTAAAGAGTCTATTCAGTTAGCTATTAAAAGAGGTATGCAGTGGAGAAGGCTTTACGGGCAACTTTACTGACTTCTCGCACATCACCTAATTCTGTCACAGGGCTATCTCCTTTTGGAATATTGCGAGGCAGGAAACCTGGATATAAACATTTACCTTGGTGGTTGAAAGGAAAAAAATTGTATGATACAGTTGTGGAGTTTGCTAAAGTCAGGGAGCGTGTTAATAAGTACCAAGAAATGATGAAGTGTGATAGTTCCAAGACTCAGGCTAAGGGGTCACAGTTGAAAGGCGGAGATATGGTCTGTGTCAAATTTGGGGGACTATTAAACAAGAAGTTGTCCAAATGGTCTGATCCTGTGAAAGTGACTGAAGTTTTCAGTAAGGCTGTAAGTGTTGAAGGTGGGAAAATATGGAATTTTAGACGCATTTCGGTGTGCAAATTTCAGGTTGGTGAGAAATTACACGAGTTTACGAGTGATGATTGCATTGAAGTTTCCAAGGACAGAGCAAATCTGAGGAAGAGATTTTCTTGTAGCAAATTTGAGGAGGATTGTGAATGGATTGCTGGTTCTGATGTTATTCATGATGGTCCGAATGCTCAGGCTGATGTTAGTGTGAGCAAGCTTGGTGTTGCACAAGGCTCTGTTCCAACTACTGATTTGGACTATCAAGTGGCACAAGGTATTACTCAACCTATTGGTAAAGAATACATGGTGAGGAGAAGTTCACTTGTCAAGAATGTGCCTATGAAACTGGTGAGGAACAGTTCACGTGTCAAGAATGTGCCAATGAAACTGAAATATTTTATTCAGTATTGATTGATTCTATTTGATGTTAAACATTTTATGTATTTCCTATCTATTTGTATTTAATAGTTTTCCCTGTTTTTATTCCCATTTTTTATTTGATTTTTGTTGTTTTTTTTATTAAGGGGAAAAGTGTGTAGTATTCTACTGTTAGTGAAACATTGGGGGGATTCTGGATCCCGAGGCTGACGGTGACCTGCCGAGTCGTCTCTCTATTGTGGTTGTTCAAGCTGTCTCTGATATGGATTAAATCGACTTACTTTTCACCATAATGCGTGCCTCTTCATTATTACACCACCCACATCCAGCATAGCGATCTGACCACCGCATTATGATGCAGTTGGTCGTACCACAGTGGTCGGAGGGGCCGACCAACGCCTCCGACAGGCTTAAGTAGCCTGTTGGGGCGTCAGTCAGATCGTAAGCCCTACAAAGAAGTTGGTGCCTGCGCAGGCACTGCTGTAGGGATTACGTTGTCCCTTTCTGACAGCCTTTCCAGGGTGGTCCTATCGCAATGGGAAGGCTGTCAGAAAATGACGTTGGGGGCCTCTAACTGAACCCCCTCCGCTATGTGGCCCTGCGGGGCATCTGTGGTGCCCCCACAAACATCCAAGCATGAATGTTTGAAAAATGCTCTTTACCATTGCGGCTTGTGCAGCAGCCCTTTTTCTGCGCCGCTGCTCAAGCCGAATGGTAAACAGCATTTTATGTTATGTTAATGTTATTGACATTTCTAAAGTGCGAACTGCTACCCGAAGGTATTCTGGCGCTACATGAAGTCCCCCTCCATGCCGATTGTAATGCAATTGGGCTATCAGGACCGCTGGCTCAGACAACTTTGAGAAGGCAACTGGGCTAAAAGTCAACTGGGCAAAATCCACTTTATATCCCCTCCATTCGGACATTCCCCCGCGAGAGATGCGCGCTGGTTCGGTCAGACTGGCTTGGAACGGTGAGGCCCCAAGGTACCTGAGACTCAGGCTATATCACTCCCCAAAGGACCTTTTTGAAGGCAACCACCATAGAACACTGAGGGGCATCCGGACTCAAATCAACTTCTGGTGAACCCTACCCTTAGCCCCAATAGGAAGAGTGGCCCTATCAAAAATGGTAGTAGTGTCCCGTCTTCTTTACCATTTTGCAAACGTGCCGGTAATCCCCCCCCCCCACAATCCTTCTTTCAAGAGCTCAATTCCCTACTAAAATCTCCGATATGGGGGACTGGGCGCCCCATCTTTCGATGCCTACTTCCTCACAGCGCAACTCCAATGGCTATCACGCTGGACAGCGGGATGCCATCAGGAGGAAACTGTCTCAGATGCAGGACCCCTGACTATCCCAGCGATACACTGTTTGCTCCTACGGGGCACCCGACCAGACCCGACCCATCCCATCCAAGTGACGGTAGGTAGGTCCTGCATGCAAGGTATCCATCGCCCTTCCTGCGACACACCGCTATATTCCTCACTGGTGCCGCTAGCGGGCTTGCCCCGGGGCCGCTGCTATTACACGCCTGAGACGTACGAGTCTGGACAGAACACTCACTTACAGAGGTGGAGTCCTTGTTTGGTGAAGGACACCTCATTCCGTTCGGGAACCTGAAGGAGGGGAGCAGACTCCCAGTCAGACAATTTTTCCTACATAGACAAATCATCTCGGTTTGTAAACAGACCTGGGATCTAACCAGGGGGAACCGCCACAACACACCCAACACTCCACACAATACTGATCATGGGCATGGGACGCAACCTTATCACATGGATCTATAGAGCTATTCGAGAGCTTACAGCCGCTCCACTCACCCAACTTAGGCTAAAGTGGGAGGAGGAATTCGGGTGCATATTGAACAACAAAGAATGTCAGACCGCATTAGAACACCACAAGAAAGTGTTACGTAATCAGTGTTTTAAAAACATTCAATTCAATATGCTACATGGGGCATATCTGACGCCAGCGAAGCTTCAGCGTTTTTATCCTATGACATAATTCCTATGCCCACGTTGCCACCCCCTAACGCCACATTCCAATATATTTTCTGGACCTGCCCCACCCTGCAACCCTGCTAGGCGAAAATACACAACATACTACAAGAAAACACGGGTGTCGCAGGCCTCAACACATGGGAGGCCAGCGCATTGGGAATCTCCAGGCGTAGGAAAGATAGAAAGGTGAAAAAAAGGTCTGCATCGCCAACCTTCCTCCTAGCAAATCAATTCATCGCAATGCACTGGTGGCACCTACAGGGCCTCTAATAGAGGCCTAGAGAGGAGCGGTAATTAAATTGGGCGTGGCGGAAGAAGACGCGATTAGGTTCAAAGAGGCACGTGGGACGCAGCGCCACCACATCTCCATGAGTGGGCAACACTCCTTTAAAATTTCAAGCAAGAAAAGACACCAGCCCAATTGTGAAAAGTTGGCCTGATATGTGATGTCCACTATTCTAGTTGGCACCCTGTATCAGTCCAAACAACCCTTATGGTGATGCTTGTAAAGTCAGCCTTATAGACCAGCTATCCTAGTGGTAGCATGGACAAAGCAGTCTTAGGCTAAAACTTCAGAGAGCATGTGAAGCAAGCTGTTTTACCATATGTAACCCCTTGAATACCAAATGAAAGGACACCACACAGGTTATATATAAAATATATATGTATTTATTATAAACGCAACCCCTCTGAACTATGAGGTCAGAGGCTAAAGCACATAACAAGTTACTCAATTATCATACAATAAGTTGCACAAAATACAGTCGTGCTTAGGGGCGCCGAAGACCATATACTAAAATAGTGGTATAAGAACCATGTCACGAACAAAGGATAGGCCTAGGGCCTAGGGAATCGCTGGGGCTACGCTGAGCTAACAAGAGTTAGGAAGCAGGAGGCCCACGGGATGCGTGTGCAGTGTCAAAACACACTCGCAAGTTACCATATGGAAACAATGGGAACGTAAGAGTCACAAACTAGTTGATTTAGGACACTTCCGGATGAACTAGGAGAAAGCTACTGAAAACTAGGACACTAGGATAGTCAATACCCACAGGAGCACCGGAGTGCCCGCGTTACCTCACCCACAGGAGCCGGGTGCATAGGTGTCAAGGAGTGTCGGGTTTCGTCGCTGAATCCTATGGAGACCTGTAAAAAGATGCTGCAGGCGACCAGGAGAGAAGTGTCCGGTTGGATCCAAGAGCGGATTGAGGATGAAGAGTACCTGAAAGCAGAGGGGACAAAGTCTGAGTCACTAGCCAGTGACCAGGAAGGAGCCAGGCGATGTCGGATGCGATCAGGTAAAGATGCAAAGCTTGTCTCTGCAGCCACGTGGACCAGGAGGCGTCGACGAAGACCAGGCGCTGGATACGGACTGTCCCACGAAGGATCTCGATGGCGGCGGTGTCGGCTTCCGGATTGGAGTCAACAGGCCTTGGAAAATGCAACCCACGCAGGAATCGAAGATGGACTTCGGTGCAGACCAGCAAGGTCTGGGGGCTGCTCCTATTCAGGGAAGCAGGGGCCCACCTGGAGCAACCAAGCAGGTGGTTTAGATTCAAAGGTTCATCGTCACAGAGGCCACAGCCAACGGGCAAGTGACCGGACAGACGCGTCGAGCACAAAAGTACTAGCAGGCCCCACGTGGCACTCGGTGAGTGTGGGGGGCTGTGCGTCGGTGCAAAAGGTGCTCGGGCTGGGGCTTCTAAATCCCCAATGCACAACTTCGAGGGTGCCTCAGAAGTGCCTCAGAAGCTGCGCAAGTAGCAAAGAGCAGGTTATTCAAGATGGCCGGTCCCATGTCTCTTGTCGCCTCCACGGGTCTCAGCTTTGCTGTGGCTGTGGATCGGGGTCAGAGAAGTCTGGAAGTCTGGCTCTAGTCGGACTCTGTGCTCAGGCTCCGGTAGGAGCGTCGACAAAGTAAACCGCAGATCGCTGGATGGTGCCTGTTTGCACAGGGTGGTCACTCCTTGACCACAAGGGAGATTCTTCAGTCTTCTAGTTGCAGTAGAATGTCGAAGGTCCAGAGTTTCGTTTCAAGTTTCAGTTCACGATAAATCTAAAGTCTCTTGACTCAGCTCCTACCTATATACCAATCTGAGGGGCTGGATTACCTGCTAGGTCCCTCCTATGGGTGGGACCAGGGAAGGGGTTGGTTACACCCCTTTCCCTTTGTCCAGTTTCACGCCAGAGCTGGGGCTGGAGTGCCCCAGCAACTTGTTTGAACCGGGTTATGCATGGGACACCTTGTGTGCCCCAGGCAGTGTCTCATTCCATTCAGCCCTCCCTGCCCCAGTACACTATCGCCTGTCTCGGGTGGTGCTAGTACCTCCCAAGACAGGAAACCTATTGTCCAAGCCTCTCTCGCTGGAAGGACTCCCAGCAGCAGGAGGTCAGACTTGTGTCTGTGGCAGCAGCATCTATTTTGTGATGCTGAGGCTCTGGTTAACTTTATTCGGGATTAACGGGAACAACATGTCTTCTCCATCTAGAAGGGTGGAATGCTACCCCCGTCGCCAGAACTGGCGAGGGGGTAGTATTCCAAAGCGTATGACACCTTGCACAAAATATTTTGATAAAGCCAAACCAGAGTTAGCATTTAACCGCAAGGATTATAATGCACTTAAGAGTATATGGTATGGCTATATCATAGAACAGCTATAAGGACATGGGTCCGAAAGCTGCAGACAGGCTCAGTTCATGCTAGAGCCTCATCTCACACAAAACCAAGCACTCTGCCTTCAGGAGTGTTAAGGCTTGCCATAGGAGTGACTTATAGGTATATATGTGTCTATATATAATGGTAGGTATAGGAATGCTATACCTAAGCAAGGGGTGATTACACAACCTTGCCCCAGCTGAGTGATCAGCCAGTTGTGTCAGTTTGGATGGCCAGCCAGGGGTGGCATACGTTATGCTGCAGCCCCTGGTAGGCCTTGAATGCACTTATGCCCTGGGTACCTATGGTACACTATACAGGGGCTCACAAAGGTGACCCAATTCCCAATTGGTTATGTACCTAAAGTACATGGTATGAATTTAGAGAGAGAACAGCTGGGCTGTGGGTTTGATTAGCAGGCCCACAGCCACATTAAAGTCGAAAACCTGTAAAGCAAAAAGCAAAAAGTGGGGTGACCATAGGAAAGCAGACCCTACTCTCCTACACCAATCACCCAGGAACTCACCTATAACAATGGGACCCTCGAACCTTGCCCTCTCAATCATAAACACGCACGAGCATACCCCCCACCGGATCCTCTCCCACCCCCCTCCTCCCAACCTATCCCACACGGACACAACACTGATACCCCTGCGCAACACCGCAATGATAACTCTGTGCCTAATGCAGTAAGGCCCACAAGAGAAAGGCACACAGACGCTGGCCCAACACCCATCTCCCAACCACATTCCCTTAGTGTAACCCACAGTTGGGTAATTGTGCCCACAACGCGCACCCACAGAAGACCTGCCCAGCGATTAAGCCTTAGCACCAGAGACAGCTAATGCAGACTCAGTGCATCTCCATCCTGACCACACAATTGACAACCCAACCAAACACAAAACCTAAGATGGTCACATCTCAGAGATGTAATATATCCACTGTCTATTATACGTAAATGATACCACTGTTGAATGCAATGTGTGAAATGGAAAACTTAATAAAATGGTTTAACAAAAAAAAAAATCAAGACCGCCGACTCCTTGGGTGATGGGCAAGTGGTAAACTGGGAGAATATATAAGATCCACTCCCGCTTTCATATTTAATTTGTCCTGTGCTTGCAGTGTACATTTTTGATTGTGATATTGTGTTTGTGTTGAATGGGGAGGAAGGTTGCAAATAGAAAGTCTAGAGGAGCTGGCATCACAGATTCGCTTCCACAGCCAAGTGCAGGAGAAAGGGGGTGGTTCAAAACCAGTGGAAGATGAAGTGCATCTGGGTGCATATATAATATAGCTCCAGTTCTTGGGCCTTGAATCGCCCTCTGTGGAATGGCAATGTGAGGGTTTCCCACCTTATCACCATCTGTTGCCCAGGCAAGGCGTACCAGCTGGTTTCTAAGTGCCGTAAAGTATGCTGTGAGTGGGAGCGTTATAGTAATGAACAAGTATAGCGGTTTGGGGAGTATCACCATGTTTATGAGCCCTATACATCCGGCCAGTGAGAGCGGGATTGCCATCCATCTGGAGATATGGTTAGTGCTGCCTGCAAGGGTGACCCTATAGTTTGCCTGCAGGAAAGCCTATAGTTATTACAAATAGCTGTTTCCACATCTTGCTTGAAGGGTTTCTTTCATATAGGTGAACCATGGGAGACTTGATGAATGCATGATTCATCAGCAGAATCATTTCTTTGATTGACCGCAGCAAACGTAATTGTCCCTAATCAGATCTAAAACAGTATTAGTACAACAATATCTGCTATGAGATTAGAGCTAGTTCCATTCTACGCTGGCACATTGCGGTTCCTGGATTCTGATAATGGCAGTGGCAACATATTGCACTACTGTAGCCTGAGACAGAAACTAGACTTTGCATATGGACTTCTCACAGTTGTTGAAGGGACTCGCCACTTTGCCTAGCTATGATTCTTTAAACTGTGCTACCTGATAGAACCAGTGTTGCCAAGGCCTCATCTCCTTGTGCTCTTCATTACAACAGAACCAATATGTAGACCAAGGTAGCCAAATTAACATATTTTAATAAGGTTATAATTAACCTAAAATGTATTTCTCAAAGAGTGTCTTGTTCCTAAAATCATCGCCTTAATCTTGATTTCTTGAATTATTTGATTATGCACTCTTTTGGGGGAAGATTAGCCATCACCCCTTCCTTCAACTTGTGTTTAGATACACACAGCTAACAAGATCTGTATTATGTGTGAACAAAAAGCATGGTTAGATGGTGCCAGTGATTTTTCAAATAATCCAGTTTCAGGGAAATGAAATGTCCTTAGGTAACATATATATATAAAAAATCAATAGGTTTGGGGAATGACACACCCTTGATTTATGCCCGATATCATAGGGAAATTATAGGCTTGTTCTCCTCCCTTTTGTAAAAACTTGATTATTCAGGCGTTGTCATTTGAGCTTTCTTTTTCTTCTCCTTTGCTCCTTGTGCCAATCCGGGCATGGAGCAACCTTATTGAAATCCTAACGGCTAAGGCGCTCGACCTCGGACCTGGGGATCCGGGTTCGAGTCTCGGTAACGACGCCAAAACCTCCTGTGATTCTGGGCAAATCACTTAATCTCCCCGTGCCTAAAATGAAAGTGTGTGTCCTCATGTGAAAAAAAAAAAACAAAAAAAAAACGTAACTTGTGCTATGTAAAGCGCTCTGATACCTGATTCGGTTCGGGTCTAGTTCGCGCTATATAAAACTACAAAAAAAAAATAAAAAAAATCCGCCTTGATCCTGCTATTGTCCGAATTATCAGTGCCATCTCCTCTGAATGTGAACAAGAGCAACCACAGACACATTTCCACCTGGTTGGTCCTCACCTTAAATTCTGTGAAACGTGTGAATCCTCCAAATAATCCAGAGTAAAGGTTTACCTCAAACTGTTGACATCACCCAGTAAAGGATGCCGGTGTTACTATCTATGATTGACGTTGTGCTGAGAATCTTCATCCTCGGTAATTTTCACCCTTAATCACATTGGATTAACCATCCTGAAGACACGAAACGGAACCCGTTGATCGACCTGTGGAGAAGGCACAATCCTTTAATCATTCTAGGCATTGTTTGTATGACTTCCTAAATTGAGCCTTTCCTCATCAACCCATGGCTTCTACCAAGTTCAAGGGTCTTTGTTATTATTACATGTACAGCAGATTATATATAATTTAAGCTTTTAGGTTTACACCAATCTGGCTTTCTAAGTACTCAATGTCGAATTGTGTTGTTGATTACTGATGCCCTATATTTGTGAAAAGAAGCTTTGCTCTTAAAGTAACTTCAAACTGAGTTCTTATACATTTTACATTGTCATTCTTTGAATTATGAGCCCTGCCTGCATCTGGTTTGGCCTTTAATACTTGACTAAATATATCTCCTTAAATGGTGAGCAATAATCTTACAGGTGCTACTTTGGTACCTTTGCCATCTTTGTTGCTCAGGACTGCTGTTTGCTGTCTCCATGCTCCTTTGATGTCTGTGACTTGAAACTGATTATTACGTTGGCTGTGGGCCCTTGTTCAATTATGAGCGTCTGGTGTTTGGGACAGCCAGATTATGCGCTCTATTGGTCATCTTTTCATTTGTATGGCTTAGAGCTAACATTTGCAAAACCCGATCACTGTTTTAATTGCCACTTACCACTGCCATGGTCATCTTATTATAGTAGGAGGACTTATCGTAAATGGTCACAATGGTTATTCTCATGTGCTGCCGAAGTACTGAGACCACACATAACTAAAATAGTAATTCTCTTTTTAGAGTATTTGTTCTTGAAAGAAACACTACAGAGACCAACAAATTAATTAAAAGGGCAAGAGTAACTGGGTCACCCTCGGTTCCTTTGGGTTTGCTCCTTTGAGAGAGAAATATGAGAGATGTTTGAATTGGGGAAATTCTTACTTTACTAGCAAAGCTGTAGGAAAAAAACTTTTGAATGTTGTGAAGCATGGTGCGTTAGTTTCCTATGAAAATCATATAATTAACCAGCCTAAACGTTTGGAAAGCATTCACTTACGGAAAACAAGTTTTGATGAAGTGGTTCTCCTGCAAAAGCTACTTTTGATGGATTTTTAAACCCAGGCAATAACGTTGGCTTTTATATAGTAATGCATTCAATGAAAAGCATTCACTAATACTGTTTGCACGAGTGTATAACATTATAGCAAGATCTATTGGCTTTGACAGTGTCAAACACAGGTTGTGCAGAAAACCACCAAGGACACTGCTTGATAGTTAAAGGAAAAGTAAAAAAGTTAAAGTAAAATCTTTATTGCAGCCCTAGCGCAGTGCAAATCCATGGGTGACATCATAGACTAAATATGAAAGAGAGTAAAATGAATCACTGTAGTTTTATAATGTAGCATTGTAATTGAAGCACTCCATAGGAGGAGGAATATGTCCACGAGCGGCCCCATGTGGCGAGGCAATAATCTTTATCTGAAGCCTACTGTATGCATATTTTAAGAATTAATATCATCTGTTTGACAACAGCTGAAGCTGTCTATAGCCAAATAGCCAAATCTAAAAAGTTACTTGTAGCCAAACCTAAACAAGCAATTGGTCTTGCGTTTGTAAAGGTTAGAGCTATTGGTGGTGTAAATGATATATATCAATCAATCATAGCATTTATAAAGCGCACTGCATACCCGTGAGAGTCTCAAGGCGCTAGTGGGGGGTGGGGTGGGGGGGGGGAGCTGCTACTGTTCGAAGAGCCAGGTCTTGAGAAGGCTCCTGAAGGTTAGGAGGTCCTCGGTCTGCCGCAGGCAGATGTGGAGGGTGTTCCATGTCGTGGCGGCGAGGTGAGAGAATGATCTGCCGCTGGCGGTCACTCTTCGGATGCGGAGCGGAGCTGGCGGGTGGCGGTGTAGAGGCTGAGTCAGCTGTTGAGGTACACTGGTCCTGTGTTGTGGAGTGCCTTGTGTGCGTGGGTGAGGAGTTTGAAGGTTATCCTCTTGTTGATGGGGAGCCAGTGCAGGTCTCTCAAGTGGGGTGTGATGTGGCTGTGGCGAGGGATGTCGAGGATCAGATATGCAGAGGCGTTCTGGATGCGTTGGAGCCGTTTCAGGAGTTTGGCCGGTGCTCCTGTGTAGAGTGCGTTTCTGTAGTCCAGTCTACTGCTGACAAGGGCCTGGGTGACCGTCCTTCTAGTCTCAGTGGGGATCCACTTGAAGATCCTGCGGAGCATGCGGAGGGTGTTGAAGCAGGAGGAGGAGACGGCGTTGACCTGCTTCGTCATGGACAGGGTGGAGTCGAGGATGACCCCTAGGTTGCATGTGTGGTTGGTGGGTGTAGGGGTGTTCCTAGTGCAGTCGGTCACCAGGAGTCGTCCCAGGCCGAGGGGGTGGATCCGAGGATGAGGACCTCCATCTTGTCCGAGTTCAGCTTCAGTTGGCTGTTTCTCATCCAGTCGGCAACGGCCTTCATTCCTTCGTTGAGGTTGGTTTTGGCAGTGTGGGGGTCTTTGGTGAGGGAGAGGATCAGCTGGGTGTCGTCAGCGTAGGAGATGATGTTGAGGTTGTGCCGACGTGGGCGAGTGGTGCCATGTAGACTTTGAACAACGTTGGGCTGAGGGATGAGCCTTGGAGTACGCCGCAGATGATCTTGGTGGCTTTGGAGCAGACGGTGGGGGAGGCGGACTTTCTGTGTTCTGTCGGAGAGGAAGGAGGTGGTCCATTCCAGGGTGTTCTCTTGGATTCTGGCGTCGTGGAGGCGTTTTCGAAGTGTGCAGTGGCAGACCATGTCGAAGGCGGCTGACAGGCCCAGGAGGATGAGGGCTGCGGTTTCTCCAGTGTCAAGCAGGGTCCTGATGTCGTCGGTGGCGGCGATGAGGGCAGTTTCGGTGCTGTGGTTGCTGTGGAACCCGGACTGGGACGAGTCCAGGATGCTGTTCTCCTCGAGGAAGCTGGTCAGTTGTTTGTTGACTGCCTTTTCGATGACCTTTGCCGGGAAAGGGAGTAGGGAGATGGGTCGGAAGTTCTTGAGGTCTTGGGGTCCGCCTTGGGTTTCTTGAGTAAGGCGTGCTTCCAGCTCTCTGGGACGGTCGCTGTCTCAAAGGAGATGTTGATGGTTTTCCGGAGATTGGGTGCGATGGTGCTGCTGGCTTTGTTGAAGATGTGGTGTGGGCAGGGGTCTACCGGGGATCAGAAGTGGATGGTGTTTGTAATCTTGATGGTGTCGTCGTCGTCGTCGTTGATGTTGGTCCAGGCGAGCATGCAGTTGGTGCGGGCGGTGGTCGTGGGAGCCGGGGTCTCATTGGTTGCCGGGGTGGTGACGGCGATGAAGCTGTCATGGATGTCTGCGATCTTGCGATGGAAGAAGGTTGCCAACGCGTCGCACAGGTTTTGTGACGGTGGGATGTCGTTGGTGTTGGAGCTGGGGTTGGAGAGTTCCTTCACGATGTTGTAGAGCTCTTTGCTGTTGAGTGCGTTGTTTTCTATTCGGTCTTTGAAGGAGGTCCTTTTGGTTGTTCTGATGAGGTGGTGTCTGCGGGTATCATTCTTGTGGGCTGTGTAGCTTTAGTTCGTTCCCGGATCCAGTTTTTTCGAGTTTTCGGCAGGTTTGCTTGGAGGTCTTCGGTAAACCAGCTGGCTCTCTTGCTGGTGTGGGTGTTGGAGGGCTTCTTGAGCGGGGCGAGGGTGTTGGCGCAGTCGTTGATCCATTGTCTGAGGTTACGGGCTGCGGCGTCAGGGTCGGTCGGGTCTGTGGGTGGGCTCTGGGCCAGAGCGGTGGTTAGCTGGTCCTTGGTGACTTTGCTCCAGTGGCGGTGAGGCATATGCTGGGTGCGGTGGTGTGTGGTGGGTTTCCGGAAGGTGAAGTGGACGTAGCGGTGGTCGGTCGAGTGGAGTTTGGTGGTGTGGTTGAAGAAGACGTGGGAGCTTGCTGAGAAGATGGGGTCGAGCATATGGCCGGCAGAGCCAGAGCATTTTTCACAAGACCAACATGGAATACAAGCACCATGTAAGGATTTGAAATTCATGCCTGTGTGAGTGAATATTATCCACTTTGATATGGATGCACGCAATGAAAATTAACTCTAATATTGCTGAAAGAAAATGGATTCACTATGACTCTGTGCATTATATTTTAACACCAGCGAAATGCACCATGGGAACTGTATTTTTTAACAACAGACATGTGACCTTAGAGTTATAAAGCGTGCTTGCATGCACTTTGCAACTAATGATCCTCACCTGTGATCAAGGCAAAATGACGCCGAAACGCGTAAGGACATGGGGAATCCCTTGCGCTGCTGTGACGGTGAATAAATGCTTTTAACTCCAGCATTGGGCCTCTTTGTGGTGCTTTATTGGATGATATAGATATAGAGATACAGATATATAGATAGATATTTGTAGTGCTTAAACCGAGAGTCCAAGTCATTTACAAGCGTTAGCCACAATTGCAAATTGTTCCAGGCGTATGCCTCACATTTTGTTTGTGGCTTTAATCCACGTGTAGGCATATGTGAAATAAGAATACAAATTAAAAGCAGCAGACCAGTTTAGTAAAGGTTTGAACTCTGACCTTTTACATAGGGGCTTCAGCCCAGGAGTCCAGTTGAAAGGAAAAGGATAGTCCTTTTAAGTTGAGGCATCACTACACTGATGGCATCTGAGCAGTGATGTATTCAAAGCTAGAGTACAGTCAGGGGTGCTGAAGTCAGTTTTATGCACCAAACACTGTTCAGTTGCATGGAAGGCTTGCTAGAACCAGGTTAAAAGCACCCACCCTGGAACTTAAAATAAATCTGGCACTGCACCGAGTAGCACCCAAAAATGTTAAAATAATAAAATAGAAGTAACATTGTGCAGAGCATGTAAAAGTTTAAATAAAGAAAAATAGCGTCCTGCAAAGCGTGTGCTGAATGTGCGGTGGCCGCTAAGCAGAAGCACTAGTAAATGATTTGGCTGGGAACCTTTCAGCCTGTGTGAAGTAAAGATAACACACACGTGCATAGGCATGCCAACAAAAAGAAAAGAGTGCTCTACAAGGATCATAAATTAACTTGAAGAATAAGAGCACATGTAACAGGGGTAGTCCTCTTGGGAGGTTACAAAAGTAGAAAAAGAGGGACTACTAAGCATATCAATCTATGAAAAGCAGGCATTTAGATAGGACAGTAAAGGAGCCAATTAAAAAATGGCGGTGCTTAAAACCCATATTCTAGATACAGCATGTATCGAAGAGACAGCACATTCTCTGCCTAGGCAAAAGTTAAAAAATGTGACAGGTTTGATCTTGCTTAAAAGAGCACCCTACCAAACATTTATTTAGCAGAGAATACCATAATTAAGTAACTGGGAAGTTAAATGGTTTTATTACAGAAATCTCAAAATCAGGCGGTAAAGAGTAAAAGTTAAAATGCCATGAAGGGTCAAATGCAGAGAACATAATCATAAATAAGAATTATTCGAAGTCTCAAATAAACAACAAAATCATAAGAAATCTGGCTGCTTCTCTAGCTATGCAAAGTTCAGGAAAATATCTGGGTCTCCCTCAAACCAAGGGTTCTTATACACAATTCCTGCATAGATAATGTGTTAAAACCACAGATTCAGCATGGTATGGTCCCATGTATAATTTCTTTAGCAAATCAAAGAAATCCATGCCATTAACATTATACGTTAGGGCAATGCCATTTTCTAAGAAAGTGTTGAGCATCTTCGATGTCACGTTGACACAGGAAATTCAACTAATATGCAAAATTTCTAAATAATGGATTATACACTCGTTAAAGAGTGCTAAGCCCAGCAACGGAACGACAGTGGAAGGGCCTTTAGCACTTGCAACAGTTACGAACAGTAGAAAGTTCATTCGCAATACATGCAAATTAGGAACATTATTGTAACATCATTTAGTCTTCACTCTGCAGTGCTGTTTAAGGAAAACCTACACGGAGGAACGGGTTGGGAGGTAGAAGAAATAGAAGTGAGCAACAAATGGCATCCATACTTACATTAAATGGAGATTTCAACAAAATATTCCCTAACTAAAATGTTAATAACCACTCTTCAGTACGTTATTTTGAAATTGTTTTAACTATAAACGTATTAGGTCAATATTTACAATTTAGATCGAACATAAAAACATAACTACTCAATATTATTTATCAATCAAAAATATAAACGTAAAAAACTTTAACATTCCTGAAAACATTTACTCAACTGAAACGTCTTAAAAGTAATCTATACGTATAAAACGTTCTCCTTAATCATGTCTTTCAACAATGAATAACTTAAAATCATCAACATTTACCTACTGTTTCCTATTTGTTGTGACACATACAAGTGTTAGCAGTAGCAGAGTTATTGAGAGGAAAGGGAAGGGGAGCAGTGAGGAGCTGGGTAGGAGAGTGGCTTAGATAATAAAAGAGGACAGAAAGGAAGGGTGGACACCCACAGAGATCATAAATTTCGTATTCTGTCTCTGTGGTTGGCATTGGCAATGTACACGCTTTCGATTAACACAGGGTATTCTTCCAGCCACACCTACTTGAAAATCTGTCCAGTACTGTAGTATACAGGAAAGTCTGGAGACTTCTTGAAGTTAAACGAAGAGAAGTTTATTCCAAGTAATTCACACACGATCAGCGTGTCTTCACAGGCCGGAGTTCACTCAGTAACTGCAGTCACTGAGCGAACCTCGAGCCAGGAACACTCTGAGACATTCAAAGGAAAACAGGTTCGGAATACAGACTCTTAAAGAAACATCGTATAGTAATAACTACATATCAATTCAATAACATTCCGTTACATCACCTCCCCCCTTATCAGAACAAACAAATAATAAAACAATTATTAATACATTTCCCCTAACATCTAACAAAATCGTTAAACTTAGCAGGAGCCTATATCAGCCTACCAATCTTGTTGGAAGAATTAGAAGGCTGACAGCAGGTAAGAACAAACAAATAATACAATAATGTAATAATACATTCCCCCTAATATCTAACAAAATCGTTAAACCTCGCAGAAACCTTTATCAGCCTACCATTCCTGTTGGAAGAAGTAGAAGGCTGACAGAAGGTAGCAGCATTCAAACTCGGAGAAGTGAAAGGTTGTTTAGAAGTAGAAGCATTCACAGTCAAATTACCTTGACTACCCCCTTTCTCACCTGCATTAGGCAATAACCAGTGAGACCATCCACAACTATCTGCAACCCCTCTATTCTTGGCTCTATTAACCACTATGGCTTGACTTTTGGACATTTTCACCATTTGCCTCATACTCCACCAGCCCTTTTCCCCTAAGAAAACTGCGCCTTTACTAACTTTAACTATTTGCACTGGATTAAAAAAGACAGAATTTCCTTTTGCAATTTTGAAAGGTTTTTTAATCATCACCCAGTCTCCTACCATAAAACCTTGTGAATCATTGCATCACTTTCCGTCAAAATTCTTCATCATAACTTCCTGCTTTTTCCTGACCACCTATGCTAAATTTTTCTTTACACTCTCCTTACCAATGCCCGGGCATTTCTTATCCAAACAAGCAGGAAACAAAGGCGGGTGTACTTTCTTACCTCTAAGCAACTCAAAAGGCGTAACCCCTGTAGTGTAATGCGGTGAAGTGTTGTAATTCCACACCTTTTCTTCAATAAAGGTTCCAACGTCCAAACCTGAAGCCACTGCCGTTTGTATACCTTCTTTTACCACTTTATTGCCACGTTCAACTAAACCGTTAGAGGCCGGCGAATAAAGCGCCACCCTGAGTTGTTTCACATCCTGAACTTACAAATCTTCTCAGACACAAAGTGTGTACCATTATCCGTCACTAAAAATTTGGGTACCCCTTCCAACATGAAAAGCTTTTCCAAAAACTTTATAGTGTTATCTGAATTAGGAGCATCTACAAATTTGTAACATAACCACTTAGAAAAGTAGTCTACAGCCAAGATCATGAATCTCATACTTTCTGGCAAGACTTATAAGGGCCCAAAAAGTCAAAACCCACCTTTTCCCAAGCTGAATCTGGAAAAACTGTGGGGTGTAAAGGCACACTAGGCAATTTCCAGTGCTTGTCTGAGAGTAAATACTCTTCACAATTGTCCACCACTGACCTAACCTGTGAATCCAATCCCGGCCACCAATAATGTGATTTTATCCTCATGCAAGTCTTTGACACTCCTAAGTGACCCTTATGTGCTAACCTAATGATTTCTTTACTCAGCTCGGACGGTGGAACAACCTTATCACCGCAAAGTAAGACATTGTCCTTTACTGACAACTCTTCTGCCACTTGGGCCATAGTTCTCAAATCACCTGACAAATTTCTCACACCAGGCCATCTCCCTGACGCGAACTCCATAGCCTTGGATAAAATTAAGTCCTTCTCTAGCTCTTATCCAATCATTTTTCGAAACTGAAAGTTTTAATTCATCAATGGCATCTACCAAAGTCACACATTCCACATCATCTTCCACTAAATCATCTCCTTCCTCCTTATCCAGTGACATTCTAGATAGACAATCCGCCCGGAAATTTCTTCCCCCAGAAATGTGCCTCAAATCGAAATTGTACTCCTGCAATTTCAAAACTAACCTTGTCAACCTAGGAGATAAATTATTGCTTCCAGATACCTTACTAAAAATAAAAGAGAGAGGCTTGGGATCTGATAACATAATATATCTTCGACCCCAAACGTACATTTTAACTTTTGTGCTGCGCACACACAGGCTAAAGCTTCCCGCTCTATGGTGCTGTAACGTTTCTCATACTCCTTTAATGACCTCGTAGCCAATGCTATCGTTTTCTCAACACCCTTCACTTCCTGACTTAACACCGCACCTAACCCGCTCATACTTGCAGCCACTGCAATAGTAGAAACACAATCCTCACGAAACCCATGCAGCGGGTGGGCTGCAATAATTAACTCCTTGACCTTATTAAAAGTCTCTTCTAAATCATTTGACCACACAAATTTTTGACCTTTCTTTAATAAAATTCTAAGAGGTTCAACCGCCTGTGCGTAATTCCTCATGAAACTAGCGTAGTATTCCGCCAGTCCTAGGAAAGAGCAAAGAGAATCCTTGTCCGTAGGAGCTTTTGCCTCTTTCAAAGCCTTAATTACTGAAAATGTTGGTTTAAAACCAGCACCCGATATAGTGTGCCCTAGGTATTCCAGCTCCTCCACTCCAAACGTACATTTATCTTCCCTAATGGTCATTCCTCGCTCCCCTAACAAAGAGAGAACCTTCCTCAACAAAATGTTGTGTTCATCCAAGCTACTTGCAAAAATAAGAATATCATCCAGGTAAGCCTGGACCCCTTTTAAATTCTTAAATAAGGTATCCATTAACCTTTAGAAAATGCTGGCCGCTGACGCCAAACTGAAAGGAAGTCTCAAAAACGTAAACGCCCCAAACGGAGTGACGAAAGTGGTCAATTCCTGAGAGTCTTTGGCCAGTGGAACCTGATGGTACGCAGATTTTAGGTCAATTAAGGAGAACCACTTCACCCCCTCCCCCTCCAAATTTGCCAATAACTCCTGAATATTTTGAAGGAGATGACAATGCACTTTGATGTTTTTGTTCAAACCTCTGAGGTCAGCACACAACCTAATCTCGTTATTCTTTTTTCGTGCGACTACAATAGGGGCGACCCATTGTGACGACTCCGTTGGTTGGATAATCCCCTGTTCACACAAATCATCCAACATTTTCTTAAGTTCAGACCTTACGCTTAATGGTACATTACGAACCTTGTGTGTTATAGGCGAAGCATTAGGAAGAAGTCTGATTTTATGCTCTACTCCTTTTACCAGACCCACCTTGTTGCTAAACACCTCCTTGAACTCTTTTATCAGGTCTCCACGATCAATCATCATATTTTCAATACAACAAATAGGCAAATCCCTTGCTCTTATAGGATTTTATTCTCCCGGAACTAAATACAACCCCATTCTGGCCAGATGCTTCCACCCCACAATATTTTTTCCTTTTATTGCCACATATATTTTCGTACATATAGATCTTTCTAAAGTTTCTAAATTTCCCATGAAGAACCCCAGCATATCAATATATTTTCCCCCGAAAGCTTTAGAGTTATCAGATTCCAAAAGTACCATTTCTTTGCCCCATTTCTCATAGAATGTAAAATCCCGAAGGATCGTGATGGGTGATCCGGAATCCGCCATCACCTGTAATTGAACTCTGTTGATAATTGAAGAACACAAAGGACCCTTAATTTCTTCATCTCCTGTGTCCAAAGCTAATAGCAGATTGTTCATGGATTCCGTACAATCTTCCCAATCCACGTTCTTAATTTTAATACTCGTCTTTTGAAATCTACACACTTTTTGAAAATGTCCTACTCTTTTGCAAACCGAAGAACGTTTACCCAAGGCAGAATAGCCTTTAAAATTACCAATGTGAAATTTCGATCCACATCTGAAACAAAAGTTTTGGCCTTTATTTTGAGGGGTTTTTGCCTTATCTTTGGAACCCACAGAGTACAAACCTTCTTCTTCACCTCCATCGGAAATCATACTCATTTTAGCAGTCGAATCAATCATCATCGCTTTAGTTGATAAAACTGACCTTCCAATACTTAAGGCTAGGTCAATCACTTCTGATAAAGAAGGGTTTTTACAACTAAGAATTCTTTCTTTGATTTTAGCAGAAGCGCAATTAAACACTAGTTGGTCCCTAATATAATTATCTAAAAGTGGGCCAAAATCACAGGAAATAGCTAAAACCCTTCAAGCGGCCACATATTCTTCTATTTTCTCATCCTCCTTTTGTTTCCGTTTGTAAAAATAATGTCTTTCTAACATAATATTAGGGGACTCCTCAAATTGTTTTTTTAACCTCGCTAATGCCTCAAGGTAAACATTCCACTGTCTGTCCCCCTATTGACCCGCAGGAGGAGGAATAGGGGTAATACTGTTAAAAATATGTTGAGCAGCTAGACCTAAACTGCCAAATAATAATGCAAATTTACGGGGTGGGGAATACTCAACTGCATCAAGAGCTACTAAATGGTTCTGAAATAAACCTAACCATTCAGGCCATGAAAGAGTAGGTTTACCAGGTTTATCTAGAAAGGGTGGTGGAGGTTGTGTGATATCCTTGACTGAAGACATTTTTTCAAAATAAACAAAGGCAGATACAATATGTATTATAATCAATACCAACCCCTACATTTGAAACCACGAGGAAATCAAATACAGCATGCTCCTATTGAATTATAGAAAAGAAAAATACAAAGTCATTAAGCCTTGTTGGAACTGCCGGTTTGAAAGTCAAATCAGGAGTGAATCCGTTGAAGTATGCAAATAGTCAACTATTACCTTGAAAATGTGTCTTCCATACCGCTGGAAAAATAATTGAAAGATAGTCCCATAAATAGAATTTTATATATATATTTTTTTATGAAGGATTCGCACCACAAACCCATTCCGATCAATTTCTTGGAGAAATAACCTGAACGCGCAGTCGGATGACTCAGAGTGCGTAAATCCATAGAGAAACTGAGGACGTCTTCCGTGAATTCAACAGAACGCCCTACGTCACACAGACAGACGGAATTCCTTGCAACGTGCAGCCGGGAGGCAGACAGCGCGTAAAGCCACAGAGGAACGTCTTCCGTGTGATCAAACAAACGTGCTACGTCACACAGCTAACCAGAATTCCTTGCGGTCAGAGGAAGTTCGACGTCACACTTCTTGCTGGATTCTTTGGAATCTCTCTGCAGCAGCAGCTTCGTAATCCGACGAATTTCAATAGCAGGAGAAATGAATCATCGATACTGACGAAGGAAATGGTGAATTATGCCAGCTTATCCCAGTAACAATTTTAAACTCGTTAGAGTAAAAAAAAAAAAATCCTTGCGTGGGTTAGTGGGTGAATAATAATCCCAATCGTCGCCAATCTGTAGTATACAGGAAAGTCTGGAGACTTTTTGAAGTTAAAAGAAGAGAAGTTTATTCCATGTAATTCATCCACGATCAGCGTGTCTACACAGGCCGGAGTTCACTCAGTAACTGCAGTCACTGAGCGAACCTCGAGCCAGGAACACTCTGAGACATTCAAAGGAATACAGGTTCGGAATACAGACTCTTAAAGAAACATCGTATAGTAATAAATACATATCAATTCAATAACATTCTATTACAAGTACCTTAACCAAACACAAAGATGCACACGGTCTCCAGAACCAGCTGGATTGGAAAGCACCCTGACGACCCAAGGATCAACAAGTTTCCTTTTATTGGTAAAACATATTGAGGCATGTATGGCCATTCAGTTCCCACAGTATTCCTTGTGGCCTCTTTTAAAGTTGGTTTCAGGCTAGTGTTACAAAGTGAATCTAAAGCACTGCCAATTATTTGTATGCACTTAATTTGGTGAAATTGTATTTGGTGCTGCTCTATTTGCTTAAGTTGATCACAGCAGATTTTAACTTGTTGGGGCAGGATAGGCTTGTGGATCTAATACATGTCTTTGGTATTAGCAGCATCTTCACTGAAATATTTCATACATTTCATCATCTTAAAGCGGGGTCCCACCATCTCCCAAAAATCCTGGAACGCAATGCCGGTGGGCTTTGTCAGATGCTTTGCACTCTGCCCCCTTAAAGGTTTTGTTGCACAGCATGGTGCTTTCTTCCACAAGTATACTGATAACTCTTGGTTGTATTTGGGAATTTCATCTGTTTGCAAAATTTGGATAGCGGGAAGATTATTAAGACTATGAAAACTTGGATGGCAGCCTGTTTTTGCATAATAAAGGCACCAAAGAGTAAGTACCAAACCATAAAACCTAGCCTAGCCAAAACCACTTTGAAGCAGCAGCCAAGGTCTGTTTGTTTCAATGTGACCTACCTAAACATGTAGTCAGATTGAACACTGTAAACCATAATTTCAACCACTTGTCTGGAATCTGAAATCTTCACAGCTCCCAAATGAAAACACATATCAGATTCAAAATCCCGGCTGTAGGTACGTCTTGGTAGCCACCACCCTTTACTGTTCAGCTCCCACCTTTCAACACCAAATTCGTCACCAGCTCTGCAAACATGCCTGTCCTCTAAATCCTTGGTAAGCACAAAACAAAAAAACTACGTATTTTCAAAGTTTGGCCAATACTGTGGAAATCAGCTTATAGGCAGCCAAGGTGTGCTACCCTTAAGAACGTAAAATACACTTACTTTACAATGCAAATTGGTATGCCCTTGAATTGATGTATGAGATTCATTATGATCAGTAACTTATAGAATTGATGTTGTACTATTTCTTTCCATTGTATTTTATCTTAGTGTTTATGATAAAGTTTCTACACAGAAGTTAAAACCTTAACCAAAGAAATAAGAGCTCTGCGCAGATGTTTTCAACCATATGTCTTAGCACAATACAGAAAGGTTGTGTACTTTTATCCTATATTATGTACCTTCTGTTTTAACTGCACAGTGTGTTGATGAACTCCTGATTATGGTTTACGTTGTTAAAAGCTTTCACTGCATAAATAAACCTCAGCTGGAAGGAAACCCCAGGTGGGATGAAAGATTGACCACCTGTAGTACGTAGTTTCTCTGTTGAAGTCCAGCTTTCTGTTATCATTTGAGTTTCCTCTTGGAAGGTAGTGGTTTGTGATGTCATGAATGGATTGTGATTTCATGGAGAGTTCTGTCTGGCAGAGGTGAAGGAGCGCTAGTGTCCAGGGAGACACTAGTCCTGTAGCCTGCTTGCCAAGGGTTGTTGCCTGCTTGCTTCTATCTCATGGCAAAGGGGAGGAAGACACCTTGAACCCATGCCATGCCGCAGTCCTGCTGAGGACCTGTCATCTAACAATATCTGAATGGTCGGTGAGGGACAACCATGTGTGCTAACACCCCTAATCTCCCTGGGCAATTCTATTTCCTGGCAGACAGGGACTTATAAATCCAGAGTGATATGAAACCATCAGTTCTGTCCCATTGTTTTTACAGAGCAGCTTATTTTCACTGGTGTAAATAGCATGTGGAACAGTGTAGTGGGGAACACTGCCCTCATGCCAGTTAAATACTAATGACATCTGTGCTTTACTGTGGCCAGTGGTTCCATATTGTAAAGTGCAACCACCCTAGTATGGACTAACTAACTTCTTTGAGCGTGTCTCCGTGTGAGTCTTTTCAAGTATCAACTCACTGATGTCCTTGGCAATAATATGTGCGAGAGTCTATCTAGCTATTGTGCTTGTTGTTGCTGGTCTTAGTCCAATTGAGTAGAGTTGTATGCATGATCTTGTTAAGCATTGTGGATCGTGATTGTGGACCTGGCACTACATTAAGCTTTGTATGCAAGGTGCAGCATGTCCTAGCAGTGTGCATCACACCGAGTACATGCAGGAAAAGTGGGGAGAATTGCAGCAAGTTATGCAGGGAAATAGCACAAGAAGTGTGAAGTGTAGCCTGGCAGGCAAGGGGGAGATCCTTGCGGGCAGAAAATACACTTTGGCATGGATTTTCCACTTGGAGTGTATGGCTATAGAGTGGAAAAGGCACCATTGACAGTCCCAAGGAAGAAGTAGTCTTTGGTTCGGTAAAACGTCTTGGCATTGCACTGTCTGCTGTATTGCTGATGAGTATGTTTGTATGTCGAGGTCCAAGATAGCTAAAAACACAAAGATTGACTCTAGAATATTGACTATTAACTGTATCTGCCATGTAAGTTCATATGTTCAGGTAGAGATTTCCTCTTCTTCGTCCCACCTCTACATACTTTGACAATATATGCATACATATGGATATATATGTCTTCGTGCATGTGCGCACACACGTCAGCGGTGTCTTTTATTCATTCCAGATTGACTTCAATGGTATTTTACCTATCCAAAGCTGTAAAACTGTACCTTGAGTGGTAAAATGCTTTAGTCATTTTACAGCTCGGCGTGAATGGCACAGTGCTAATCCTATGCTTAAAGACTGTGCTGTAGAAATGGAAAAAGTCTTTGTCCCTTTGTAGGTCGGCATGGATTGCACTGTGCTAATCCTATGCTTGAAACCTTTGCTGCAAATACAGATGTTTGAGGTGAGCAAATTCAGAGTGTAGTTGCTGTTGTAGGGTACTTTATACAGGAGCTGCTCTTCACCTAAACTTGGAAACTACCCAGAGTCCTCTGCTTCTTTTTTGGATATGTGTGTGTGTGTGTGTGTGTGTGTGTGTGTGTGTGTGTGTATATATATATATATATATATATATATATATATATATATATATATATATATATATATATACACACCCATATATAATCACACACATATATTGTCAAGATCAATAGATGTTTCAGTTAAGAATAGTACATATATATTAAACTGCATATAAATACATACATTTATATTAAACTGCACATAAATACCTTAACAATATAAAGGTAGTTAATATCCTAGAGTCAGTATTTTTGTAGGTTGGGTTGAAAAACACAGATTTTTGGTAGTACATGCTGCGGATAAAAGGTTGCATTGAAAGTGCCAGGGAAAGCAGGCAGTCCTTGAATAAGAAACCTCTGGAGGAATATTTCAGAAGAAGTTGTGACTATATTCATTTATTAACTTGTAAAGTCAATGTGACCAAAGTGACAACAGTTTTTGAGTTGGTTAATTGCAGGATGGTCTGTCTGAACAGCTGTGTGCCTTATAGTGGAGCCCACAGGCCGCAATAATTCTTTTTTTAATTAGTTGTGTTTTGCACCACGGGCAGCGGAGTTTTTCAGAATCATGTTTATTTAAAGCAAACAGATGTTGCATGACTTTTGAGAAGTAGCAATACTACCAGTGATATTAGCTCTGTACAGATTTATCTTTTCTTGATGTCTTCCACATATTTCACTGTACAATGGGGATATATCCAAGGTATTCAATTTAGCAACAATTTAGCGGAAATGGGTAACTTAATTACATTGCTTTGTGTCAGTAGAGCTAAGTATTTGTGAGAGGTTCCCAGTTCCTGTAGAAGTGCCATTGCTGACAGTGTAGATTTTTATCAGGAAAGCCCTAAATACCGAAAGGTCAATATCATTTTAGAAATGTGCCTGGTTTTTCCACGCTCACCGGCTCCCAAATCAATTATTAATCACTTGGTGAGTTTGAATTAAGTTATTAGCCTTGTGATATTTACAGTAATGCATGGCAGACACCTTAGGGATTAACCTGGGGTGCATATTTTGAAAAGGTCAGCCGAAATTGTGGCGAACACAGGAATCATCATTGGCAGAAACCCTGGTGTGAGAGGGAGGAGTTAGCCACTGGTGTGCGGAATTTGCAAAAGAAAAGAGGGAATAACATTGTGGAGATGCATAAAGTTTAGCTGGTAAAGGTAATCACAAACAGTTAGGCCCTAGGGCATTTTTAGGTCTCGCTGGCGTTGCAGCGCGAAGCGCTGCCGCCAACGAGACTTATAGCCACCTTCATCCCTGTCAAGGGAGTAACAGCTGTGAACGAGCCCGATACAGACCTGGGCACGAGCCGACCCAGGTCTGTGAACGCGCTTCAAGGTTGAGCAGCTTGTGCACGTTTGTTTACTTCCCGAGGCCCACAAGACCAATTATCCCAGCAGGAGTCTCCACTTCCTCAGGCGCTGTAACAATTATCACAGCATGAGACCCACTTATGCCAACAGGTGCCTCAGGCTGCTGGAGCACTCAACTATAATTAATGCACTGTTGAGTGCTCCAGTAGCGTGGGGCGCCTCTCTGCATGCTGTGATTATTATCACTTTGGGGCCTCATGCTGTGATAATTAGGGCAGCATGCTCTATTTGCAGCACTGAACATTTTCAAAGAAGGCGAAGCAGACATTCATTGGAGACACTCACCCTCATGCCCTCACCCCCTCACTCGCCCTCACCCCCTCACACCCCCTGACCCCTCACACACCTCCTCACCCTCACACCCCCTCACTCACACCCCCTCACCCTCACTCACCCTCTCACCCTCACACACCCTCTCACCCTCACACCCCCTCACACCCTCTCACCCTCACACCCCCTCACACCCTCACACCCCCTCACCTTCACACCCCCTCACCCTCACTCACCCCCTCACCCTCACTCACCCCCTCACCCTCACACTGCCTCACCCTCACACACCCTCACACCCCTCACCCTCACACCCCTCACACCCCTCACACCCCCTCACCCTCACACACTCTCACCCTCACACACTCTCACCCTCACACACTCTCACCCTCACACACTCTCACCCTCACACCCCTCACATACCCTCACACACCCTCACCCACCCTCACACACCCTTACTCACCCTCACACACCCTCACACACTCTCACACCCTCACCCTCACACCCCCTCACCCTCACACCCCCTCACCCTCACACCCCCTCACCCTCACACCCCCTCACCCCCTCACCCTCACACCCCCTCACCCTCTCACCCTCACACCCCCTCACCCTCACACACCCTCACCCCCCTCACTCACCCTCACACACACTCACACACACACCCTCACATACCCTTACCAGCATAGCATAACAAAACATAGCATAGCATAACGAAACACAGCATAGCATAGCATAACAAACAAAAGCATAGGATAGCAAAAGCACAGCATAACAAAACAAAGCATAGGATAGCAAAACACAACAAAACATAGCATAGCAAAACACAACAAAGCATAGCATAACAAAACACAACAAAACACCATAGCATAACAAAACAAAGCATAGCAAAACAAAGCATATCATAGTAAAACAACAAAACATAGCATAACAAAGCATATCATAGTAAAACAACAAAACATAGCATAACATAACACAACAAAACATAGCATAACAAAACATAGCATAACAAAACATAGCATAACAAATCATAGCATAACAAAACATAGCATAACAAAACATAGCATAACAAAACATAGCATAACAAAACATAGCATAACAAAACATAGCATAACACAGCAAAACATAGAATAGCATAACAAAACAAACCATAGCATAACATAACAAAGAATAGCAAAACAAAACATAGCATAGTAAAACAAAACAAACCATAGCATAACATAACAAAGAATAGCAAAACAAAACATAGCATAGTAAAACAAAACAAAACATAGCATAGCATACCATAACACAACAAAACAGCAGAACAAAACGGCAGAACATAACAAACATAGCAAAACAAAGCATAGGATAGCAAAACAAAACATAGCATAGCAAAACATAGCATATCATAGTAAAACAACAAAACATAGCATAACAAAACATAGCAGAACAAAACATAGCATAACAAAACATAGCATACCAAAACATAGCATAACAAATCCTAGCATAACAAATCATAGCATAACAAAACATAGCATAACAAAACATAGCATAACAAAACAGCAGAACATAACAAAACATAGCATAACACAGCAAAACATAGAATAGCATAGCATAACAAAACAAACCATAGCATAACATAGAATAGCATAACAAAACATAGCATAACATAACAAAGAATAGCAAAACAAAACATAGCATAGTAAAACAAACCATAGCATAGCATAACATAACACAACAAAACAGCAGAACAACACAGCAGAACATAACAAAACATAGCAAAGCATAGGATAGCATAGCAAAACATAGCATAACATAACTTAAAACAACACATAGCATAGCAAAACATAGAATAGTATAGCATAGCAAAACATAGAATAGCATAACAAAACAAAACATAGCATAGCATAACATAACACAACAAAACAGCAGAACAAAACAGCAGAACATAACAAAACATAGCAAAACAAAGCATAGGATAGCAAAACAAAACATAGCATAGCAAAACATAGCATATCATAGTAAAACAACAAAACATAGCATAACAAAACACAGCAAAGCAAAACACAGCAAAGCATGGGATAGCAAAACACAGCAAAGCATAGGATAGCAAAACACAGCAAAGCATAGGATAGCAAAACACAGCAAAGCATAGGATAGCAAAACCCAGCATAACATAGCGCAACACAGCGCATAACATAGCGCATAACACAGCGCATAACATAGCGCATAACATAGCGCATAGCGCAGAACATAGCGCAGAACATAGCGCATAGCATAGCCATAACATAGCGCATAGCGTAGCGCATAGCATAGCGCGTAACATAGCGTATAGCGCATAACATAGCGCATAGCATAGCGCATAGCATAGCACATAGCGCATAACATAGCGCATAGCATAGCGCATAACATAGCGCATACCATAGCGCATAACATAGCGCATAGCGCATAGCATAGCGCATAACATAGCGCATTACATAGCGCATAACATAGCGCATAACATAGCGCATAGCGCATAACATAGCGCATAGCGCATAGCGCATAGCATAGCGCATAACATAGCGCATAGCGCATAACATAGCGCATAACATAGCGCATAGCATAGCGCATAACATAGCGCATAGCGCATAACATAGCGCATAACATAGCGCATAACATAGCGCATAACATAACGCATAGCACATAACATAGCGCATAACATAGCGCATAACATAGCGCATAGCGCATAACATTGCGCATAACATAGCGCATAACATCGCGCATAACATAGCGCATAGCATAGCGCATAACATAGCGCATAACATAGCGCATAACATAGCGCATAACATAGCGCATAACATAGCGCATAACATAGCGCATAACATAGCGCAGCGCATAGCGCATAACATAGCGCATAACATAGCGCATAGCATATCGCATAACATAGCACATAGCGCATAGCATAGCGCATAACATAGCGCATAACATATCGCAACACATAGCGCATAGCGCAACACATAGCGCATAGCGCATAACATAGTGCATAGCACATAACATAGCGCATAGCGCATTGCATAGCGCATAACATGGCGCATAGCGCATAACATAGCGCATATCCTAGCGCATAACCTAGCACATAGCGCATAACATAGCGCATAACATAGCGCATAGCATAGCGCATAACATAGCGCATAGCGCATAACCTAGCGCATAACATAGCGCATAACATAGCGCAGCGCATAGCGCATAACATAGCGCATAACATAGCGCATAGCATATCGCATAACATAGCACATAGCGCATAGCATAGCGCATAACATAGCGCATAACATAGCGCATAACATAGCGCATAACATATCGCAACACATAGCGCATAGCGCATAACATAGCGCAACACATAGCGCATAACATAGTGCATAGCACATAACATAGCGCATAACATAGCGCATAGCGCATTGCATAGCGCATAACATGGCGCATAGCGCATAACATAGCGCATAACCTAGCGCATAACCTAGCACATAGCGCATAACATAGCGCATAACATAGCGCATAACATAGCGCATAACATAGCGCATAACATAGCGCATAACATAGCGCATAACATAGCGCATAGCACATAACATAGCGTATAACATAGCGCATAACCTAGCACATAGCGCAGCGCATAGCACATAACATAGCGCATAACATAGCGCATAACATAGCGCATAGCATAGCGCATAACATAGCGCACAGCGCTTAACATAGCGCATAACATAGCGCATAACATAGCGCATAACATAGCGCAACACATAGCGCATAGCGCATAACATAGTGCATAGCGCGTAACATAGCGCATAACAGCGCATAACATAGCGCATAACATAGCGCATAGCGCATAACATGGCGCATAGCGCATAACATAGCGCATAACAGCGCATAACATAGCGCATAACATAGCGCATAACATAGCGCAGCGCATAGCACATAACATAGCGCATAACATAGCGCATAGCATAGCGCATAACATAGCGCACAGCACATAACATTGCGCATAACATAGCGCATAGCATAGCGCATAACATAGCGCATAGCATAGCGCATAACATAGCGCATAACATAGCGCACAACATAGCGCATAACATAGCGCATAACATAGCGCATAACATAGCGCATAACATAGCGCATAGCGCATAACATAGCGCATAACATAGCGCATAACAACGCATAGCGCATAACATAGCGCATAGCGCATAACATAGCGCATAGCGCATAACAAAGCGCATAACATAGCGCATAGCGCATAACATAGCGCATAACCTAGCACATAGCGCATAACATAGCGCATAACATAGCGCATAACATAGCGCATAACATAGCGCATAGCATAGCGCATAACATAGCGCACAGCGCATAACATTGCGCACAGCGCATAACATAGCGCATAGCGCACAACATAGCGCACAACATAGCGCATAACATAGCGCATAACATAGTGCATAACATAGCGCATAACAACGCATAGCGCATAACATAGCGCATAACATAGCGCATAACATAGCGCATAGCGCATAACCTAGCGCATAACCTAGCACATAGCGCATAACATAGCGCATAACATAGCGCATAACATAGCGCATAGCGCATAACATAGCGCATAGCATAGCGCATAACATAGCGCATAACATAGCGCATAGTGCATAGCATAGCGCATAACATAGCGCATAACATAGCGCATAGCATAGCGCATAGCGCATAACATAGCGCATAACATAGCGCATAGCGCATAACATAGCGCATACCATAGCGCATAACATAGCACATAGCGCATAACCTAACCTAACCAAGCATAGCGCATAACCTAACCTAACCAAGCATAGCGCATAACCTAACCTAACCAAGCATGGAGCATAACCTAACCAAGCATAGAGCATAACCTAACCAAGCATAGAGCATAACCTAACCAAGCATAGAGCATAGCCTAACCAAGCAGAGAGCATAGTCTAACCAAGCAGAGAGCATAGTCTAACCAAGCATAGAGCATAGCCTAACCAAGCATAGAGCATAGCCTAACCAAGCATAGAGCATAGCCTAACCAAGCATAGAGCATAGCCTAACCAAGCATAGAGCATAGCCTAACCAAGCATAGAGCATAGCCTAACCAAGCATAGCATAGCTTAACAAAACACAACAAAACATAGCATAACAAAACATAGCATAGCTTAACAAAACACAGCATAACAAAACAAAACATAGCATAACAAAACAAAACATATCATAGCCTAGCAAAACATAGCATAGCATACCAAACACAACAAAACATAGCATAGCATAACAAAACATAGCAAAACAAAGCATAACACACACCACACACACAACCACGCACACACAACCACAACCGCACACAACTATCTATCTATCTATCTCACTCTATCTGTCTATCTATCTATCGCCCTCACTCTATCTGTCTATCTATCTATCGCCCTCACTCTATCTGTCTATCTATCGCCCTCACTCTATCTATCGGCCTCACTCTATCTATCTAATCGCCCTCACTCTATCTATCTATCGCCCTCACTCTATCTATCGCCCTCACTCTATCTATCTATCGCCCTCACTCTATCTATCTATCGCCCTCACTCTATCTATCTATCGCCCTAACTCTATCTATCTATCGCCCTCACTCTATCTATCAATCTATCAATCTATCGCCCTCACTCTATCGCCCTCACTCTATCTATCGCCCTCACTCTATCTATCGCCCTCACTCTATCTATCGCCCTCACTCTATCTATCGCCCTCACTCTATCTATCGCCCTCACTCTATCTATCGCCCTCACTCTATCTATCGTCCTCACTCTATCTTGCTATTGCCCTCACTCTATCTATCTTGCTATTGCCCTCACTATCTATCTATCGCCCTCACTCTATCCATCTCCCTCTATCTATCTATCTATCTATCTATCTATCTATCTATAAAACATCCTCACTCTATCTAACACCCTCACTCTATCTAACACCCTCACTCTATCTAACACCCTCACTCTATCTAACACCCTCACTCTATCTATTGCCCTCACTCTATCTATTGCCCTCACTCTATCTATTGCCCTCTGCCTCTATCTATCGCCCTCACGCTATCTATCGCCCTCACTCTATCTATCTACCTATCGCCCTCACTCTATCTATCGCCCTCATTCTATTTATTTAGATACTGATCGCCATCACTCTATCTATCTTAGGTGCATGTGATCTTGCCCAGCTTGTTAATAGTCCCACCCACAAGGCTGGGCATATACTTGATGGGGTATTTTCTAATGATCCTAGGCTTTCTACTGGCCCCCCATTACCTTTGGTATGGACTGATCATTTTGCCGTCCCACTGGAACTTTCTCTTCCTGTTACTTGCCCTATCAACATGGAAACCTCCCCATTTATTCCTAGACGAAATTTTAGGAAAATCTCGGATGAGGCTCTTGCTCCTTTTGTCCCTTCTTCCGAATCATTATCTCTTAAAGACGCAGCTGCTGCAGCTCAAGACCTGACAGACTCTATTGCTAATGCTGTGGAACAACTTGCCCCATCATCTTTGCGCTACGTTGCCCGCCGGAAACCTACGGCACCTTGGTTTTCCGACCAGTTGCGACTCTTGAGGCGGGGCTGTAGGAGTAGTGAGAGAACCTGGAGGAAATCTTGGGACCCAAACGACCGTGAGGCTCACAAGTCCGCACTGCGGGAATACAAACGGAGAGGGGTGACAGAGAAGCAGGAGTACTTCTCCAACCTCACAAGTTCCCTCTCTTCCTCTAGGGAGCTCTTTAAAATCGCAGACACCCTATGCTCCCTGCAACTACCAGATCCCGTAGTTAGCTCGCAAGAACTCTGTAATAACATCTCCGACTTCTTTCACAATAAAATTCTTGATATACATACCTCTTTGGAAGCCCAGTGCCAAGCGCTGGATCAAACTGTTCCATCTGTCATTTCCAGCCTGGACTCCCTAGGGACAGACTCTTCCTGTTCCTTTGTACAATTTCCCTCTCTATCTTTGGAGGGATTAAACCTGTTACTGGATAAGACTAAATCTGCTTCCCCCCTGGATCCTATACCTTTGAAAAAACTTAAAGAATGTAGAAACTGCCTTCTTCCTCCCATGCATGAGATAATGAATAAGGCTATTATCCAGGGCTCCTTTCCACCGGTATGGAAGAAGGCTATTGTGAAGCCTCTCCTCAAGAAGCCGTCCCTCGATCCGGCCTTTTTGAAAAACTTCAGCCCGATCTCCCTCCTGCCTGCCCCCGCCAAGATGCTTGAGGCGCATCTTAATTTGCATTTGCATTTGTCTTCCTTCCTTGAGTCATCTGGATACCTTGACAACACGCAACATGGCTTTAGAAAACACCATAGCACCGAGTCCACCCTTATCTATGTAGTCGATAATATCCGACGCAAAGTGGACTCGGGTCTTACCACGGTCTTGGTTTTGTTGGACCTCACGGCCGCGTTTGACACCCTATCCCCGGCCATTCTTACATCTCGGCTTAGGGAAGCTGGTGTCACGGGGTCGGCCCTGAGTTTGCTCAACTCCTTCCTGTTGGAAAGAGAACAGAGAGTGATGCTTGGGAACGACCTCTCGCCTGCTAAGTCTTTGCAATGTGGGGTGCCACAAGGGTCGGCGTTAAGTCCGACCCTGTTTAACACCTATGTGGCTCCCCTGGCAAGACTAGTAAGATAGCAGGGGATGGAGGTGGTGTCCTACGCAGATGACACCCAGATAATGGTGTCACTGGCTCACTCCTCCGCCAGGTCATCGGCTGCCAGTTTCAGGGTATGCATGCAGTATGTGGCAGACTGGATGACTATAAATTCCCTGAAACTGAACGGCGAAAAGACGGAGGTGTTGATTTTCGGGAAGGACCAAGATGCTTGGTCTGACGAGTGGTGGCCATCCTCTCTTGGCATCCGCCCCACCCCCTCCCAATCGGCCAGGAATCTGGGTGTAATATTCGACATCTCGCTCTCCATGACCCTTCAAACCAACAGAACCGTGGCTACCTGCTGGGGTGTGATTAGGATACTCAATAAAATCCGAGGGTATCTCTCCCCCCAGGCCCGTAAACAGGTTGCAGTTGCCTTGGTAGGATCAAGGTTAGATTATTGCAATTCTCTTTACACGGAAGCCAACAAAAGTCTTGTTCACCGACTGCAGATAGTGCAGAATGCTGCAGCTCGGTTTGTCCTGGCTCTCCCCAAATCCTCCTTCGCCACTGCAGCCAGGGAAGAACTCCATTGGCTCCCTGTCCACCACAGAATCTCTTTCAAAATTCTGTGCTTGGTTTATAGAGCTCTGGCAGAAGGCCCCTCGAGCGCCATTGGCTCTCTTCTCACACGCTACGCTCCTACACGAGATCTTCGCTCTTCGGGACTTTGTCAACTGGTTGTCCCTCGTGCTAAGTTAGCCAGATGGGGAGCCAGAGCTTTCTCTGTGGTTGCTCCGAAGCTCTGGAACTCTATCCCTGTCCAAATAAAAACCCTTCCCTCAATTGAGTATTTAAAAAGGCTCTTAAAACCTACCTTTTCAAGAGGGCATTCCAATGAGAGAAGGCTGTAGAAGGGGGGTACATTGCTGTTTTATTTGATTTAGGCGCCTTGACGCCCATTGGGCTAAGTTTGCGCATGAGAAGACCCGGTTCATTCATTCATTCATTCATCTGTCTAGCTATCTATCGCCCTCACTACTATCTATCGCCCTCCCTCTATCTATCTATCGCCCTCACTCTTTCTATCTATCCCACTCACTCTATCTATCGCATCTCCACAGCATCACTCAGCACCACCACAGCATCACTAAGGGGCACAACAACATCACTATGCGCTACCACAGGATCATTGAATGCCACAGCATCACTAGTCGCCACCACAACATCACTCAGCGCCACCATAGCATCAATCTGTGCAACCATTCAACAACAACTGGGTCAAATGTGATCTCTCAATGTTTCAAGCTTTATTACAAATGTCACAAAAAGAGGTTAGTATTTCACTTCTGTTCTTGGATTTTCGTCACAATAAAATCACTGAACATATTCTTCACAAAAGTTATTTACAAAAGTTTAAGCTATTGCTATTATAAATTACAATAACTTTTATTTAAATATTAATTATTAAATAAATTCAAAGCCATTGTTATTTGTAATATCAATACATCTAAGTCACGTGAATACAACACATATTGCATTACAAATGCTATAGGTGTCACAAGTTATAACTATTGGCATTGTAAATGACAAAGCTATTATTTTTTAAATTTTTTTTTTGGGTTAAAGACTTTTATTTCAATCTGCTTCGGTTACACAGCATTTACCTACAACCCGGAGGCCGGCTGCTATAGTGGGACATTTCGTTATACATCTCAAACATTATGCGGTCTGCGGCTTCCTCGGTCTTCATCGCACAGTTCCAGTTAGCAGAAAATATATGGATACTTTTCTAAATAGATTTATAACAGTCTTATTTTTATATTTTATAACTACAACTAAACGTGTGACTCAGATATTGGTACAGATGTTTGTCTCTTTTGAGACTCATTACTGCTCAGTGCAGTACGTGATGCAGGTAGTAAATATTCACTTCTCGAGATTCCCAGGTCTTAACATTCCTTTTACGGGACGTGCAACCAACCCATCAGCACTACATCAACTCTATTTGTATGCGATAAAGCAATCTAAGTGCGTCTCAATCAACATCCCCCTCCCCTTCAGAGCTGTCTATATCTTCTTCTGATAAGGGCTCACATATATCCCCTCTGTAGGTGTTCCACGGCATCCACATCTTGTTCCATTTCCTGGGGTTAGCTCTCATCTTATAGAATGCTCTTTCAATCACTAACAGTAAGTCCATATTTCTACACCATTGTGCCAGTGTCGGTGCCTCTACTGCCCCCCACTTTTGCGCTATATCCCGCTTGGCCACCATTATCCCTACGATGGCCCATTGCTGCCCCTGACGAGTCAAATCGTTCTGTTTCCATACATTCAGTAGACATACACGAGGGTCTGGTGTTAGGGATACCTCCAGTGTTTGTGAGATGGTGCGTAGAACCTGTCGCCAGTAGGTGGCGATAATTGGGCACTCCCAGAGTGTGTGAAAGAGTGTGCCTGGTTCTCCGCAACCTCTAAGGCAGGTGGGATGGTCAGCTCTGTGCATTTTGTGTAGAGTAGTTCTCGTATAATAGACTCTATGTAATATTTTAAGCTGCACCAGCCGATATCTCGATGAGATACCCGCTTCTTTTGGTGAAGCCATCGCTGCGTTCCATTCTGCGTTGTCCATCTCACCTAGCTCATCCTCCCATTTTGCTTTCAGTTTTACTAGCGGGTCCTGCAAATTATTCATTATTTTATGATAAGTCAGGGAAGTTGCACTGGCTTCCATATATTCAGTCAATAGGCGGTCTTCCAGCGGAGACGAGTCCGGCACCTTTGTACCTATCTCGATGGCTGTCATTAGTGCATGCCTGATTTGTATGTATCGGTATGTGTCATTTGGGCCTAACTGATATTGCCGCTGGAGTTGTTCAAACGGAGCAACTCCCTCGTTTGTCCACAGGTCCCCTACTGTGGAGATCCCGATGGTGTCCCACTGCGTGAAGCCCTTACTGTGTCGCAGCTGACCCAGTGCTTTGATATCCCACAAGGGAGTCATTTTGGTTGTGGTGCCTCCCCATTTGAGTCTCGTCTGTGCTTTGTGCCACAGTGCCACCGTATGTTTCGTGGGTCCTATCAGTTTTGCAGCGATGCCCTTGTTGTAAAGTGGGGCCAATAAGCTGTGGGTGCCCAGCTGCTCTCTGTCTGCCAGGTATGCTGGGTCTCCCTGTGGGGCGTGAATCCATTGATTTATGACTTTTAGATGCGCCGCCCAATAGTATAGTTGCACATCCGGCAATGCTATCCCCCCGTCGTACCAATCTCTGACCAGCTTTACATTCGCAATGCGGGCGGGTCGATTGCCCCACAGTAGTCCTGATATCGCAGCCGTTACCTTTCTGAAGTATTCAGGCGGTACCATAATAGGGGTATTTTCTAGGACATAGAGAAAGCGCTGTAGCGCCTTCATTTTGAACAGCGCTGCCCTTCCAAGCAGAGTTAGCGGAAGTGTCTTCCAGTGTTGCACGTCCGCCTTCAGTCGAGTCAGTGGCGGTAATAAGATTAGGTCGTGGAAAAGTCCTCCGTCCTTTGTAATATGTATCCCAAGATATTTAAAGGAAGAGTCCGCCACCGCCAGTGGGCAGTTCGCGGACATGGATGGGAAAGGGCCCTTTAGTACATAGAGGATTGATTTCGTCCAGTTAATTGTATATCCAGACGCTCGGCCATGTGTGTCGCAGAGTGCTAGCAGTGCCGGTATGCTCCTCTCTGGTTCCGACAGGTAGACTAGCATGTCATCCGCATAGAGGGAGATTCTGTCCTCCCAGTTATCTCCCCATGATATTCCCTTCAGGAGCGGGGAGGTCCTGATTACGGCTGCTAGCGGCTCTAAGACCAGTGCAAATAACAGAGGAGATAGTGGACATCCTTGTCTTGTTCCTCTAGCCAATGGTATCTCGCGTGAGATATGTCCATTTGCCGTTACATGTGCCACTGGGCTCGAGTACAGGAGTTTTATCCATGAGATAAATCTGGGGCCAAACCCCATGTGTGTCAACACCGCGAAGAGATATTGCCATTCCACCATGTCGAACGCCATCCTGGCGTCCAATGACAGAATGGCTGCTGGCCCGGTCAGTAGGGGGGCCCTAGCCAGTGCCCCGTGCACTCTCCTAAGGTTTAGAGCCGTACTCCTATGCGGCATGAACTCTGACTGATCCGGGTGAATCAGTTGTTCCAGGTGTGGCATCAGTCTGTTTGATAAGAGCTTCGCTAGTATTTTGGCCTCTGCGTTCATCAAAGATATTGGCCGGTAAGATGTGCACTCGTCCCGCGGCTTACCCGGTTTCGGGATTGCCACGATCGTAGCCATTCTCTGGTCGTAGGGTAGGACTTTTTGTTCTAAACTGTCATTGTACATAGTCATCAGAGGCTCACTTATGACCTCGGATACGGCCTTGTACCATTCAATGGGGGATACCATTGGGGCCTGCCGCCTTCCCGGTATGGAGCGCACTAATTGCCAGCTGTATCTCCTCCTGCGTTAAATCTGCCTCCAACTCCTCTACTGCTTCTTGGTTTAGGGACTGCGTTGGTACATTGCTAAGAGCCATCTCCGCCATCTCAGGTGTTATCCTGGTTTCAGGCGTATATACCTTCAGGTAGTAGTCCGCTAGAATTTCAACTATATCCGACGGTCGCATATGTAGGTCACCATCAGTGCTACGTAGCTGCATGATATGCCTGCCTTCTACCTGCTTTTTGTCTAACCATGCCAGAAGTTTGCTTGCCTTGTCTCCTATATTGTAGACTCTGTGCGCCGTTTCTTCTATATTTCCCACTACTCTGCGCTGCAGATGGTCAGCGTGGAGCCGTTGACTTAGTTGCAACGTGTGTAATGTGTCTACCGTCGGGTTGTTCATGTGCGCTAGGTTTGCACTGTGTAATCGTGTCTCTAGGGCCAGTAATTCTTTTTTCTGTTCCCGCTTGTGTCCCGTGATAGTTGCTATGGCCTGACCCCTCAGTACCGTTTTATAGGCCTCCCACACTATCGTAGGTGATTCGACTGAGTTTGTGTTTTCTGCAAAGTATTGTTGAGTCACCTTCTTCAGTTCTTTTCGTATGGGCCGTACCTGCAAATATCCCGGGTAAATCGGGTAAATCCGCGTACGAATTTTTTCTGGGCAGATCAGTGTCATTATAAGTGGCGAGTGGTCCGAGACGCCCCTAGGTTGAATGTGAACGTTGTCAATGGTGAGCGAGCCCCCTCCCAACGTGAGGAAGTAATCAATTTGTGACAGGCTATTATGTACTATAGAGTAGTATGTGTACTGCTTTTCCTCTGGGTGTAATGTTCTCCAAACGTCCACCAGCCCCTGCGCTTCTAAAAAGTCATGTAGTTTAGAGGGTCTCCCCGATTGCACCCGATTCGGGAATCTATCTTGTGTGTCGTGTGCCACTGCATTGAAATCGCCCCCTATAATAAGGTCCCCGTCTGGCAGTTCAAGTAGGAATTTCCCTAGGTCCGGAAAAGCAAGTGCGTGGAGTGCCGGAGGGAGATACACCGAGACTATATTAACTGGCCTACCTTCCCAATTTCCATACACTGCCGCAAAGCGGCCTTGGTCGTCCGTCTTTGTGGATTGGACAATGAAGGGTGATGACTTCCGCATCAGGACCCCAGTCCCACGCGACCCGGAGGTAAAGGCTGAGTGTACTATCATCCGATAGCCTCTCCGGTTCAGCGCCTGTGTAGCTGTACCCTGCAAGTGTGTCTCTTGTAGTAAGACTAGGGCTGGGTTACTCCTTCGGATGTTTTGCAGGACCAATCCCCTTTTTGTCTTATCCCCCAGTCCTCTAACATTCCACGACATCAGGGTCAATGGCGTTATCGGTCCCCCGCGATGGTCAACATTTCGATCACTAACCTGTGAGTCTCGTGCCATGGTCCCTCTGAGTTAGGTGATGTGTGCCTGCCAATCCTTCCTGTACCATTGTTGCTTGTAAGCCTACTCCTTCCCGCCCCTCCAGCCCTCCCCCTCCGGCTTTATGCTCTCCAGGAGTCGACGCCGTTGGGTCATGTGAGTCCCGAGCAACATGATAGCCAGTATAATTGCTGCGTGCGTGAATCTCTCTGGATAGTAGTGTGTCTATTTCCCACCTCCCCCCTATCTGAGTCAACAATGTAAGAAAAAAATAAACAATCCCGTCCCCAACTCCCCCCCTCCCTGCCCCCCTGCTGTACGGGCTCCCAACCGCCCGCCCCCCCAACTTAGCAGAGTGCTTGACCCATCCCCAATACAATTTACTTGCTCGTCGGGGTGGAAGAATCTCCGGAGTCTTCGGCCCCTTTCCTCCTCTTTGGAGGGCTTTTGCCCATTGTCCATCGGCAGTCTTTTCATGCGGGCATACTTTTCATTTATCTTTGTAGTCACCGGGAGGTCATTGGTCTTCAAGTATATGTTCGCCTACGTTCGATCCATCTATTGCCCTTTCTTCACTGCTACTCCTTGACTGTTGCGAGTTCTGTTGCCGACCATTATTCTGTGGTCTCCGATTCCCGTTCGATCCACGATGTCTATTGGCCGGTCTCCATCCCTCCAGCCATTCCTGGGCGATCTCCGGGGTGTCAAAAAACCAGGTTTTGCTGTCCGCTACAACACGTAACTTGGCTGGGAAGAGCATCGAGTAAGAAATCTCTCCTTTTCGGAGTTCTTTTTTTACGTCTATAAACGTCCTCCTCCTGCGCGCGACTTCCGCCGTGTAGTCCGGAAAGAAGGATACCGTTGAGTTCAGGATCTTGACCGGAGGGGAGACTCGTGCTGCTTGTAGTATCGCATCCCTGTCACGGAAGTTAAAGAGGCGAGCTATGATAGGCCTTGGGGCAGCGCCCGTTTGTGGTCGGCCTCCCGGGACACGATGTGCTCTCTCCACTGAGAAAAATGAGGACAGTCCTTTAGGTTTGAGTTCTTGCTTAATGAGGTCTTCGATATATAGGTCCATCGCCCTAGTGCCTTCCGATTCCGGAATTCCAATTATGCGGACGTTGTTCCGTCTCGAGCGTCCTTCCTGGTCGTCCAGCCTTTCCCTCAGGATCTTGTTCTCTGTCGATAACTTTACCATGGCCGTTTGCAGCTCTGACACGTCTTCCACTAATGACTTTGTGACCACTTCCATTGAATTGACTCTCTCCGACATCTTATGGAAGTCAGCCCTGATCAGAGTTATTTCGATAGAGATCGTTCCAACCGTGGTCTGTACCTGCGCCAGCGCTTTCATGACATCGTCAAGCGTCGCCTTCTTCCCCCCATTGATCTCCGCAGGTTTTTCGGCTGTCCCTTTGCCTGCTCCCGGGGAGGTGTTTCCTTTATCATATGCGAATTTGTCAAGGCGAGATTGAGTATTGGCCACTTTGGTGCTTCTACCCGCCATCTTGAGTATTTTTGCCGTGTCGTGCCCAGCAATGTATTCAAGGGTATCTCTGAGGGTGAGCCCCGTCGTCCTCTTACAGGTCTTTTAGGTGTCTCTCCGCCCTTTTGTCATCCGTCCGTCTCTGAGCCAGTGTGCAGGTCGCAGCTTTATTGTGCTCTTCCTGTCACCCCCGTGGCCGGCTATCGACGGGGGTCTAGGCGTAGTTGACCTCGCTTCACTCCCCGACATCCATGCTGGCGTGACGTAGATGTTCTTTCCTTCTTTAGGGTCAGTGTCCGTGCCCCACACTCGACTGGCCCCACCTCACAATTGCGCCCACAGCAGTTCGTAGTGCGGGGGTGGGGGGGCGATCCAGGGGTCACGGGGTGGTCGGGGTCAGCTGCGTTGGTGCAGAGTCTTCGGAGGATGTCGTCCGACGTCGCCGTCTTGCTCGGCGACCTGCCGGCCACCAAATATGTCAGAGTTCTCAAGGCGTCACCGGCTGGCCTCAGGCATAACAAGTGGTCCCCACTGATCAGTCGGCATTTACACTGTCTTGTTCAAGCCCTCAGCATGAGGACGCTACCTGCTGTTCATTGTGGGACTACGGTAGGCTCAGTGTTCCCGTCTGTCTACAGGGCTTCAAAGAGATGGGGGGGGGGGCTCGTTTCACCCTGCCCCCCGTCCGGCCGTCGCGCGATGGTTAGGGTGCTTGCGGGGCTCACCTAGCGGGTCACACTCTTGGGGCCGATGTGCTGGGCCCTGACTGGTATTTGCGGCCCCCACTCACAAGCAGCTCCTGTCCGGGGGATATTTCTTTGCTGCCTTGGACTTTGCGCTGGTTTTGCGCTGCGATGCCTTTCTGTCCCTTCTCGGGGCCGGTGCCGGAGAGTGTACGCCAAGATGGCGGACGCGTGTCTGCGAGGGAGGCCCCCCCCGCGTCCACGGAGCCTGCTGCCCTATTTCTATTACCATACGCAGAGTCGTAGAGGCGTGATCTGGTCCCCTGTGCTCCTCGGTGTGGGGTTCTGGGGTTCTATGCGCCGCTTCAAGTCGCGGTCGGGTACTTCCGGTAACCCCTACCCGGCTTCACTTCCTGTCGGGTCGCGCTGGCATGCGACCTCCCGGCTTAACGCTCCGGTACCGGCCACTCTACCTCAGATCTCGTACTTTGCCTCCCGGCCTCGGAGAAGGATCGGAGTCACCGCAGTCTGCACCGCTTGGTTCTGGGCATCAGTCCCTCCAGTTTTGAGGAGTGGAGTAGCTCGGATTATGTTACGGATTTATTCAGGGGCCGTTCCGACCACGGAGCTCCTCTTTTAAGCAGCCGCCATGGTTGGCCGCTAGCCACGCCCTCCAAAGCTATTATTTTTGCTATTTTCAAAACCAACACATATATAAAAAATGTGTCATTTACAATACCAATAGCTCAAACTTTCCTAATGTGAGACCTTCTGCATTGCAAATGCTTGTTAAGAGTTGTGTGCCTAGCAGTGAAATATGTGAGATGGGGCATTCGGTCTGGACTTAAACATGAAAGAAGAGTTTTCTTTATGCATGATATTTAATCTGTGTGGAAAGATTGTGGTGAGTGAGATATTGTGAATAATGGGCAAAATGTTAATAATGCGGAGGAAGAACGGGTTGTGAAAGACTTTAAATTCCGATTTAATACAGGGAACATATAGACTATGAGTTGGGATTCCAGCACTCCATCGTCCCAACGTCATATTCCCTCCAGAGCTGGTAGGGAAACACATGTGATCTTCTTCCCTCAGATATCAATCCAGGTGGATCTTTGGGGCATACCCACAGAAACATTTGGCTTTTTTCCACATGGATTCAATTTAAGACTAGGTGAGTTACACAAATGGTGTATGTGACAAAAATTGTATCGATTGTGGGTTGAGAACTTCAAATATGTTCAAAGAAATTCATCCACAAACGATTATCCTGGTAGTTGAATGTATAGGGCTATAGTCAAAGGTGTTAAGTAGCAAACTGGGCAGACCTATGGGATTCTGCCAAAAGATAATATAAAGAAGGCTACTTTGCCTAAGGTGCACAAGGCTAGAAATGATCCTGAAGAGAAGAAATATTAGTATGTATTGTATTTTCTTGGAATTGCATTTATATAGCGCTTACTTGAGGCATTGAAGCACTTTTTCAGCGAGTAGCACGCTACTCCGGAACCCATAAAGGATTTGTGGTGAATTAGTATAGTGAAATGTTAAATTAATTTGAGTGGTGGACATGTTAGTCTGTTATTTGGATTGAAAAGGATAGTGGAGGACTAGAAGAGGGAAAGATTTTAAAAATATATATATATAAATATGTAAATATATATATATATAAATATGTATATATATATATATATATATATTTTTGGTTTGTTTTTGTTTTTGAGCACCTAGCAGTAGGAGGAGGCTTGGGATGAGTTAAAGGTATGTGAAAGGGGAAGAGTCAGAGGGATGGGTTTAGAAAGAATTGTTTTGGGGGATTGGAATAGTAAAAGAGGTATGAGATGATGCACAGAGGGGTAGAGTAGAGAAGAGTTTAGAAAGGGTTATTTTGGGATCATAGTAGTGGTATGGGGTTTGGGATAAATGAGAGAGTGGAGGTAGAGGATATATTGATAGATGTATTTGGTGAGAAATAGGATAGTGCATCAGATCGGAAGAGCAGTAGAAAGAGGGTTGAGATGAGTTAAAGAGTTGAGTTAGAAGATATATTGAGAGTGGTATAGAGTGAAAAATAGGGTAGTTCATTGGATATGCTGAATTAGAAGACAAGTAATAAATATGTAGATCCATAAGTACATGGAAGGTATATAGATGCATAAAGGAAGGTAGTATATGTAGATTAAAGTTGCATTAAACAAACTCTGGCTTTTCCGGCTTTCAAGTGTTGTACTTTAAATTAATTGTGTGTGTGTGTGTGTATAGTGAATCAATTGTAGGTAAATAGCTATGATAAAAGATTAGTGGTGCGAATAGTAAAGCCTATTAAAGTTCAGAGGTCTTTGTCCCTCTCTTACCTTTGCCCCAGTCTGCTAGAACGAGTAACATGTTTCTGTATTCAAATGTTTTTTTTATGGTTCACTGTGCATATTGGCAAATAGAGGTGTGCCCATCATCCTGTTAATTTACAAACTTTGTAATTAGTAGAGCATATACTCCCTAAGACACATTCTGTCTGTACAGGCATCTGCCTCAGCTGTTTTGCAGTGGGCACTGGACAAAAAAGTTCATGATGATGAGTATAAGCTGTTTCCAAGATGATATCTTGGTATGTAGAGCATCGGAAGATGAACACATTGCATGGGTGCATATGTTTTTGGAGAATCTGGAAAGTTGTGGCCTCCAACTTAAAATCTAAAAGGCCATATTAAGTGGAAACTGTGCCTTGCATACGACAAAGCCTAAGTGAAGAGGACGTAATGCCAAAAGAGAAGTTACTAGAAACTACAATGGATGTACGATGGCCAGTTGACAAAGGCCAAATGCCGTCCTATTGGTGACCAATTGAGTACTACTCAAAATGTACTTTTTGATTTCTCAGATATAATGAAGTGTATCAAGCAGTTGTTCAAAGGGGAGTTAATTTTAAAGATGTATGTTTTGCAAGTGTGAGTTTGAATATACCAGGGGTAAAGTGGAGGATGCACCCTCTTGAATCCATTTGAGGTCAGGAGTCATGTCATATTTTAACAACCGATTCAAGTGCAAATGGTGCTGTGTCAAGTTCGGTCCCCCAAGGCGAATATATAATAATATAATTTGCATTGAAAGGAATGGACAGTGAATATTCAATAGTGGAGCGAGAGATGCTGATTGTATATTGGGCTAGATTACAAATCAGGACATTTCTGAGTGTATCTCTTCATTGTGAAGATAGATCATTAAATGTTGGTGAATATATTTGCCATACGATTAGATTAAATTAGATCGCCAAGGAATGAAAAATGCTTGGGTTTTCTGCAGGGTTGTAATTTATTATTATTGCACATTGCTGTGAAGGATATCTGTAAGGCAGACTGTTTATTTGACTTGATGGTGCCTAAGGAGGAGGCGATAGATGCTTTGTAGTAGAACACTGCAGCAGTACATATTTTGATGACTAATCGATTTGTGGAAAGGATAGATGGGGTAAGCTAAGAAACCCCTATTCTTAGTAAACCGTTTACCCTGGAGCTTGATTTCAGTAGAAATGTTTTTGAGTACACATAATAGTAAAAATTAACATCAAGGCCCTATCCATTCTCCCTTAGGAGGAGGAGGATTCATATAAATGGGTGTGAGTGAAGAAGGACGGGGATAGAGTTGAATTGATGAATGTAGTGTGGAGCATTTGACTGCTCTCTAGGCCTGCTTGCATTCTGCGAAGATGTATACATACATGTTAATCTATTGGTTGGACAGGCAACAGAAGTACCAGCATTAATATGTTAAAAGAATAGGAGTGAGGGCAGTGTATTTTTTTTGGAGTGAAGGCAGAAGTTCTTTGTGGTTAATCGAAGGTGGATGTGCAAACAATTTTCCTGCAACCTAGAGAAAGAACTGTTGTATTGGAGTATGGGACACACTGGAAAAGATGAGGTTGGTAAAGGTGAGAGAGGTTTTGGATGAGCCCTTCATGATATGCAAAGGAGAAGACTGTGAAAATGATTTGGAGGAGGCAAAATGGTTTGATAGGCGTGACTGTATTAATACTAAAAGCCATGTGAGCCTCTGAATTGTTCGGTATGTTGTGTAGCATTTTAGAATCCAAGCGTGATTTACCGATTCATGCCCTTATATAGGTATAATTCACATTGCCCTTATACAGACATAGAAAGCATACCCATATTTAGATATAACCCATCCAGTCCAAATACAGGCATGGCTACTTCCACTTGTTCCAAAAAGCCACACCGATTTCTTGGAAAACTCGGCTTCAGCAGTCAGGGACATCCCCTTACTTGACTATTGATTTGTCCTAGAAATCATGATGTTTTCAAAGAACTACCATTCCCTTGGGGTTCTTTGATGACGTTATTATGTCCGACTTTACGTCAAACAAGGCACCTTCAAGGTATAAATATGCCTACACTTGCCCTAGCAAACACACGGTGGTTCGGAGCAGCTCGACTATCTACTTGCCCGACGCAACTCGCTACAGCAAGTGCCGAAGGAAGCCGACCCTCCAGCTGACACACTGACGGAGAAGCTGTCCTTTCTCTCACTGAGAATCCAGCTCCAGTGTTTCCTAGCTCCCCTCGCGGGTTGTTGCGAAATCGAGTCCGATACAGAGATACCAGACCTCCGACATTCTAAAACCAAGGTACGGAGCTGATTAGACCCTAAGAGAAATCTTGGTTAGATTCTTGGCAAAGAAAAACTAAACCTATGCTACACCTGACTTACTTCTTCCCTCGTACTAGACTTAGGTTAGGTACATTGGGGTAGGCGTATTTTAGAAGCACTAGTTGAGTACTTTTAGCCTTTGGTATTTATGTATGTATTTATCTATGGTCTAGGAACCATACAATGCTTTTACAGTATTATTTTATAATACTCTTCTTACTGTACGCATTCTACTTTGCAACCAGTATTACGATTGTAGCAGTTCACTTTACTTGCTTGAGAAAGAAGACTGTTCAATAAACCCTTTTATTGAAAACGCCCGTCTCTCTATTTCCCTGCACCTCTGATTAAACGAAGCATGCACGATTGAGTAAAATATCTATCTATTTTTTCCACGACTCTGAAGATCAGTTTAATTCTTGGGGAAACAAAGTTGTCATGTTTATGCAGTTGTCAGAAACTAATCCCTTCTTGTTTATTCGAGAAAGTTTCTAGTGACCTCTGAGCTAGCTGGCACTCACAATTAAGTCTAATATATTCAATAGAGACCTAGTCGACCTGAGTCCTACATCAAATCTATAGGATATATTATTCCAATGCGCAGAGCCTATTGGGAATATAGGAACTACACTACAGGTAGGTGCTTCATGTTTTCCTCTGATCTTTCTTACCAGTAATAGTGAGATGCGTTATAAAATGGCCTCCTAGCTTTTGCAAACTAAGTTATGCAGTGTCATTGTGGGATTGATACTGATGTACACAGATCTGTGAATGCTGGTATCGAACTCTCCATGACATAGCATTTCAGTGGGCTGGCATACATAGACCTGTGATTTCCTTGGGATGATATCCTGTTCATGTTTGTAATAAAGTTTATATTCCTTATATTTTGTCTGCCTATCTTGTTTCTGACCTGCCTATTTGTGCCTAAAAGAATTAATATGGTCTCACCAAAAGAAGCTCTTTACATGGTGGTGCATTGCTTCTAATGAGCAATGGACTGATTTTAGAGAAAACAATAGCTGTTAGTAATTCCATAGACCTTTATTTACAGCCCAGAGTGGTAGCTCATCCCCGGTCAATAACTCCAGGTTCACACCACAGCTTTCAAATATAACCTTCTTTATCAAAGATTAGGGCTCTCAATGAGGTAATAATGTACACGGACACATGATTAGAATGCTAACAGACACTACACACACACCTCCCCCCCACGCCCCCCACACACACACATCACTTAATAACAAAACATTTTTAATAACTAAACCAAAAAGGAGTGTTGCCATGAGCGAAAATAACTATTGACATATTTACAAGCAAGCAACTTGACTATAAAACAAGTGGAAGGTGATGGATTCATCTAGAAGGAAGTAAGTGATCTATCACATCATTTTTTGAATTTGCCAGGCAGTGTGGTTCTGAAAATCTGGATTTGTGTAATCGTTCTGGACTCGAGAATTAAAACTTCGTCGAAACATGACGAATTTGGTATCGAAAGACCGAGAATGACGAGTACATCATGTACATATATTTTCAGCATATTCGAGTGACGATTTCACCTCGAAATCATCATTTTCGTCTGAACCCTTGGCTCCCATTTATGTGTTGCCCTTTACATAGGCCTTAATCCAGTTGAATTCAATTCCACAAGGACACATACTCCTTAATCGACTTTTCTATGACCTGTGCAAGTTGGAACCATTGCCCCAGGCCGTACTCGTTAGGTCAGTTCCCCTCCCAGTGGCCGAGCAAGATAGCATCAAGGCTCAACAAGCCATAAAACCATTTCAGCGCGCACACCTGCCGTATCTTGCTCACATCTGTCTCTACTCTTTTGCTTCACTTACTTTATGATGGGGAGGTGCCTGTTTTATTGGGGGTCCACTGATATCTGATGAAATGTTGGGCCTTGCCGGGTGATTTGTTATGGGCAGCACGAAGTGAAATATGTACAAGTCATCATGACTCTGTTCTTCTTTTGTAAACCAATAACTGTAAATGACATACTACAAATTCGAAGAATGTTTGCCTGAAGCTGAATATTCTGTATAAAGAGAGAAGCCTGACTTTGTAAATTCGAGCAGTCTCCTGAGAATATACTTCCCCGTGTTGTACTTCTAGGACACTTGTTACCTTGGTTGCAGCCAATAAACAAATCTTTGACTTCACCTAGAAGACTCTGAGTTTCTGTGGTCTGGATCAGGAAGAACCCGAGGTCTCTGGGTGTACCCTCACACCGCTGGGTTACCGGTTCTGTGCCGGTTCTTAAAAACCCAGTACCTCAGCTGGCGCCCAACGTTTGGGGCGATTCCAGTGGTACCAGTCAGCCAGAGGATCGTGAGAAGCTTCGTGTGAAAATTCCAGAGGACGGCCAACCACCTCATCGACCCCTGCATGTCGACGTGGTCCGAAGGTCTTTGCTGCGAGGTTCCCCGCTTCCCGACGGCTACAAGGACTGCTGCCCTGGCTATCGCCCTGATTTGGACCCTTGAAGTTTGGTAGAGCGAAACACTAAGACGAGTCTTCTGGTGACGTCATCGATATTTCAGTTAAGTATAAGTGGAGCGTCTCCCAGTCCTTAGTTGGTCTTAGTCTTGGGTATACTTTGGGATAATTTGTTGGTACTTGCAAGCACCAAAACCGAAGGACTCGTGTATTCACGAGAAATATCGTAATCGATAATCCTTTGAAGTTTGGAACTAGACTAGAGAGTGAAGATGCCTAGTCTTAGACTTGGAAATTTGTTTTGTCTTGGTTTTAATAATAGGGACTCCCGATTGGAGGACTCATGTCCGGTTCCTCCAGTTGGAACTCCAACTTACGAGCTATATGTGAAACATGGGGTAGGCCCCATCACCTACAACGAAGTATGGATTAAATACACCAGGAAAGATGGTGTTTTAAAATGGCCCCAATATGGTAGTTTTGATTCCGAAATCTTAGACAACCTTGAAGTTAAACTCTTTAAAAAGAAAGCCCTGCCGGCGATGTTTGACTCTTTCCGCTTATGGCGTAAAGAAGCCAAACAAAAAGAAATCAAATTAGCTAAGAAAAATAAAAGAGAAGAGGGACTTTCAGTAATGCAAGCTGCTATACAGTTTAAAGACAATGAAGAAGAGCAGATGAGTGAGCAGTTGCACAGGCAACGTAAAATGGCAGTAGACAAATGCTATCCAGTTTTGCCGTCTCTTCAGCAAGAGGCAGCAAAAGAGCGTGAAAAAGACCCATTAATGTCGCATTTACTAAATTCGCCACCCCCCTATGCGCAAAATGCCACGGCACCCCCGCAACCTTTAGTTGCGCAAACTACGCCTCCTGTTCTTCCACAGCACCCTCCAGCTGTTCTCCAGCTGACTCCTGCCTCTATGGTGCAGCCTGCTCCAGGCCCACCAACCACACTTGCTTCACCTGTGTTTTCTACGATTTCACCTAGTGTACCTTTTGCTTCTCCTAATGCTCCCTCTACGATTTTGCCTAGTGCTCCTTCTATTTTCCCTGATGCCTCTTCTGCTATCTCTGCCTCTGCCTTATCTCACCCCGTTTTTCCCCCCGTTCTTCCTTCAGTTTCACCTTCCATTCGGCAGAAAATGGCCAGCACTGTTACTAACCTTCTTTTACCTCTTTTCGGGTCGCCTACTACGACCCCTAACATGGGAAGAAGACAGTTGCGAAGTCGACTGCCTGACTATCAAGAGAGAGACTCACTGAATAGTTTGGCACGGAAATGGGTTATGGACACGGTAAAATATGATGTAGAGTCTGTCATGGAAGTCTTCCATCAATGGGAAGCAGCGACACAGAGATATGTTTTCGAACAGATGTGTGTTTTTCTTTGCGAGGATTTAGAAGACAATGATCTGGAATGCATCCCGCAAGAGATGTGTCGTGTACGGTTTAAGTTTGGAGAGGGTATGATTGTAGGTCCAGATGTGGAGAAAGCAGTTGAAATGTTGTTATCATATCGGAGTAAGGGAAGCAGTTCTGGGTCACAATCTAGTGCATCTAGTAGGAAAAAGGCGCGACAATACCCTATGAGAGAAGTTCCCCCACAATGGAGAGAAGGTGACACGACTGCTGTCCCACCTATTCTGCCAAATTTTCAGTGTGTATGGGTACATGTCCCATGGAAGCGAGCTGAAGTTTTAGCACTTAAACAAATATTACCTGATCCGCGTAAAAATCCTGCAGGGTATTACAAAGAGTTGTCGCAAACTGCTGGATCATGTATAATGAATTTAGCCGATATCGATATGCTATTTGGGAATGTTGTTCCACAGCCTTTATGGGGAAAAATTCGTCATATAGATCATGATCAGGAATTAGGTGACTCATGGGCTAATATTGCCGCTGCAGATGCCCGACAAGTTGGTGGTGCTAAGCCTGAGCCTTTGATAGCAGAACTCCCTGGTAAAATAGTAGATTACATGAAAACGATAATGCCTGCAATACGTGTAAATTGGGATAAGTTGTCTGCATGCAAGCAAAAGAAAGAAGAAACTGTTTCAGATTTCTTCACCAGGTTTGAAGAAACATTTGTCGACCACAGCGGTCAAGATAGGACCAGAGAAGGTGGTCAGAGATTGTTTGTCGATAAATTCGTGCACAATCTGCTTCCAGAATTGTGTAAAAAGTTAAAGGATTCAGAAAGTTCTTGGGCAGTCTCATCTTCAGCCCAGATATTGGCTACTGCACAATATTACGAAAATAGAGACAAGGATGAGAAAGATAGAGTAGAAAAGAGAACTAAAGAACTAAAAACGAAGGTTTTGCTACAGCAAGCCTATCCACCACGTGGTGGTGGTAATCAAAATAATAATGGTCAGAATCACTACCAAAGTAATTTCCAGCAGCCTCAACAATATCAGAGGAACTCGCAAAGAGTCGAGTATACTCAACCCCGTGTCCCTGTAGGCCCCAACCATATTGCAGACAAGAGGGTCATTTCAAGTATAATTGTCCTATTCTATTACAACGTGCAAATGGAGTTTCTGGTGTGAAGGGTCGTGGCAGTCAGCAAGCACCTAGAGGTAGAGGGCGTGGAAACGCCCCTCAGAACGCACGTCCCCTTCCACCACAAAACTCTATGAACAGGTTTGATCAGCAAAATAACGTATCTGACAGGACAGCTCAATACTACGTTGATGATTACTATTCAGAAGATGAGTATTTGGAGAATAATGATTGTTAGGACAGCCATAGACAAAGAGAGGGAGTTGTTTCAGTTCCAGTAGATCAGAGTGGACCTTACGTTGAGGTGATTACATCAGGTGTGTCAGAGCCTTTTCTGTTGGATACTGGTGCTACAAAGAGTTCTATTATGCACTCCAAACTCCCTGGCGCACCTTTGTCTGGCGAAATGAACGTTTCTGTAGGTTTTTCTGGCACCCCAGTTAGAAATCCGATTTCTGACCCTTTGTCTCTTTCTGTTGGTCCTTGTGAATTCGAAGCACCCCTCATTCTGACAACAGGTTGTGGTGAAAACTTGCTAGGATTGGATTTGTTAAAAAGATTGTATGCAACTTTGTACTGTTCTCCTTCAGGAGTACAACTTACTTTAGGTAAGAAAGTGGTTTCTCCCATGTACTTGTCGAGGGATAAAATTCCTGCAGAATTGTCGCTTCTTCCAGATATTCTTTGGGCTACTGTTCCTAATGATGTGGGCCTTTTAGAAATACCACCATATGTTGTAACATTGAAAGCCAATGTTAAAATGCCACGAATTCCACAATATAAGATATCTAGTGAGGGTGAAAAAGCTTTACTAGCTATCGTTTACGAATTGATTAAAAAGCATGTGATTGAAGAAACACGAGGAAATGTTTGCAATAGTCCTGTTCTGCCTGTTTTAAAACGGACTGACCCTTCTAAGCCACCTGTGTACAGATTCGTGATTGACCTTAGAGAGGTGAATAAAATAGTTGTGCCACAATTTCCAGTTGTCCCCGATATTACCACATTGTTAACTATGATTCCCGCCTCTGCCTCCTGGTTTTCGGTGATTGACCTGAAGAATGCTTTCTTCAGTATCCCGATTGCTGAGGAGAGCAGGGATATTTTTTCCTTCAGTTTAGGAGGTCGAAGCTTCCGCTTTAAACGCGCTCCTCAGGGCTACTGTGAAAGTCCATCAATATACAGTCAAGCTCTGGAAACACAGCTTGACACGATGGTTTTACCTAAAGGTGCTACTCTTGTACAGTATGTGGACGATTTGCTCATTGCTGCAGATACTAAGAAAATTTGTAAGAAGGCCACGTTGACATTATTGCGTCATCTGTGTGATCTGCATCACAAGGTGTCACTTTCCAAACTGCAATATTGCCGACAAGAAGTGACCTACCTAGGTCACCTCTTATCGAAGGAGGGAAGGAAACTGGCCCCAGAAAGAATTCAGGCAATAGCGAAATTGAATGTGCCAAGAACACAGAGAGAAGTGCGTGCTTTCTTGGGCATTACATCGTACTGTAGACAGTGGATTCCAAATTTTTCGTTATTGGCCAAACTCTTGGTGGCATTAACGTGTAAAAATACACCCAATCCCATTCCTTGGTCTGAAGAGTGTCAGAAAAGTTTTCTCGAATTGCGCACAGCATTATGCTCGTCTCCTGTGTTAGGTACCCCCAACTACAGTAAGCCTTTCACATTGTATGTCCACGAGAAGGAGGGCTGTGCATTGTCTGTGTTGACTCAGTTATTTGGAGGTAGGCAGCGCCCATGCACCTATTTTTCGTCAACTTTGGATCTGGTAGCAAAAGCATTGCCAAGTGGTTTAAGAGCCACAGCAGCAGCAGCTGTTTCTATTCGACAGTCTGCTGGACTAGTAATGAATAATACACTGATCGTGATGGTCCCACATGCAGTAGACACGTTGTTAAATAGAACTAAGACACAGCACTTAACTAGTGCTCGGTTGTCAAGTTACGAATTGACACTGCTAGCGAGCCATGTGCACATAAAAAGATGCAGTACCTTAAATCTAGCTACGTTGTTGCCAATTACAGAGGAATCAGATGTTTCAGAACAGCACGATTGTTTTCTCAGAACGGAGGAAGAGACGAAAGGGAGAATAGATTTATTCGACACTCCTCTTGCTGAGTGTGATGGTACATTATGGGTGGATGGTTCATGCTTTAAGCTCCCGAGCGGGGACACGACCGCAGCATATGCCGTTACAACGTTGCACACAGTAGTTGAAGCTGCACGTGTCCCACATAATTCAGCTCAGGCAGCAGAGTTAATTGCACTAACGAGAGCATGTGTGTTGTCCAAAGGAATGAAAGTGACTATCTACACTGATAGCCAATATGCATTTGGAGTGGCTCACAGTTTTGGACGATTGTGGAGAGAACGTGGGTTCCTGACTTCGCATGGAGCTAAGATTCAGCATGGTCAGTTGGTGAATGAGCTTCTTGAATCACTGACTTTGCCCCTGCAAATGGCGATTGTGAAATGTAGTGCTCACAAGAAGGTGACTGATGATGTTGGTCGTGGAAATGCATTTGCTGATGAAAGCGCTAAAGAAACGGCAAAGAATGTGATGAGCCGAATGTATGTTGCAGGCCCTGAAAGATGGACTGGTGATGTTGGAATATGTGAGGACACAATAGAGAGTGTGAAGTCCATCCAAGCTGAGGCCACAGAGAAAGAGTTGAGCACGTGGAGAGAGAGTACAGGTAGAATGGATGCAAATGGTTGTTGGATTGAATTGACAGAGCATCCGAGATGGTTGTTACCCGATGCATATGTGCTTGCAGTGGTTACAATGGCTCATGGAATGGCTCATATCAGCGTGAAAGGGATTTGCGAGTTGTTGGCCCCAGTGTGGAAGAATTCAGGGATTCCCAAGTGTGCAGAGAATGTTGTCAAGAATTGCATGGTATGTCTGAAGCACAATCCTGGTAGGGGAACCCCAACTCCAGCTGGTCATTTTGCACCTCCTACGTATCCGTTCGAGGTTTTGCAGCTAGATTTCATACACATGGAGAGGTGCAACAACTTAAAATACGTGCTCGTTGTTGTTTGTGCTTTCTCAAAATGGGTAGAAGCATATCCCCTGAAAGACAATACTGCCTTGTCCACAGCAAAAGCCCTTGTGAAAGAGTACTTCCCCAGGTTTGGAATGCCTAGAATGGTCTGGTCTGATAACGGAAGTGAATTTGTGGGCCGTGTGATGAAAAGAGTGTGTGAAGGGCTAGGCATTAGGCAGAAGTTCCACGCTGCAAATCACCCCCAATCAGCTGGATTAGTATAATGTTACAATGGCACACTTAAACTTAAATTGGCCAAGATCCAAGCGAGCACAGGTCTTAAATGGCCTGACGCTCTACCCTTAGCACTCCTATCCACCAGAATAACTGTGCATTCGCGAGTGAAACTCAGCCCTTATGAGATTGTCTTTGGCCGGCCAGCCAACATATGGGGAGTGCCTAGGCCCACAAAGTTCAGCGAGCTAGAACACCCTATTTTGCTTGATTACCTGTATGAATTGACGGCTAAATTGCGTGTTTTGCATCAACAGGTACATGACTCCCTGCCTCCGGCCTCTGATACTCCAGGACACCCCATAAACCCTGGATCCTGGGTGTTGATAAAGAATTTCCAAAGGACTAAAAACGACCAGCCCAGGTGGACGGGACCATACCTCGTCCTTCTCTCTACCAGATCGGCAGTTCGAGTAGAAGGGAAGAAGGCCTGGATCCACGGGGTCCACTGTAAAAGGGTACCCTTACCTTTGCCCTATGACCAGTGGGTCCAGGAGAGTGTCGCTGACCCAGAACCTGATGCCGTGCCAAATACCGTCCCTTTTAATGATTTGCATGTAAAAGGAACTGACTCTGAACAAGAAAACGAAAACATTTTGCACAAGGCTGTGCCACCATCCAAGCGAGTGAACATTACAGAGCCTGACCTTTTGTTCCCGGATCAAACAATACCTGGGAAACGACGGTATCATTTGAGACCGAGAAAAACGAACTAATAAAATCATTTCTTTTGCCATTTGAGACAAAGATCCATGGACAAATAAAAAGATATTTCTTTCTCCCCCAAGTACTATTTTTGAAAGTGCAGCTCTCCCATCTAAGAAACTTGCTTTTTTTTGCTTTTCGAACCGCCATCCGGGTTCCGCTGCTAGGTTGATTAAAGTCTTTGGGGTGCAGCTAACGACGTTAGGTCGGTAGTTCTGGTTGGTCCAAGGGAGTTGCCCTAGACTGGCGGAAGCATCCCTTAGCAGAGGCAACCTCCCACCGCGGGCAGCACTTTAGAGAGGATGGAGTTTCCCGATGTGGAGAGACCTGCCAAACAAACGGACTTTAAGCACAGACTGTGTACCACGATGACAAAGAAAAGTTTTATAATATTGTGTATTTTGACGCTATTCAGCATAATGATCTTTTTGATAAGTTATGTTTTATTCTCTTTCCATGTAACATTTGCGCCCACTGCATCACCCATACCTCCTCCTACTGTTTCCTCTCATTCTTTCCACCCTCTGCCTGACCACGAATCAAATAGGAGATTGAAGTTCGTTAATAACTCCTTTGTTCAGTTATTACACCAGCACCAACTCGTAATGAACACGACTAACTGTTGGGTGTGCGGTCTTATGCCTCACACAACGGATAAGGGTATCCCTTATCTGGTCCTGCCATTTAGTCACAATGGTTCTGTATGGGCATATAGGACAATGTTCATATATGCACACAAAATCTACCCCCTACGTTCTGTAACAGACAATCCTAGGAAAAGTGCTCTAGTCAAGGGGATAGTCAACATGATTAAGGAAGGTATTTCATATGAGACTATCCCCAGAGATAAGACACTATTATACATAGGATGGAACATGACTGGATATGGATCTACCCTGAGTGAGAAACAGCAAGCTAAGAGATCGTCCCCGATTTGGATTGTACCCCATCAGGGTCATCTGTGTCTGCAAGGTAATGGCACGAATCCCAGGGCTCAATTAGGGAAGAGTGTCTGTACTGAAACGTATATGTTTGGATCTCAGACTTCCCCAGCGTTTTTAGCAGCTAAGGGTACCTATTTCATCTGCCATGATAGAGCCTATACATTGTTGCCCCCTGACTTTTCGGGCTCCTGTTTTGTTTCCTTCCTGTTGCCTCCCACCTATACCGCAGCGGCAGACTACCACAGGACAAGGATAGTTAGAGGTGTCTTGAGTGAAGAGGACACTGCAGGTCAGGAATTTGGTGACTTTGCAAAGGGTCTTCTGCCGTTCTGGGGATCCATGGCTAACAGCAGAAACATAAGGCAATTAACAAGGGTAGTTGAGTCCACCGTGATTGAAACTGCTGGTGCCCTTAGTAACCTGACTGCTGAGCTCCTGTCGGATCGACTGATGACCCTTCAGAACAGGGCCGCTTTAGATGTCATCCTTGCAGACCGAGGTGGAGCATGCAAATTGATCCAATCTAGTTGCTGTATCTTCATCCCTGATAACGCTCCAACAGTGTACCAGGCCATCTCCAAACTACATAAGATTTCCGAATCTATTCATGTGGATAAAGGAGATTGGTCGCTAATCGGATGGCTCTGGGAACTGATATCCGCCTGAGGATGGAAAATTCTAATGGTCATTGGGATGGTCTTAGCCATTCTTTTCCTGTTCTGTCTATGTACACAGTGTGCTCCTGCAATATGTGGCCTCTGTGTTACATCATGTGTAAGGAAACCTGTGTCAAGAGATGAACTAAGTACTAGAATGATGTTACAGCAACATCTCAATGACTTTAGGAATATAGATCTGGACTCAGACTAACATGAGGATAGATTAATTGCCTATGTAAGGGCAAAAGGAGGGATTGTGGTTCTGAAAATCTGGATTTGTGTAATCATTCTGGACTCGAGAATTAAAACTTCGTCGAAACATGACGAATTTGGTATCGAAAGACCGAGAATGACGAGTACATCATGTACATATATTTTCAGCATATTCGAGTGACGATTTCACCTCGAAATCATCATTTTCGTTCTGAACCCTTGGCCCCCATTTATGTGTTGCCCTTTACATAGGCCTTAATCCAGTTGAATTCAATTCCACAAGGACACATACTCCTTAATCGACTTTTCTATGACCTGTGCAAGTTGGAACCATTGCCCCAGGCCGTACTCGTTAGGTCAGTTCCCCTCCCAGTGGCCGAGCAAGATAGCATCAAGGCTCAACCTGCCATAAAACCATTTCAGCGCGCACACCTGCCGTATCTTGCTCACATCTGTCTCTACTCTTTTGCTTCACTTACTTTATGATGGGGAGGTGCCTGTTTTATTGGGGGTCCACTGATATCTGATGAAATGTTGGGCCTTGCCGGGTGATTTGTTATGGGCAGCACGACGTGAAATATGTACATGTCATCATGACTCTGTTTTTCTTTTGTAAACCAATAACTGTAAATGACATACTACAAATTCGAAGAATGTTTGCCTGAAGCTGAATATTCTGTATAAAGAGAGAAGCCTGACTTTGTAAATTCGAGCAGTCTCCTGAGAATATACTTCCCCGTGTTGTACTTCTAGGACACTTGTTACCTTGGTTGCAGCCAATAAACAAATCTTTGACTTCACCTAGAAGACTCTGAGTTTCTGTGGTCTGGATCAGGAAGAACCCGAGGTCTCTGGGTGTACCCTGACACCGCTGGGTTACCGGTTCTGTGCCGGTTCTTAAAAACCCAGTACCTCAGCAGTATTACATTGCGACGCATCCTGCTCCTCTGGACAATTTCCCTGTCCATACTCACCTCTACTTTACAAGTTTTCATGAACAATTCCACTCCCATCAACTTCAGGCACCCCTCTTATCCAGCCAGCTTGACACTGCTTCCTAACTTCTACAGAATTAGAATGACTTACTGCTGCTGTAACCCTTGAATTTAAGAATTTTACAGTTTTTAGGCTGTTTTGGAGACTAGCTCCTTTTTAAACTGTTGAAATAGTAATAATCTGTAATATTTTGTTTACGATCGAAATTGGCTTCAGAGACTGATTTTCCAGCCTGAATATTAGTTAGTGCCCCCACGCTCCCTATTCATCGCATTGCTTGCACCTTAAAAGGAATTTCAAACACATCTCACCATTTAGGTGAACCCCTCGCCGCCCCACGCCCGTCCGCCATCTTGGGTGTGTGTTACAAACGCGGACACCACGTTGCGGTGGTTAGCGGGCTAGTCTCTGAGAGTGCCTTTGTGCCATAGACCATAAATATCTGCTAGTATGCAGGCGCGCAGCGATCGCGCGCAGCATCGCGCCAGAGGAAAGCCCGTCTGTGCCCGTCCGGGCCAGGACGGACCTAGGGGCCACAAACGCTGGTCAAATCCGGACATATTCGCCTGACGCCTTATGGGCATTAAAAACTGACTCTACCTGCTTGGATGAGGTCACCTTGGCTAATTTGCAAGCTGAGGACCTGGTACAGTCCACAGGCACAAGCCTTAGGTGTCACTCTATATCTACTGGCCGACGGTCACATGGCCTAAGATTAGCGATACTTAATACGCGCTCTTTACAGAAGCATCATTTAGAAGTCTTCTCCCTACTGCTCGATGGAGATATTGATATTCTCGCCCTTTCAGAGACTTGGCTTGGCTCCGCTTCCACGCCTGATATTCTGGCCGCCCTACCTCCAGACTACGATGCGATCTGGTACAATCGTCCAAATGATGGCAAAGGGGGAGGGGTAGCCTTTTTGTTTAAAAAATGTCTGGTAGTAAAAGAGATTTTAGCTCAAAACTGTGCCTGCGCAGAGTTGTTGGGGATCAAAGTCTCGTTTAAATCCTCATGTATTGTCATTTTGGTAGTTTATCGCCCGCCGCAAAGTTCACCGGACTTTAATGAGATCCTTTTTGAACTTCTGACGGATCTGGCTTCTAGGTATAAGTCCCTTCTGGTGGTAGGTGATTTTAACTATCATTGGGACAAAGTACCCAGAGACCCCACGGAGACTGAGTTCGAAGCCAACCTCTCGGTGCTCAACCTGCAACAGTTAGTGGTGGGTCCGACTCATGTGAAAGGCCATACATTGGACCTTGTTTGGTCCTCCCTGCCCAACACAGTCATTACGGAAGTTGGGCCTTGTATTTGGTCGGACCATTTTATGATAAAATGCTGGGTCCCAGGAGACCCGATGGGAGCTGCACCTAATAAACCTCGGAGGAAAATTCGACCTTGGAACAAGGTGGAAGCTGACCTCCTAATTACGACCCTGCTCTCCGCCACCCCCCCCTATAATGAGTGGTACAGATTTGGATCATGATTCTAGACTGTTAAAGACCTGGATGCTCGCCGCCCTGGACAATCTTGTCCCTGAGCAGCTGGAGAGTATTAGCACTAGAGGGAAAGGAGCCCCATGGTTTGACGCCTCCTTGAAACAGAGGAAGCAAGCTCTTCGTAAGGCAGAGAGGAGGTGGAGACTCCAATACTGCCAAACAGAGGCTGACATTTTTAAAACCTTGCTTTCTAAATATAAGGCGGACACCCTGGAAAGGAAGGCTGCCTTCTATGAGGGAAGAATCAGGGAGGCGATCAACATACAGCGTGAGACCTTTATGATACTCAGGGAACTCACGCAACGAGAAGGAAACATTTCTGAGTGTGATCAACCAGATTGTGACTCCTTCCAAACCTTCTTTCTCCAGAAGGTACAGGACATCATTGCGGACATCAAGGCACGGCCAGCTATAAGCATGCCGTCGAGCCAGATCACTCAAGTACCATCTATGACTTTAAACAGCTTCCCCTCCATCGACGACAGGCGCCTAGCGGAACTGGTCGGACAAACTAAATCAGGCTCAAAGGTAGATCCATGTCCCGCTAAAATTTTTAAAATGGCCATGCCAGGCATTCAACCCCAGGTATTGAGCCTACTTAATAACTCATTGAAAACAGGTTATCTGCCAACTCAGATGAAAGAAGCTAGGGTCTCCCCACTCTTAAAGAAAGCAGGAACGGACACGAAAACCCTGAAAAACTATAGGCCCATTTCACAGCTACCTTTTCTAAGCAAGATCCTTGAAAAGCATGTCCTCAGCACTCTAGCCGGTTATCTGGAAGAACACCATCTCCTCCATGCCAGGCAGGCTGGTTTTCGCCCCCAGCATAGCACGGAACTGGTTATGGCCTCGGTCACCGATGAGCTTAGAGTCAGGGCAGATAACAAACAGCCATGCCCCCTGATTCTCCTAGACTTATCGGCGGCTTTTGATACGGTCAGCCATACCATCTTGCTGGACTGTGTCACGAAATTGGGGATCAAAGGCCAGGTGCTGAAGTGGCTAGAGTCCTTCCTGTCAGGTCGAACTCAGAGAGTGCAACTAGGAGACCAACTGTCTGGGATCAGTGAGGTGACCTGGGGGGTGCCCCAGGGCTCGGCTTTGTCCCCCCTGCTTTTTAATATCTACATACAACCACTAGTGGAGGAGCTGTCGCGGATGAACTGCGAAATGTTTAACTACGCAGACGATACCCAGCTACTAGTTCGGCTGGATGACACCAAAGAGGCCCAGGAATCTGTGAGGAATCTGCTCAGCTTCACAGTCAATTGGATGACCAACAATCTGTTGAAAGTGAATGCTGATAAAACAGAGGTGCTGGTGATCAGCAAAAAAGAGGACCCCTGGAGCGATTTATATTGGCCCCCTGAGTTGGGAACCACCCCGTCTCCTGGTGCTGTAGTAAAAAGCCGAGGGCTTAATATCGACGCGGATCTCTCGATGGGCCCGCAAGTCTCTGCTGTGGTCGGATCATGCATTGGTGTGCTGAGGCAGCTTCGAAAGCTAGTCCCCTTCTTATCTGCCTCCACCCTGCAATCGATCGTATCCGCCACAGTCATTTCGAGACTCGATTATGGTAATGCCCTATATCTTGGCCTACCACAAAGTTGCTGAGGAAGCTGCAGGTCATTCAGAACGATGCAGCCAGGCTGATCCACTCTTTGCCCAGAAACTCGCACGCAACCCCCCTGCTTCAGAAGCTACACTGGCTCCCAATGAAATTCAGAGTCCAGTTTAAGTGTCTCTGCATGGCCCACAAGGCACTCTTTGGGAATGCCCCAGAATATATTAAACAACGCTTGATGAGGTATGTTCCCGGAAGATCCTTGCGTTCAGGAACAACCTCTAATCTGATTCAACCTAGTTTCAAACTAAAGACTAAAGGAGCCAGGGCCTTGTCTGTGCTTCTTCCACAACTGTGGAATGAGCTTCCGCCCACCTTGAAGGAGGAGGTACAGCTCTTGCCCTTCAGAAAGAAACTCAAAACTCATCTCTTTAGGAAGGCTTTCATGACGGTGTAGGCGGTAATATAGCTGCAGGCTTTCTTTGGGCTTCAGTGTGTTATGTTTTTCTTGTTAAGCGCTTAGAGACCGGCGGTGATAGGCGCTATAAAAGTATTCTATAACATAACATAACATAACTGTGTTAGCATCCATAACTTCTGGTAAACCTTGTCTTGAGACCAGTCCAAACATATCATTCCCCCACATCCTTTTAATTCATGCACACCTCTTCCACCTTTACCCCTGGACAAGCAGCCCATGTGCCACACTTTCCCATCGCTTAGTTTTGCTGAACTTGTCATTAGTTTGACAACTTTCAAAAGGGTCAGAAAACCTGGTAAGGTGTCAAGGAGGCATGTCTGGAAGAGAGACTGTGAGTGCGTATGAAGAAGGACACTAAAGTTACCAAAGAAAAGATCCTTCTTGATTCACACCCGCTATCTCTCTTCCAGACATGCCTCCTTCACATCATCTTTATCTTTCTCATTGTAACACTCCTGGTACGCAGCTTGTGCCTTCTTTGTTTTCTCTCATTATCCAGTATTAGGGTATCTTTTATAGATTCACATGCCTGAATCATTTCCCGTCGTCGGGATGGGAGTCCCCGGTACATAAATAAAATAATGTCTCATTAGACATATAGAGTAATAGGCCAAGGGCCTCACATTGGTAACATGTCCATGTCCTTTTGTAAAAAAGGCCAAACTTCGGAGAAGAGCCAATCAGCTATCACCACCCTCTGGAACCTTCCTGGAAGGAGCTCTAGTCCCTCAGATTTTCTACCGCACGTCATTCTAAGGGAGTCTCCACTGAGCTCTGCTCAGCTTTCCTTGTTTTCTGGATTTCCAGTGCTGTTTTTCTTCAAAATTCCTTCATCTGTATGGAGTTCCCAGGTTCTTCATGGCAGATACTCATAAGAAAGGCCTTTTTAGGTCCTGCGCTTCCTGTGGTAAAAAGAGACTTTGTGTGGATGACCAACACAAGGACTGTCTCTACTGCCTTTACCCAGATCACTCTTCAAAGGACTGTAAGGTATGTCGTACCTTTTCTTCAAAAACCCTCAAAGATAGGGAGGGACGCCTCTTAATTTGGCTGCAGAGCCTTAAAGATAAAGACCAAGCTGTATCTTCTGAGGAAAGTGACTGTTCTTCCATGTCTTCACATTCCTCTCAGAAACTACCTAGAGTGGCCTCTCCAGGACCTTCATTGCAGCCACCTCAAAAGAAGACGCACAAAAAGCCTTCAGAGGCACATCCTAAGGCTCTGCCAGCAAAGGTTTCTCCTCGGGAGGTTCTTCACACCTTCATGAAGCCTGTTTCCACCTCATCGACGATGGCCTCGTGGACGGTGGCTTCAACGACGATGAAATCTCCATCTACATCTTTGACCGTAACCTCGTTGACGACGACAGTCTCAACTTCTGTTGCATCTACAAATGTATCCACGTCGATGACGAAAACTTCATCGTTGACGGCTGGTAGGTCTATCTCGTCGACGATTAAAATAAAGAAATCATAGTCGACGTCAAAACCAGCATCGACACTAAGATCGCCAACGAGCATGTCAACACCTATGTCGACAAAGACTATTCCGTTGACGTCTACCCCGTCGTCGACGAGGACTCCGTCGACAGCACTGTCGACGAGGACATCGTCGACGAGGACACAGTCAATGACGTCAACACCGTGCATGACCGCTCTGTCGAAAGAAGCTCCGTCGACGTTACCACCGGTTGTGCCCGTCGCCGTTTCGCCGTCGATGACTACTCCGTCGACGGGCTTGTCGACGACAACAGAACCCAAGCGACACAGTGCGTATGTCCACCTCAAGATTACAAAACGCACGCTGACACCAGCCTTGACTTCTCCTAGTAGGGTCCAACCTTTGCCACCTACTCACCTCTTGGAGGAGGAAGATTCTGACGATGGCAGTATGTTCAGAGCTGCAACAAGCCCATCTGAACTTCACGTTAAGTACCACGACAGCTCGGACTATGATGACCAAGAGCAGGAGGAACGGGTGGATTATCCTGAAGAGTGCCATCTACCTCCACCTCCTATGGTTTGCCTTTCTGCATCCCTGGTTTCCGACCTCTAATTTCTAATCATAGATTATAAACAGAGGTTTCCAACTTCGGCTACATCTCCACCTCCTCCAGTAGCCTCTCCGCCACCTTCGCCCCTGATTTTGCAGCCTGGGCGTTCCACTTCACAGCCTCCACCTTCCACGGATGATGAGGCGGAGGATCAACATGAGGAAGGGAAACTTCACGGTTCCCAATCCACACATGATGAGTGGGATGATTATGTAATTCCCTGTCCAGCATCCCTGGTGCCTACTCAAGCTGACTCGCCTCCTGAGGATATTGGGGGTTTCCATAACATCCTAGAGAGAGCGGCACAGCGTTTCCAGATACCTATGCCTTTCCACCAACAGGATTGTTTCCTTTATGACTTTAAGGAACCTTTCAAGAAATCTGTCCGGTCTATACCTATTATTGACTACATATGGGATCAGGGTGTAAAGATTATGCAAAACCCTTCTTCTTTACCCCCTGTGTTACCTATGCTTGACAAGAAATACAGGGCTCCGGACACCGCTCCAGCATGCCTGACCGGATACCCCAAACCTGACTCAGTTATCACACAGGCCGCTCAGTGGGAATCTAAAAATCCTTCCGCACCGCTGACCTCTCCTCCAGATAAGGAAGGTAGGTGGCTTGATAATATTGGGAAACGTTTCTCATCCATGTCAGCATTAACAGTGCGTGCTTTCAACTCCTTGGCACTGTTAGGATGCTATAACAGGAAGATGTGGGCAGACATTGCCCCATATCTTGCAGCCTTGCCGGACGATTCAAAGGAAGAAGCAAAAAAGATCTTACTGGAGGGCGAACTTTCAGTGTCCGAGATCATCGATTGTGTGATAGATATCGCCTTTACTGGTTGTGGCCAACTGGCCGGTACTCCGGTGCTGCGGCCCCAAGGTTGGATTAAGGCGGCGGCATTCCGACCGGAAGTACAAACTAAAGTTCTTGACATGCCCTACGACGGTCCGCTTCTTTTCGGCACACATATCGATGACGCTCTGCAGGACATAAAAAAGGATACCGATACTGCTAGGGCTTTGGGTACCCTTCAATTCAAAAACCCTCCTTTTCGTGGCTCAAGAGGAAGGAGACAGTCTTCTACGAGAGAAGACTACCAGTATTACCGATCTTACTATTCTTCCAATCAGCAATATCGGCTGCTTGGATTTGTGTCTGGAGGTTGTAACATTTTCCAAATAATACCTTCAAATTTCTCACTCCGTGCATCCTTGTCAAATATTGTGTGAGGTCACCTAGAATCTCAGACCATATGCATTTTAACTCCCCCATCCTCTTCTCACAAACAGGCTTATTGCTGGAACTCTTATTCAAACCCAGAACATTTAAAACCATTTGCCAGTGGAGTCATCCTTGTTAGATGGGCTGATTACAGAGCTATCTGCAACTTTAATATCTGATCTCTAATCAATTAATCAGGTTGACTTCCAAATCACAGGAAAGGGCAAGTGTGCAACATGATATTCATTGGGTTCTTTAGTGCCCCGTTTCCTTTGGAAAAAATGCATCTATCAATGGCAATACTGGCTGTTTGTGAGCAATTCTAATCTAAGGCCTTCTTGAACATATCCCATTCTCCTGGCCATCTAACTTGTTTCGCAATCTGACCATATTGGCTTAAACCTTCAGGGCCTAGGCAATGCAGCTTTAGCTCTTCTTTTTTCACTGGTAAAATGTTCTCCTCTTCAGTGATGGATATAACATTTAAAAAGTATTCCTTCCATTCTTGCCATTTTATTGCAGCCACTTCTGGTGCAGTAAGTAATTCTAGAGGTGGGGTAAGGATGAAGGTTTGGGCAGCACACATGTTCAGTGCTCAAAATGTGGTAAGACCACCTAAACTTAAACAGTAGCAGGTACCATCTAGGAAAGAACATATGAAAGTCTGAAGATTATGAACTGTACAAAGTTTCTAGAGCAGAAATTGTCACTATTATGGTGCTGCTATTGTACTTGAAGTATGTCTCCTTGACTACACCACAATAGTTTACGGGAATAAAGTAACAGTAAATAGTCCAGAATAATTATTACTTCTGTTAAAAAGTTATTTCAGCAGTGTGCCTCAGTTGACGCGCTTCCAAAAATGCTGAGTGTGCCCTTGGAAATTGGCAGTGACTCAAGTGCGGCCCGTCAATGTCCTTCATAGGCCAAGAAACAAAGATGATGCTGCCAATGCTGCCCATAGCCTAAGAAACAAAGATAGCTGTCACATAGTATGACCTTAAGTGGTGACATGCTATTTACTTCCATGGCCTGTAACACACGTTTCTAGAGATTAAGGCCCGCAGGGTCTGGGACACTCAATTGAGTTAGCCTTTCTACCCGGGAACCGGCAGCACCAGGGTCATATAGATGCTCAACAGATCCTTTGATCCTGCCATTGCACTAAAGTTTCTGCAGAGAGCACCACGAGCTGCACGAAAATCCACAAAGGCTGAAAGGTGCTTTACTTATAATGGTTTCCACCGTTTGCCTGACCCCTGACCCTCCTGGTAGGTCGCTCCCCCTCCACGCAGCTCTGACTGTGTGCCACTGCTACCGCTGCCGCTGGTAAGTGCCCTCCGTCCTTTGCTTCTGTGCCACTGACTCCCCCTCCTTCTGCCCCGTTTTTTGCTCTGTACCACTCGTTTTACCCCCCTTGTTGTGCCCCATTTTGCTTTCTGTGCCACTGACTCCCCCTCCCCTGTTTTTTGCTCTGTACCACTCGTTTTCCCCCCTCTTTGTGCCCCATTTTGCTTTCTGTGCCGCCGACTCCCCCTCCTTGTGCCCTGTTTTTTGCTCTGTACCACTTGTTTTCCCCCCCCTTTATGCCCCATTTTGCTCTCTGTGCCACTGACTCCCCCTCCTTGTGCCCCGTTTTCTGCTCTGTACCACTCGTTTTCCCCCCTTGTTGTGCCCCATTTTGCTTTCTGTGCCACTGACTTCCCCCTCCTTGTGCCCTGTTTTTTGCTCTGTACCACTCGTTTTCCCCCCTTTTGGTGCCCCTTTTTGCCTTCTGCACCACTATCTCCCTGCCGCTGTGCCCCCTGCGGCCCCGCCCCCTGCCCACTCGCTGCTCCCACCTCCCAGCTGCTCCTCCCTCCCACCTCCCATATATGCCAGACGCTGCGCTGCCGCTGGCGTGCTGAAGGCGCGCCTAAGGCAAGCCCGTCTGCGTCCGTCCGCGCCTGGACCGCGCCCAGCGCCAGAACCCCTGGACCCCGCGAATGCCACAACACCAGACTCCACTGTGACGCCAGCACCCTCTATGCACTCCACGCCGGCCGAAACTACACCTGCTTCCAGGCCGCCCCAAAACGGACCCACGGACCTTTCTCCTGCCACACCTGCAGCTTCACCTGCGACAGAGCCACCAAACCTCCAAGGACTGGACCCAACCACCTCCGCTGCATACTCCTCAGCACCCGCTCCGCACGCAAACACGCCGTCGAGCTCTGGGATCAGCGCGACACCTCCGCCCCAGACGTGGCCTTCCTGACCGAGACCTGGTGGAGCGACTCCTCGGCGCCCGACATCGCCATAGCCATCGCGGACGGCTACAAGATCACCCGCAGGGATCGCGCCAACGGAATCAGAGGTGGAATAGCCATCGTACACAAGTCTACCTTCAAGGTCGCCACCCACGCAGACGACCCCCTCAACACCGCCGAACACTTGCACTTCCGGATCCACACCGACCCCAACACCACCCTCAGAGGAACACTCATCAACAGACCCCCGGAGCCCGAGGTCAGTTCAGCTACTCCATCGCCGACCTCACCAGCACCCACGCTTTTGCCTCCACGGACTACATCCTCCTCGGGGACCTGAACTTCCACCTCGAGAACAACAACGACGCCAACTCCGCCACCCTGATCGACAACCTCTGCCTCAGACAACTCGTCACCTCACCCACCCACGCCGCCGGCCACACGGTGGACCCCTCTTCTCCACAGGCACCCACGTTGCCTTCGACCACACCACCGAACTCCACTGGACCGACCACCGCTGCATCCATTTCACCTTCAAGAAACCAACCACGCACCACCGCACCCAACAGCTACCTCGCCGCTGCTGGAGCAAAGTCACCGAAGACCAGCTGATCACCACCCTCACCCAGAACCCACCCACCGACCCCACCAACCCAGACACCGCAGCCCGCAACCTCAGATAGTGGATCGACGACTGCGCCAACACCCTCGCGCCGCTCAAGAAACCCTCCAACAGCCACTCCAGCAAGAGAGTCACCTGGTTCACCGACGAGCTTCAGACCTCCAAACGCACATGCCGGAAACTGGAGAAGATATGGCTCCACGAACGCGCACCGGACAACCACGCAGCCCACAAGGACGCCACCCGCAGACATCACCAGCTCATCAGATTCGCCAAGAGATCCTCCTTCAAAGACCGCCTGGATAACAACGCACACGACAGCAAAGAGCTCTTCAGCATCGTAAAGAAAAAAACTCTCCAACCCCAGCGCCAATGACATACCGCCCTCACAAGAACTGTGCGACTCACTAGCCATCTTCTTCCACCACAAGATTGCTTACATCCATGACAGCTTCAACACCATGACCGCCCCGACTACGCCAGACTCCACCTCCCCTGTGAACACCACCAGCGCCAATCTCCTGACCTCCTGGTCCAACGTCAATGACGACAAGACACGCAAGGTCATGAACTCCATCCACTCAGGATCTCCGTCAGACCCGTGCCCACACCACGTATTCAACAAAGCAAACACAGCCATCGCACCCCAACTACGAAGGTCATCAACATCTCATTCGAAACAGCGACATCCCCGGAAAGCTGGAAGCACGCCGAAATAAACGCCCTCCTCAAGAAGTCCAAGGCGGACCCCAAGGACCTCAAGAACTTCCGGCCCATCTCCCTGCTCCCGTTCCCGGTGAAGGTCATCGAAAAAATCATCAACATGCAACTGGCCTGCCACCTGGAAGACAACAACATCTTGGACCCGTCCCAGTCCGGGTTCAGACGAAACCACAGCACCGAGACAGCCCTCATCGCCTCCACAGACGACATCAGGCGCCAACTAGACAACGGTGAAACATCAGTCCTCATCCTCCTGGACTTGTCAGCCGCCTTCGACACGGTCTACCATCGCACTCTAAAAACACGCCTCCTAGAAGCCGGAATCCAAGAGAAGGCCCTTGACTGGACCACGTCCTTCCTTTCCCGCAGAACCCAGAGCGTCCGCCTCCCGCCCTTCCGATCTGAAGCCACCGACATCATCTGCGGCGTCCCCCAGGGCTCATCCCTCAGCCCGACGCTGTTCAACGTCTACATGGCCCCCCTCGCGCAAGTGGCCCGCCATCACGACCTCATTATAATCTCCTACGCAGACGACACCCAGCTCATCCTCTCCCTCACCAAGGACCCACACACCGCCAAAACCAACCTCCACGAGAGAATGAAGTCCGTCGCCGACTGGATGAGGAGCAGCCGTCTGAAATTGAACTCGGACAAGACGGAGATCCTCATCCTCGGACCCACCCCCCTTTGCCTGGGACGACTCCTGGTGGCCGACCACACTGGGAACAGCACCGACACCCACCGACCATGCACGCAACCTAGGATTCATTCTCGACTCCTCCCTCTCCATGTCTAAACAGGTCAAAGCCGTCTCCTCCTCCTGCTACAACACCCTCCGCATGCTCCGCAGGATTTACAAGTGGATCCCGACCGAAACAACAAGAACGGTGACACAGGCCCTCGTCCGCAGCAGACTGGACTACGGCAACACACTCTATGCAGGAATCCCAGCCAAACACCTACGACGACTACAACGCATCCAAAACGCCTTCGCCCGACTGATCGTCAACATCCCCCGCCGCAGCCACATCACCCCCCACCTGAGAGTCCTACACTGGCTCCCCGTCGACAAGAGGATCACCTTCAAGCTCCTCACCCACGCACGCAAAGCACTCCACAACGCCGGACCAGCCTACCTGAACAGCAGACTCAGCTTCTACACCCCCACCCGCCAGCTCCGCTCCGCCAGCCTCACCCTCGCCGCTGTCCCCCGCATGCTACGAACAACCTCTGGCGGCAGATCCTTCTCCTACCTCGCCACCAAGACCTGGAACACCCTCCCTACCCACCTACGGCAGACCCAAGACCTACTCGCCTTCAGAAGACTCCTCAAGACCTGGCTCTTCGAGCAGTAGTGGCACCCCCCTCCCCTCAGCGCCTTGAGACCCTCACGGGTAAGTAGCGCGCTTTACTAGTACTCTGATTGATTGATTGATTGTACGCCTTTCCCTTTGACGGTCTGCTTCAAGATAACACAATTCCTGCTGTGTGGATTTGGGAACAGGGCTGAGCTCATTGCTAAAATTAGAAGGACAAGGTAGAAGGAAAAAATAGCCAGTGGTAATTCCATATTTAGTCTCTGCCCTGGGAAGCAGCTCATCATATGTCAATAGCTCGTGATCAGCTACCACCACTGCCAGTCATAACATTTTTACCACAATCTCATTTTCTGAGTGGGATGAATATGCATGAGCACATGTACTAGATACTAGCAGGCACAACACAAGGGAAGCTGTATTACTGGTTACTCCTTAAAGCGGTTGTGCCCCACTCTATAGCTTCACAAATGCCTAATTATGTTTTTAAAATGCCTAAAACGACTCACATTTAAGTGATGTGGTGCAAATGGGTACAGGTGTCACGTGAGTGCCACATTTTGTTAAAAGTTAATTTTCTTGTGTTGTTTCTACTACATTCTGTGTACAGGCCTTGTTTTAAAGGGATACAAAAGCCGGATCCATGTGAAAGGCCTGAAACATTTCTCCTTTGTAAAGGTAAAATACCCCACGGCCTAACCTGTTTTCCTGAAAAAGCGTTAACATTGTGGTTAATATTCTTTCCTGTAGCACTATAACTGTACCTTTTGTGGTGTGGCTGGACAGCACAGCTGTCACCAGACAATTATGTGAGCTTCACTATAGAGGGGTTTTCGCTCCGCCCACTTGTGGAGTGTCAGGAGTACATGTTTTGATTGGGCAGAATGGTCTATGTTTTATCATTTTGTTGTTATTTAAGGGGTGAGATGTGTTCTATTCTCTTTTCCATTATTTCTGTCTCTTGATATGCTTTTCTTTTCTATGCATTTATATTTGAAATACCTTGTCTACTCTGTTGCTATGGTGCATGACATTCCATGTTCCATGCAACAGAAGTTTATGAGATTTCTTCCTGTGCAGGTGTTTGTACTGTGCTGACCTATGCTACTTCAAGAATAAATATCCTATTTTTGTAATTTATTTTGCTTTGGACCTGACCCTTACACGGAAGTTGTGTACTTCTACAAAAAAAAGCACTGTGATAATTTTGTGTGTTTATCTAGCCGTCTGAGCATAGACCTTTAAGACTACAGACATGACATTGTAAGTCACTCAAAGTGTCTTCGATAACTAGATAATTTATAGTGTTTGTCTCTGGCAGCAGGACAGATGGGAGAAGGGCAGTCATTAATCTACATGGATGTTTTGGGTCTGGTTTAACAGTGCAACTGTCACCTGACCTTTTAACCTACAAAAATATTATTCTACAGTTCTTTGCTTCCACACAAATACATATCTATTCTCATGCTTTTTTTCTGATAATTCTTCACATTATCATACAACATTCCTTTAAAGCTAGATTAATGGCATTGCCAATGCTTGTTACTTATTGTCCAGCGAGACAGCTGTCTCCCTTTTGTAATTCTAAATGAAAATGCATTTGTGTGAGCCCTCCAGTCCGTTTATTTTAACAAATTATCTGTCCTGCGCCTGTTTGCGCCATAACAAGAGCTTTAACTTCATTTAAGCAATAGATCGCTTTTAAAATATATCTTGAATATGTGGCAAATTTAATTGAGACATAATTTTCAATGATTGTGGCTTCCTGGCTGATATGAATTTTTGGTTAATCCTTGTGACAATGATTTGTAAGCCCACAGTTCAGTTGCCCTCTATAATTGGGTGTGAACAGTTGCGCTCATCAGTATTGTAAGCAGTAATTAATTTGTTAAAGAAACGTGCATGGGCCCACAATTTTCCTAAGACGCCCACCACTAGCACTGCTGAATGCCAAGGTTTTCAAAAACCAGGGATGCCGAATCCCTTACCTCTTCCTTCTATGATCCTACACTTCCTGCTTCTTTATCGCACTCTTGCGGCTTCTTTTTCATCCCTCCTTAAGTTAAATTTCCCAAAAATAGATGCCAGTGCACACCACCTTCTATCACTAGCAGAAAAATAAACACTCCTTGCAAGAATGTACCTCTCCCATTCAGGAAGTCTTGGTCTCAGAAAGTGATACTGTGCTGAAGCATTTCAAACTCTTTCCAATTGAAAGGATACACTTGCACATGAAAAATTAACAGATATTACCTGAAATTCACACAATTAGTGGCTTGCGAAAGTGAAATAACACAGTCATTAGTGTGGTACTTCTGCTACAAAACAAAAAGTGACTAGAATATAACAAGCCTCTTTAGTTGGGGCTCTTTGCTGACAATTTATAAGTTATTAGACACAATACCATGATTAGTACAACACGTTAAACACTCCCTCATCAGAGGGCAGTTTTGCTTCAGTCACTCAAACTCTGTGGTGAATTGTAAAGAAATCTGAATTGTTATTGCTTAGAGTTACAAATAGAAAGTATCTTACATGGAATTTACTTGAGGTGTATTGTCCTCAGGTCCACCATGACTTCTCCATCTGATGAAACATCAGGAGACCTGCCTGTGAGAGATGTGGGTCTCTGTCTCGCCGGGATTGGAGGACCGCATGGTATGAGAATTTACTGCTTCTTTATGCTTGTACTGCTGTAACCTTAAACCTTCTCAATTGTAATATGCATATACATTGCCTCCATTATTTATTACCCTAGCTGAGAATATTGCTTTGAAGAATGTCTTTACCACAAGTGGCACATGGACTTCAGAAGGCATATTTGCAAAATGAATCGCAACTGCCCCTTTAGTTTTTCCCTTGTATTCACAAGTTTTAAAAAAGAAATGCATATTGAGGAAAAAATCTCAAACTACCTCTCATGACTGGCAAATTTTAAAGATAGATTTTGCGTTTGTCTTTTCGCTTCAGGAACTTTAGTCTTATTAATGTCTTGCTTTGGTTTCACTTCAGTCCAGTCAACAATTGACTCTGGTGAAAATGTTTCATTCTTTATCGCTTATAACAAAATAGCTCATGCTGGCTAAAAATGTATTATTGCAATGGGTCTGTGTTTTGTTAACTTGTTTTTTGTCATGGATTGCTGGTGTAGTATGAGACAAAAACCATAAATGGATTAAACAACTAGCTGTACGCGTCACCCAATTGGAATTTGGATTGGATTTGTCTGAATCTTACACATCCCTGATTTAAACACTGAAAGTAAACAGGGCTCTGTGCCTATGGGTGCGCTATTAGTCTGAAGGAAATGCTTCAGAAAGGTAAAAATGTTGGGGAAAATGTTTTGGTGGGTGGATTTAAGAGCTAATTCACACACCTAAAATGGAATTGAAGTGGGCAAGCAGATTGCCTGTCAGCAGTTAATTTTCATTTGCTCCAACATTTTTGCAGAAGTCCACAAAGCAATCAGAGGTTGAATTTTGAACCAGTTTTTTGTGCACCACCATGTGGACAAGGTGGAATGGAGATTTGAAGGACAGCCCACCACCAGTAATGATCAGGCATACTTCAAAGGTTTGGAAAAAATGAAGGGTTTTGTTTTCGGGTTAATGGAATGGTTTCTGCTCTGCAAACCGTAGTCTCTGAAGAGAGCTCTGTTCACGTCACTTTCATTTTCCATAGTAATGCAGCCTCTCTGTGCTAGGTCAGCAAAGTGGTTCCTAGCTCATTCTTTTGATGAAGTATGTCTGTGTTTATGATCCTTACATATCCCAAACAGACCTTCTGGATCCTACTTATGCAGTCAACAGAGGATCAATGTTTTCTCCAAAGTAGTGGATTTTGTATTCAGTAGAGCCATTGCAGAAATGCATGTAATGGTCATGTTTAATCTACTAGAAAGTGCCCTAACCAGTTGCCTACATTTTGTTCATGTAGGGCTTCATGTATTTGTATTGCATTTATCACAATTGCAAAATGCTACTTTAATCCATTTAAGAAATATTTTCCTTTAAGTTAGCATTTTGGGAGTCTCAACTATGGAGGGAGACTCCCAAATAATGCAGTGAATAAGGTTAGTCTTCACTTCGGCATCATTTATATTATTAGAAACCTTTGATTTGGGTTCCTCATCTGTCATATTTAAGGAAATGGCAGATTTAGATCATATATGCTTAATTGCTTAGTTCTTAGAACACCATATTGCATCACATTCATGTTTTGCTTTTGTTTAGTGATGGTCACTCTTACTTTTAGAGTTGTAACATAACAGTTTTGAAGTGAAAGACAGTAGGCGAATGTTTAGAAGGTATATTATCTAAAACTGTATCATCAGCCACAGGAGGCCTGATCCCTACTAAAACATCAGGCTAGCCTCTGACTTTGTAAAGTGTTCTATGAAGATGCATGTGCATTTATTTTATCTGGATATCCTGAAAATTAAGCCTTGATACCCCCATCCTAAATGTCTGTAGGATTTCACTCAAGAATCAGATTTGCTATAACTGGCCCTTTCGTATAAAGTTGGTGTTGGGAGTGTACTTCTTCTCTTACAACTAATCTTCGAGATATGTGATTGCAGTGTAGCTTGGATTGATGTACTTTATTCCAAATGACCCTGAAGTATAAATGAGCTTACCCTTTATTTGCATAGGTAAACCCTCCTACCTAAAGGAATATCATATGTACTACATAATGAATTAATGTCTTAGGAACTGTCTTCTTGTACTAAAAAAACCCAAATAATAAGGATATGAATCTTTACAATATTGATTACAGAATCACTAAGTGGACAACATGTGAAAGCTCGACAAGCAGTTTCTAAAGTTTCGCGAGAAGACCTGGAAGATCGATTCATACGAATTCACGATGAAAACATGTTGCTCAAACAGCATGCACGGAATCAAGAGGATAAAATCAAAAGGTAGGTGTGTGATGCACACATCTACTCATTGTACAGGCTCACCTGGAATGTATTTGAGGGTCTAGATCTCGTTCGTGCATTATCAACGTTCAGAATTACACTAGTCTGACTATATATTCTTATGACCTAAACCTTCCTTATGCTTATTCAATTGTTGACTTGTTTTAGCAGTTTTGTTCAGTTTATTCTGCTATTTGGTGACTTGTTCTCTAAGGTCCCAATTGTGAAACATTTCCCCCTTACATGTGGGTAAAGGTATCCATAGGTCCTGTTGTCATGCATTAATCACATTGGTTATCAATATTTAATGGCACCTTAATTGTATATACTTTGAATGGTCCTCATTCTGGACTTTTAGAGTGAATAAAAGAGATGTCAAGCTAATCTTATTATCACAATATAACTAATTTTGTGTTTGCGTGTGCACATTTGACCTTGGTTCAGAGGTTGGGTGGAGGCATGGGCAGAAAAATGATGATGGCAATGAAATGAGGGCTCGTTCCGCTGATGGAAGCTTTGAATTTTAAGTGAACTGGTTCTTTGAAATGTTCATCTAAAGGTTATGGTTAGTGCTGGGGGTTCCAAGAGTTGAACCTTGAGAAAGGATATTATTCCCCCAAAATGGTTATACTGGCCAGTGTGGAGGGATAATTTGTTTTGGGCTATCGTTTTCGTAATGGCAGCATTATCCTTGGCTTTCCAGTTTGAGGCTTTCCAGAACATATTTTTTACTGGCAAACCACTTGATTCATATTTGGCCACCAGCCACTGGTGCAATGACATTGTGAGGTGATTTGTAATGTCGGTCATATTTCCAAATTAAAGCAGAATGCACAGTTGTGTACATTTTGGTAGCTGGTCAGACCGATATCCTGCTAGTAGAGCCACCATTGAGCACACTACTTAGTTTGTGTTATATTTGAATAATATGAGGCATGATGCTGTGTAGACCTCTACCACCACTTCAGGTCTCCACAATGTCAGAGGCAGGTGTGAAGTCTAGGTTCTGAATGATCTACTCTGACACAATCTCTGCCTTGGCAGTCATTTTGAACTTGCTGTAGTTTTTACCACACTATCGTGGACAGTAAATTATGAAACACAATGATGCCATATGTGCTAAATGAAAAATAACCAAAACATAGACAGGACCTGATGGTATCTTTAAATATTTGATGTTGTCACTTACTCCTTACCAGTTATTTTTTGTTCTCTCTTACAGACCGATTTAGATGTCTGTAGCGAAGACCTATTGTGATTGATACAGTAAAATGGCCATGGGGCAGTCCCTTTTTCATGATTGTATGATTTTCCTGCCTGTTGTGCTTCCCTGATCATAATTTGATGGCTTTCCCGCCTATTCTTGTGTTTGTCCCTCCAGAGAGTATTTCTGGCTCAATATGTTTTGATTAGTTGGCATATACCCTTCCACTTCTGATGTAACACCTTAAGTTGCATTGTAAGTAAAGGCCATTTATTCTCCATCTCTGCGCCCCATAGTCCTCCACCCCCTCTCTTTATTAAGCTCTCCCACCCTCCTATCTTTATTAAACCACTTTCGCTGCAGATGCTTGCCCCACTTCCTCCTCTTTCTTTGAGCATCACCAGCTGCAAATTTTTTAACCATTGTAAGCTGGCTACACATGCACACACAGTGGGTATGTTGCAATCTCGTGTATTATATTTAAAGAAATCCTATTCAAAGATGTTCACCATGGATAATGAGCATGCATCCACAGCAGCCATTTTTGAATGGCTTTTTTTAAAGTATAAGAAAAGCCATTCTTACATATCCGTTGTAGATGCATATGCATATTTGATTGGGGTTCTTTAAATATAGCAAAATAGATTCAAAGATGGCCTTTGTGGATGTGCAGGCATACGCAGCAGCCATCTTTACATACGCGTATCTATGGTGGCCATGTTTGATTGGTTTTCTTAAAATGATAGGAATAGTTATTCAAAAATGGCCACGACGGATTTGTGCACGTCTATAGTGGACAGTTGCTAATGTGTTTTTTTTTTTTAAGGAATAAGGAAATTCATTGAGATATAGCTGCTTCGGATGCACACACGTTTGCAGCAGCCATCTAGAAGGGAATAAATGGATTTGCAAATATGTTTCACTAGCAAGACCCATTGCCTTTGGCAGTGCTTGTTTACTTTTGTTGAAATTATTTATCATATTTAAACACTATCTGTAAGTATAGAAACTTCCTGTCCTCAGGACCGTTAGAGAGTTTTCCATTTATTTCAAGCACTATTGTAGTTTTAAAAAAAACTTAAGAGTTCTTATCTTGCATGTGTGCTTAACCACCTTTCCCTATCACACGTAATTTCTGAATCCAGGATTAGCTGATTGGACACATGCATATCATGAGGTAGTCCCAACAAAGAGGCACGCCCACAAAGCTTTTTTACTCCCTCTAGAAAGCCTGGTAGAGTTAGTTGTGAGATTAAGGGCTTTTGACAGAGAAAACAGAGTGGAGCTAGATCCCTTTACTCCAGCATGATTTCCTGTTTCTAAGTGTGAGGTTAAAATAGTCACTGATCCCATGGACTTCCTGAGCAAGATGAAGCAGTTCTCTAACAAGAGGGTCCTGCTAATTGTATTATTCTTAATATTTCAAATCTCTACGTTTATCCAGATATGGATCTCTTTGCAACCAGGGAAAACACGTTGGCTATAGAATTTGACTAATTCTTGAACCTTTGCAATAGTTTTACACAGAACTGAGCCCTAAGATTATATTCCGTCCAGTGGCCGACAAAATGAGCTTGAGGACCCCTCTGACTTTAATCACACAACACTGGTCTTTTAAAGTCTGGTCTATTTTGTGCATAAATCTAAAAGTAGGGATGGACCTCATTACCACCTCACATTTCAGCATGTTCGAATAACACGCTGAACTGCAATCAACTAAACTATACTGTATTTAACATGAAGCTGCCCAGTTCCCAATTTCGGTGTTGCAGCTCGTGTGACCACAGATTTTGTTCTGAGAGTACTATCATGGTATCGGCAAGAGAGTTTGTAGTGACTACGCCATAGTAAGAAACTGAATTATTTATAATGTTGGCACTGTTTTTAACTTGCCCAAAGGCAAAAAGTAATTGGCGAGCACATTTTTATTACTTTTAAAGCTATGAGCCAGTAATTTGCCGTGCTGAGATTTGGCAGTGCCATGGGAAGGTATGGCGCTCAGCCCAGTACTGTGGGAACATTATTAATCTGTCTTGGCTCTTGTTGTTTCCACTGCAAGTTGGTTGTGCTTTATAGATCTCTAACATAAGTTTTCGGCGCCCATATTCAACCTTTCTTTGTCTCAAGATTGCTTGTCTAAATGTATTGACATAAATATTCCATATGCTATCTTTCAATGTGTGGTCTGGTATCATTAAAGGCTTGAGTTTGAAGGTTTGGATGCTTTTTTGACAGTTTTTTTTGTATTTTTAAGATCCAACATCTGATGGGAAAACGTGGTAAAAGTTTTAAGTAGAATAGATTTTCTTTTTGATATTTGAGCTTATCTTTATGTACTGGATTCAGTTTTCTTCTGGCATTGCCCACAACTAGACCAGTTATCCCGTAGATGCCACATTGTTAGTTTGTCATATTGGTACTTTATGTTCATATGAAATCTCCAGATAATAATCCAAATATGAATACATTGTTTTTATATACTCGTTTCTGACATCTCTAGGCGCTTTAAGTAACAGGAGCCACTGTTAAACAATGCGACTCAAGTGAACAACCTCAGAAGGAAGAAAGACTATATTTGCCTTTCTAGTATTTGACCTCTTGACTTGCAAAGTGCACCAAACAGCATACCAGAAGTCAAATCGAATGCTTTACTTACTGAGCAGTTTCATTATCTTTGGAGCAGTTTTTGTCATTTCTCTTTTTTCTGATCAGTTTTTTAAGACATTTGTGGAAACTGTTTTCAGCAATGAAAACGCCCAAGTTTAAGTATATTCATTAGTTATGAGGACAGAGCAGAGAAGTTGGGATTGGTTCCTTACACCAAGTCAGAAAAGAGATAGAGCATCCTTAAAGTCTAGACACAACCATAAGAGATGATATTTTTTCTCTGTGGTGTGCAAGGTAAATGAAAGGAAATGTTGTTTTTCTTGAGGTAGATCCTATAAGCAAAAACACAGGTGTGACCTAGAATTGATCATTATGAGAATCAATCTATGGTAAAACAAAGCTCTTTATACAGACTTAAGAGACACACTACTCTTTAACAAAGATTTTGTTACTTTTTACAAGCTTAGAGATCTCTGAAAAAATTCCATGCAATCTCTCTGCCATGTTTCATGTCTGTGCTAGTTATGTCTCCAACCAAACAGTGACCACCATCTCTGGTGAATAAAGAAAGGGAAGACACGGAGACAGAACAAAAGGTGAAAAATAGGGATAGAGGGGGTATGCAAGAGATACCAGGAAGAGAGATGAAATGTGAGACAGATAGACCAGGGAGGAAACAGGCAAAGGAAAAGGTAGACAGTGACTAATAAAATAAAAGGATGATAGGAAGATGGAGGGAGTAGAGGAGTGAAACAGTTCAATAGAAACCGATGGGTAAATCAAAGTGGAGGGAAAAGAGTCACAGGCTGGTAGATTAGGGGAGCATGCAGAGACGAAGGGTGGACAGAAGGAGAGGAAAGCATCAGTTAATGGAGTGACAAGAAAGAGAAAGAAGGGAAACGGACAGGAATGTGTATATGCACAGATTATAGAGCGGTAGGAAACAGAGCTGAAAGAATGCTAAAGAAAAGGGGGCACACTTAAAACCTACTTGTCCTTCTTACTGTCCAGTCCTGCCACTCACTCCCCCAATTCGCAATTACTTTGCTTCCTCCTACAATTGCTCTTGATTGCTACCTCCATCACTGGTATCTCCACGGCATGGTCCATCTCCTCTCTCTTCCGATGTCACCTCCAGCTCCTCAGCTGACCCCTTCACTACAATCCACAGTTCTCTAGAGGAACACTACTTCAGTTGCCCAGTGTTCCCCTCTCGTTCCAGACTCTCTAAGCAACTTAATCCCTGTTCCTTGTGTACACTTTAAAGATCTCCCTGTCAACACCAGCAGGATTTTTGAGGGGCCTACATCACACAAACCTTTCATCTCTTGAAACAAATGGCACTGTCTAATACTCTTGCACTCTCAGTCATCAGGAGTTAAACACGTGAGGACAGTCAGCCTTGAACCGGTTATAATTCCGTCCAGGCCAAGAAGGCAGGGATAATAGTTAAGTTCCGTTCGATTCTAGTTTTCGTTCTTTCGGTAATTTCTAAATCTGCGTGAGTATTCGTGCCATACGTGTCGGACTAAATCAGTCCCAGCATGCACAGTAAGAGGAATAGCACTCTTGTGCTCGGACATGTTTCCGCGTCTGTTCACCGGCACCCATACAGCCGTATGGGTGCCGGTGAACAGACGCCCATGGTCTTGCTCCTTCTGTTCACCTACTTTGTAACTCACCCTGACCATTGCTCACTAGTTACACCACTGTTCACCGCTACCAGCAATCATACTCAGTCCTTCTATTCCTTACTACGGTCAGTCAAATCCCTGTAAGCACCTCCCCAACCTGTTGCTTCCAACTTGCCCCAGAGCAATACTAGACCTTGGTGTGCCTCACACTGCTCAGTTCTTCAACTTCATCATCATCCACAGACACAGTAAAACAATACACAGTACACTTATTCCTGAGTAAAAAGATCATGCACCCAAGTGTCGTGAAGCACTAAATCATTTTTTGTATTTCTGAAAATTGTCTTTGTATTAACTAGTTTGAAAAGGATTGTTTTATTTTGTATAGATCTAAAACATTATTTCAACTGCATATGGCTTTTCTTTATTGCATGAAAAGTGTCTTTCAGATATATGTACATAAGTAGACCGCCTCCTTCCTCACAGGACCCCAAAGAGCATCCGACTGCCTGCCTTCACCGCCACACCCAAGACATCATTTGTTGAGTACCTCAAGGATCATCCCTCAGCCCCACCCTGTTCAACATCTACATGATCATTCTCACAGCCATCTTCAGATCCCACAGACACAACATAATCTCCACACTAGACGACACACAATTGATCCTCTCACTCACTGAGGACCCCTCCAACACCCAAACCACCTTCTGCAACGCCAGGACCAATGTAGCTATATGCATGCAAGACAACTACCTCCTACTCAACTCTGACAAAACTGAAGTGCTGGTCTTCGGAAAGAACTCCTCCGCTGGGGACCACTGCTGGTGCCTGCTGAACTCAGACCAACACCCACGCTGACCGGCTTTCCACGCAACCTCGCCATCATCCTAGTCAGTCAACTGACCATGAAACAACAAGTCAATGCAATCTCTTCCTCCTGCTTCCACACACTTTTCATGCTCCACAGAGGCTTTGGATGGATTCCAGCCAACACTAGAAAGACTGTTTCTCAGGCCCTCAACACCAGCCGCCTCGACTACGGCACCACCCTCTACACTGGTATCCCCACCCAACTCCTCAGAAGACTCCAGACCATACAGAACACCGCAGCCAGACTCACTCTGGACCTCCCCAAATGAACAGACGTCACCCCCCACCTTAGAGACCTCCACTGGCTCCACATCCAGAAGAGATGCAAGTTCAAGATCCTCACACATGCCTACAAAGCCCTCCACAACCTAGGACCTGCCTACGTCAACCATCGACGGAGCTTCCACCAACCCTCCAGACATGTGCGCTCCTCCTCACTTGCATACCCCCCAGCATCCATCATAGCTGCAGCAGAGCCACTCCTTTTCTTACATTGCTGCCCAAGACCTGGAATGACCATTCCCTTTAGCTCCATATGGCTCCCTCACCAGTAGACTTCAGAAAGAGACCCAAGACCTGGCTCTTCAACACAGGAACAGCTCCCAGATACCCCCAGGAGTGACAGTGTGTGATTTACAAATGCTTGATTGATTGATTAATCCTCCAACATTGCAACTCCAAAATCATTCCACCTGTATCCTCTCTGATGTTCTGCAAACTGCCAGTTTTACCAATATGCTGCATCACTTATTGATAGCACGGCCTGCACTATAGAGTAGATCACAGCTTCAGGAACCCATTGAATACACTAAGAGAACAATTCCTGCCCAGCTTCCATGAGTTGTTGCCAAGTAATGACTTGCTTTACTTTTTTTTGTGAAGGACTAGCTTTTAACAGGAAAGCTCTCCGAATATCTGCAAATTATCTAACCTAGGCATTAACATTTCTTTTTATTGTCTGTTGAATAATAAAATTGAGATGGGGTCTAAAGTATAGTTTCCCTGGGAATGCTATACTTTTTCAAAAATATTTTTTTTCCGTTATTTTGTTATTTGGGAGCTTCAAAGATATGTTTTGTCTTGGATGTCTCTGTAAAATTTTGTTTTGAATACAGTTTCTCCCTAAGTAGAAGCCAAATGTACAGGTGTGGTGCGGAATTCGCAGTGTGTAAGGACTTAGGCTGCACCTTACAGATCAAGCTCAACAAGCTGGGCTGCTTCCTGTTGAGAGATAACATGGCTGATCAAGGTAGGCTGGGCTGCTTATTTGAAGCATGGCTACACTTATTTAGGATGTGAATGGTCCCCTTCTGGTCCTCTCAGGATGAAATTAAATCCGCAATAAATTACGCAAAACCTTCTTATCCATGATCCACCACTGATCAAAACTTGTAGAGACTTCTACTATATCAGACTTTGAATCAGTTTTTTCAAACATTGCTATTTTCTGAAATTGTGGTGTGGCTGCCATGATTGGCAAGTGCACATAGACCTTTCCAGCTCCTACACCTCATCAAATATTCTTCAATCATCCTGCACACCTAGCCATAATCAGGAGCTGGATTTAGTATAGCACAAACGAGCAAACGTTTTGGAAAAACAAAACAGACCCCCTAATACCAGTGGAACCATTGTTCTCGTGGATGCCTGGCATTTGTTTTCAACATTGCAGCTATCTGTGAATCGGGCTGAGGTTCTGAGTCTGTCTGCTATTTTGCGCCCAAACTGTAGGCAGAGCTGGCGAAGAAGGTATTGGTGCTGTAGGCTGAAGTTCCACCCTTATACTATTGCAAACCAAACAACTTGGACTTTGAGAGAAGGGTCTCAGGGTAGAGGTGGTGAAGTGAACTGGTCAGGTAGAAGTGACTCTGCATTGAGTCCAGGCAGGTTAACTGAGAGAGGAGGGCCTAACGAGGCTTGGGGGTTATCTTTCCTTGGCTTTTTTCTTCCTGCCTGAAGTTGGTCATGAAGGCAGGCAGTCCAGAGTTTGACCCAGAGATGGGGCTAGCTGTTTAATGTCATATGACGAACTATAATTGAGCTCTATGTCCTGTGTTGTACTTCCTATTGAGGTGGGGGCTGTCTGGACTCCACCTCTGCTTGTGGCTTTCGGTTCAAGACTCGCATAATCCTGGTCAAAGAAAAGCCTAGCAGAACTACGCAGCAAAATAAAATGGTGCAATTCCCTATGATTGTGGGCATGGAAAGTCAGGGGACATGGCGCTCAGTTTGAGAAATATTGAAGTAGGACTGAGCAAGAGCCTTGATTTTGGTGGGAGGTATAATGATGTGTGCATCTTTAGAAATAAATCTAGACTTCGTGTCTATCAAAATGTAACTTCTCAGAGTTGACCCTCACAACGTTGTGGCCCTCACTAAGATCACTGAAGAAGCAGTTAAAACAATATCTGTCAATGTAACCAAAATGTGAACCACTCTAGCTATCCCCCTTGATGCAATATGTATACTTAAAACTTAGTTGGAGTATATGAAAGGTAGAGCCTGCAGAAATTATCTTAGCTGTTTGGGCTTCCCTAACCATGCTGGGCCCCCATCAGATGAGCTGTTTTTGAAAAATTGTTTCATGAAATATTACAACCAACAGACCCGTTCAAGTTGTTCTTGGTCGAGGGGGCGCACAGGGCACTTTGTCTATCTCCCAAATTGGCAGTTCCTTCACTGGTGATCATTGCCAGGATCTTGTCCTTTTGGAAGTGAGACGCTACACTTCAGCCAACGAGATGTAATATCTCAACACATTACGAGGGCATGAAGATAATGATGTCCAATAAGTGTATGCAACAGGTTCAGAAACCGAGGAAATCTCTCAAAGTTGTAAAGTGAAACTTCCAAGATCACGACATGAAATACATGCTTTTCTTCCGCTCAAAATGAAAGGTCATTCACTCTGGTAAAATACAATTCTTTGGCTTTCTTGTGACAATGTGGGACTAGCTGGAGCACCTGGAGTGACCTAGGATAGTGGGGAGAAGTGTCATCTGAGTCGCAAAGACGCAGTCAGAGGCTCTGAAGGTCTGGGAGAACTATCCTGCAGGAAAGCGTGGTGGAATTCGTCCACTCTAGCTCATCAGCGGACATCAATCCACTTCAGCTAAAAAGATCCATGTGACAGATGTAGTATTGAGATGAATACTGAATTATGTTGAAAGTATTACCATGTTTGTATGCTTTTGGAGGAACATTATGGAATTCAATATTGTGTTTGTGTCTTTAGGAAAGTAGGATCTGATTTTATGGTTACCCCCACTTTCTGCTGGTGTCATTCTGTTTTCTGACTAGACTGACTGGGATCCTGCTAACCAGGACCCCAGTCTCTGTGCTTCCTCCCTAAATTGGACCATGGTGAGTACTTGGGTACCCCCCAGATTGACTACTGGTGTACCGTTGTAAGTCTAGTATATGGTACTAAGGTACCCAGGGCATAGGTACACCATGGGTCCCCCATGCGCTAAAGCATGTATTATGCCACCCATGGGAGACCACTCAAATTATGACTACAGGCCTGCCATTGCTGCCTGTTTAAGCTTTTCCTAGCACCACTTACAACAGATATACGTTTTCTTATATCTGAGGTCACTACACTTCAAACCGATAAGTCATCCCTTAGGTAGGCCTTTCAATCTTGAAAGCAGGGAGCTTCGTTCTAAGTGTGAGGGTGCCCCTGCATGAGCAGTACACCCCTGCAAATGCCTGAGTCCATTCTCCAGGCTTTGTAAGTGCATCAGCCATTACAATACATAGAGTGGCTGTCATTACGCGATGGCTAGCTCTAAACTGGCTGTTGAAAACCCTGACATGTTTGTTATCAAACATGTTGGAATCATACCTCCAACACCGTAAACGGTGTTGGAGGTATGATTCTATACACTATGGGGCTCCTCCGAGAAGGCCTCCATACTGCTGGTACCAGTCTTCCAGAGTCTGACAGCAAGCTATGGCTGCTGCCGACCATGGACACGATTCTTCCCTCCTGCTGCTGGGCCAAGCTCAAGTAGAGGAAGGTAGGACAATAGGTTTCTTGTAACAGGAAGGTGTGACCACCTCGTAGACAGAACTTAGTGTATTGGGCCAGGGTGGGGGCGCTTGCTAGCGCCACTAGACTGCTTTGAAGGGCGCATTTGGTGCTCTCCTTGCATACCCGAATTGAAACCAGTTCAGGGAGCCGTTGGCACCCGCTGTGGCATAAAACTGGACAAAGGACATGGGAGTATCTTCCCCACTGTCCAGCCCCTCCTCTGGGAGGGATCCCTGAATCGTCCCAACCCTCTCTTTATGGTACTTAAGGGCTTACCTGTGAGTGGTCTCTTTAGATTCGTTGTGGGACAAGATTAAGATCCGAAACCACTTCATCTTAAACCATCTGGGCAATTTGGACTTTGCTTCGGGAACCAAGACTGCACCGGGAAGACTCCTGCTGCTCCTTATGTTGTCCTGCCAGTCTGCTGCGTTGTCTGTGCCTGTGCTCCATATAGGTTCTTCTCCAAGCCTGCGGACATCCAAACCACCCGAAGTAATCTCCCTTGGAGTGAAGGAGTCACTCCACTGCATATGCAGGCACCGCAACAAAGCTGACCAGTCTGCTGTTCTTGATCTCCCATGGATTCTGAAAGGTACAGCAACACACGTGATTGTTCAGCAACTCCCTTGAGACCTGCCCTGTCTTCACAGCAAGTTTGAAGCCAGTATCCCTTGTTGGAACTGCAGGAGCAGTACCCCTGTGCACTGCATTGACTTGCTGTTGCCAAGGCTTGTTGAGTCTCTTCTCCAGAGATCTGCAAGAAGCTACAACATCCAGCAACTCTTGCTACCAAGATCTTCGTCCTCACCGCATCCTCTGCACCTTGAGCATGCATCATTGGTGAGCCATCGAGGTCCACTTGCTGCTCCTGTACCTTTGGCCTATGGGTCCTCTTGAGGGTCTTCTTTGGATCCTGTGGGCTCCCATTTGCTTGGGGCCTATGTTGAATTACCTGCACTTGGTGATTCCTTTGGACCTTGCTGTTCCCAACACTGCACCTTTTTCGTCTGCTATGTTTGTTGCCACTGCCAAGGCTTGTTGGTGCTCCTGCTGGACACCGACTCTTGACATCCGACGTGGGACAGCTCCTGAACGGCTCCTGGTCTTCCACAGCGTCGCCTGGTCCGTACGGCTACAGTGTTACGGTCACCATCAACTCTCCTGCATCTTCCGACATCGGTGGGCATTAGTCTTCCGTGCCTCCTAGTCACTCCTGAGTAGCATAGACTCTGTCCCCTCTGCTTGCTGGTACCTCTAATCCTGAATCCACCATTGGATTCCACCAGACTCTTTCAGCTTATCCAGTATTGGGGTATCTTTCATAAATTCACATGCCTGAATAATTCCCCGTTGTCGAAGTGGGAGTCCCACGGTACATATAACAAAGTAGTAAATAGTAAATTCCATAGGCTATCAGGGAGGTAACCATGTATTCAAAAGCCTATCAGCCTCCTTTTATAAAAAGGACCAAACACAAAACACAACCAATCAGCAACCAGCACCCTCTAGAACCTTCCCAAGAGACGCTGAATCCCTCAGATTTTCAAAACACGTCGTGTGTAAGGGAGTCTCGCTGAGCTCTGCTCAGTTCTTCATCTTTTTCAGATAAGTTTTGTTCTTTAATCCTATAGAAGAATGTCCAATAAAGGATTATTTAGACCTTGTAAATCCTGCGGAAAGAAAAGAGTGCTTATTGATGAGGCCCACAAAGATTGCATCTATTGCCTCTATCCCAACCATGAGACAAAGCAATGTAAAATATGCCACACTTTCTCAACTAAAACCCTAAGAGATAGAGAGGGAAGACTTTTATTGTGACTAAAAAAGAAGCAGAGTGCTTCATCTGATGTTGAGAGCGACACGTCCTCCAAGTCTCATAAGAGGCCCAGGTCGCCTGGGGGGTCAGCCTGAAGAGAGAAAGAAACATTCTAAAGTCTCTCATCTGACCAGAGAATATCAAAAACAGGAGAAACAGCCTAAGGTAACATTCTTCGGGGACATCCAAAGGAAAAACGGAATCTTCTAGCCCTTCCAGAAAGAAAATCAGCCACAAATCTTCATCGGCCCGAAGCTCACCGTCGAGGCCTATTACTTCATCAACGATTACGACAATAACTCTATCATCGTCGAAACCGTCGACAGCGTTAACTACATCGATGGCAAGTATTAAGGGTTCCATACCATACCATCACAGACAAAGATCTCATAGTCGCCTAACGACGACTCCATCGGCGACGACACCTCCATCGTCGACAACAGCTGCACTGTCTACGGCAATTCTACAGTCGTGGTGATTCCACCTTCTATGGCTATATCACTTTCAATGATGTCTCCGCCAAAATTTTACCGACGACGGCATCATAGAATTCTAATTTCGTCTGCAGGTCCTTCAACTTCATTCCTACCACCTACACAAATGAAATTTAGGACACCAAAAATGTCACCACTGCCTCCCAGTCACCTTTTTGATGTGGAGGACACTGATGAGGATGAGGGCCAATTTGGAACTGCGCATAGCCCTTCTGAGCTCAACATGAAATATCGGGAAGAAGACTAAGACTATGACGATGAGGAGCAATATTATCACTTCCATCCAGTCCCTCATGCTCAGTAGTGATCCAGCGCAAAGTCAATACCTGATCAGGGATCAATACTCATATCATCCATTTACAATGGCCCATACACATTCACAGAGAATCACAGACTCTGGGTAAGGTTAATAAAACTTTTATCTAAAAATAACGTGGTAAATGCTCAATGCATATGGTCACAAAATGCAAATAATGAAATTCACGAAGGGAGAGAAAACATCAGCATCTTCAAATGAATACAAACACATCATACAGGCAATGGCATTATGCATGAAGAGGGAGAGGATAGATTAAGAGATAAAAGTTTCAGCAAAATTAAATGTGAAACAAAATACACCTAATGGAGGGGATAGATGAAGAGACAATATTTTCATCTAAAACAATACGTATCCATATACATATGACCGAGTGGATAGATAAAGAGACAAAGGTTTCAGAGACAAAATAGATTTGCAAGTAATTTTGCATGAACGAGTCAGAATAATACAAACCTAGCGGTCTGTTGTGAAACCACCCCCTTGGCCTAGGTGATGGTGGGGGTTCCCTGAAATAGAATCAGGGAACACAGATTTCAGAACCCAAGAGCAGGACATCGATAGGTAACAGCTAGGCCTCTCTGCAAACTGATGATCAGCGACGCATTCACCCGTCTTCTCTTCCTACAGGGCCGTCCCACATCGATTGAAACATTCTTGAAACTAAACAGATGATTGGTGGGTTTTGGAGGTGGCTCTGTCACACCATGGTGACTTCACATACAATTTATTCATTTTATTATTCTACATCCTTTCTCACAGCTTGGTTCTTAATTTGTTCATACGTTTTCTACACAAGATACATTTAAACATTTCTGATTCATAAAATTGTCATCGTCCGCCGAATGAGTCTCTGGTCCCATGGTTGGTCACATCACTTGGCAGACAATAGTCATATTGCCCTTCAACCCTCTTGTCTCTTCTTGCTGTGCTCAGCACTTCTGTCTTGCATCTGACAGATCACTTTTAACTCCTTTGCTCACCCCTCCTCTTCGGCTAATTTAAGGAATATGGCGTTTGATTCAGCACACTATGCAAATGGAAAACGTACATTCATTAATTATATGATAATGTAGTTTTCACTATGTACCCCCCACCCCTGCACTATTCCTCATTAGTGTTACCTAGCATAAGCCTTTTAAGCAAAAGCAGCATTATTTATTATTTTCAAAGCAAGATGCAACATGTAAACTACGAAATGGCCATGCGGGCCTAGTCATGCATTATATCTCGTTTCTTTCAAAGCATCATGTAAACACAGTTTTAGTTCTTATACATATTAATACACGTTAGTGCGTTCATGCGCAAAGCTATTTCCCTTGTGTTTATGTAAGATGCATGTTCGTTTTCATTTACTACGTAGTGTTGAAATCTCTTGCGTTTTGTTTAAAATTGCTTTTCTTAGTAAATCACCATGAATCAATGAATAACTATAGTGAAAAGGGCAAGTCTGAAACGAGCATCTTCTCACTACATAGCCATACCCTCTAATTTACCTGAAGAAATATGTCTTGACCACAAATTGATGTCCCTAAAAACATATCTCTTCAAAGTTCATCTTGTACTCAAATAAGCTATACAGAATTCATCACTCCAAAAGTCCACTATAGTGAATGTGATTGTTATGTTTCTGTTTTCTATGTATAGCTCCCGGTTCTCCAGCAACATCTTCTTGCAGAGATTCATAAATAGTAGGATATCTTTACACATGTGCCGAATCCCGTCACAATTTAAACCCGAAAAAGTATGTAACTGCAAATTTGAAAATTATTTGCATAAAGATATCATGCTCACATTTGCCATTTTTTCAGTATTTTAAAATGCAGCCAATTTAAAATGAGCCATACAGAGTGCAGGACATTATACACACCTAAAATTAGATTTAAAATGGAAAATACAAAGAGGGAAATTTGGTGCTCAGTGCTATCTCTATGGTAAGAGTAAAAAATTGACACTGCTGCTTCAGGAATTCCAGAAGCTGCCCTTCACCATCCTGGCCTGTTTTTCGGCTCACTAAGCGGTTATCCCTTGACCACTGCTGTCTGCCCCTAAGGCTACTATCTGAGAGTTTTTGTATTTAGTCGACATTTTAATCTATTATCTTGGTTTTCAGTCTTTTGTGTGAAGCCATGAGGCGTTTACCTCTCCTTTTGGTTGAGGTATTTTACCACTTTCCTTCTCTCATATTCTCCATGCACACTCTTTTGACAGGTATCTTTCTTGTGGTGGGAAATATTCATTGAAGGATTAGCATGATTTTGGAGACTTAAGTGGTAGATACTGTGATCTCCTCATGGTTTAACCGGGGAGAAAGTCAACACTCCTTCTTAGACTACCTCTTCCAGCACGGTGAGCAAACATGATTACTCCTTTTCTGCCCTTGTGTGACCAGATCTGCCTCCTTCCCCTTGGAGCATCAGGCCAACCTCGGAGTCTCCATTGATCTCACGTGTGACCCAGAAACATGCCTCCCAGTCCAGACCTTGTGTAAGAGGACTGGCCTCTAGACTTTCTGCTCAGGCACAGTCTAGAGAACTACAGGTTGACGTTCACGAAAGTAGACTAGGACATAGTGTTACACACCTTACGTCGGCACGTAATCAGACTGGGTACTTCTTTTCCTTCAAACACCGGATTTTCTACCTTCATGATATACATGCCTTTCTTCAGGTTAGCAATAAAGCTTCTAACAAGCTCACCTTCAGTGCTATTAATCCCTCATATTAAACCTCTGTAATTTGAGAGACAGTGTTTTCAAAGTACTAGCAAGACTAGTAGATTAGTACTATATTAGTGGCTGGTGTTCTGAAACCAAAAATTTGCGTATTCTACACTCGGTTTTCAGTAGTTCATTTCGAGAGCTCTGAGTAGAATGCTTTTGTTTCATGACTCATCACTGCTGGGTTCAGTGGCTGATTTGGCAGTAAAGAAAATGAAGCAATGCTTTAGGCTTTTTTTCAACAGCACCATTTAAGACTTCTAGAGTGGCTATCGCCTCAGCCCTTAAGCTTCTTTACCGTTGTGCCCTTTAGCAGTCATTGGTGCAGTTACTTGGCCTTCTACTTGCAGAAAAAAGAACAGCTCCAAGCAATTCTGTTGGGGGTGGCAAAATCAGATCAGACCAATAGGAGACATCACGTTTTTTGATGCATGACTACGTTCATTGACCATCTGTGAATCAGTCATTTTGGCATTAATGATTCCACCAACACAAACAATCTTAATGATTGGCAGCATGACACTCCCTCAAAATGTAAATCGTGCAGTGCTTGCAATGGGGTAAAGCCAGCTTTGTGGCTAGGCCAGTTCACATAGTATCTAAGAGCAGGCTCACACCCAAGAGTCACAAGAATATTTCTATTCAATATGTGTCCTCATCCGGGGTCAACTGCTTGCCTGATCATCAGTGAAGTCTCCTTTCTTCCAAGTTGTCAGCCTCATGCCTATTCATTGTCCCTAATGCTCGACTAATCATTCAAGCAATGATCTCTAACATAGGGAGATTGGAACATATTTATCGTGATGGCTGGTGTGGCTTTTCAATCCATATCCTAATGATGAGTAGAAAAATACATGCAAGGAGGCTAGTAATTCTTTTCTCCCAGTGATTTCCTCCAACCTGTTGCAGAGCTACAACATAATCATGTATTATAGCAGCAAGCAGGTAAAAACAAAAGCCAGTTCTCTTTCCCTGGAAGTTCAGACAATTTGGCACTAAGTGGTATCAAGGAATTTTAGGGTTTCACAATTGGAAAGCAGATGTGCTTAACCCCTACTGGAATAACATGTTGGAGTGCTTTCTAGGCCTCTGCCTCCTGGGTTGAACCAGACGTAGATTTATATGTCACAGAAGTAAATGTGACATGTTGAAATTACCCATCCAGATATAAGCAACTGCAGTCCAAGGGGCACCCTGTTTGAATAGTCTGGATGAGGATGTGCTACATTATTGCTCCAGACTGCCCTCATCACTGGTGGTATACAGACCTGCTTCTACTATCGAATTAAGCCACACAGACACGGAAGTCTTCAGAGTAGGCTGGATGATTCTTCTGTCAGTCTAAACAAGATTCTTTATCCCATCCTAATATCACAGAGCTTGACTGTCTAGCTCCTACTCCCAATATGACCACCTGAACCATGCAGATAACAATGTTAACATTCTTAAAAGAAGTACAGTCCCCCTTCACAACCGCATCATACTCCTTTATGTAGAAGAGGTTTTGTAATGGTGTCTAGAGAACCAGTTGGGCCAGGGAACTTGGCCAAAATAAACACTAATGCTACCTTATTGTCTTTTTCAATAACTGGCCTCGAATTTTCATCTATTAAAGTACATTTGGCTGCAAATGTAATAAAGCAGGCTGTCACCTTTAGTGATTTGAGGTTTACTAAAGTGTATTAAAGTGTTTCATGCAACCAGGAAATCATCCTCTCTTTGGGAATTCAATATTGTTTTGTCCAGTCAGTCTCCTTTTGATCCTATGTGCAAAGCAGATCTCCCTCACTTGTCATGGAAGACATATTGTGTTGTGGCTTTTGTTTGTGGACGGAGGGTTAGGGAGTGTCAAGCTCTTGGCATACTGTCTTCCATCGCAATATAGTGTCTCCTGAAATTAACTGATAAATTTTCCCTTAGACAGTTTTGGATTCAAATTTTGTTACCAACCTCCTCTTCCTGAATGCTTCTAGTCCAGCAGAAAGGTATCTTTATGATTTAGACATCAACAGAGTTTTAAGATGGGAAGCGTGGCTGGCTGCCGAACGTAATGGCCGCCAACTAGCGTAGCTCCGGAGCACCCTGAGCAATTCCCCTAGAAATCCGGTCATTAATTCGACTGCAGAGCTACGAAATGTGACGGTAAAAGAAGCAAAAGCTGCTGGGACTATGATGCTGTGATCGACTGACAAGAACAACGCAAAATAGCCCTGACGTACCACCGGAAAGATCAAGGCCCGCTCTCGTGGTGAAGCTGGGATCTCCAGTGAAGATGGAGCCGAGGCCAATAACGTCACCAACCGCTCCCAAGTGCCGGAGTGGGAGAGACCGAGGAGCGACAGACTCGGAAAAGTAATATCCCGTCATCACTGTGACCGGAAGGGGCTAAAGGAATCCTTTAGCTGTGCCCGGATCAACTTAAAAGCACTGTAGAGCTGCCGGTATGATCAAGACCCACTTGCATGGTAAAGCCGGGGCCTCGAGTGAAAATGGAGCCGAGGCCTACAATGCAGCCAGCCTCTCCCCAGTGTTGGAGTCGGAAAGAACAAGGAGCAGGCACCAACGACCAGCAGCATCCGGCCATCGGAACAACTGTAGGGTGTCAAAAGGAATCCTCAAACTGAGGAGGAAAGGTGAGGCCACCTCCCTGACAGCTTACAATAGCCAAGTGGGAGACCCGGAGAGGGGGTATACCCAAGGGACACCCTGAACACTCACAGCCAGCCCCCCCGGCCACTGGGTAAGAGACCAGACACAAAATAAAATAGAGGGAATAAGTAGAAAATAAGACATCAATACAAACTCTGCTGCAGCTTAATAAAATATGCACCATCTGGCAGGACACTACTACAGATCTCCCCCGCCGCGTCCATTGAGGGCCAAAGTCAAACCACACACCAAGCAGCTCATTGGTGGGTCCGGGGAACAGAAATAAAAGACAGAGAGTTTGCAGGACCTCCTTTCTCGGCCTGATCTGTATAGATGCCCCCAGAAGCCCACCATAAAATCCAGACCACAGCAACCCCACAGAATAGCGCACCCCAAGCGCCACCGGGGTGGACATGGCCAGGACAGATGGAGGGGAAAACACACCTGGTGAGGAACACCCTGGCCAATCCTAAATTTGAGTAGCACGCACAAGGAAAGGAAAACTGAAAGGCCGCATGGTGCCACATTCTCTCTCAGGCAGGCAGCGGTGATTACTCCCGACAAGAACCCAGCACACAGTCACAATAGTGACACAGTGCCTAAAATGATGGTGGCAGGGGCCACGCAATGCGCACCAAACTTATCTCGATAAATTCACATGGTCCAAAGGACAACCGATCCTACAGATCAAGCAACTGCCCAGGCAGAAGCCCAAAGCCCAACAGAGGAGAAAGAAATCACGCTCCAAGACATCATGTCCACACTTTACAAAGTTCACTCCTCCCTGGCAACCAGCATAGACTCAGTCTCCGTAGAAATTGTGCTGGTCCGAGCAGACCTCAAAAACATGAATGCAAGAGTCACAGAGGTGGCGAAAACAACTGCAGCCCTGCATGAAGACACAGACAATCTTAAACTCCAAATCCGACAGCTGCAGGAGTCAAGCAAGATAATCACCGCCAAGCTAGATGACTATGAAGGTCGATCAAGGCGCAATAAATTCAGAATCATTGGGGTTCCAGAATAAGCTGAAGGCCCAGCTGCAGACTTATTTGTGGAAGAACTAGTGCAAAAACTTCTGCAACCCTACGGACTATCAAACTACTTCTCGGTGGAAAGTGCTCATCGGGCACCAGGAGGTAGACCCAAACCAGGTGCCTCCCCGCGACCTATTCTGGCTTGAATCCTCAACTTCCGCGACCGTGACATAATCCTTCAAACGGTTCGTGCCGCTCCACCGCTGCACTATGCCCAAAGTACAATAACTTTCTTTCCAGACTACATGGCAGCAGTGCAGAAGCAGAGGGGCAGCTTCCTGGAGGTAAAAAAGGAACTGAGACAGCGCAAATTGAAATATTCATTGATGTTCCCTGCAAAATTGTAGAAGAGTAGAAGCGGAAGGGAAAGTATGGTTCTTCATGACATCAGAGGAGGCCTGGGACTGGCTTGAGGGATGGCGTTGAGTCACAAATCATGACAGAGGCAGAACGAACCACAACAGACAACCACCCATGCAAAAACACGCAGAATCTGAAGAGAACACTTCAGAAAGCAACAAAGACAATTGTGTAAACTCGGCAGCGAAAACTCTTGTCAGTCCCTAAGACACCAATAAGACAAAGACTGGATGAACACACCTGAAGGAAACAACTGTAAAGCACCCTAGGGAATGGAAGTTCCCACGGATGAGAACTGAAACTGAACTTACAAGGTACTTGGGAGGTGGTGGGGGGCGGAGAACTAAACAAGGCACAAGGATGTGGGTTCATGGTCAACTTCAATAGACTACCTTGAAGAAAGCACTTACTGCAAGAAAGTATTCCATAATGGGGATGGGACGAGAGGGGACAGCTGGAATGCTCCTTTTAAAGAAGTATCACAGAGGGAACGACAGGCACTCTGTATTGTTGGGGAGGCGGGTAGTTTCAAGTCTGTCATGCAGGGAGTCAGGGAACGGGAGGGGGAGGGAACCGGGGTTGGGAGATATTAGAGTTATATCAATAGTTGTAGCAATGTAACACATGTAGCAGCAAAACACAAAAGACATTATTTGGCAAAACAACATCCCTATTGCACCGATCACTCTTTACCAGGGGAGCTGGCAACAACAGCGCTCAGGGAGACTTGACCCATACACTTCACAAACAATGAAAAATTCACCACATAGCATACGGCTCCAACTCCTTTCCTGGAATGTGAACGTAGTAAAGGACAAACTGAAAAGAGGGCTGGTATTACAGTTCATCAAACCCAATTGCTCGATGTGGTCCTACTCCAGGAGACACACCTTGTAGACAACTCATGTAAAGCCCTAGACAGATGGGGTTCAAACTGGTGGCACACTCCCGATTTACTTCCGGATCGAGAGGAGTAGCGATATGGGTTGCTGGGAAGGACAGCCCATCAATATTGTGACTGTCTACAAACCACTGGCACTACGTAATATAGCTATGACTGCACTAAGCGCATTCCTACTCAATCTACCGGAGGGTGAACTGATAATCGGGGGGGGGGGTACTTCAACATAACCCCGTGGGACCAGATCGACTGTCTCCTCCCCCCCCCCTTAGAAAACTGACTCATAACGCATCACAGTTCTCTGATTTTCTGGGAGCCTGGGACTCGTCGTGGTTTGGCGAGCACAGCATCCACAACTACGATAATTCACGTTTCACTCTGCGGCACACAATAGCCTATCACGTATAGACCTCATTCTCACTTTGGCAGATGGAGTCACTAGATTTACAGATATACATCATATAGCAAGGGGTATTTCCGATCACTCACCCATTTTTGCCAGTTACTCCGCAGAAACACAAAGCCAACGCTGCACGTTCTCTATACACCCTAGGGTATTTAAAAGTCCACAAATACGTAACTGCCTATTCATAACCTCGCAAAACTACTTTGCTGAAAATGAACACTCAGCGATTGACCACTCACCCTCTCGGAAGCATATAAACCAGTAATCAGTGTACAAGCCATCTCCCTTATATCAGGCCACAAAAGGGAAAAACAAAAAGTGACTGATGCCCTAGAAGAAGTACTAGACCTAGAAGCACTGCACTCCCAAAACCCCTCTGATTCTGACACACAACGACTTAACATAAAAAAGCAAGAAACACATATGGGAAGAAGCCAGAGCCAGGCAAGCCGCCACACAACATAGGATCTACGAAGTAGGGGTCAAAGCAGGCAAACTGCTTGCCTGGTTGGATAGATGTGAATGGCCAGATAGATGGATAGCCTGGCTCCAGGCAGACTCTGGGACCCCAATTAGAGACCCACAACTCATCGTAGAAGCTTTTGCAAAATATTACATATACCCCAGTGACCACTACCACAGCAGCTGAAACCACTGAACTTCTTATGAGACATTCACCTCACTACCCTTACGGCTGAAGAAACACTACAACTCTAGTGTGACCTCATGAAGGAAGAAGTAACCTATGTCATAGGCGATATGCAGTCAGAGAAGTCTGTTTGCCCAAACGGCGTTCCCATTCACTTGTATAAAATGACAGCGACACAAATAGCATTGTATCTTATTGGGTTGTATCAGGCTAGCATGGAGGCTGCGAGCTCCCTAGAGACCAACGCTTAGCGACAATAGTCACAATTCGCAAACCAGCAGAGGACTATGCCTCATACCAACCCATCACCCTGCTTAATGCAGAAGCGAAAATACTGGCTAAAACGCTCGCAAACAAACTCACACCATACCTTACAAAACTGGTGCACTCAGACCAATCAGGCTTCATGCCGGGCTGAAACACAGCCCTCAATCTGCGGCATCTACACAGGGTACTGGGAAGGAGAAGCACCATCCAAGAGGAGGCCATTGTCCTCTCCATGGACGCTCGTATGGCCTTCGACGCCAATGAATGAACCTTTCTCTTTGCCGTTCTAGAACATATGGGGTTGGCCCCAAATTCAGGTCCTGGATTCGGCTCTTATATACGAAACCTTTGGCACACTCTCAGAGACCTTTCCCCTAGGAAGAGTGACACAATAGGGATGCCCCCTGTCACCAATACTCTACACTCTAGTACTTGAACCACTCACGGCATGGGTCAGGGTAGACGCCCTGATACGGGGGTTCCATTGAACAGCAAAATGGGAGGATCACATATCTGTATATTTTGATGACATCTTACAGTATGTCACATCACCTACATGCTCCCTAGCCAGAAAAACAAACATATTCACAAATTTCGAGAGATATTCCAGATATATGATAAATTGGGCCAAATCAATCTTATACGTCCTTAATGCCAGCTCCGCCCCCCCTCCCCCCTATACAGAGGGAGTGTGAGGTCACGGTGTTAGAGGACGTCTTTTGCTGCTCTGGGTATCTTTGTTACAACGAACTCCGAAGAGTTCATAGATAGAAACCTCCAGGAGCTTCTGAGGCGCCTACGGAGTGATGTCAAACACTAGCGCTCCCTCCCATTGACGTTACTATGGTGCACTGTGCTCTTCAAGATGATGGCACTACCCAGATTTCTATATGCCTTCCAGTAAACACAATTTCAAATGCCACAGACTTACTTTCATGCAATAGATGCTGAAGTACATACCTTGCTATGGGATGGGAAACCATCCCGCATAGCTACCAAAAAATTAGTAAAAGGATGGTATGATGGCGGCATAGCACTGCCGCTCATACAAGCTTATTACTGGGCATCACCGCTCTCAATTATTGAACACCTACCCACATACTGAACCTGCATTTTGGATGGAGAGATGCATCTTGGGAGAGGGAGGAGCCCTGCGAGCACTATACGCAAAAAACTAGCAACAGGAGCTACACAGGCCTACAGCACAAACAGTCCATCTATGGCACACAGTACACAAAAAGCTGAGCTGGCAGAACAAGCTGATGCAGTTTACCCCACTTTGGGAGATTGAGAAACTCGGTGAACTAATTAACTGTCCTGGATTCAGTAAATGGAATCTCATTGGAATCACAAGGGTTGGAGATCTCTAGAACAAGGGAAAAGTCATTCCATTCACAAAGCTACAACAGCACTACAACATGGCTATAATCGACACATTCCAATATTTACTTATGGCAGTGATTCCAGTGAGCACAACCCTCCCAGATGCCTCACTATTAGAGGATAGGCTGCTCACAGAAAGGATGGACCGCAAGGCATTCTCCCTAACTTACCAAAAACAAGCATTTGCAATGCAATAGGTCTCGCAATAGGAAAGTTTGAGCTATTGGTATTGTAAATGACACATTTTTTATTTTTGTATTGTTTTTGAAAATAGCGAAATTAATAGCTTTGTCATTTACAATGCCAATAGTTTTAACTTTCCCAAATGTGACACCTATAGCATTTGTAATGAAATATGTGTTGTAGTTACGTGACTTAGATGTATTGATATGACAACTAACAATGGCTTTTATTTTTTTAAATAATTAATACTTATATAAAAGCTAATGTAATTTATAACGGCAATAGCTTAAACTTTTGTAAATAACTTTTGTGAAGATTATGTTCAGTGTATTTTATTGTGACGAAAATACAAGAACAGAAGTGAAATATTAACTTCTTTTTGTGACATTTGTAATAAAGCTTGAAAGATTGAGAGAACATATTTGAACCAGTTGTTGTTGAATGGTTGCACAGATTTATGCTGTGGTGGCGCTGAGTGATGTTGTGGTGGCGACGAGTGATGCTGTGGCGTTCAGTGATGCTGGGACTTGGTGGTGGACGTGGTGGTGGTAGAGGATGTGGTGGTGGTGGAGGTAGACGTGGTGGTGGTGGTGGACGTGGTAGTGACCTCGTAGTGGACATGGAGGTGGACATGGTGGTAGTGGTGGTGGACATGGTGGTGGTGGACGAGGTGGGGGATGTGGTGGACATGGTGGTGGTGGACGTGGTGGGGGATGTGGTGGACATGGTGGTGGTGGACATGGTGGTGGTGGTGGTGGTCGTAGACGTAGTGGTGGTGGAAGTGGTGGTGGACCTGGTGGTGGTGGACGTGGTGGTGGTGGTGGACGCGTTGGTGGTGGATGCGGTGGTGGTGGACGTGGTGGTGGTAGTGGTGGACGTGGATGTGGTGGACGTGGTGGTGGTAGTGGATGTGGTGGTGGTGGTGGTGGAGGTAGACGTGGTGGTGTTGGTGGACAGGGTAGTGGCCTTGTGGTGGATATGGTGGTGGCCATGATGGTGGTGGTGGATATGGTGGTGGTGGGGTATGTGGTGGACATGGTGGTGGCGGACGTGGTGGTGGTGGCGGACGTGGTGGACACGGTGGTGGTGGACATGGTGGTAGTGGTGGACGTGGATGTGGTGGATGTGGTGGTGGTGGACGTGGTGGTGCTGGTAGAAGTGGTGGTGCTGGTCGTGGTGGTGCTGGTAGAAGTGGTGGTGCTGGTCGTGGTGGTGGTGGAAGTGGTGGTGGACTTGGTGGACGTGGTGTTGTCGGACGTGGTGGTGGTGGACGTGGCGGATGTGGCGGATGTGGTGGAGGTGGTGGAGGTGGTGGTGGTGGGGGTGGACGTGGACGTTGTGGGGGTGGATGTAGTGGTGGTAGTGGTGGACGTGGTGGTGGTAGTGGTGGACGTGGTAGTGGTGGACGTGGTAGTGGTGGACGTGGTGGTGGTGGTCGTGGTGGTGTTGGTGGACGTGGTGGTGGTGGACGTGAAGGTGGACGTGGTGCTGGTGGACGTGCTGGTGGTGGTGGACGTGCTGGTGGTGGTGGACGTGGTGGTGGTGGTGGTGGTGGTGGTGGACTTGGTGGTGATGGTGGATGTAGTGGTGAATGTGGTGTTGGACTTGGTGGTGGACGTGAAGGTGGACGTGGTGCTGGTGCTGGTGGACGTGCTGGTGGTGGTGGACGTGGTGGTGGACGTGGACGTGGTGGTGGTGGTGGTGGTGGTGGTGGTGGTGGTGGTGGTGGTGGTGGTGGTGGTGGACTTGGTGGTGATGGTGGATGTAGTGGTGAATGTGGTGTTGGACTTGGTGGTGGACTTGGTGGTGGACGTGGTGGTGGTAGTGGATGTGGTGGTGGTGGAGGTAGATGTGGTGGTGGTGGACATGGTGGTGGTGGACGTGGTGGTGGATGTGGTAGACATGGTGGTGGTGGACGTGGTGGTGGTGGTGGTGGTGGGTGTGGTGGTGGACATGGTGGTGGACGTAATGGTGGTGGACGTGGTGGCGGTGGATGTGGTGGTGGTGGGTGTGGTGGTGGTGGGCGTGGTGGTGGTGGGCGTGGTGGTGATGGACGTGGTGGTGATGGACGTGGTGGTGATGGACGTGGTGGTGATGGACGTGGTGGTGATGGACGTGGTGGTGATGGACGTGGTGGTGGTGGACGTGGTGGTGGATGTGGTGGTGGTTGTGGGTGTGGTGGTATGGAGGGCTGAATATGAGAGGCAGTGAGAGAAAAAAGGAGATAGACAAGGGAGAGAGAAGCGAAGCGGGAAGTAGAGAGGGAGAGAGCGGCGGATAGGGAAGTTGTGGTAAGCATGGGGTGGCGTAGAGGGCAGGCGGAGAAGTCAAGATGAAGAGGGGGTGACTACAGTAAATGCGAGAGAGTCAAGATGAGAGGAAAGTGGACAGGGTGGGGAGAGGTGGCATGGTCGTGGAAGGGAGACGGCATAGCAGAGGAGGGACGAGAGAAGAAAGGTGTATAAGAGAGGGGGCTATTCGGAAACAAGACGAAGAGCAAGAGTGCATACACAAGAGCGTGCGTTACTTTGACGTCCTTACGTTTTCAAGATACAATGACGTTTAAGAGGGCTCGTGCGCAGCGCCCATTAGGTGACACGGACTGTAAACAAACAAGTAGACTCCTTGTAGTTACTTTATGTCCTTACTGCTATTGTTTCATTGGCTTTCATGAATTCAGACAGACCCGGTAACCTTAGCTTCAGGCAGAAAATGGGGAGAAGAAAGTGAAAATTAAAAAGAGGGAAAGTCTGGCTAAAATGAGTGGGAGAAAAAAGAGATAAAGAGGAAGAGAAACGAGAGATAAGAAAGGAGGGACGGTGTGTAAAATATGGGGCGGAATGAAAGGAAGAACTGAAGATAAGAGAGAACAAAAAAGATGAGAGTGGCAGGAGTGAAAGTACAGCAAGAGGAGGAGAATGGAAAAGCAAAAATGAAGATATGGAAGAGGGAAATATGGAAAGTGACAAGGGTAGAGAAAGGACAGTGGAGGGAAAACACGTGTGAGCTCAAGGGTGAAAAAAGGGGAGAACAAGAAATAGGAACACAAATAATAATAAAGAGGAAGGGCGAACATGAAGCTTGCAAGAAATATGATAGTGGAGATGAAGAATGGGAGAGAAGAAAGCGAGCAAAGTGATTTGATACAAAGGGAAGAGTGGCTGAAGATAGTAATTGTATTTACCAAGCGCGTCCTACCACTGATGAAGCGATGTGTGATAGGGAAACGTAAAAGAGAGTCAGAGAGATATGCGAGGAAAGAGAAGAGTGCGACCAGGTGGGCAAGAAGAAAGAATGAAACATGGAAGGGTAGAGACGGGGAGAACGGAAAGAGGTGGGTGAGTGAGGGCTATGAAAGAGAATAAAATGAGTGACGAGAAAGCTGCGAAAGGAAAGTGAATGAAAAGTGCGGTACGTAGCTATGGTGAGGAGAAAGAGGAGGGAGTGGGATATACAACGAAAGGAAAGAAGAAACATTGTGATATGTGCGAAGGGATAGATCTGAGGAAGGAAAATTATAGACTGAGAGAAGGGGAGACTGACCGAGACTAAGATACAGAGAAGAGGGATAAAATGAGGTGAGTGGAGAACAGGGAGGATGAAAGGAGAAAAAAAGGAGTGAAGAATGAAACAAGAGAGGTAAAGAGAAAGAAAGTTTATTTTAAAATGCTGCAATACATTTGAGAGAAAGTTTATTTAAGAATTCTGCAATAGATTTGAGAAAACATTTAATTTAAAACGTTGCAATACCTGTGAAAGTTTATTTAAGAACGCTACAATACATTTGAGCAAACTTTTTTTGAAGAAAGCTGCAATGCATTTAGGAGAACGTTTATTTAAAAACACTGCAGTACTTTTGAAGAAAGCTGCAATGCATTTAGGAGAACGTTTATTTAACAAGCTCTTGGCATTGCTGTAGCGGGGGCGGGGGAGCGCATTTCTTTGAAGTCTGATGTGGGGGGCGGGGGAGCAGATTCCTTTTTAGTCTGATGCCAAGGCTCAGACAAATGGTGTGCGATGTGCGATGTGGCTGGCGATGTGCACGCGCCTGGCTCACATGCACTGTACCTAATCCGCAGTTTGGGTAGAGTTTTGAAAGCCTTACTATAATCTCGCCAAAGAAGCTTTGCTAAAGCAATGCTGTAGGCGAGACCTAACTAGTCAATATTTGCCAGACCCAATGCAAGGCCTACGAGAGAGATGGCAAAAAGATATAAGGGAACTAGACGACACTGACTGGCAGGAAGCACTGGAATCCCCGCTGGAGGTGGCAATACCCTCTAGCCTGCAATTAAGACAACTCATGGTGCTCCACAGAACCTACCTACCAAGAGAAATGCTAGTTAGATTGGGAAGAACTGATTCCTGGCTCTGTTTGCATCAGTGTGGGGAGGTAGGCACATTCTACCGTATCCTATGGGACTCCACTGTACCACCTGAACCCAAAAGGTGCCTTCTCAACATCTGGGAGGCGACAGACTTCAGTCGCAAAAATAAGGCCAGGGCGACGCTAGGTATCATGATCGCAAAGCGTAATGTCGCGAAACACTGGGGAGCACAGCCTGCACCAACCCACACAAAATGGTTCAATGATATGGATTGGGCCATGGTAGCCGAGAAGGCACTCTATATAAGCTGGGGATGTCCCAAGAATTGGGAACAAGTGTAGGGAGGATGGAATACCTATAGGGGAGGGTTAAGCACCCCACCCTCTCAGAGCCCAACACTAACAGTGTTTTGAAGAATTTACCCGGTCGACCTTGCAATCAAGCGACAGGATTAAAAAATGAGCAATGTAAAGCGCTGTTCTTATCTCAGCACCGATAATTGTCGAAATGTTGTCTATAATATCTGTATTTTATTAACATGTGCTATTATTCAATAAAAAAGAGTTTTAAAAAAAAGTTTTAAGATATTATTAAACAAATATATAATTCATAACCGCTTTTGTAAACTATTGAGCTGACCTCACTATCTTGGTTTCCTCCAAACAATTACTTGACCAATATTGTTCAATAATATAACTTGCTACCAAAATGTGAATAGGTCAGGTAGCCTAAATCCTGATGTGCTCGAGAAACATCCATCACTGCTGGATTCATGAGAAATGTTTCTATTCCAAACGCTTTCAGAACTGCTACATGGAGATCAGTGCTTGACCACTCTGAGTAATCTCTTTTTCATTGCCATTTTCAGGTAGAAGTCACAATGTTCTTAGTTCCTTCTTATTCTGAGGTTGGGTTTAAGCTTGCAACTCTATTCTACTGCATGTATAAATCAGACAGAATTCCATAATGGGAAAGGACTCTACTAATCTGCCTGATTGATTTGGTAGCGTATTGCATTCTTAAAGTGGTATTAGTCAGTTTTATTCTTACTACATCATTAATGTGTGGCCCCATTTCCATCTTTGTTATTTCAAGTTAAATTGCATGTTTTGGTGGAGTTCAGTGAGATATACATTACTATCACTAATCTGTTTTTTTATGACTATGGTTAGGTTTATAACGTTTACATATATTTTATTGAGTAACTGCACAATAAAGGAAACCCATCCTGCTCAGTCACAATTAATTTGTTCCATGTTCAATCAAGATTGTATGCCTGGGGCATATCAACTCCAGCATTAAACTTTACAGAACCCCATCCACAAGTAGAAAAAGAAGGGGAACTTAAGGGGCCATGAAGAAAAGTGAGTCAAAAAAGAAAAATATGTCACAAAGCATGATAGAAAGGAAGAGAACAGACTTTCCTCAATTTCACCAAATACAGGCGGGTGAAATTAAGCTAACTAGAAATCTCAAAGCATATTGTCAACATGGTGGACCCACAATAATCTAGGTAAAGTTCTTCTCCACATCTGGACTTCAGGAAATCTCGGGCAGCTTGGATCTGGGTAAAAATGAGTCTTGTCGCCTTCCACCACATGAAGCCCACTTGGAAACCAAATAGATGCCCTGATCTTAATCGACAAAGCTCTTTTTAATCACTTTTTGGTTCTCCCTTCTCCCCTGGGCTGTTATGTTCATATGCTAGAAATTAATATGTTTACAGTTACTAATGTGAAGTTTCTCCTTTGGGGCGCTTCATAAGTATTGAGCTAATACCATCATCAATGAACCTTAGACCAGAGTTTCTTATTGGAAATGCATACCACCTTCCAAATCTCTAGCCAATATAATAGTTTCCCCACTAGCCTGTAGAATGTAGGTGGTGGTTTTGGTTTTGAAAAAAATAAAAATATGTAAACCACATATCTCTTGCTGTCACCTAGCAGGACATTCTTTCTCATGACACATAGGGGCAAGGTTCCTTTGTCCTCACCTTCAGGAGTAGATGGAATACCCAGGGTGCCTTAGATGTATTTTCTAGGATCTCGGTCTTATTTTTGAGGTATATAGTGGCAGCCACAGCCCAATATTTGTGAGTCTTGCCACTCGGGGTTTCCGCAGCAGACTCCGCACTCCTACTTTCTTTTTAGCTCCTAGGTAATCATGCAGTACATAATGGCTAGCATAGATGTGATCTGGAGTTGAGAGTAACCTTTTTCAACGATCCTGCCAACGAAGAGTAGGTGAGTAATGAGCCAGTAGTCGATACAGTCATAAGGGTCTAATATACATTTCTTTAGGAGTGAGAGGATCTGGTCTCTAGAGACCTTCTGGGGTGATGTCTTGCGAGAGAGGCGTTAAGCTTTCCCAGAGAGAGTTTTGATGGACAAGGGTGAGATATCATCTTCATATGAAGTGGCTTTGAGGGAGTTGATTATGTCAGATAAAGAAAGTTATGGGAGACCGGGCTTTGAAAGATAACCATTGTGGCATTCTATTAGAAAGGGATGGCATAAGAGGAGACGCAGGTGTGGTTTTGTTGATGTGCTGTTGAATCTTTTCTAGTTTTTCACTTAATAAAAGGTTGATGACATTGCTCTTGCCCTCGAAGTGTTGTATAGGTCGGCTTGGCAGGGGCTTGACATTGGATCTGATTGCCTTGAAAGGTATTCTACTTTTGTTGGTTGTTTCTTTGAGGGGGTTGGTATAGCACTTTGCTTTTGCTTATATGATGAATGATATACCTGTTGTTGAATCTATAGTACCAAGGTCCTGAAGGTTTTGACTCGCACCCTGTGTGTTTTTGTTGTGGTGTGGACATTTACATAGTTTTCCAAAGAAGCGTTTAAAGTGGTTTAGAATGTTGGCATCAGATCTGGATTTGGTAGAGCGAGAGATGAGTTTGTGCCTCAGGTTGTCGTTGGTAAAGTCTTTGATGGATCGCTGGGTTTGTTCTTCTCTTTTGGGTTGACCACTGTTGCCGGATTAACAGGGTGTCGAGGTGTTCGGTCTAGTCCAGGAGTGTGGATGGTTTGCATTGGATTTCTGGTGATGTTAAAAAGACGAGGCTGAAGATGTTGCCTTTGAAGTCTTATTGACTGGGTGACTTGCTGTACCATGTTGAGTGTATCGATGAGGCGGCATCTTGCTTTTTTTGGTCTTGCAATGTCTGGAAGGTGAAGTCACCTAGGAAACGTGTAGGAGGCATTCATCTTTACTCAGGAATTCACAAACTGGGCGATGGAAGGAAACCCATTTGAACAGAAAAATGGTTGGTTACCTATACGGGACAAAAGCATTCTACATAAGCTAAGCTACAAGCATTGGCCCTATGGTTACACCTACGTCTTCATAAACCAGATCAGCTTTTGATGGTATAGCTGTGCTAATTTTTTTCAGAACCTTTTGCCTCTATCTCTTTCAGTGCTGTTTCTGATTGCGGCCTTGTGTAGGATGCAGATTCGAATGTCCACAGGATTCTGTGGTGGCTTGAATCTTTATTCTGTTCACCTTCCTGAATGTGCAGGATGCGGCGATCTGGTGTCAATAATGCCCCAATCGTTTTTTTAATTGATTGCCAACATCCTAGTTTGTCGTCTGCTATAGACGACTCGAAAAACAGGAATTTCCTAGATGTTGCGTTTTTACTTTCCGTTTATTGATCGATTCAGCCAATGAGCTAATGCATTTTTTCAGTCCATTTTCGTCTTAGCCATGACTGTGCACATCTCTTTTCAATCATCAGATAAACGGTAATCTCACTATACCAAGCATTTTCTGTAATTCGTGCTCTTTGAAGATATGTCACACATATTATTCCGTGACATTACAAAGCTTTTAAGTTTTTTGTGGTTAGACTTTTCTCCTTTTCCTTCAGCTTTTGACAGCTATCACGCTCAAAATCAAGCAAACCTCTTGAAATAAATGAAGTGTGTCTTTATTTTCCTTCTGCTGACAGGGCTGCTGCACAAATAAATTCAGTGTAAACCAGATACAGCTTTTGAAGATGTGCGACTAATTTTGTAAGGTCTTGAACTTGTCTTGCTCTTCAAAGCCACCTTTTTATCTCGGTGCTCCCAAGTTTTTTCCATTTACTCGTAGGCATTTCTTACACATTACCTCACATTCGCACACACTCCATCCCTATTTTTTTGCCGGTTGTTTGTGAAGGACCAAAATAAAAAAATATATAAAACAAAGGTAGTTTTAGTTTAAAAAGATGCGATGAAAATGCGTAAATAATATAAATGTATATGATTAGTAAACAGCACATGTTACCATGAATCGATTTTTGTAGACTAAATACATTTTTGTATTGCTTTTAGCATAACATGCATTATTTTAACCCTACAAGAAAAATGTACCCATTTATAGGGCTTAACATTTAAATTCATTTTTTTTATTCTAGGAAAAGCGAAACCTTTTATCGGAGTAAACATTAAACTCGATATTTAGTCTATGAGAAAAGGTACAGATGTCCATGTATTCACTGTTGCAATACGGTGGATTTATTATTGGATAATACCAAGCTTTATTCGTAACTGGCCATATTTTACTTCTTGAACTGTACTTGACAGCACGAAGTGTTTTATATAGACTCATGTGTTAAAATGATGTTACTGGAGCACATGGAGTAAATATGTGCCTTCTCTTTACTAACCCTAAATGATAAGCCTTAGGAAACTGTTATTTGTCAGTGTTATAAACCAGATTGCTGCCCAGTGGTTTCAATTATCTTCAAAGGGTTCTTCACAGGCAGTAATAGTTATATCAAAACCTAAAATTTATTATTCAGGTTCTGCACTGGAGTCTTCACAGTGATTATGTCCCTTTCAACAGAAGGCTTTTTTAATGCTGACTTTTCACATTCCTTTTCATCTTTTTTTATTATGTTCCCCTAGAATGGCCACCAAGTTAATACGCCTTGTTAAAGACAAGAAGAGCGAGCAGGCCGGCAGCGACCCCAAGCGGCCATCACGGAACGTAGAGCTGGAAGAAATGATCGAGCAGCAACAAGAGAAAATCCGTGAACTTGAGAAGCAAAACGAAACTCTCCAAAATCGATTAATTTCTACCAAACAGCAGCTGCAGGTCCAGGGCAGCAGAAACACACCGTACGATCATGTGCAGTCTCGGATAAACTCAGGTGTCCGAAAAGTTACTGAGAATGTCGTGACGCAGGAGAGCATGCGCAAAGGTATACATAAGACGTCACTGTTTATACATGTTTTGTAATTAACTTTATGGGGCAGGGACTATTTTTGGTTTGTTGCGGAGGTACCCATTGAGGTTTTGAATTTGAGATATTGTCAATGCATTTATGAAAGACATATGTGCACGAGGCTCGGAGTCCGCTCTGTGAATATTAGCACAATTTCCCGCACACTTCTGTGTGTAAATAATGAAAGCTGCCCTTGTTGCGCACCAGGCCATGGTTATCCACACACTATGCTCATCCCATTGTGGCGGAGGAATAGGACTCCTCAGTAAATCACTAACAACAACTACTACACTATGACCAACCCCCCCCCCCCCCTTTAACGTATCTCCCTAACCAATAGTGCATACCTTCTGATCTTTTATCGCCTTTCCAGTTACACAGGCTCATTCTGTGACAAGCTCAATGGCGTTCATTACCTCGTCCACCCTCTTATCTCTCCACCCGTCCTAATAGAGTCTTAACTTCAGTGAACAATTTAACAGGCTATGCTCTTCTTTGCAGCTTTTCTCTGACCACTCTTTTATTAGTACTCACGCTTCCCTGCCCCATGCACTAGCAAATCCCTCAACCCTAGTTTGTTCTTCGATGGGAAACGGCCACTACAACGCGGCCGTTTCCAAGAATACACTAACCACGCATGCATTACAACGCTTGTGTGGTTAACACGAAAGCCTTTACCACGCATACCTTTACTACGAGGTATGTAGTATAGGCATATGTGGTAACGGTTCAAAATAAACAAGGGAGGCTTGGGGGGGTCTCCCCCCAAATAAAAACCTCACCTGAAATCACGTCAGAATGTGCAGGCAATCGTCGTCGTTTAAGAGGAAACGGAAATAAACTTCTGTTTCTTCTTAACGACGTACGACGTCACCACGCAAGAACTAGAGGAAAAGGTTATGCGTTGAAAAACCATTCCGTTGTAACGCATGCGTGGTAAAGGCATGCGTTGCAACGGAATGCGTTGTAAGAACATACAACCTTCTTCGATACGTTATATCACCACTGTCCCATAAACGCTACACCTTCAGACCTAATGCACGTGGTTGCAACTTGTCCACCTTTTTAAAAAAACAATTACTATAACCCATCCTTTCAAGAAAATATAAAACCAGTCCCGTTACTGGGTATGTTGACCAGGTCGATAGTAACCTGGCCTCACTCATAAAGGCTGCTTACTGTACCTTTTTTAAGAACTCAATCCTGTAAGCGTTCAGTTCTCACTGGCTGCTCTCTCATTATCTCGAGTTATCCCTGCCCTGAACCCTGGAGCACCCCATCCGTTTGCAGTCTTTAGACATATGTGTTTGGTAAGTGGAGGAAGACCCGTACCCCTGACCACTTGGCAGGCTATAAGTTGGACCTCCTAGTTTCTCATTGGCTCTTGACCCTACAAAATACACTTCTCTCATCTACTCTCAATACCCAGCCTGGATCATATATTCTCATCTCTTCTACTCACCACCTTCTGATTGATCATTACTCAGTTACCTCCCTCGGACTCCGAATTTGCCACCTTTTACTCCAAAATAATAGCTAGTCAAGTGATGCTCACTGGAACTTGATCACTCTTCCAAATGCCTTAAATTTCCTTCTCTCACTTCCCCAGCTTCTCTCATTTTCACCTACTACTCTTGTCTATCTAATCGCCATATTGACATCCACAATTCTATTCTATGCTCCATCACCCACCAAATTACCATCTTTCTCTCCTGGCAGGAGGGATCTGGCTCTCACCGCTTTGGTTCTCTCATGATACCTCTCTATTCAGTCGCATCCTTCTCACCTTCTTCTTTACTTCCAAATTCTAAACTGCTTGTGTTCTGCCTCTGCTATAAGAGACTTATTGCCACAGTTAGCATTATTTTACCAAAAATGTTTGAACAACTTGTATTGAGCCAGTTGATTTGTTGCCTCTTGTGGTGTAACCTACTTCATCCCACCACAGACAGGCTTGTAAACCTTAATTCTACAGAAACGACTCCTTCTCGCATGCCTGTCTTTATTACTTGTGTACATCATAACAGCCTGTACATATCTTGCTCGCCCTGTCTTTGGTGGTCAACACCGTTGTCCACCCAGCACTGTGCAGAACACTTGCCTCAGTGAACATCACAAGCAACACTAGACAGATTCTGCTACTGCTTTGATGATGACCGCTCCGTTTCTACCAGCTGGGGAGCCTCCTCAGTAAACCTCTACCTATTGCCACCTCAAGACTCCATCCTTCTTACTATATTCTACTGCCCTAGTAGATATAATCACTTAATTCGGCTTTGTTTATCACATCTACACTGACATCACTCAAGTCTTGTCAAGTTTTCCTTTGACTGTAGTCTCCTTATCTCTGATTTGGCCAACATCATGCTACCTATGGGTATCTCTCCATTTACTCATGCTGAAATTTTCTAAAATCAATGTATTGTACTTCACCTCCAAAGCACTGTATTCTCAACTAGACCCTGTCCTGTTTCCCTCTGATGTTTAAGTTACTTGCCCTCTGACAGAACCATCAGTGTATTACTTAACATTGATGTATACTACTGCTACATATTGAGTTAACAGTTGTGGATTTTCACACATCCACGACAGCTTGTAGGAAAGTGGAATATTATGTGGTATGGCTGGGTAGCCTTACCATTTTTTTTTTTCAAACAAATTTTTATTAGTTTTTCGTCACAAAGCATACATCAATTGTAATAGATTCCACAACCCCCCAAGCGTACATAACCGGGTCCATCCTATGGAATTCTAGGGAGTGGACCCTAGAATGGGCATATCCAACTGGATACAAGCCTGTAAAGGGTGATCCTATCAATTCGTCCATTATGCTCAAATGAAATACAAAAGTGAAACTTAACTACCCCCCCTCCCCTGGTCCCCACCATCGGAGCAATGTAACAGGACAGTCGTTGTGGGTCTGAAGCACAGGCGGTGTCAGGTAAGAAGTCATGCGGTGTACCTGTTATGTTATAGGGGTACCGTTCAGTTATAATGTCAGTCTTCCTGGTCACTTCGTGTATCGTAGTCGCGTAATGTTTGCATTAGGACCTCCCACGCCTGCGCAGTTTCTAAAGCCTTGTCGTTCTGTTGTCGCCGCGACAATTGAAACCTCAATGCGCTCTTCCCGCCCGCCCATTTAAGGAACTCATTGCGCCATTTAACATCCGCTGGACCCATCTGGGTCTTCCAGTGCCGCGTGATTTCGCGCTTCGCCAAGATAAGTCCCATATCTATGAATTTGCTAGTAACCTTGTTCTTAGGGGTATGTGGAAACCAGTGGAGAACCCCAACAGCCATGTCAAACTGTAAATCGCGCTCTGTCACCTCGTTAAGAGTATCACCCACTTTTCCCCAATAAAAGGCTAAACCAGGGCAGGCCCATAGCATGTGGGCAAGGTCCACTCCAACCTCCCCACATCTGGGGCAAGCCGCGGAGTCCACAGCAAAGTACTTCTTGATCTTTCCCGGGGTCAAGTACGCCCGGTGAAGGATATAAAAGTGAATTAGTTGAAATCGCGCATTGCGCGTGCTCTTCCAGGCCCGGCGCATCAGCTGCGCCCAAACTGTCTCGGGAAGTTCTTTTCCTACATCAGCTTCCCATTTACTCCTAAGCGTCTCTAGTGGGGGTAATCCATCGTTAAGCATTCTGGTGTATAGGCACGTGACTGCCTTAACCGTGCCAGCCGCCATCATGGTATATTGGCAGGCCATTGTTGTTTTTGGTTCAGCAAGCCCCCCCCTCCAGTGTGTCTGTATTGCCCTCGTGAGCACCGAATGCAGCAGGAAGTCACCTCTAGGCAGGTCATAGCGGTCCAAGAGCGCCTGGAACGACAGTAGCGCCCCGTTTTCATACAGATCACCCAAGACTTGGATTCCTGCCTCCTCCCAGCTCTGCAACCGCGACCAATCTCCGCCATGTGGCAATGCATTCCCAGCGGGATTTCCGGGGCATAAGGGTGTCTCACTCCCGCTCTACGTTGTGTTCGGTTCCAGCACAGTTTAAGTGTGCGTTCTTCTTGCGTGAGATCACTAAGGGCTAGTCTCTGTTGCATAGCTATATAGGAGAGTACATGTCTAGGTATTCCCAGGCCCCGTTTATTCTCTGGTCCCCGGAACTCGCGTGCTATTTCCTGGGTATATGTTTGTAATTGAGCCGCTAAGTAATACAGCTCAAAGTCGGGGACAGCCAGCCCCCCTTCTGATTTAGGTCTCATTAGTGTTGCAAGAGCCACTCTACGTCGGCCCGTACCCCAGAGGAAAGACACTATCAATGACTTCAAGAGCCGGAAGACTGTTGCAGGGATCCAAACGGGGAGCGTCCTAAAATAATACAGAAGCCGTGGGAGCGCCACCATTTTCCGCAGTGCTATCCGACCCGCTACCGATAATGGGAGGGTGGTCCAGAAGGACATACTTCCCTTCAGCGCTCTGATACTACGAGAGATGTTGCCTTCTAAGATATCGGTTGATGTGTGATATATATAGACCCCCAGATATTTCAGACAGCTGGGTTCCCATCTAATTGCTCTTGTCCTGGTGGGCTGGGTTTCCCCCTTGCGTACAGGGAATAAGCATGTCTTGGACCAGTTTACTCTGAGGCCAGAGATTCTACCTAAGGTGGTCAATATGTTGTCGGCTCCAACCAGTGCCTCGTCGGCGTCCTCAAGAAAGAGCAAAAGGTCGTCAGCGTACAGGGAAATAAACTGTTGCCCCGCCAAGTTCCGCAAACCCCTGTAATGAGCTCCCGTGCGGATCGACATTGCGAGGGGCTCCACCGCCAGTGCAAAGAGTAACGGGGATAAAGAGCATCCCTGCCTCGTGCCCCTTTCTACCGGGTACTGTGGGGATATCAGCATGCCCGATTTGACTCTAGCCTTTGCCGAAGCATATAGCACAGAAGTCCACTGCAGGTACTCTTCACCCATCCCGTATCGCCTGAGCGCCTTACAGAGGTACTCCCATTCAAGGCTGTCGAACGCCTTCTCCAGGTCGACCGACAATATCATGGGGTGGGGGGCTTCTACATGGTCCTCTTCCATTAGCCGTATCAGGCGGCGTATGTTCATAGTGGTATTGCGTTTAGGTATGAAGCCCGCTTGGTCCTCATGAACCAGTGCGGTCATGTGCTCTAACAGTCGGGATGCCAAAATGCTACTCAAGATTTTGTAATCTGTTGTGAGCATCGATAGTGGTCTATAGGACGCCGTATCATTGCTCTCTTTATCGGGTTTAAGTAGAGGGATTACTAACGCTTCGCGCATAGTATGTGATAGGCGCCCCAGTTCTTTCGCCTCTCTATAGACTATCAATAGACGTGGAGCTAATAGATCGACGTACTTAGCGTAAAATTCGAAGGGCAGCCCGTCCAACCCCGGAGTTTTGTTGCGTGCCATCCGTTTTATGGCGCAACGGATTTCTCCCAGCTCAATATCTTTACCTAGGTTCTTCGCCTGCTCGGGTTCTAACACCGGAAAAGGGAGTGCCTCCAAATATTCATCTATGGCCAAAGAACCAGCCTCTAGTTTACTCTGGTATAGAGTCTCGTAATAGCTTGAGAAACTGTGCAGGATTTCTGTTTGGGTATATACTTCAATGCCCTCTGCCGTGCGCATGGACACGACAGGGGAGCCGCGTCTCATGGGGTTGGCAAGCCAGGCCAGCAAGGCTCCTGACTTGTCTCCCTCTGCGTGAGATCTAGTTATGTATGTTTTGTGGTCGAAGCTACGCAGCCTTTCCACCTCAACTGCTACTGCTTCTTTCGCTGCCACGCTTTGTTGTTGTAGCTCAGGGTGCCCGGGCCGTAAGAGCTCCATTTCCCGGAGTTTCTTGTCTGCCTTATTGAGGTCGTCCAAAAGCACCTTACGTATTCCCACCTTCTTAGCAATACAAAACCCTCTAACAACTACCTTAAAGGCATCCCATTCTGTCGCCCTCTCCCTAGTCGTGCCATCATTCTCCTCAAAGTATTGGGTTATCCTTTCCTCTAAATCTTTTTGGAAAAGCGGGTCCTCTAGCATCCCGGGGCGCAACCTCCAGGTAGGAACACAGGAGGTGCCCAGAAACCACCGCACATTAATTAGTAAAGGGTTGTGATCAGAGATCGTTCTGGTCAGATATTCAGTTTTTTCAATTGCTGGTATCAGCGTTGAGGAGCACAACGCATCTAGCCTCACATGTAGCTCGTGCATTCCTGAGAAAAAGGAGTAATCTCGGGTGTGTGGATGCTGGGCGCGCCAAATGTCAGTTAGACCCCACCTTGATTGCCCCTTCAATCTACCTTTAGCTATGCGATGCGCTGGGGAGGCTGCCAGTGGGGGATGCGATCTATCGAGGGCAACGTCTTGCACCGAATTGAAGTCGCCTCCTAACAGCAGGGGCCCTACCAAGAAGTAGGCCAGGGAGCCTGACAGTGTCGTAAGAAAGGCCAGCTGGTCCACTTTGGGTGCGTAAATGCTGCAAATGGTAATGTCTCTTCCTCCCAGTTTTCCCGCTATAGCTACAAACCGCCCCTCACGGTCCACCACGTGTTTGGCAACTTGGAAAGGGACTCCGGCCCTGATCCAAATCAGCGTGCCCCTAGCATAAGCTGAGTATGTAGTGTTGTATATTTGGCCTCTCCATCTGCGCTGCAGCGCTATTCCCTCCGCCTTTGTTAAATGCGTTTCCTGCAGTAACGCTATCTGGACCCCTCTACGTATCAAATAGGCATGTACTTTGTGTCGTCTCGTCATGGTATGTAGTCCCCTTACATTCCAGGTAATGCATTTCAAGTTAGTCAATTCACCCATTGTCCCACAATGTTCCGTGCCCGCTTCTCCACTCAATTTCCACTTGGTTCAAATGTAAAAAATCCCCTGCACCGATGGTGTGCCCACCCCTCAACAAAACAACATTTCCCAATTCTCCCCCCCCCCCCAGAACAGGACCCAAAGATCGTAATCTAGTTCCCATCCAAGCACTCCCAAAAGAAACAGTCAGGTAAACCCAACGGTAGTCACCGTGAGTATGCGTTAAGGGCAAGAGGGGGGGCCGAGTACTAACGGGAAGCCACCTTCTACTCGAGCTTCCTGTGAGCGATCGAGCCCTATAGTAATTCGTGCAGCGCAAAGCTTCTCCCTTCGCCCTCCTATAAACCAGCTATCAACTCCCCCTATCAGTGCATAGTAATCCGTTCACCACAGTTCGTTCCCCAGCCACAACAGCTCACCAAGAGTCTTCATTGTTCGTCTAATATTCCTTCAGCCGTCTCCGGGGTAACCGTGGGCAGCGGCACACTGTCAGTGTCCGAGTCCCCAGTGTCTGAGCGGTCATCGCCCTTGCCGGATTCTGTGCCCTCTGTCATGGGAGCATCTTGTGACCCCGATATACTGGACACAACTTCCAGAACACCCCGCCGCCGTCTCCAGCAGCGAAGGTCGCCCAAGTCCTCTACGTCTGTTACGTATCCGCCTGGATTTCCGTCGCGGTTGTTCCTCAGGTACCGTTGCAGGGTGTAAGCCTAGACCGTCCTTGCCAGCTATGTACATTTCTAGCCAGCCGCATGCTTCATCTGGTGTGTCAAAGAATTTGGTAGTGTCGTCAACTATTATTCGGAGTCTGGCCGGGAATAATTAGGAGTATTGAATGCCCTCACTCCTCAGTTCTCGTTTGATCGCCAGGAAGGAGGTCCGTTTACGCTGTGTGTCAGAAGTGTAATCCGGGAAGATGTTGATCTTACTGTTTTCCAACTGGAAGGGGCCGTTCAACCTGGCATTGTAAAGCAGCTTGTCCCTGTCCCTGTAGTGCAGCAGCCGTGCAACCACTGGGTGCGGGGGGGCGGCCCTGCTGTAGCGACCGGGATGGGACCCTATGTGCCCGCTCCAGTGTGTAAAAGGGGGATAAACCTCCTGACGCTGTTTGGACCACTGTTTGGAGCCAATCTTCAAGAAAACGAACCATATCTCCCCCTTCAATTTTTTCTGGAAGGCCTACGATTCGGATGTTGTTTCGGCGATTACGCCCTTCGGCGTCTTCTGCCCTCTTCTCCTGTGCGTCTATTCGGTCCAACACATCAGCCATCGTGGCTGTGAGGGCCTTCTGCGCCGGCTCCAGGGTGTGAACTGTGCTTTCCATCTCTTTCACCCTGTCAGAGAGCTTGCCGTGATCTGCCCTGAGCAATCTGAACCCCGTCGCCACCTGTGCTATGTCCTGTTGGAGGGCCGCACGTGTGTCTGTTATCGCCGCCAAGATCTTGCCCAATTGGTGTTGTAGGTGTGGATCCCGTGCAGTCTCCTGGTCAGGTTGATCTCCCTTATCTGCCATTTCTGCGTCCGACGTGGATTGCATGGTGCTCTTGGCTCCTTTCGGTTTCCCCATGGCAGCAACGGCGTTCAATGAGCGGAGGGCGAGCCACCCAGCGGCCGACTAAACCCGCCGAGGACGGCCTCCGGCCGCCGGGAGGAACCCCACCTGGGTGTGTGTCGCTCAAGCTCTCAAGAACAGGCAGAGAGAGCCAAACAGCAGTTTGTCAGCCGGGTACAGCAGGCACAGCAGTCCAGGGCAGCACCAACCAGGATCTCGTTGATTTCGAGCGTAAGAAGGCCGCAGCGGGTGATGAGTTGGATCAACAGGGGTCTCCACGGAGCACAGCGGTCTGCTCAGCGGCAGCGCCAGGAGCAGGCTCAGCAGCGGTCCTCCAGTCCCAGTGATCTCCGGCCGGGTCGCCGCCTCACCAGCCGATCCCGCAAGCGGCCCAAGGGAGGGTCAGTCTCTGCGTTCCCTCGGAGAGCCGCTGCACTGCGCAGTCTCGAACTTCTACCAACTCCCCGCAGCCAGTGGACGCCGTCGTGAAGGGCCAACCCGCGGTGGCTCCGCACCACCGCCGCACCCCTGTGCTCAGCAATTAAAGGCGCCCGTGGCTGCAGTACTGGCGTCCAGCTTGCCGAGGTCTCAGGTGTCTAGGGGGCAGTTGGGACCGCAGGTAGGCCGCCCACTCAGGGCTCGAGTGCTCGCAGCGCCACCCCCGCACTCCTGCTCAATGGGCGCCCCTCTCTCCAGTACGATGGTCCCAGCAGGAACCCCCACAGGCCACTGCAGGCAAGGAAATGGCGGGGCATAAAGGAGGGCACCGCGTCCTCCGATGAAGTCCGACAATCCTCCTGTCCTAGGCCGCCAGAAGGATCTCCGCGGCAACGACCTTCACCCTTCCGGGCCTCGTCAGGGCAATGGATATCTGCTGCCCGCTGTCTGCATCCCGACCATTGTTCAACCAGCAGGCCAGGCCGCAGGATCGGGATCGCCCCGCTTGCACTCCCCCTCGCCGGTGCAACCCCCCCGGGTCGCGTGCACTCTGCTGGGTCTCACTGCAGTTTGGGGCCGTTCGCCAGCAGTTTAGAGGTCGGAAGCGCCACTCTCCTTCTCCGGCTCTATAGGCAGCAGTCCAGCATCATGGCCGCCATGGTAGGCGCTTCTCAATGTCCCACAAGCCGGGCAACCGAGTGCCCGCACCTCTCAGCAGCACAGGAGGCAGGCCCGTACCGCCCGATCCCAGTTCAGGGGGCGCTGCACTCTCCAGGGGCCCACCGGGCCGCGGGCCACGCTCACAGGCTCTCACCGGGTTACGAGCTCTCCCCTCGCAGGGCCCCGGACGGGTGCGCAGCCACTAATGCAAGCCGTGCGGCAGGCGTGAGCGGGAGCCGCCGCGCGGGAGTCGCTGAGTGCCGCCGCGCGGGAGTCGCTGAGTGCCGCCAGCGGTCCAGGCAGCCGCCACACTTCCTAACGGCGGGCAGGAGCGTCCGGTCTGTGTTTCAGACTCCGTGGGCTCGCCGGTTACTCGGGAGAGTTTAGTTCCTCCGTCCGGGTCCGTCGAGCCCCGTTTAGCCTGCTCCACCATCAGCTGGCTCCGCGTGAATGTTCCGCCACAGGCTCACCAGTCGAGAGATCCCTCTCGCACAATCTCACACGGGTTAGGGATCGGCTGTTGCTGGTAATTCAGGATTAATGGCGGCTCCATCGCGGAGCCGAGCGCTCAGGCGACCTCCACCATCGGCGCTCAAGCCACGACCCTCACTGGGTAGCCATGTAATAGTATCACAGTACCCTAAAGATGGTCCTTGGATTCACACTAATAAATTCTTAGTTCAGTCCGGGTAGAGTGACAAAGAGCGGTCAGGCTTTACTAGAAAAACATGTTCAGCATTTCAGAGTACCAACACGGACCATAAGTAATTCAAATGACTCAAAAGAAATCGAACACCTATTTATAACAACAGAGTGTATTTTTATCTTAAATTAGGAACCAATTGGACAAAATTGCATACATATACCTGAAGTTATAGATTTTTGAAGCAGTAGTAAACCAGTGCAGTTAACTACATAGACAAAATAACATTGTGGTCAGTGGCAAAAACCACTATTGACAATTGGTCACTTGCAGGTCGGGTTACGTGAAACCCTTAAAAGGGTTAAGGTCATGCGAGCCCAAGGACCAGGCCACAACAATGAGATCAGTTTTACCTAGCCTGTGGAGTCTGGGTGTAGAGTTGTTCTGGCTGTTGCGGGTGCTGAACGGGAGACGCAGGTGGTGCTGTTTTTACCTCTTACACAGTGCTGCTGAAAAACAAAATACAAAAACACAACAGGTACACAGCTGCTGGCATCGGATGATGGTTGCACAGTGTTCTCTGTAGATGCAGCATCGAGTGTTGGGGTCGGTTACCAGATTTACGACCACAGCAGGGGCAACTGTTAGAGCTGCAAATGCTTTTGCGATTCTGGCCAAGTACGATCGGCAGATGTGGTCGGATATTGCCCAATTTTTAGATCTAATTCCGGAGGACAAGAGGATCGATGCAAGAAAAATACTTTTTGAAGTAGAAAGGTTGGCCTCCGAGATCATAGACACATCCATGGATATTGCATCTCTGGGTTTCCGCCAATTGGCCAGAGAGGCTGTTTGGAGACGTCAGGGTTGGCTAAAGTCAACCATGTTCCGCCCTGAAGTACAAGGAAAAAGTTTGGATATGCCTTTTTATGGGCAGACACTATTCGGCAAGCATGTTGATGATGCTTTGCAGGCAATAAAAACAGACACTGGCACTGCAAGAGCCCTAGGAGCGCTACTATACAGGAAAACTCCATTTTGTGGAGCGTGGGGCAGAGGAAATTATTCCTTCAGAGGAGGTTGTCAAAGATATCAACCTCAATCATACACCTCTTACAGGCCAACTTATCAGCAACAACAATATCGAGCACCACCACAGGCTGCTTATTGCAGACAGCCCAGGAGAAAGCAACAGGTTCAATATAGAGACACAGGCCGTAAGCAGCGACAGTGCTTCACCGTCTTCCAAAAAGAAAGTCCATCTCTCCTTTATCTTGTACCAATTGGAGAGTATAACATCAGACAAGTGGGTCCTGGATATAATAAGGTATGGTCATACCTTAGAATTTACCACAATGCCACCTCATCACCCTCCCCAAAAATTGACAACTCATCTGCATTTATTAAAAAAGGAGGCTTTGATAATGCTGCAAAAAGGAGCAATAGAGCTTGTTCCACGTTTTCAGAAAGTGAAAGGATTCTCTTGTTTCTTCCTCATAAAAAAGGATTGGCGTCCCATTTTAGACCTCCGAAAACTCAGCAAATACCTCTTGAAGAAATCCTTTTGCATGGTCACCCTTCAAGAGATTTTGCAGCTTTAGAATCATCTGGATTTTTAGTTAGCCTGGATCTGGAAGATGCATACTTCCATATCCCGATCCACCCCAAACATTGGACATTTCTATGGTTCACAGTGGCAGACGCTTTATCAGTTCATGGTCCTTCCATTTGGCCTTCGCTCAGCTCCACAGGTTTTTACCAAGTGCCTTGCCCCCGTGGCAGCCTTCCTGAGACTGAAAGGCTTACAAGTCTTCCCATACCTCGACGATTGATTGGTAAAAGCTTCTTCTCTTCGTCAGGCTTCGGAAGACATCTCTTTCTGTCAATGACTGTTTCATTCTCTGGGTCTGGCAGTCAATATCCAAAAGTCCATTCTAGTTCCTTCTCAGAGGATAACGTTCCTAGGAGCACTGATAGATACTCCAAAAAACAAGATATACTTGTCAATGGAAAGAATGAACACCATTTTGTCCCTGGCTCATGACCTTCACAGAAGTGCGCTTCTGTTCGTCTCAAACCCTTTCTCAGGATGTTGTCTTCCGCCATTCTCATGGTTCCTCGTGCTTGGCTGAGAATGAGACGACTTCAAGAACAATTGGATGCTCAGTGGCTTCAGATATCAGGATCATTCAACGACTTAGTTCGGATAACTCCGATCATGAAGGAAGCACTTCTTTGGTGGTAATCTCCTCTCAATCTCTCTCTGTCAGTCATTCCTTTCTCCTCTTCCAGAATTTGTTCTGACAACAGACGCATCTTTGGAAGGCTGGGGAGCTCATCTACAAGACCGGCAAATCAGTGGCAAATAGAGTCTCTCTGTCTCCAAAATGCATATCAATTTTCTGGAGCTACGGATAATTTCTCTAGCCCTGCAATCATTCCTACCAAGGATAAAAGCATCCTCAGTCCTCATACGCATAGACAACACTAACTGCATGCATTACCTCAACAAGCAGGGAGGGACAAGATCCCCGATTCTATCTTGGGAAGCTCAGAAGATATGGGAGTGGGCATTACAGCACCAGATAACCATCAATGTAGAGCATCTCCCAGGAATAAAGAACAACCTAGCAGACACATTGAGCAGGGTAACTGTATCGAACCACGAATGGGAACTAAACCAAATGATTCTCAACCACATATTTCGAAAGTGGGGAACACCCAACTTGGATCTTTTGCATCTCAGGAGAACCAGAAATGCCAGTTCTATGCCAGCAGGAATCCTCAGCCAGGGTCATGGGGGAATAGGTTTTTGATATGATGGTCAGGGATCTTTGCGTACGCTTTTCTCCCATATCCTCTAATCGCCAATGTGTCAATGAAAATGAAGGGGGAACCGTGCCAACTTATCCTCGTTGCCCCAGGTTGGCCTCGTCAGCACTGGTTCACAGAGCTTCTCCTGCTATCGGCGTCCAGTCCTTATTGCCTTCCTCCATCTCTCACGTTGTTGACGATGAACAAGGGACAGATCCTGCTTCCTCATCCAGCTTCACTGCAATTGCATGCCTGAAACCTGAGCACAATGAGTACAAAGATTTAGACATTCCTCAAGATTGTACATTTATCTTGACAAACGCAAGAGCTGAATTAATGTCAAAAACATATAGACTGAAATGGAACTGTTTCTGCTCTTGCTACCATTGCAACAGTATTCACCCCTTTGACTCTACCCCAGAAAATATACTACCTTACCTTTTTATCCCAGGCAAGGTCAGGTCTTGCTTATGCTTCAATAAGAGTACATCTTGCGACTATCTCTCGATACAGACGAACATCTGATACCTCTTCTCTTTGCTCTTTTCCTCCTATCAGGCCTCCTCCACCTGAATGGCACCTGAATATAGTCTTATCACAGTTAATGAAGCCGCCTTTTGAGCCGATCCACAAGTCAGAGCTAAAATATCTCTCATGGAAGGTAGCTTTGCTTCTTGCGCTCACATCGGCTAGAAGAGTGAGTGAAATCTAAGCATTCACCATCAAGGAACCTTTCGTACGTTTCACAGAGGATTTTGTAATGTTGCGAACAAATTCTACTTTTATTCCAAAGGTGCCATCCCAGTTTCACCTCAATGAACCAGTAATTGTACGCACCTTTTTTCTGCATCCTTCGTCTCCAGTGGAGAAATCTCTTCACTCTGTTGATGTGAAAAGGTGCCTCAAATTTCTTTTTGCAAAGAACTAAGATGCTACGCATAACAGATCAACTCCTGGTATCCTATGGTCCTGTTAAGTTAGGATCTGCTGTTACAAAAAGGACTGTCGCACGTTGGATTGCTTGAAGGAATGCTCATACCTTCACGCGGCACTACTGCCTTGACATGGCATCGTACAGCGAAGCAGCAGAGGGGCAGGCAGTCCTACGCCATCTGTTTCAATAAAGTAGGCCTCTGTACGTAGAGGTATTTTTTGTTATCTAATGTGTGTATATATATATATATATATATATATTAACAGCTGCAGTTTCCCAACACCGCCACCACGACGATAGAGAAAGCACGCAAATCCAACGTTTTTTTTCAGGCACAGGTATTTAATTTGATCGAGTTACCAGATCTGATATATATACATGTTTGTTTATTTATATATATATATATATATATATATATATATTTTTGTAAACAAAAGGCAAAGACGCGGCACTCCTCTTGAACACGATAGTTTATTTTGAGGTCTCTTTGCAAAAACTCCTACGCGTTTCGAACTAACGTTCTTGGTCACGGCAGTGTTCTACAAAAGTCCAAAAAAGTCAAAAATGAGGAATTATGGGCCTTGTAGTTTATACATTTAAACGTATGTTTTTCAAGATAAAACAAACAAAACATTCATGTTGGGATTCACGTGTGGGTAACATTCCTTATGTTTTGTTTGTTTTATCTTGAAAAACATACGTTTAAATGTATGAACTACAAGGCCCATAATTCCTCATTTTTGTAAAACTGAGTGAATAGTATAAATGGTGGAAAGTGAAAAGGGACTTTTGTAGAACACTGCCGTGACCAAGAACGTTAGTTCGAAACGCGTAGGAGTTTTTGCAAAGAGACCTTAAAATAAACTATCGTGTTCAAGAGGAGTGCCGCGTCTTTGCCTTTTGTTTACAAAATTACTTGGGAGACACGTTCCCGGTCTCCAAACGCGTGCACCAACCAATGGAGTTCCCTCTGCTACGGGGACATTTGTGAAGAATATATATATATTTATATATTTTTGCGGCTGAGACGCAATTGCTCAGAAAATAATGAGTTTGTTCGACACAGCACAAATGCAAAGAGAAGATTTCTTTCAACAGGTTATCCGAGAAAGGTGGCGGAAGAAAGTCTGGATAGAGTGCTTGGACAAGATCGCAAAGAAATCCTCCTTAATAAAAAGGAAAAAGAAGATGAAATGAACACGGGAACAATCAGATTGATCACCGCACACAGTGCAGAAAACAACAAACTAACAAAAATTATTCAAAAGCACTGGCTGATCTTAAAAGCTGACCCCACACTATCAAAAATCATAGGTGACCATCCCAATATTACGTACAGAAGAGCAAGGATTTAGGTGACCAATTGGTCCATAGTCACTACAAGGAGACACCAAAAACCAACTGGATGCAGTGGGAAGGGGTTTTCCCTTGTAGACACTGCAAAGTGTGCAAAATCGCCATGACAACCAAGGACATCGAAGTCAAAAAAGGAACAAAATGGAGAATATACCAACATCTGACTTGTCAAAGCTCATATGTACTGTACCTCATCGAGTGTCCGTGCCACATGAAGTACATAGGCAGCACAACATTTGAAGCTAAAAAGAGAATCCTGGAGCACACGAGCGACGACTAACAAAGACCGCTCCTACGCAGTAGCTAAACATATGGAACAATTTCATAACAGCAAGTGGGAATCACTCAAATACTGCGCCATAGAACAAGTGCCATTAACAGAAAGAGGAGGGGACAGACTCAAGATCCTGAGAAGAAAAGAATCCAAGCACATTATTAACTTCAGAACCCTTGAACCTAGAGGACTGAATTTAACAGAAGAACTATATGTGCACCTTTAAGGGAAAAAGAACTATAAGGAATCTAAACCACTGAACCAAGTAACCCCAAACCCACCAGAGGGATACAAAAAATAAACAGAAAACAATTTAAAAACAAAAAGATATCAGAAGGGGCAATGCGGAAAATGCTGGGAAGCCACAGAGAACAGATAACCAACAAAGTCTCACCAGAGAGACAAATTGCAAAAACAACTCACTAAAGAGTCACATTGAACATACAGTAATCCATAGAAACAATCCCTTTTCCTTGGTTTTTAAAAAATGTATTCCTCGGGCGGCCGGGTGAAGAGAATGTAGTGGCTACTACATTAACCAGACTGCACCAGGGCGATACACAGGAAGTTCCCTGTGTGAGATTGTTAAAAGAGGGACTGATTTTCCTGCTCGACATCCCGTGAGCAAGCCTCGTGTGAGGTGAAACGCGTTGGGCTAAGGTTGGAATAAAGCGCCTGTAAGGGTTACAAAAAGACGAACGAGTGCGTGTCATCCTTTCCCTATATATATATATATATATATACGCATAATGTTACACAGCGTTTTCTTTTACTCTTCTAAAGCTATATGCTTTTTAATATTCTTTCATTATGAATTTTCCTATTTCGCATGTTTCCTATGACCTACCATCCACTACAGTATATAAGGTGATGTGCAATGTTATAAACATGCATGTTTACGAAACTGCTAGCTCTCTGATACATGCGTGTGAATCTATGAGAGATCCAATACTGGAGAAGAAAATTAGTTACTTACCTGTAACTACGGTTCTCCAGTATAGGTATCTTTCATAGATTCACATGCGACTCACCGTCCTCCCTGGAGAGGCTTACTTTATTCCCTAAGGTTTCTACTTGCACACTTGTGCGGGAAAATCTGAGGAACCTAGCCTCTCTTGGGATTGTTCTAGAGGGTGCTGTCACCTGATTGGCTGTTGATTGGTTTTGGTTCTTTTTACAAAAGAAGGTGAATAGGCCATGGCACTGACTATTCATTGCATGGTAGCCTATGGTAATTTGGTACTGCTTTTGTACAAATATACCATGGGACTCTGATTACGACAACGGGGATGATACAAGCATGTGAATCTATGAAAGATACCAATATTGGAGAACCGTAGTTACAGGTAAGTAACTCATTTTCATTAACATTTTCTAAGTAACAGCGAGACATGACACCATACATCTTAATTGCAGGAATGTACAAAGAAAAAACTATCACAGCATATCGTCTCACAGTCAGTCTTATCAGTTGTTATTTTATCATGTACTTCGTCAGCAAATATCGCCAGACTCAGCAACAGTATCTCTACTCACCTTATTAACATTATGGATTGTTTAGGCCTGGTGCAGCTAGTTAAGGACCCTACACATGAAGCAGGTCATCTACTGGATGGAATATTTTCGGACATTCCTCATTTACAGTTTCTATCCTACCTCCCACTAAGGTGGTCAGACCACTTTGCAGTAATGTTCAACCTCAAATGGGAAATAAGAAACCCGGTGAATATCCCATCTAAGTCAGTCAGGAGCCAATGCCCTGGTCATAAGCTGGTTAGTAACATGTTAGTCAGACTCTTACTCAAACCATACCTTTGATTACAGAAGATTCAGACCTCAATGCCGTAAGATATAGTCTTTGGCTAGACATGTCACTTGATTCTACCTAGAACGCATTATAGTTGTAGAACAAATCGTTCTGAACCATGGTTTTCCAACAAGCTCAGGTTACGGAAACAAAAATACTGTAAAATGGTAAGTAAATGCGACAAAATATGACACTAAAGACAAATTAACTTATAGGCTAGCCATCCAATCCTACAAATAAATGATTCACAATGAAAAGGTTTGTCTCTATATGCTTAAAATTGACTCAGCCAAAACTTCCTCCAAGCAACTCCTTTGCTACAGTTAAAAAAATGGCAAAACTTCCTGAAAATAGAAACAACATGGTCAGTCAACAGTTGGTAAACAACCTAGCCTCCTTCTTTCAAGACAAGATCAAAGGAGTCTACAACACCTTTTTAGCAGGTACTAACTCGATCATACTGAATGATGTGGAAGAATGTTTAATGCATCCTCAGTCAGCAAACATACATGATTTTGATCTGCACCAGGCTCTGGCTTCTGACACCCTGTACAGAAACATCATAGACTCTGGGGTCGAAGTCACGCACAACACCTTAGGGAAGGAGCTACCCACCTTGCTCACCTCATTTTCTTCTTTAACTACAGAACAAACTTTAAGGCTATTTAAAATCATCGGATCAGGTGATCTAAGTGATCTTTGTCCTCCCCAGAATAATGCAGCTAATGCCTGAAATCACTGCCCCAGTCCTGACAGAAATCTTTATTAAAATGGTCAGTACCGCGTCTTATATCAGTGAAAACAACCTTTTGGATGCTTCACAGTTCAGCTTCAGAGGCCACCAAAGTACAGAACTATCCTTGATCAAGGCCTCTGAGGAAATTAGACAGATTCTTGATATGGGAGGGTATGCTGTCCTGATTTTATTAGATCTTTCGGTGGCATTTGATACTATCAATCACTCCCTGCTCCTGGACCGCCTAGCTTTGTTAGGTATTAGGGATAAAGCGTTCTCTTTTCTTAAATCATTTCTATCTGAAAGAGAACAGTGTGTGAGTGGCCCTTGAAGGGTTTAGCTCTCCCTCCTTTGTCATGTGGTGTCCCACAGGGGTCAGCATTAAGCCCTAACTTATTGAATCTTTACGTGACTCCTCTGGCGGCCCTGATAACATCTTAAGGTCTGGAACTGGTGTCATATGCAGACAACACCCAAATTGTGGAGTCGGTTGTCAGTGATCCAGAACTAGCGTCCGCCAGATTTTATGACTAGATTCTACATATAGGGAGATGGATGAGCAAAAGCTGCTTAAAGCTAAATGAATCCCAAACTGAATTTCTGTTATTTGGAAGGAATTTGTGCTTTTGGTACCCAAACTGGTGGCCACAGGAGAAAGGTACTCTCACCACTCCAGTTACCCCAGTAAAAAAACTTGGAAAACTGTTCAATAGCAAACTGTCCTTCGAAGGCCATATTAACCATAATACCTCGACCTCTTTTTTTTACCCTGAAAAATGCGCAAGAAGGTCCTCCCCTTCATCCCATTCGAACTGCAGAAAACAGTGCTGACAGCTTTTATAGCATCCAAATTAGGCTACTGCAATGCTCTGTTTCTGAATATACAGAAGAGATTCCTTAAGAAGCTCCAGAGCGAAGAGAACGCGGCTGCTCGGCTATTGCCGGGCATTTCAAACTACAAGCGTGTTTCTCTGGCACTAGCCTAGCTGCGTTGGCTTTCCATTAAGCTGTGCGTCGATTTCAAGACCTTGTGTATTGCCTTCAAGTCCTCGAATAACGTTGGCCCAGACTATTTCCAGAAGAAATGCATGTGCTATACTCCCAGCAGGCTTCTTCGATCAGCATCTGCGGTCAGTCTGGTCATCCCCAGATTCAAGAGATCCAAGTGGGGTAGCACACGTTTTGTGGTATGTTCAGCTCCACTATGGAACTCTCTGCCCCTCATTATCAAAAGTAACACTGAAATGCTGACGTTCAGAAAATCTCTAAACACATGGCTCTTTGATCAGTTACGTGACCCTTCTTTAAAGTCCGATTTTCTTCTGGCTCAGCGCCTACACACCTTCGGACGTTAGAAATTCTATATACATTTTCATTTAATTTCATTTCAGGAATATACCAGTTGCTAATTTATGTAAGACAGGAACATGGCAATTAGTGCACACTTTAATGAGGCACTATTGTTTAGAATCAGATACTGAAGCGAATGCTGGGATGGACAAGTTAACATTGATAAATCTCTCTAAATAGGGAATCTCTTTCTGTTAAACTACTCACTTTACATTTAAAACTATTTTATATATTTTTTCCTGCTGCCCAACAAGTGCCTTCTGGTTAATTACAAAAAAAATAGCTTGTTACTCTATTTCAGTGTTTATGACTATCAATGAAGAACCTTCAATGCACATTGATTTCATAAACGACCCAACCTCCTATCCGGTCTAGTACATTTCAGATTGAAAAACTCTTATGAAATGACCCTGTCACCAATGTTACTGTAAAAAATAATTTGCTCTGTGAGGCAGCTACCAATAGAGTGCATCATGGGCAGGAGAAGCTTCTGGACTCCTAAAGAGAGAGACTGCTTTTTCTCACCTTCCAATGAATGCCTATTAGACTGCACACATCTTTCTGGCAAATCAGATGCTGCACTGCTGGCTTGAAACTACTCAGTGCGGGTCATCAGTAGATTTAGAGGAAGAAAACCTAGCCCCTGATAGGCTATTTCATTCTGTTATGCATCGTAAGGACAAGTGGACACTGACACCCTGTGTGAAATTTCAACAGAAAATACATGAGTGAAAAGTTCTCCGGGGAGCATGCACACGGCAGGGAATTATTCTGGCATTTTTTTCTATTCTGTTTTTATTTTCATTAACAACTTCTGCAATAAAGTCAGGCTCGACATGATCATACATTACAAGTAGTGTACATAACCACCATATCAATGCACTTTCAACACCTGTACAAATTTGGCTAATTACGGCCAACACATCGGACAATCTTGTAAAACCATTCCCAATATTTACATTATTCCTCATCTTCAGAACTGTCGTCATCACAATCTGGCGGCGTATTCTGGCATTTTTTAATTAATTCCAGATTCTACAATGCAGCACTAGGACTATAAGTAAATAGTTGTTTCTTTGGGTGCTTTTTAATAAGGACCTACTACTTTCTCAGGGACTTCCACTTCCAAGTGTGATTCAAATTCAGGAGAAATTTGCCAGAAATGTCACCTCAGCTAGTAACTGTACTATTGCTTAAAAATTCAGACATGGAAAGTACTAAGCAAGAACCCATGTATGCAATAGGTGGGGTAAGCTGTGTGAAAAAGAGCTATCGGTTGTTTTTGTGCAATGAAGGTGAACTGACCAGTTTGACGTAGAACACCTGTACCTATTTCAATTAAAGGTTGATCATAGAGGACATCAACAGGAATTCCATTTTGAAGAGGACACATGGCTTAAGGCTTGATATAGAGTTTGAAGGACAGTACAATCCATCTTAAATGTGATGGAGTACCCTGTCCACTCAACCCTCAGACCTCCCGATCTATTTTCTGAAATCGATGACCCCTGAGGATCTGCCACTTGAAAACGTATTCAGACGGCCTGATGGAGTAGAGGCCGTCAAATCATCACTCCACCCACCCTATTAGGAACATCATTCCACCCACCCTTTGTAGTCTGTTGTCTTTTTTTTCTCTTTATGTCACTGCCAGAAAAGACCTGGTGGTCGTGGGCAGAAAAACAGAATGAGCACCACACCCTGGTTGCATACCTCTAGAATGTGGGCATAATTCATTTTGTTTTTGTTTTTCAGGAACATACTTCAGTTTTGGAGGTTTGTTTCTGAAAAGCAAGATGTTCGGTGAACGGCGCCTACCAGGCGGTGGCTCTTGCCTTCAGAGGAACTGCGATGACTGCGGTTCCTCTGAGGCCACAGAGATCGCTGCTGGGCCAGCAGTGAGCTCTCATTTTGACGGGCCATAGGCCATTCAGGTGGCAGACATAATGTTCTCCTCGAATCCTATGGATATGCCAAAGTCTAAATTGGGCCCTAAATCTACTACGTTATTTGGCAGTTACATAGGAGTCTTGAGAATTACCAAATGAAAAGTACAAGTTTGCACATATTTGTTGCTGCTACCATCAAACACCAACAATGTTGAATGCATACGCAGTTCAAATCCGTTTAACTGTACTTACCTTCCTGACAGTTTCTCTACTCTGGACCTCAAACAAAATGCATTTGTGTTAATCAAACTCTCGGGCAACACATGGAACTTCTGGAAGTAATTAAATGCAAATGTATCAGGGCCATCCCTGTTCTCTTACCTAAGTACCAAATGTTTTAATCTTTCCATTTCCTCAAGTTTTTTTCCACTACCAAATCGTAAAGATTCACAGTTCTATTTCTGAAAGTGGGAGTTAGCCAGTTCCCAACAATGTATGGCAACAGGTGACGATACTCTTAAAGCAATTGACTCGCGTAATTGAGCAGCCTTGGGGGCTCTACGTGATCCCTCACTGTTCACATTTAAGTTAACAAAGTCTGTTCTCCGTGACATCTCGTGTACTGTTACCTTAAAGGTTGTACTGCTCAGCTGTTGAATGTGGTTTGGCTCTACCTTCACGAAGGGGAAAACATTGTGACCTGCATCTTCCTACCTAACCCCGAACGCCATTTACATGCCCCTGTTTGCTATTTACTGTGAGCTAGGATAATCCTAATTATTTCCAGGATGGAGGGCAGAGGCATTACAATTTGAAGTAAATACAACATGCCATCTGAAAGCATTAGCACTGTGCTGTATACACTTGTTTTGCTTAGAGGAAACGCAAGTGTGCAAAGCTTAAAACCTTGTGCTTTTCCTATTTGCTTGCTATTACAAAAAGAACGTTGGCATTTTAGTGGGCTGACAGTCACTTTCGTTGTTTAACATTCAGTGTAATCCTGGCATACTGCCTTAACGAAGACCAAGAGTGCAGTCCATCGAGCCCACCTGCCTTTGGTGTAGTCCTTCACTTGCCTCACTCATTTTGGAGCTCACTCTTTACCAAAGAGTATATTCTCACATCTTCACCAGACCTCTCTCTGTCCACTGACATGGGCTACAAACATATTTTCTATCTTAAAAAATTCAGAATCAGTAAGTAGTGAAAAGTTCATTCACATGGTATTCTGACCCCACTGAATGTGCCTGTGTGAAATTTGCAGAGCAGCACAAATCATCGCCCAAGTACTCGAGGTATCTCTCTGTCATGGCCGCACAGCCGCCATGAGCAATTCCAAATGGTATCCAGCGTACAGACAAAAGCCTCTTTTTATTTTCATGTTTCAAAGTGACATAGTTCGAAATGCAGAAACCTGTAGTGTCTGGAAACCTCCAAACCCACTGATATTTCCTTGCATCAGTAGGCATCAAGTTCTTTTGCCTTCTGCATTTCAGAAGGGTCCTTTCCTGATCTAAAAATTGTTAGCTTTTCAGCCTGTGCAATATTTTTAGCTCGAGCATTCGAGACCTCTTGTATAAACTTGAGTATATACTTATTATATACTTATCTGTGTATGTACTTTGTTGGCTCTGGAGATCAGCGTAGGGTCTTTTTTCTGTTCAACTGCCTCCATTTAATTTTCTTGATAGAAAACGACCAACAGAGGTCAGTGAAATACAAGAATTGCTTTCCGCTGAGAGGCTTTCTTTTTTTTTTTTCTGTCAACTGCCTCCATTTAACTTTCTTGATAGTAAACAACCAGCAAAGGTCAGTAAAATACCATAATCACTTTAGCATTTTCTAGATTCCGGACATTAGAAATTGTCTTCCACAAGCACCCGTAGACAATATTTTTTTCAAATCTTATATTTTCAGTATCATGACCACCGAAGGCCTTTGATTTTATATTAAAAACAGAGGTTTATACTCTACCATTTCCCGCTGAAAGGCAATATTTCTCTTCATGTGTTCCCATACCTGGTGTGTCAAGCAGTTTGGTGCTTACTTTCCCTCCATGTTAAAGAACAGTAGATTTTTCAGCACCCAGGCTAATGTGCTGCATAGCTAACTACATTTGAGGTCCCAAAGGCGAGACCAATTGCATTGCAAATGCTTGTTATGATTGGATCCACTGTCCCTACTCCACCAGCTTTCATTCCTTTAGTCTACTGTTTCTTTACACCAGGAAACCTATGTGGTCTAGAATGTTTACAGATTGCTTCCTTTAGTAAGTAATATTTTTTCAATACCTAATTTGCCCTTTGTGGGGGGAGCCTCTCAGCTGTCAAATGAAAGGTCGGGTGGAGCAATGATATAGATAGACAGTGGGATCCTCACTTGGACCATTACAAGTAGTCCATCAAACACCTGCAGTGCCACAACTGCGTGGTGGTATCTACCACTCAGTTTTTAAATGGCCTGATGTGGAGTGAGTGGTCCACTATAGCTCTTTACATTCCGAGATGTCTGAGCCCCTTTATCAATTTTCTTGTTACTTAGGGAGTTTCAGGGATTGGGATGTGGCTCCCATCATCCTCAAACTAGTGTTCCCATCCTTTAGTGTGGAAGGAAGACTAACAGTAGGTTACCCCCAGCCAGTACAAAGGAGTTTTTCCACAAGGATTGCAGTGTGAATACAAGGTATGGGTTCTACGACCCACCCATCCCATATGCCATGTTTTACCCTGATATCAGTAGGAGGATGTTTGCATTGTTAATGCTGATGACCCCCACCCCCATGCTAATTTCCAGCCCTGGAGCTCCTTCAATTAAAGAGCATTTTCCAGCCATGGTGTAGTTGTGAAAAGCGTTAGGCCTTGTTGTGCGTTGTGTCCTTTTCATGGTCTTATTAAACAATTTGTCATATTGGTATCCGCTTCTTGGCTTCCGGTGTGAATCCCTGTATTGCATCCTCTTGTCTGGAATGCCATCACAAGACTGATGACTTCAAATCAGACTGTTCCCTCTTTTTATGGTTTTTAAAGTTTTTGTTGCATTTCCGCTGAAACCTGTCTGCTGTACTTTTTCAATCATTTTGCACTTTGGATTTTGGCTTTCACTCAATAAATTGGAGAAAATCGAAGAAAAACATGCGCAAGTTACCCGGCTGTGGATTAATTTTGTGCAGTGCTGCCATCCCAGTGGTCTGGGAAAAGGACCTGTTGTAAGGATATATATAGATATATAGATATATATAGATATATATATATATATATATATATATATATATCCTACTGGCGGTCGCCAGTAGGTAGTTATAGTTAGGATCGATTTCCATAGGGAAATCGCAACATTCTATTTGGAATAACTTTGGCGCCGGTTGAGGAATCAGCCTGAATTTTTAAGCAACTTTGCCTCGCGGCGCTCCGCTCCTTCCCTGAAAGTTTGGGGGGCATTCGTCAAGCGGGGGCCGAGATAAAAGGAGGGTCCCAAAACTTGTTTTCCCCATGTTAATTTCCATAGGGCGGTCTGTCGCACTTTTAGCTCGAACGGCTGAATGGATTTTCACCAAACTTGGCAAAATTGTAGGGACTGGTAGCCCGATGTGCCTTTGCTATGTCTCAAGATATGTGCTCCAGAGGATTTTGAGTAATTTAGGTTCAAAAAAATGTATATATCTAGAGCCGCGCCCCGGTACGCGTACCGGGGAGCGCTCCGGGCGCGCCACGCGACTTGCGCACGGCAAGCTGATTGGTTCTCGGGTGTCTGTAAACATTCGAAACAGTCCGCAGCGGCCGCCATCTTGTGTCTCGGTAGGATTGAGACACAAGAGGTGGCAAAAATCAAAGGGGGAAATGAGCAAAAGGGGGCAGGGTACACCCCCCTGACCCCCTAGGTTTGATGTGGGGGCCATAAAAGGGTCCCGCGGGTAAAAAAAAAAAAATAATAATAACTCGATTTTCGCGGGGGGGAGCGCCCGGTACGCGCACCGGGGAGCGTACCATGGAGATAAAAAATGACAGACTTTTAAAATAAAAAATAGCATTTTTTTATAAATTGGAGGTAGTTCTGAAAAGAACTTTTTTTTTTGTTTTTGTTGTTTTATATTTTTTTTAGACTTTTTAAAACGATTTTATATATTTTTTGGATTTTTTTCAGGGGAAAAACAAAAACAGGGATTCCAAAACTGCTCAACAGGAGCAAAAAAATGTGAAAATTTAGGGACTGGCAGGGCAGCGGTGTTCCTGTTTCTTTATGGCAATGAGTTCAACACTCTGCTCCCCATAGCAGAGCAGTTCGTCACACTGCGTGCACAGAAATTTGATGCCTGCAAACACCGGCTGTATGTTAGGGACCATTCTTCTATGGGGTGGTCCCGAAGGTGTTGCTCCACCAGTGGAGGTGCTGCCGCCATCTGTGGGTAAATTCCGTGCCAGCTCCCTGACACTCTCCCTGGCAAAGTTTTTTGGGTGTCTTCTTTTGACATGCCTGATTAAATTGGCATTTCCGAAGCTATATTTTTTTAGAGGATTGCCTCTGGATAAAGTACTGCCACATATTTTGCAGGTTACTTTTGGAGCATTGACTTTTTTTGTCCTTCAGGGATGTCATAGAATTTCCAGATGAAATGGTCCTTTTTCTTCTGGTGAGGAGGGTCCTCATCCAAAAATTCGTCGGAATCACTGCTGGATGACTTCCTTGCAGCCATTGCTGTAGATCAGGAAAGTAGGAGATGAAGACAGTACACAGAACAGCTCTTGCTCTCTCCAAGTACAAAGCAATAGTGAGAGAAATGGGTGGGTTTCACACAATTTGGAAAAAAAAAAGTTCTGAACCAATGAAAAGTGTTAATTTAAAGTCACATGGCTTGACGCGCTTACGCTACGCGCCCTGGGGCGCGTCCCGGGGCGTGTATCGTAAGCGCATCGGGGCGCTTACGTTGCACGATCATATGCGCTTCCGGGTGCGCTTACGCGGTGCGTCATAAGACGCATCTCGCGGCTACGCGATACGTGTCTTATGACGCAAGGCGTGGCGGCTACGCGATACGTCACGATGTTGTTTTCGTTCGCGGCAATAGCGCTATCGGGACGCTCACCTGTATGCGCCCCGGGGATTTTGAGTAATTTAGGTTAAAAAAAATGTATATATCTAGAGCCGCGCCCCGGTACGCGTACCGGGGAGCACTCCGGGCGCGCCACGCGACTTGCGCACGGCAAGCTGATTGGTTCTCGGGTGTCTGTAAACATTCGAAACAGTCCGCAGCGGCCGCCATCTTGTGTCTCGGTAGGATTGAGACACAAGAGGTGGCAAAAATCAAAGGGGGAAATGAGCAAAAGGGGGCAGGGTACACCCCCCCTGAACCCCTAGGTTTGATGTGGGGGCCATAAAAGGGTCCCGCGGGTAAAAATAAAAAAAAGAATTCGATTTTCGCGGGGGGGAGCGCCCGGTACGCGCACCGGGGAGCGTACCATGGAGATAAAAAATGACAGACTTTTAAAATAAAAAATAGCATTTTTTTTATAAATTGGAGGTAGTTATGAAAAGAACTTTTTTTTTTGTTTTTGTTGTTTTATATTTTTTTAGACTTTTTAAAACGATTTTATATTTTTTTGGGGATTTTTTTCAGGGGAAAAACAAAAACAGGGATTCCAAAACTGCTCAACAGGAGCAAAAAAATTTGAAAATTTAGGGACTGGCAGGGCAGCGGTGTTCCTGTTTCTTTATGGCAATGAGTTCAACACTCTGCTCCCCATAGCAGAGCAGTTTGTCACACTGCGTGCACAGAAATTTGATGCCTGCAAACACCGGCTGTATGTTAGGGACCATTCTTCTACGGGGTGGTCCCGAAGGTGTTGCTCCACCAGTGGAGGTGCTGCCGCCATCTGTGGGTAAATTCCGTGCCAGCTTCCTGGCAAAGTTTTTTGGGTGTCTTCTTTTGACATGCCTGATTAAATTGGCATTTCAGAAGCTATATTTTTTTAGAGGATTGCCTCTGGATAAAGTACTGCCACATATTTTGCAGGTTACTTTTGGAGCATTGACTTTTTTTTGTCCTTCAGGGATGTCATAGAATTTCCAGATGAAATGGTCCTTTTTCTTCTGGTGAGGAGGGTCCTCATCCAAAAATTCGTCGGAATCACTGCTGGATGACTTCCTTGCAGCCATTGCTGTAGATCAGGAAAGTAGGAGATGAAGACAGTACACAGAACAGCTCTTGCTCTCTCCAAGTACAAAGCAATAGTGAGAGAAATGGGTGGGTTTCACACAATTTGAAAAAAAAAAAGTTCTGAACCAATGAAAAGTGTTATTTTAAAGTCACATGGCTTGACGCGCTTACGCTACGCGCCCTGGGGCGCGTCCCGGGGCGTGTATCGTAAGCGCATCGGGGCGCTTACGTTGCACGATCGTATGCGCTTCCGGGTGCGCATACGCGGTGCGTCATAAGACGCATCTCGCGGCTACGTGATACGTGTCTTATGACGCAAGGCGTGGCGGCTACGCGATACGTCACGATGTTGTTTTCGTTCGCGGCAATAGCGCTATCGGGACGCTCACCTGTACGCGCCCCGGGGCGCGCCGTAACATTGCGCTTACCCGTGCGTTCACCGGTACGCGCCCCGGGGTGAAAAATAAAAACAAATGGAAAGAAAATGACATAATTATACAATATAAAATTCGCTTTAAAATTTATTATTTTTTATAACTATAAAGATTTGCTATTAAAAAACCATTGAAATGCACTGAAAAAACCATAGGTTTCACACCAGTCATAGTTAGGAATCAGCATTTAAAAAACCTATGAAATTCACTGAAAAAACCATAGGTTTCACACCAGTTATAGTTAGGAATTAGCATTTAAAAAACCTATTAAATTCACTGAAAAAACCATAGGTTTTACACCAGTTATAGTTAGCTGGAAATTTTACTCGCATAAAACCATTGAAATTCCCACGTTATAGTTAGTTGGACTCACTATAACTTGCGCGTGCAATGCACTGCTGATGACGTCACATATTACATCACTCATGACATGGTCAGTGACATCACTCATGACATCACTGATGACACCATCCAGTGAATGTGTGTCTTTCTGAAAAATAAATATTTTTTATATATGTATATGTAAAAGTTGATGGTAGAATAAATGTTTAAATAAGTGTGTAAATTGTTTTTTTTTTTATTTATAATTGATTGGTTAACTGGCTTATTAAGTGTATCTTAGTGAATACATATATTAGTGAGTAATGTTTAAATATTTAAATATATGTATTAATGTTTCACTTTGTGTATAAGTGGCTGCATGGGTTGGTGAGTAGCTACATGTGTAGGTATATGGGTTATTAGATTTTTTTTAATATCAATATGAGTGTCCATATGTTTGGTGGGGGTGTTACTTAGCACATAGATGCATGAATGACTGACTCTCTCTTTGTATGTGTTTTGAAGACAGCATATGTGCAGGACTGTATGGGTGGATGAGTGTGTATATGTGTGTGTTAGTGAGTGAATGACTGTCTCACTAGTGTCTTTATCAGTAACTACATATGTTTTAATCTAGTATATGTGAATATTGATGTATATAAGTGAGTATATGTGAGAGTGAGGGATTCTAAGAGTTCCTGTTTAAATTAGTATGTGCTTCTATAAGTGATTGTTTAAGAGAGTAAGTATGTGTAAGTTTCCTTAGAAGTAAAGTGGTAGTGTGTGTATAGCTGTATATGCTAATGAATGGATGTTCAATAGTTTATTTGCATGTGTGAGTATGTGTGTGAGTAACTTTTGGATGCCTGTCAGTGTGTAACAGGATGTATAGGTGTATCACTACATATGATGAGTGAGTATATGTATGAGTGACTATATAGAACTGTTGGTGAATCAGTGCATGTGTATATACATGGTGGAATTATTCAATTGGTTGTTGTAACTGGTATGGGTATCTCCATTTAAAAAAAAAATTTAGTTTCTATTTTTGAATATGTGTTTTAAGGGTTACATTACAGTGAAAAGAGGTCTGTCACTCTGTCACAAGGATGGTGTCATCAGTGATGTCATGATTGATGTCACTGACCATGTCATGAGTGATGTAATATGTGACGTCATCAGCAGTGCATTGCACGCGCAAGTTATAGTGAGTCCAACTAACTATAACGTGGGAATTTCAATGGTTTTATGCGAGTAAAATTTCCAGCTAACTATAACTGGTGTGAAACCTATGGTTTTTTCAGTGAATATATATATATATATATATATATATATATATATATATATATATATATATATATGTATATGTATATATATATATATATATATATATATATATATATATATATTACCTACTGGCGGTAGCCAGTAGGTGTATATATAGTTAGGATTTTTTTCCTATGGGATTTTTGAAAATTCTATGTTGAATAACTTTGGCGTTTGAGGACGGAATTGGGTGAAATTTTCTGGAAAATGGAACATTTTGTTTCTGAGCAGCCCCTGAAAATTTGGGGGGGTTTCGTCAAGCGGGGGCCGAGAAAAAAGGGGGGTCCCAAAACGTGTTTTTAACATTGAGTTTTCCATAGGGCGGTTGGACTCACTTTTAGCTCGATCGGCTGAATGGATTTCCACGAAACTTGGCAAAATTGTAGGGACTGGTAGCCCGATGTGCCTTTGCTATGTCTCAAGATATATGCTCCAGTGGTTTTTACGAAAATTAACTTTGAAAAATATATATTGGGCTACATTGGGCTATATATATGTTGGAGCCCAAATGTAGCCCAATGAAGCCCAATGTAGCCCAAAGATGGCCGCCAGAGACAAAAAAACCATTTGTAGCCCAAATATCAGCCAGATGTAGCCCAACTATAGCCCAGTGACAGAATGTCCCAGAGTGTTTTAAAGAACAACTAGAACGCTAACAGTCTTACTTATGACAAAAGTATGGCACACCTGAAGTCATCTTGATTGGAATAAAGTGGTAACACTTACTACATTTAATTTGAAAAGGAACAAAGTAAGGGGTTTCATTTTGCCATAGAAATGTTATATATATATATATATATATATATATAATATATATATATATATATATTACCTACTGGCGGTCGCCAGTAGGTATATATAGTTAGGATTTTTTTCCTATGGGATTTTTGAAAATTCTATGTTGAATAACTTTGGCGTTTGAGGACGGAATTGGGTGAAATTTTCTGGAAAATGGAACATTTTGTTTCTGAGCAGCCCCTGAAAATTTGGGGGGGTTTCGTCAAGCGGGGGCCGAGAAAAAAGGGGGATCCCAAAACGTGTTTTTAACATTGAGTTTTCCATAGGGCGGTTGGACTCACTTTTAGCTCGAACGGCTGAATGGATTTCCACGAAACTTGGCAAAATTGTAGGGACTGGTAGCCCGATGTGCCTTTGCTATGTCTCAAGATATATGCTCCAGTGGTTTTTACGAAAATTAACTTTGAAAAATATATATTGGGCTACATTGGGCTATATATATGTTGGAGCCCAAATGTAGCCCAATGTAGCCCAATGAAGCCCAATGAAGCCCAATGTAGCCCAAAGATGGCCGCCAGAGACAAAAAAAACAAATGTAGCCCAAATATCAGCCAGATGTAGCCCAACTATAGCCCAGTGACAGAATGTCCCAGAGTGTTTTAAAGAACAACTAGAACGCTAACAGTCTTACTTATGACAAAAGTATGGCACACCTGAAGTCATCTTGATTGGAATAAAGTGGTAACACTTAATACATTTAATTTGAAAAGGAACAAAATAAGGGGTTTCATTTTGCCATAGAAATGTTATATATATATATATATATATATATATATATATATATATATATATATATATATATATATATATATATATATATATATATATATATATAGTCACTGAAAAAAACATAGGTTATAGACCATATATAGTTAGGAATTAGCATTTACAAAACCTTGAAAATTCACTGAAAAAACCATAGGTTATAAACCACATATAGTTAGGAATTAGCATTTAAAAAACCTTACTTTACTCACACAAAACCATTGAAATTCCATATATAGTTAGTTGTACTAACTATATATCGCGCACCCGCAATCCACTGCTGATCATGTCACATATTACATCATTCATGACATGGTCAGTGACATCACTGATGACATCTCAAATGACATCACTGATGACATCACTGATGACATCTCAAATGACATCACTGATGACATCACTGATGACAACATCCAGTGACTGTATGTTTCTGTAAAGTTAAAATATGTCTTACATATTGAAGAATGAGTGGATGTAGAAGTGTCTGAACAAAGGATTTAGTAGGTGCATGACTGACTGTATGAGTGAGTGATTAAATGTGTCTCACTGAGTGCATGGGTTAGTGACTAAACTGTCTTAATTTGTGCATCATTATGTCTGTTGTTCTGTAAACTGCTGCATGTGTTGATCAGTAGCTATATGATTAACTATATGGGTTATTGATTGGTTGCCCAAGTATTTGTATGGGAGACTGAGAGTGTGTATGGGTGGATGGGAGGTGTATGACTCTCTGCATAGATGTATGGGTTCAAAAGTGCATGTGGAAACAGCTGTATGGGCGGTTGACTGTGTGCATGACTGTATTGGTGAGTGAATAGATATCTCAGTGCTACATGTCAAAGTAAGTACATATGTAAAATACAGTACATGTGAGAGTTGACATATATAAATAACTGTGCATAAGAGCCAGTGAATGTGTGAGTGGCTGTATGGATCATTGTGAACTTGTATCCAGGATTGTATAAGTGAGTAAATATGTTTTAGTATATGTTTGAATAAGTAAGGTGTGTTTAACTGTATAGTTAAGGAAATGGAGGTGTGATTGATTGTTTGCATGACTGACTAGGTGTGTGTGTAACTTCATGGATGAGTGACAATCTGTGAGTCTGTGTTTACACTGAGTGTATCTAAGGTTTTATTAGAGTCTGAAGAGGTTCATCGTATTATCACATGAATGATGTCATCAGTGATGTGATCAGTAATGTCAAATGAGATGTCATCAGTGATGTCATCAGTGATGTCATTTGAGATGTCATCAGTGATGTCATTTGAGATGTCATCAGTGATGTCATCAGTGATGTCACTGACCATGTCATGAATGATGTAATATGTGACATGATCAGCAGTGGATTGCGGGTGCGCGATATATAGTTAGTACAACTAACTATATATGGAATTTCAATGGTTTTGTGTGAGTAAAGTAAGGTTTTTTAAATGCTAATTCCTAACTATATATGGTTTATAACCTATGGTTTTTTCAGTGAATATATATATATATATATATATATATATATATATATATATATATATATATATATATATATATATATATATCCCAGAAGAATTCAAAACAATACCATTTCAGGCATAGAGTGATGCATAAATTATGCAAAAAAGAAGCTGATAACTCTGGTTAGTTCCCAAGGTTATGTGGAAAGCAGCTCCTGTATAGAGCACCCTACAACACCAGTGACACTCGAAATTTGCTCACCTCAAATGTCTGCTTTTCTATCATAGTCTTTAATCATAGGATTAGCACAGTGCCATCCACGCACAGATAGAAAGGGACAAAGTATCTTGCCATACTCTCAATTGGAATGGTATCACGACACTGATGATTCCAAGTATCCGATTGGTCCAAATGTTTTTTCAATTTTAAAGTCTATTGAATTTCCCTAAAACATCTTATATCAATAGTGTGTATATATATATATATCTAAACCACAGCAACTCCTACCACTTCCACTCGTGGCGGCGAGGAAGGAGAGACGGACCACAGTCTTCAGGCAAGTTGTTTATTTAAACCTTCACATCCAACAGCTACGGCAGATGACGCGTTTCGGGCTGGCAACAGCCCTTGATCACATAGAGACTGTATGTGAATTAGCCATTTTTAAATGCTGTTACAATTCCGCCTCAAGTCACATGGTACAATCACATGTTCACAGAAATAAAAGGCAGACTGGTATCTACATTTTGAAGTTGTGGCAATTATACCTTATTTTCTCCATTTTGTGATAACAAATCGCCTATTAGGTGTAATACAGCAAAACTTAATTTACCATATAAAACTGCTAAAATACACATATAATTTTGTGCAATATTATTGTTATTGCCGCATAAATGCGTTTTTCTAATACACCAACAACAGTTTTGTAATGGTTCCAAATTCCTGGGTAAATCCGTGGAAATAGTCTGTACTTTATGAACATTATTCAGTGAAATTGCATACATTTGTAGCGAATGTGCAAAAAGCAATACGTAGCAGCAATTTATAATATGTGCAAAACAGTGATAAATAGAATCTCTAAAATTTAGAGAAATAAATAACATGTTTTAGTACGAAACAAATATGACTAAATATATACAAGTAATTAAAAAACCCTGTATTCATAAAATTCACATTTGGCTAGTTTTATAGTATATAAAAAAACAATTCATTCATACTAAAAACAAGGTGAAATAGTGTTGTGTGTATTAAAACACCATCATATATCATGCCGACGAGGAATTACATTTAAAACTACCCTAGAATGCGAACAACATTGAATCTGCAGAGGAGGGCTAATAACATATTAGTTGCTCCTATAAAAATGCTTCTTTTACAGACTGTTTAAAGATACAATAATTTGTGACGGATAGTTCATTTATCTTAATTCACTAAAATATTGTCTACAGCTCCTTTGTTTTATTTAGTTTCATTCAGTTAATCACAAAGTCCTCAAACAGAAACACTGAACTAGCAACTTAGAGAAAGGTATACATGTCCTCAGAGTTGTTCAAACCGTTAGGACATTTACTATCAAATTTGAGTATAAACCTAGTCTCAAGTTGTCTTAATAATAGTTCTCTGTTGCCACCTCTGCGTTGTTTGGGTACAGAGGCCACAACAAAATATTGCAAACAATTCACGTTGTTATTATGGACCTGTTTGAAGTGGCGAGCCACTGGGTAAGTGGGGTCACTATGGAGGATTGCTCGAAGGTGCTGTAAAATCCTCACGTGCACCTGCAGCTTGGTGCTTCCGATGTAGTTCAAGCCGCAGGTGCACGTGAGGACATACACCACAAATTCGGTTTTACAATTGAAACTACCCACTATTTTACTTGCAGTAGTGCTAAAAGGCGTATGGTATTCAATTTTGTTTGTTCCAAATTTACATGCTCTGCAAGAAGAGCACTTACGAAAGCCTGGAGTCGGTTTAAGCCAGACGGAACTGGTTCTAATCTCAGGACTCGGTTGGTCCAGAATAGAACCCATATTCCTAGCTCCTCTAAATGTAATAATGGGACTTAGCGGTAGGCTTGTTCGCAAAACCGGGTCAGTAAGGACAATAGCCCAGTTTTTGTTAACAATAGATCTGATCTTCCGTTCATTCTCACTATAGGCTGTAATAAGTCTAGGACATTTATTGTCTTGAATGTCTTTTCTGGGAGCATCGAGTTGTAGAGGCTGTACTACAACATTGGCAATAGGCTTTCTCTAGATCTTATTCTGGCTTTAGACATGGCATCATATAGCATCTTATCTGTATAACCACGGACTTTGAGTCTTTGCACTAGAATGTTTGCGCAACTTTCAAAGTCACTATCTACGCTACAGATTCTTTTTAAGCGTAGTAGCTCCCCGTAGGGGATACTGGCAATAAGATGCCGAGGATGGGAGCTGGTCGCATGGAGTGTAACATTAACAGCAGTTGGCTTCCTAAATAGTGTGCTTTCCACTTTCTTTTATGTACAATTTGACGTCTAAAAATTCTAACACTGTTTTATGTACGTGGGAAGTAAAGTGGAGATTCAAGTTGTTGATATTGATAGCATCAATACATTTTTGTGCTTCCTCTTCACTTCCTTTCCATGCGATAAAAATATTGTCAATGTACCTAAGAAAGCACACTATATTTTTGTCAAATAAAGCCCTGTGTTCTTTTTTCAGAACCTGTTCCTCCCACCAGCCCACGTGCAAGCACGCGTAACTGGGGGAGAAACAGGCTCTCATAGCCACGCCTCTAAGCTGTCTAAACAGCTCTTTGCCAAACAGAAAGTAATTGTTGTTCAAACACCAATCGATTAGGCTGATGATGGCTTTATTATGTTGGTAGAATTCGCTGGGTCTTTGTTCCAAAAAATACTTCACTGCTTTAAGACCCTCGCTATGATCAATACTAGTGTAAAGCGATTCTATATCTAGCGATATCAATAACATTTCATCAGACCAAACTAAGTTCTTTGTCTTAGATAAGAAGTCCCCAGTGTCTTTCACATAGCTAGGTAACATTTTAACCCAGTCTTGCAGAAAAAAGCCTATATATTGGCCAACCTGTTCCGCCACACTACGAATGGCGGAAATAATGGGTCTACCTGGAATAGGAAAAACAGCTTTATGCACTTTGGGTATCAAATATAATATTGGCAGCACCGGATATTTGAATTCATCTTGGGAAATTAATCTTTCTATGCGCCATTGCGTAAGCTGTTTTTTCAATGTGTCAGTGGCCTTCGTGTAGTTCTTGTGGCTTGTTTTCTCATAACACGCAGGATCATCCAATATATATATAACATACTGGCGGTCGCCGGTAGGTAGTTATAGTTAGAACCTAGTTTCCATAGGAAAAGCATTTTTTGATTTGCTAATAACTTTGGCGTCGTTTGACGAATCCTTGCGAAATTCTCCCCAAAAAAAAGACTAAGGTTAGCTCATATCCTGAAAGTTTGGAGGTGATTCATCAAGTGGGGGCGGAGAAAAAAGAGGGGTCCCAAAACATGTTTTCCCCATGTTAATTTCCAGAGGAAATGTTGCGAAGGGCCACCGCCCGAACTACTGAACGGAATTACCCCAAAGTTGGCAAAAAGGTAGAGCTTGGTTCAGAAAAGCGACCTTTTTTAAAATGGTGTAAATCCGTTCACTAGTTTTTGAGAAAATAAAAAAATAAAAGTAAAAAAATCAATTTCACACAGGAAACTTTGGGCAAAGCTACAGCCGAAACTACTGAACGGAATTACCCCAAATTTGGCAAAAAGGTAGTGCTTGAATCAGAAAGCAACTTTTTTTTAAATGATGTAAATCCGTTCAGTAGTTGCTGAGAAATTAGAAAAATAAAAGTTTCGAAATCTGAGCGGAGCCTAAGTCCCAAGCACAAGCTTTACTGTGATTGGCTGCCAACACTCCAAACCAGGAAGTGTTGGCAGCCATCTTGTGACTTGGTAGAAGCGAGTTACCAGAAAACAGAGAAACAAAGATATAAAACAAGAGAAGGGGAAAGGGTAGAAACACTCTGATCGTCTAGGCCTGCTCCGGAAGTCCCAGAAGGAGCCCCAGGACCAAAAAAAGCATATTTAAAATAAAAAAAAAATGGCCCAATTTGCGCTGGGGTTGCAGGTTCCCGTATTTTATTTTAATGAGGCCCTTAGGTGGGCAAGGTTCCGGGGGCATTTCTTAAAAAAATAATAGTGGGGGCTCGCTGGGGCTTCACTCATGTTGGGAGGGTGGTAGCGCAGTCCCCCTCCTGGAGCCTTCCATGTGCTTATAACTTTGGCGTAGTTTGACGAATCTTTACGAAATTTTGCAAAACGTTTCTCTTTTTTGATCAGCTGCTATCTTGAAAGTTTGGGGGTGATTGGTCAAGGGGGACTGAGAAAAAAAGGGGGTCCCAAAACATGTTTTCTCAATGCAATTTCCATTGGAAACTTTAGACAAGGCTACAGGTCAAACTGCTGAACGGAATTATGCCAAATTTGACCGAGAGAAAGGTCTTGGTCCTAAAGCACACTTTTATTGAAATGGTGTAAATCTGTTTAGTAGTTTTGGAGAAATATCACATTTTACAGATATCGATATTTTAGAATTCTGACATCTGATTGGCTGAGGGGTTACGAGCACGAGCTTGCGGCTCATTGGCTGTGAACTTGTTAAACTAGGAAGTGTTGGTAGGCATTTTGTGATTTAGTCCGTCAGCTTGCATCTCTTCCTATACAAGCCATCGGGTCCGCAGTTCTACCTCTGCAAGGCAACACTGAAAATATACCACAGCTCTGTCTCTGCGAGATACCCCCTTCACGGTTCCTCTCCCCACATCACCAGTTCAGGTTATGCTTTTAGAAGCCAGTGCGTCGGCTCGCAGCTCTTGGTCTGCGAGGTGTCAGACATTTTGTGACTCAGTCTGGGTGCATGTTTGTGCTACTTTAATGCGGTTTAAATTGAAGACATACTTTATGTTGACATGTCGGCGAGTGCAATGACAGCGATGTACAATGTCTTGGTAGCGCAGACATGTATATACCTTCAATATTCATTAAAAATGCTGTATTCCAATCACTCGAAACTCAAGAGCGGTGTGAGCGCCGCTGTTCATTCGAACTAGCTCAGCATATTGTGAGTATTAGGAAAAATAGCAAAGAGAAATAAAAATTAAGTAACAAGCCGGTCACGATTATATGAGACAGGCATCTCATTGCGATCTATTAAGGGAAATGGCATCAGCACACGTTTTCGTAACAAATGCAAAGCGAAACAAAAGACCCTTACCTATCTGTCGGTACCTCAGGCTCGAACTGAGCTGGATATGGAGGTACCGGGTAATCAATTAGTCCGTCTTTTATCTCGCATGTTACCACAACTGTAATCTATTAAGTTAAAAAGTGGAGCTAGGAAATGACTTCACAAAGAACTACAGGATGACGTAGTAGAACTAGGGAACTGTAGTTTTGTACTTATGTTCTATCTGCCTGATAAAACTATGGGGAAAATGGCAAACAAAACAGACTTAATCCCATTGATGGTGTCGGGGAATCGCGATTCATTGCATGACTAAGGGAAACAATCTCATTATAGTCTGTCTTCTCTTAAAAAGTGAGCTGTATAATTTGTGTGTGAACAACTCAGCTAATTTTGAGCTGATTGCCACCCTTCACACCAACTATAGATTAGATAAGGTCACGTTTTTTTTCTGAAATTATCAAATCATGATTTATAGTGCGGTCCATGGTATGGCATCATTTAAACCTCCTATATCACTTTGAAGCTTAAATACTCACTTCTGTTCTTTAGTGAAGAGGAATTTCGACACATCGCTTATATGTGCCGGTATGTAAGGTTTTTCCAAAACCGTCCACGCAAATTTATCGCCCATATGATCACATTCTAAAAAATGTCTTGTCAATTTCGTGGTTTGTTTCTTACATCTGAAAGTGCTTTTATGTTCCAACATTCTGAACTTCACTTTACGAGTTGTCATTCCCACATATTGGATTTTACATGGGCAAGTTATTAGATAAATCAAATTGTCACTATTGCAGTTGGTAAAGCTCTTCTGCACCCAAGGTCTGTTGGTGCCAACGCTACGGTTTTGGACTGTTGGGTCTGAGGACAGACCGCACAAGCTCCACAGGGAAAATGGCCCTGGACTGCGGGAAGATCCCATAGTGTCACCACAGCTCTCGGGGATAATCCCTTAGGCTTAGTATGTACTAGTTTGCCATATAAGTTAGTGCCTCCCTTAAATGAAAAGAGAGGAAGGGAAATCTTATCATTGCAACTGTTTAGAAACCGCAAGTGTTTTGGACAAATTTTTTAATGCCATTTGCCAAAGTGCTGAAAGAATTGACAAATGTTAATCGCCCTAACAGTGGTTTCTCCATTGGTGGCTCAAGTAGTGCATCGCGATTATTGTTTTTGGCACATTTAAGGGAGCGATGTACAAGTTTTTTAGGATACTTTCTGGCAGTTTGATGATATTCCACATGTACAGGCTTTATAAGACGATATCTTGATTTTTACAGAAAGTGAAGAAGAACGTGACAGGTGCTGTGCAAGGTTTTGAGCACATTACAAACTAGAGGAATGACTGTAGAGCCCAGCAAGTGCAAGCTTCATGTACAAGAAGTTGAATATTTAGGACACTCTATTTTGGATTGAGGAATTAAACCTAAGTTTTGTAATGTAGATGCAATCACAACTGGCACCCCTCCTTCTGACAAGGACAGTTTATGCTCATTTCTCTGCCACTGTGAGTGTTACACCAGGTTTATGCCAGGTTATGCACTTACTGTGAAGCCCCAGAGATCTCATTTCAAAAAAGGTGCAAAATTTGATTGGAGTGATTCTGTCAACGCTGTTTTTGAAGAAATTAAACTATTGGTTTTGAATGCTCCCACTCTGCAATCATTGGTGTCTACTGGCAAATCATTAATTACGGTAGACGCTAGTCTCAAGGGGCTTGGAGCAATCTTTGATCAGTGGGTTGAGGGGCAAGGAAACACCCTTGCATTTGCTTCTAGAGCTCTGTCCAGTGCTGAAAGCTAATCTAGCACTATAGAAAGAGATTCCTTGGCTATTGTATGGGCCTTGCAAAAATTCAAAACATATATTTGTGGCAATTCCTGTGAAATCTTCACTGAGCAAAAGCCTTTGGTGCTTTTATTGTGTGGGAATGGCTTTGGCAAGGCATCTGCACGTTTGGTTTGCTTGTTATCCTAAATTAAAGTAGTATGATCTAGTTGTTAAGTACATTCAAAAGGGGAAGAACATTTGTGTGGACTGTCTGTCCCACCTTCCTCTTCTTTGACAGTGATTGCCTTGAGGATCGTGACAGGGAGTGTGTTGCGAGTCTCATTGATGCTGTATCTGCTTGTCAAGCATTGTAACACAAGATGAGTGGTGTACTGCTATGGCTGAGGATGATGTTTTGAGTAAGGTGGAGTATTATGGCAGAAGGAAATGGCCATCTGAGAAAACTCTCAGTGGAGAAATGAGGTGTTTTACTCAAATTGCTGAGGAGTTGTCATATGCAAATGGACTGTACATCAGAAATGGTCTATTCGTTTCTCCAGCAAGGCTCAGAGAGAGAATTATTTGTATGGCTCATGAGGGACATATGGGAGTATACGCTACCTGCAAGAAGATAAAGCAAATTTATTGATGGCCAGGTTTAGATAAACAGGTGTCTATATTTGTTGGTGTGTGTCCTTGGTGTGTCGTTGCAGACAAGCATTGGTAATTGTCTAAGAAACAGTTATATCCAGTTCTCTTTCCAGACAAGACATGGGAAAAGATTTCCTTAGATTTTTCTGGGCCATTCAGCTGCTTCCATCTGACAAGAGGTATCTTTTAGTAGCCATCGATTACTTCTCGTAGTGGTTGTATTAGTCCTTTGTAGAGGTAGCCAACTCTTAGACAGTGATCACTTTTCTTGAAAACATTTTTAAAGTGGAAGGATCACCCTGCTGCATAGTTATTGACAATGGCATGCACTTTGTCTCTAGGCAAATGGGGGATTTTATGAAGAAGTTTTATGTAAAGGACTCTCTGGTAGTATTGTATAGTCCATCTAATGGATTAGTTGAGATGGCTAACCGTTTTCTAAAAGAAGGGATACAAACAGCTCTTGCAGCTAACATTAATGTTGCAGAAGTTTTGCAGGAAAAGGCTTGGGCATATCACACATTAAAAAGAGAAAAGAATAATAATAATAATAACAAACTGCTCAAACAAAAAGCACCCCTAATGTCCTAGAGCAGTTTACAATTATGTATTTTCTTTTAGGTGGTGCAGGGGCAACACCAAACAATATTTTTTAATGTTGGTGTGCAGGTCTGCAGGAAGTGTCCTCAAGTAACTTTAACTCGTGCCCTCATCTTGGCACTGCTAATTACCTCACAAATTATATCCTTCATGACAGGTGATATGACATCATTGATAACATTATTGAAATTACATCATTTATGACTTAAATTTACATGGTTTGGGCATGGGTTATAGTTGCAGTAGATAACTAAAACTAGTGACTTTCAGTGGTTTTCTTTCTTAAAAACTGTATTTTTCACTGACATTTTCACCTAACTATACTATAACAACCCTTTAACCATTGTGTAAAAAAATACGTATATGTATGTTGTTTGACAGCCTGCTTATTTCGGTGGCACGTGACTGGGTAAGACACCTACTTAAATCACCACACTCCTTCACGTCTTCAGCAAGAAGATATAGGTACACTCTAAGGTCTGATGAGCAAAAGAGCAATATTTATTGGCAGCATTCACAACCAGACCACACCAGAATTTAGAGGGTTGTACAACGCAGGTAATTACTTCGCACGCCTTTGCCACGCATTTTTAGCGTCATGTTTTTACCGCGAATATGCATTTAAAACGCATGCCAATACTACGCATTGTTTTTCAATTTAAAAACAATGTATTTGTGGAGGGAGACCCCCCCAGCCTCCCCAACTTACCTTAAATGCATGTTATTGGCATGCGTTGTAAATGCATATTCACTGTAAAAATATGCGTGCTAAAAAATGCATGGTAAAGGCACAACGAGGTAAAAACCTCGTTGTAAAGGCTGCTTCCCACTTTAGAGTGTACGCGTATCTCCTTGCTGAAGGTGTGAAGGAGTGCTGTGATATAGATAATTTGACATAAACCTGATCATCTATTGAGGGACCGAAGCAATATCAATAATCTTCACAAAATTTTGCTATCCTGCACAGGCTCAAATAAGAGAGTCTCACTAAAAAGTCCCCAAGGGCATAGTCCCAAGTATCTGTAGGTTAATCTGTTAATATATCACCATATTACCCCCAATTTCAATGAGTAGAAAGATTCATTAGAGACTAAGAATGTACTGTGGTTCAATGGCCCCGATAAGGGAGCAATTACCAATAGGAATACCAAAGTTGGGGAAGGTTGGGCGCTTTTTCAAATAAGTTAAGGGGTGGTTAAAAGGTACGTCTCATCTAGATGTGTGGAGGCCTATCCCAACCAAGTAGAAGTATAGATAAAAGGGGGTGGGGGTTGGTAAGGGAAGAGTCATAGCAACATGAGTTGTGGAGTCAGAGCTCAGTTATGCAGATGTAACCATAACACGAATTAGCATCTACCATACGCGGCTTTAACATTTTGCAGAATTAATAAGTGTATTGTCCTTTGAGCATGCAGTGGCTATCTGTGTTATTCAGTGAGAGAGAGAGAGAAAAATCTTTGTTTATTTAGACCATAGTCTTTTAAACAATACAAAACACAATCGGGATCCAGATAGTGTAGACAATCTAAGTTTTACAATTTAATAAATAATTAAAATACTATACATGTTAAAAGAAGGTGGCACCCTTGGAAACATACTATTCATTAAACACAATTTACAAAGATCTCTAAATTCCTAAAGAAAATTCACGTTAGTGGGAGAGCCCTAAAAACATTTAACATCAATGCCCCTCCTTCAGTTTCTCCCTTACAAATTATTGTGTGGCCTTCAGGAATTTTCCTAATCCTATTGCGATTTCCAACGAGGGCATATCTGTAAGTAAACAAACCGCTTGGGCACGCAAATTTATCTTATGTGATAAAAATATTGGACCTAAAAACAATTTCCGTATGGCAAGGACAAATGTGCAATCAAGCAATATGTGCAAAATGTAATTTCTTAGTCCTAGCCCACAATTACAATTACCGTCTGAGCCAATCAATGCAGCCTATATTTTTCTGTCTATCTTCCAAGGGTTAATCCCAGTTCGGGTCCTTAAGATTTCATGTCTTAACCCTTGGTTGGGCAAAATATCTAGATACGGAAACCAAGCTTCCTTTGCCCATGAGCTTTTTAGCCAATGGACCGATTTTTTCTCTAACATATAAACAAGGTCCTGTGACCTTGAATAAGACTGCCCTTGTTCCCGTTCTCTTTGTAAAATCGGTCACCAAAGTGTGCTGAGAGAGTCTCACATTAAGGCGCCCTGCTACTTTCTGGAGGATTCTTCTCACATCCTTTGCCCAACTGAAGCTACATGTTTGAATCTCCTCTCTGCACCATTGTGAGACCTTCTGTAAATCTCCTGGGTCCTGATGCTTCCAAAATCTTTACAGGGCCATTTGGCACTGCACACTCCAAGATGTTAACCCTAGCTCCATTCTGATTGCTTGAATCATTGTGCAGCTAGGTAAAGACATTAATATTTCTTTTAATTTTTCCTTCTTCCTGATCACCCCCATATTTACCACTCACGTAAAGAACCTCAGCCCCATACAATACTTGCGGGGGGATCATTGCTTCAAATGCCTTTAACATTGGTCTGTGTGACATATCGCCACATTCTTTTTTTTTTTTTTTTTTCTTTTTTTTTTAAACTTTGTTAAACTTTTTTAGCCCACATACGGACGAAAAAGCTTTTGCTTTTTGAGCCTCCAGGTGGGTGCGCCATTTTAGCGCACTATCAAACCACAGACCTAAGTATCTATATTCTTTAACTGCCTCCAATTTGTCTTGGCCTAAAAACCAATTATTCAGTGTCCAAGTGAGTAAAATGTGATCAAATACAGTGGATTATGTCTAAATTGATCTTCATTTTGTATATAAGTTGCTTATATGAGGACATCTGTGCATGACTTGTCCCACTTTGGACTAGGTTCCAAATCAGTCTGGTCCCACTTTGGACCAGATTCCAAATCAGACTGGTCTGATTGTGAAATAAAATGAACAAATCTACAAAAGATGGTCGACTGAGAGTAAACTCATTTCCTTAATAGCAGGAACTTTCTAATTAGACAGTTGCCTATCATTGTTGGGTAAACTCTCATTCTAAAGTAAGAAGGGCCAATTTTGAATGCTTTATGAGATTCAAGTGTTTACAAATATGTTGTGTATCCTTTCAATTAGACTCTCTTCTCATTACTATTTGTTTTTATTATTATTATGTTAGGAATGAGAGTGCAAGATCCGGATATGGTCAATAAATCAACTCAGTCAGTGCTTCCGCGATATGGACATAGTTTACTTGAAGAAGCAAGGGCGGAGATTAAGGACAGGTATGTCATATTTCGTATTCTCCTTTTCTTTTTTTAATTTTTAAGCATGTTAAACCTTTTGTATTGATATATGTTTGAAATGTCATGTGAATTACATCTGTAAGAATATAGAGGGTATTACCAGTAAAAATAGCCACATTTGTGACGCAGGCATTGTCCCATCTCATAATTTGCTGGTGTCTTAGACTGTAAAATATGTTGATGTTATTGTCTTTTTTTATTAAGGCTAGCCAATGCTACTGCATATTTCCTTTTGAATGGACTCTACTGTTTACACAATTCAGCTTGCAGAACCTCAGTGATGTGAAAACCAATGCTCATTTGCTCTCTAAACAAATGTCAGGAATCAACAGGCAAATCTGTTAATTCCCTTTCCCACCGCTTCACCTAAACTTAACTGTGTAGATGGTGAATCCTTGTTTCATAATTTGTATTAGATCTTTCAAAATTATGGGTCTGCTGTACCCCTAAAGTTTTACAGCTCCGAAGCACACCCGGGAGTTTGGTGGATCGGAGAATGTGTTAACCTTGAATCACAAGGCAATGTGTCACAGGGACAAGGTTTAAAACCGCATTTCAAAATACAGTCAAATAAAGAAAGTACAGATGCAAAAAGTTCTGGAGCTTAATTCAGAAAAACCATGAGCATTTATTACAAAATTTTAAAAGGGCACGATACAGATAGTAAAGTGCAAATACAGCAAATCACTTAAATGCATAAAATCATTGCTATGAAGGCTCTCAGTAATAAGAACAATGCAGAGCAATAGGCAAAATCATTAACAGGGAAGGTCTCAATGTGCAGCAAAATCAGTAAGAAATTGGGCAGCATCTCTAGTAGCACAGGAAAGGACTCTGGATCACCCCAAATTCAAGGGTTTATATTGCCATTTCTGCCACAGCAAAAAAGTTGGACTGCAAAGTCACCATGGTTTGAGCAAAAATTTACATTTTCAACAAATCAGCTTTACAGATTTTTAAAAGGTCATGTAACCCAACCACCTTAGCACTAACCTACATGGTTATTAATGCAGCCCCTCTGACCTAATGTCATCTTGAGTTGTCAGAACAAACTAAGTTACATAAACAACAGTGAACTACTGTGAATTAATGTAATACCACATGCAAGAGAAAGGTACTTGAAAAAGTGTTACAGAAGGCCCTCTAGCAGACATTCTTCAAGAACAGTGTCATTCTGAAAGAAATCCACATCTTGCTTGACTATGTGCGGAAGAAATACAAACATGATACGGTAATATCCATTTTGGAGAAGATGGCGCCATAGGCTAACTGAGGCTTAATTAGCATAAGCCAGGGAAAACACTTTAACAGGTCGTAGCAAATTTGTTTCAACTGCATTAGCTCAATGTCAATATATACATATGAAAATTTGAGTGTAGATTAATTGTCCAGAACACTGTTAATAATACATATTCTGAATAAAGTGCACAAATGTGTTATCAGCTTCTTATAGTTGACTGGTTTATTTCAAGAAACACCGAAAAGCGTTGAGTATGTATGGCACATATTGCTGAATGATCTCAGAATTCCTCCATTTTGAATTTGCGTACTTATGTTTACAAATTTAAACTGTGGTTCTCCTAACTAATTATTTTTTTCCTCCAAAAAGATGGAAATTGAAAGATTAGGGAGCTTTCACAATGTTGACATTATTTTCCTCATTTTTTCACTGTATTGCTTACCACTATTCGTAGGTAAACAAGTGCAAACTTAATACAAGTACATCATGTACACTTTTAAGGTATTAATAAGAAAAGACCAGAAAAGTGAAATCCTGATCAATCATGAGCTCAAATTAGTGCTTGCGTGACCAGTGGCATGACAATTTGCTTGACAAATTGTGTGACAAATTGCATGAAAATGTATGTCCATCGGCATGGTAGCATCTCTTTTGGGTAAACACCCTGCTCTCTGTAGTTTTTTCTTAAAGCTTATGCACAAGTAAAACGACAAAAAAGTAGGTAAGAGCTCGACTGTGGTCCTTATGCAGGACATCTATTCTTCCCACATAGGCATATACACTCTTCCATGCCTCTATCACTGAGTGCATGCTACATGTGCACAAAGTGTTCAGTGCCTCTTCTGGGGTAGGAGACAGTACATAACTACAATACAGTACAATGTACATTTTAAAATGATTAAAAACAAACAGGAATTGTCATAAACCTGGAAAGTTAGTATCCAAATCAAACATGAATACTCCACAGAGATGTAGTCATTACAGCTTGTTTTTAATGTGCACTGATAGACCCAATATTTATTGTGGGTGTGGGCACATTACATTATTTTCACTGAAAACATTTTTTGTGAAACAAATAAAAACATTAAATAAAAAGGTTCTCATATAAATGGTACATGTTCATCTGTTAAATTAGTGATTTTTTCCTGTTTTCCTGTTCACAAAACATGCTTCTAAAAGGCTTTCACTCACTCACATCCTCTATGAAAATCCACACACAGACACCTTTCTCTCAGAACAGGTACAGCATTTCAGCAGCAGCGTAGGTTTCCAGGTTTCCTTTGCAGGCAGAACTATAAACAAACAAGCTGCAGGAGTGCAAAAAGAATGGCATCTTTGGTGTGTCCTTGCTTGTGGTGTTAACATGTGATTAACATGTATGGTGGAATGTGGTGATGTGCATTTGTGTGAGGGTTGAGTGAGCAGTGCAGGCAACTTTCAGGGCCAGCGGCATGTGTCTTTGAAAGAGCAGCTGGCTGGGGCAAAATGGGTCACATTGACCGATATGCCACAGCTTTACTGTGCTGCCTGCTGTCCAAGTGAGTGACCAAACATATGAGACGAAATAAGTGGTGCAAAGGAGAGGGGCCATAAGCAGTGCAAACTATGCTACTGCAGGAGGATGAGAATGCATTTCTGACCCATTCCAACCATGGCTTCACAGCCACAGAGCCTCCATGCTCTGAAGGCATGCATTTCCATGGCCGCAAGAAGAGGACATGCATCATATATTGGTAGATTGCAGTTGAAAAGGTCCCAGGTATGTGGAAAAGTTATTTGCATAAACTACTGTCTGCCTTTAATGCAGTAGCACAGTGGACAGTGAGCCTGGGTGATTTTCCCAGAAAGGGGATGCTTGTGTAAAGAAAATAGGGAGGGCTGATGGGGTTGTGAAAAAAGTCTGCTTCAGGAGAATGTGACAAGGGCACCACTAAACCGTGAAACGTCTGATCACGGGAGTGAGTTCTGCCTGCTGATGGGCGATGTCTTGGGTGACCGACTCCATCAGAGACAAATGTCAACTCGTTTCAGATTGGGCGGTGGGAGAGTTTGGGAGTATATGAGGGCCCCTTCTCCCAATTAGACCAGACAAAAGGCTTGTGTACAAGTAAGTGACAGTGGGCACCTGCAAGGAGGAAAGCAGAGGACGATCAGGAAATATTGGGAATGCATTCCAACCGGAATTTTCCCCCAGACACCATACCAGCTAGCTTCAAGCACTCTCACCACCCACTTCCCTTGACAAGACACAATCCGTGAGAGAGGGCACCCTCCAGGGTGGTGGATAGAACTAATGTAATTGAAGTCTGCAACAGTTGAGTCCGCTAGGTCAGGCGAAGGTATGAAGGGTGGCCTGGCACTGTGGACAGCCACAGGGCTGCTGCTACAAAATGCAGAAAAAGAACTGCTAGGCAAAGATTGGAGGATGATTATAGAAGCACAAGTGTGGCAGGTGAAGGGGGCATCATGAGGCAGGGGAATGAAGCACAACACTGGAAAAAAGCATAATGCGGTAAGGAAGCAGTTCATTCCTTTGCACACCTCCGCTTACCTTAGCAACTCGTCTCCAATACAAAATGCCTCAGCGAAAGTCAATAATAATGACAATGCCTCGGTCAAGGCCCTCTCCAGAAGCCAGTCTCCTTAGTTAGTGATCGTTCGATTCCCAGCCTCACTTCCATCCATACCACCTGTGGTACCAATGCAAAGACTCTTGTTCCAAGAAACAGATTATTATATGCATTAAGAGTATGAGTGTTCACCCACAGCACACAAGGGACGGACACTTCACTGTGCTAGCATTGCAAGGGATGCGCCTCTTTAACAATTCAAGAATATGCGTTGTAGCCAGCTACTTCCTGTCTGATAATAAGTTTCATGAAAGATACTCTGTAATAGGTTTTCTGAAGTGGAACGACAAGACCAAAATATAAAAATGAAATTGTGAATAGATACCAGCCACGGCCCGTGTAGGGCGTGCCACCGGGCGTTGAAGTGGGGCAGGGTGGGGGATTGTAAAATACGCGATAAGGACGATTTCAGGTAAGTACCGGAAAAAAAAACATTTGGCGATGCAGCGCCCGCAACAAATTTTTTTTTTTCCGGTACTTACCTGAAATCGTAAGTTTCCCGCATTTTCAACTGTGACCTCTGTATTTCTGCGGAACCCACTGTTATCTTTTTTAGCACATCGATTTTTTAGGCCTAAGCCGGTTCACTACTTTAAGGAGGTTTAAAACTATCCCTCACCTGAAATCTTTATATTGGGGTTTGGGATTTTATATTTGTGTGTATGTCTATAAAATGTATTCCTATTATTCCTCTAACTCAAGAGGATCGCCAGACACTGCCTCAGAAAGAGAGTCTCGCTGGAGTCTCCAAAAAGATTTCCCTTACTTAACTTTTTGAAACATTGTGGCAGTCGTTACAACTTAGTAGGTTGCACATAGGTCACATCTATCTATATTCAATATGCTGGGTTTGAAATGATGACACTCATTGCAAAATGCAGTAAAGGGCTCCTAACGTGTGACTTACACGGACTACCTCACAGATATAGATAGACTCACGCCTGGGAGAGTCTTCTCTGATGAATGGGACGCACTTATACAAAAGGATGTACTGTATTGCTTTATCAGGATTAGTGACGTTGGTTACATTTTGCCAAAGTCATTCAAAACTCTGATTGTGGAATTCACCACAAAGCTCCTATGTAGTCTGAGCTACACTATGTTTAGATATATAATACACTGAAGCCTGCAACCCCTGTATACACATATGTCACTGATTTCCTTATTCTACTTGTGTCTTCAATGGTCATCTGTAATATATAGAATTATTGATTGGTAGTTGCCAAAAACAGGGTCGTATTCCACCGAAGGGTACCAAGAGTGGTTATTAACAGCCACCGATATGCAATTTTAACTCCTATTAGGCTATCCAAATCCCCTATCCCTGTTCAGCCGTGAAGGGGTAGAAGAGCCACCGGGGAGCAATGCATACCATGATTTCATCACTCTCCGGCCCTTGTTCTCTACCAGATCTTTAAAACTTCATGTATACCCAGTGTTGGGATGGAAAGGTCCCTGCATGGTAATGGACCTGTACCCCTGCCATGAGTGCCCACCTTTGTGCTTAACTCAACCCTTGTCCTACACCTGTTTTATGTAAAGTGCTGCGTAGTGTAGGAGTTGTGATTCTGCACTGGTTGTGTTGGTGCCTGGGAAGAGTTCAGTACACTGATAGGGCAGTGCGCTCATGGTGCGTGCATGTGCTGGTTGTATGTATACCTGCGAAGCGTAGGTTACATGAGAGATGTAGTACTGTGCAGTGCATGCATGGTGAATGCATGTACTGGGTGTATGTGAACCTGCGAGAAGTACAATAAATGAAGGTTGTAGTGTTGTGCAGCGCACATGGTGAATGTGTGTGCTGGGCTGGCTGTATGTGGGCTTGCAAGTGGCACAATTCATAAAGGCTACAATACTGAACAGTGAACGCAGAGGGAATATATGTACTGAAAGTATGTGTTCAAACCACATACAGTAAAGGGGACCCACGGGCAGTTTAATGACCAGCTCTGAGTACATGCCCACCTAACATTAATCACAAGAGAGTATCAGAGGTATCGACCACGTTACACCTCTAGACAGGTTATAAGTTCACCCTGTCTTGGCTATTTTTTAATATTGGTGCTAGGAGTTATACCCTATTAAATTATTTTTTGCTCCTTAAAACCAATTTTATTCACTTTTCTTTATTTGTCCTGGTTTTCCTTGCACTGCACATCACACCTGTTTTAACCCTGTCAGTTACTTTACCAACACATATGGTTTTAACCATAACACCAACACTTACTAACTAACAGGAAGGCCAACCCCTTTCTGCTAGAACACCAAGATCTGTTATAGTGTTGGTCCTCGGAGCCCCAAATGATGAAGGGCGGTTCCGAGTGGTGACTGATGGGAGCCAGAGACCAGACACTGATCTTGATCTGGCATGTTTTATAGCACTCGCCCCTTAGTCATATGGCCAGTGGGAGCGCTATACCTTCTCTGTCTTTGATATTTAGCCTGTCTCACTCTTGACCCTCTGATACTCTCTTGTGATTACTGAAAGTATGTGTACCTGGAGTGGCACAATACATGGAATTAACAGTGCTGGACAATGTGTAGGTACAACCAATAGTATAAATGTGCCAGTAATAACACAGTTCATGGAGGACCCTCGGTTCCATTGGGAAGCCCAGGCATGTCTGGTAAAGACATGAGGAGACACAGGAATCCCCCAGACTGATTTTTATATTACTGCATTCCTGGGAGCTGGTTGGGACACACTGGATCAGGGAGAGCAAGGCTCCCCAATACACTTCAAAGGGTGCTCTTTTATTCATTGAGAGATTACAAGGAAAGGGACGGGACACATCTCAGGAAGGAGATGGGGCTGATGAGGGAATCCTAAAGAGTAGGGCTGGGAGCCAGGGATTACACTTTTGATGCACATATAAGTGTGGCTGACATCCAGGTGTCAACTCTAGTCACTCTCAAGGCCTGTGTTGGTCGACTATCAGCTTTAGCGTCGGTCTTGTTGTAACAGACGGCTTTTCAAAAGGAAGAGGAAGGCGGAGAAGTATATACTTCCAAAGAAGAACCCACCCAAACTCACATTTTGTGTCTGAAAATTGACTATAAGTAGGGAAGGATGAGATCCCGAAATGTTTTATCTGCCAAACAGCCAGATAAGCTGTGTGAGGAGCGGATGCTTCTCAAGACTTCTGCCTGTGACCAGGACTGGGGTCTAAAGCCTCCTAGTCTTGTTGCTGGGTGAGGGGACATCACCCAGGGAGACCAAGACCACCTGCTCTGAAGCCTGGAGCACCAGCGCCTGCCTGCTTGCCAAACCCAATGTGAACAGTGAGGAAGAGGAGAAAATTGGAGGGCGTGACGTCCAGTTGGGAGCCCTGTTGAGTGGACTTCTGATGTGAGGAGGCTTCCTCTGCACCAATAGGGCCATTGCCCATGTACAGATTCAAGTTGGTGACCCCCGTATGTCAGATGAAGGCTGCTGTGAAGATGGTCATGAGCAGAGTGCAATGCTGGGAGAGTAAAGCCTATTCAACATTGTTGCGGTGACCCCGTATGGAAGGAGGGGCTGCCATGGCAGATACTGCCAGATAACGAGGGCCGAAATCTGTGTGGAACCTTAGCGGTGATCTCGCATGCCAGGAGTGGCCGCTGTGGTACGAACTCCTGTGTGGTGAGGGCCAGTTCCTTAGTTGGTAGAGTTGCGACAACCCTGTATACCAGAAGGGGATGATGGTGTCAAGAGCGCTGTGAGGATCGGACTGCCACCCGAGAACTGTCAAACCGTCTTACCTATAGGTCGTGGGGAAGCTATCTTTTATTACAGCTAAGTTGTTACATGACAGTGCTGCTGACAGAATCAGAAAACCATGTGAAAGGCAAAAAAACAAACAGCTGCCCCTTACTCAATTATAAGGACTATCTTTTTAGACCATTTTCTGCATTGAGAATCCACAGTCCTTCGTAATTTATGGTAAAGTGTTCATTGTAAAATCTAAAGTTCAACGCAAGAGAGCAAGATTCTTTCTGCAGGCCTCCTACACATCCTAAAAACAAAAGTAACTTTGATATTTGCTTACTTTAAATTGCTTGAGGGTATTCGTTTGCAAGATTTTACAAGCTACTAATAGATATATTTACTTTCATAGAGTAGATTCTACAAATAGTAGTAATCTGCAACCTAAAGATCTCTAACTAAAAAAAAGCAAGAAACCAAGGTTATAATGGACATTGAATATGGGGTGGACATATATTATAATAAATAAAATGCTGGTGTATGTAAAAAGGATATACCGCAAGACACTTTGGAGCATTGAACTGTGTCTGGAGGAGGAGCTGCTGCTAAACCTTTCTTGGGTCTGCCCGTGGAACCTTTCTTGGGTCTGCTTACTGCTTACTGCTTGCCGGACCCGCTTCGCGGATCCCGCTTCGCAGTGCGAGGAGATTGTTGCCTCACCCAGGGGCGGAGCGTTAGGGGCAAGAACTGCAGCAGGGCTGCGAGTTGCGAAGCGGGGACTCCATATCACAGGAGTCCCTGCATTGATTGACCATCTGCACACCTGGTCCGCCCTCCCTGCTGACACGCCCCCGGCCCTCTCCTCGCCCTTTATTACAGGATCAGCATACCGCTGCGCGGGAGCGTCCTGGGAGAAGCCCGGGACAAGGGCGGGCCGTCTGTGGCCGTCAGGGGCTGCAGGAGGCTGGGCCGGGCCCATTCTCTGTCACCTGTTATCTGCGAACTGGCGTCATCCACTGGACAAATTCATGTAAGCTGGAGCGAGTTGTTATATCCGGTAGCCTTGTTGATTGACTTTGTTATTAAGTTATTCTTCCACTCACAGTGTTGTAATTTACCCTTGTGCTGTAAGGACCGTTGGCATGTCTTCAACCGCCACGATTTCACCACCGAATCCTCTCCCGTCCTCGGTTGGGGTTGCAATCCTGGGCCCTCTTGACAAGTATTTCACTAGGGCTGCCTGTGACATCGACAGAGAGATTGCCCTAGCTGAGAGACGAGCTGAACGCAGGCAGTCTATCGAATTTCTTAAACTTCCCCTAGAGAAACGGGCACCCCCTGGCTTTCTGGCATTGGTTCCCTCATCTCCACCGCTAACCGTGCCAGATCCAGGGGAAAAGCCCCAGGTCTCACCACTGTCGCCCAGTTTGGTTAGGGTGGCAGGTACATTGGGTCTTGAATCTGAGACCGGGACTGAGCTATTGTACACAGTCTTAACCGACCTACCTTCCCCCATGCCTATAGCTACAATTATTCCATCCACTGACGAGGAATTTCCTGCCTCACAAGGTGTTTTAATCCATGCAGCACCTAAAAATCACCATACTAAAAGAAAAAGGAATATCAGCCCTCGAAAAAGTTATCATCCCAAACATCCCAGGAAAGTCAGGAAACTTGGCCTAGTGACGGGAACCTCGAATAAACCTAAAGGGGCAGGTCTAGGGGGGGCTCAGGCTGTTAAGGTTGTGACGCCAACTGGCGGCCCACCAAGTAATTCAACTGATATTTTGGCGACGGAGTCTGCCGATATTACTTGCTCAGATCCATCCCTACTCGTGCAGATAGAGAAACTGATGAAAGCCCTACTGACTCCCATTGTTGAACGAGTTAAAAGGCTAGCGGACCGTCTGGATAGCTTCGAACAAGCCACCTTAGGCAACTTTTTTTCAACAAAATCCCTAATTAAAACACACTCTAGGACCGGGACCAGTAGCATAGGGGGGGCCCATGCGGCTACAACTACCGCTATTACCCTACAAGATTCTCCTAATATAAGGGGGCTGTCTAGCGGGGAAGCTGCCCTAGAGTCTCTTCCTCCGGCCGCTGACACTGCCAAAGGGGGCCTTCGATCCTCAGGTCAATCTCAAAAGACTAACCCCCACCCCTCGGACCATTCTCGGGTAAATACATCCCAACACAAGGAGCGCATAGTCAGTAAGGCTACGGTCACAACCGTTAGATCTACACCTGGGAACCCGGGAACTAATAATTGTATCAACCATATCCCGTTAGTCCAATCCACACTGACTTGTCCCGTCGTTCTCCCCTCAAGCCAGTTCGACTCAGCTCCTCCCAAATTACCCCGTAGAATTACTCCCATGAATCTGCCTCCAGACTGTTACCCCTTTGTTGCCATTCTTACCAACGTACCACCGTTGTTGGTTGGGCAGCAAGAATCCTTCCAGATGCTAAAAAATAAAACCATGCACTGGTTAAGGACTAACAGACCACTGCCCAGGGAAGTCGACGGGCTGATTCTTGGGGTCAGAAGGGTAGGTTGGGTAGGCAGTAGTCACAAGAGCTTTGAGGGGGACTGCGTGGTTGTAAATTTTAAGGATCCCAGGGTTGCTCAGTTGATTTCTAACCAGAATCTAGGAACTAGTAGTGCTGGTATTGGAGTAGTTGATCTGACCTATTTTTATCCAAGAACAGTGGGCCTACATTTCGGTATAATCCCTGAAGCAAGTTGTTACCATAGTTTTCCAACTCTTGGTTTCGATCCCTTTGCTGTGTCTTATCACCAAAACTCAAGGCTGGGGACTTACGGAAGAACTACAGGTTCTCTTCCAGGGGATCCTCATCAATAGTCATAAGCCCTCGGTTGGATTCCTGCTCCTTGGTGAATATCGCCAACAGTGGGATTCCCACCTCCACTGAGATTGGCCCCCAGCCTCAGGGTGATAGTCCTGGTAGTGGGTCTGAGGGAGGAAGTAGAGTAATTTGCTCACCTCCCGAGGGAGGGCAGGATACCAGCCTTGTTCTGTATGCCGAGCCATCTACGGCAGAGCCTGTCATAAAGGTCCTTAGTTGGAATGTTGCTGGGATTGCGAGGAAGTTGGCTCTTCCGGATTGGAATATATTAGTGGAGGGTTTCTCCATCTGTATCTTCCAAGAAACCTGGAGTATGGAACCGTGCCATAAGGTAGGATACTCATCATTCTTTTTGCCAGCAATTCCTTCCCCTCTGGGAAAGGTCGCCCCTCTGGAGGTCTCCTTATTTGGGTCGATATCTCTCTTGGTTGTCAGGTCGCCCAGCGCGTGACCGATTCACTCGACCTTTTGAGCATATCACTTACAGGACCCAAGAGAGGGCCAGCCCTTAACATTTTTAACATCTATGTTAGGGTTTCAAAGGGAGGCTTGTTGTCCCCTATTGTGTCTGAATTAGAATCCCGGTTAAGAGGGGGCCAAGACAGTTCCCATGTTCTAGTCGCAGGTGATTTTAATTGTATGTTTGAGCCTCTTGGGCTGGAGGATTCACTAGGGACTGCTGAGGATGACACCAGAAGAGGGATACCAGTTTTAACCATACCCCCTATCAGAAGGTGGTCCCAGGTGGCTGTCCAAATCTATTCCCTAACCCTGGAATTCGATCTTAGGGCGGTGAATGGCAGGAAGTCTTTGGATTCCTCCGGAGCACATACCTATAACAGGGTGGGTCACACGTCCAGAATAGATTATATCCTTCTTGATGCTAACTCTTGGGACCACTTGTTGGATATGGAGGTACTCCCTACAGTAGAAAGCGACCATAATCTGCTTTCCCTTGTCCTGCGTCCCTTTTGGACGGAGCATTTAGGAGTAGACGCGACCTCCCTAGCATCTGTGCATCAGGAGCTTTACCCCTCTAATTGTGGCAGGCGTCTAAAATGGGGTAATATCGTTATGGACCAAGAGAAAGTCTTATCCATCTCAACACTCTTGACCTCTGCCCAGTCCAGGCTAGCTGACCCCTCATTACATCCAGAGGAAGTAACGTCACTCTTTTGTGCTACCACCGAGCCCCTGAGCGAACTCTTTATCTTCCTAACATGGGTTCCCGTGTTGGAAAGCCCAAACCTAGGCAGAACCCTTACGCATGGTACACAAGAAAATGTAGGGAGATGAAAAGTCTTTTAATTTGCGCAGTGAAAAGTAGGTCATTGGGCGACATACGACTGGCTAGGAAATACTACTCACTGACTGTGACTGCAGCAAAGAAGGAATGGGAGGATTGCTTCTGGGAGGATCTGAGGAAAGCAAGTTTGAATAGGGATGCAAGAGGTTTTTGGACCCTTTTAAGAACCAGAGATAGGCCAGATAGTACGCTGATGACGTGTAATATACCCCCACAGAGCTGGGTTAACCCCTTTTCATTACTATACACTGCAAGTGATCGATCTACTACCAATGCACCCCCACAGGAATTCTCATAACTGGACTAGAGACCGATCCCTTTACTGAGAGAGAGGTGTTGGACACAATTAAAACCCTGGTTCCGCTAAAAGCAGCGGGCCTGACTGGATACCTGGTGATGTAATACGGGCAAGCCCGAAGGAGTGGGGGACTCTCATATCCTCTCTGTTAAATGCCATCAACGAGGGCGCGCCTATACCTGAATCCTGGAAGGGGGCAGAGGTTGTCCCGATATACAAGAAGGGGTGTCGGGACAACCCTGCCAATTACCGGCCAATAAGTTTAATTGACTCCACCTAAAAACTAGTGGGGAAGGTGATATTGAGAAGGATGCTTGAATGGATGGACGACAATAACATTCTGTTGGACCTCCAAGCCGGGTTTCGATATGGTACCGGGACCATCAAGCAGGCCTTCAGATTAACTCTTCTCCACTGGAAGGTGGTGGTGCTGGGTGGGGGCAGTCTATCCCTGGCCTTCATAGATTTAAAAACCGCTTTCGATCTGGTTCCCAGAGAGAAACTATGGAAGGTCTTGGTGGATCTAGGGTTGCCCTCTTACATTCTTTCCCTGCTGCTAAAACTTCACGATGGTAATTTTGCACAGGTGCGCTGGGGCACTAAGGGTGAAAAAACAGAAAGAATTCCTGTAGGTAGGGGAGTCCGACAAGGATGTGTCCTGGCGCCCACTCTGTTTTCGCTTTACGTAAACGGAGTGGTTCAACATTTACTTGGCACTCCCTCGGATGCTCCCTCCTTGGCAGGCAAACTGATCCCCACCTTGCTCTTTGCGGATGACACTCTCCTCATTTCAAAGTCCCCTATGGGTCTGCAAAGCCTTTTAAATAGCTTCCATGAGTTTTGTCTATCAAGAGGGTTAGAAATTAACACCGACAAAACTAAATTTTTGGTTATGAACCCCCCTAGGAAGCTCGGCAGACTCCCGACCTTGAACTCAGAGCCACTGGAGAGAGTTTCCGAGTTTGATTATTTGGGTATCCGCCTCAATGACTCCCTCTCCTGGAAAGCCCATATCTACAAAATGCTACTGGGTCACAAAAGGGTAGGAGGAGCTCTCCTTAAGAAACAACGCTCCTCATCTTGTAAACCCATTGCCCCAGTGGTGGATATATATAAAGCAAGAGGGGTCAGTGCTGCATTGTATGGGGCAGAATTGTGGGGTACTTGCAACTTGGATCCAATAGTCAAATCGGAGAATATGTTTCTGAAAGACCTGATGGCACTGCCACGAAGTACTCCAACTGTACCAGTGCTACTGGATCTAGGCTGTAGACCCATTGGGGATCAAGCTAAACTTCGCCCACTGCTTTTGTGGACAAGGTTATGGCGGGTGCCCGAACTAGCCCTTCTATGCGGGGGCTCTGTCTGAGGTCATGGACACGGCAGGGTGGTCGAGGATTAAATGGTTGAGGGATGTCAAAAGATTATTAACGGAGATTGGGTTACCGGATGCTTGGTCTACAAAATCTGCCCCACCCAAGGCCACTATTAAAAAATTGTATTGGGATTGGGTCTCTGCGAAGTTACATCAAGACTCACGCCATCCCAACACAACAGTGGCTTTTGTGAGAATTAAGGATGTGGTGGCATACGAACCCTATCTAGACGTTATTACTATCCCGTTTGACCGCACTCTGTATTTTAAGTTCCGTGTGGGGACTTTACCAGTAGGGGAGTTAGGCGTCCGCTGGAAGGGGTCCCAGCAAATTTCGCCCTTTTGTGCATCATGTCCAACTCGCGTAGAGTCAGTTGCCCATATTTTTTTTGAATGCCCAGACTATCGTGGCCCGCGATCCCGTTGGCTTAAACCGCTTTGTAGATTGCTGGGCATTCGCCACTGTTTAGTAGCAATGCGTATTTTAATGACTGACACAACCCCCGTGATTGTATGTGCTGTTTCAAAATTTTTAAAATGGGTTTGGTTGATTCGTAATAGAAGGCTTTCTGTCTCAATTTAATCCTTGTTTTAACTCGTCTAATAACTATTGTATCTGTTTTTATGTACCTGTGTATAATAGATTGTATGATATTTTTTTTTAAATTGCTGGTTTGTATTGCTTTTATGGTATTTGTATACCGAAATAAAGCCTATCAATCAATCAATCAAAAACAAAAGTAACTTTGATATTTGCTTACTTTAAATTGCATGAGGGTATTCGTTTGCAAGATTTTACAAGCTACTGATATATTTACTTTCATAGAGTAGATTCTACAAATAGTAGTAATCTGCAACCTAAAGATCTCTAACTAAAAAAAAGCAAGAAACCAAAGTTATAATGGACATTGGATATGGGGTGGACATATATTATAATAAATAAAATGCTGGTGTATGTAAAAAGGATATACCGCAAGACACCTCGTAGATCTCTGACCTTATGGAACAGCTCAGTCTTGAGCCTCGAACTTCTGTTTGGTTATGGATCTTCTTGGTGACTTGCAGTATCCTAATAATGTATGAAAGGGAGTATTTTATCCCTCGTATCTTTTGCCAATTCCAATTAAAGGCACCTCACCCCAACACATTGATATGCCTCTGGCTGCACTGAATGCATTGTTATGGATGGCTACTATAATGCAATGTTTTTGGTGCTAAGCTAACAGTATTTGCAGCCACCAAGCTATTTTGCATGCCTCTGAGTCGCACACCCCACCTCCATACAAAATATTCTGACAGGCTGGTTTGAAGTATGCAGCGCCACTCATTTGTTAGGTATAAGAGAGATATTGAGGCATGTAACATGTATACTATATAAAGGTGAATTGCACCTTCTCAGATGTATCAAAAGTCAATTCAGGCTCATTGCCCTTTACGATCTTGGACTTAGATGAGTGTAAACAAATGGCACTACTTGACTATTAAATGCATAGCAGCCCTACTGAAAACTTCTTGTTGCTTCCTGCTGAAAGTACAGCAGCCCTGACAAATAGTCCTCGTTCTTTCTTTTAAAAGTCTAGAAAGCTTAGCTAGTTGTGTTGCTTTCACCCCTTTTACAGTACAACAGCCATAGTGAATAGTTTTCTAGCATCCCTGTTCAAAAGTAATGGTTGCTTTTTGCACTTCCGTAAATGCAGGTTATGACAGTTTAGGAGGGTTATGGGTAATTCTTCCTGTAAATCAACTCATCCCTGTTGTAATGAGGCTGCCAACAAGTGTCACTACAGTTTTCACAACACAAAATGGCCAAACGATACAACACAACTACTCACTAAAACTTTCACTGTGAAAAGATTGACTGTTTGGCTTTGTCAGTTCCCGTTAAAGATTGATTAAGAGTGGTGGCGTGGCTTAGCCCGCTGCAAAATGGCCGTACCTTGAGTGGGCTCTGCCGGCCAAGCCAAAAATCTGTTGAAGATCCAGCAGTTACATCACGTATTGCTACCTGGAACCCCGCCATCGTCACTCACCTGACCCTGAGGCGCAGTTTGGTCCGACTCCTGCAGTCCTACGGCATCACTGTGCTGAGTTCTGCCGCCACGTGTGTTCTACGCTGACTCTGCGGCCTGCGCAGATGGCCCGGCTTCCCCAGAACTGCTTGCTGGCCGCCCCCGGGCTCTAGACACCTGCCCTGCACTTTGCCTCTGCTTCTCCTTCACTGGAGCTGTTAAGTGCCATGGCTGCAAGGGCGCTCTGTGGCGGGGCTGGGAGCGCGCGAGTCGCACCGCCCAGCCCGGCCTGCTCACACGCGGGTGCCACACTTCAGATTTCTGTGCCCGCCACCCGGACCTTCCCCCTTCGGACCTGCCTGACGACGTGGATGGCACGCTCTCCGCTGCGTGCTGCCCCCTCCCGCCGCGGCTACCCGGCATCCTGAGGCATCCTTCTGCGGCCGCCGTGTCAGCCTTCTGATCACTATGACCCCGGCTTTCCAGTGAACTGTTCGCCGCAGGGGGTTGTCTGAGTGGGGCCGCACACACATCGGGTGCCCTGCCCTGAGACTCCCTGCCTGCCGCTCACCGCTGCTGCTTCTGGGTGCCATCTGCCACACTCTACGCCTGCCTGCCCCTCCTGCCGGGCCTCCGTCTGCCTGTTTGCGGCTGTTGTGACTTGCCTGCAGCTTGCTCCTTGCTGCCAGCGGTAAGTGCACCCACTACGGGGAGTGCCGCGGCTGGGTTGAGGGCGTGCACGCCTTATCACGGGGCCCTGCTCCTAACTGCCGACACTGACTATACTACATCGACCTGAGGTCTGGTGGTTCTAGCCCGTGTGGTGGGCCGCGCGCCCTCTGTGCATCCCTGCTTCCCCGCGGCTGCTCCCCCACTACGGTCACCTGGACTGGTGCCGCTTTGGTCGCTCCCTGCTGGGTGGTGCAGGGCCTGGCCGGCGGTTCACCCCTTTGGGCCTGGCCTGCCAGCATGGGGGCACTCCTCTCTGGACTCCTCGCCTGACTGAACCAGAGGTCCCGGTGGGTGCCTTTTGCGGCGAGGGTGGCTGGCGGGTGCACAGCCCATCTCTGCTCCCTGGATCCAGGCACCTCATCTAGCACTGCCCTCTTGAACCGCTTCTTCTTACCTGGGTCAGCTCCCTCATGGCTTTGGGCACTGCCTTTCCACCATCCAGTTGAGTCCTCTGTCCACTCTCTTCTCTGCCGGTGCCCGACATGGGTAAGACTGACCCCAAGCAACCCAGGCTCACATTTGATCAGCGCCCACAGGAGGACGACCTCAAATCCATTATGTTGGAGGTTAAATCCGCGGTCTCTGGTATAGCTGCCCAGTTGGAACAATTGTCTTCTCGCCTGGATGTGGTCAAGACTCGGGTGGACTCCCACAACAATCACTTGCTGCATGTCGAGTCGAGGGTCTCTGATGTTGAGGACACCGCCACTCAGGATCGACAAAAACTCCTTCAAATGGACAACATCATTGAACTAATACGCACCAAAAACGAGGATTTGGAGGCACTCTCCCGCAGGAGCAACCTCGGCATCACGGGGGTGCCCGAGTCCACCAATATCTCGCGGATGGAGGACTTTGTGGAACAACTTGTGCGTGAACTGTTTGGCGACGTGCTTTCTCTGGTCTTTATTGTGTAGAGAGCGCACCGCTCCCTCGCCCAGGCCCCAGATTGCCAGCTCGCCTGATTAATAATAATAAATAATAATATCCACATTTGTAAAGCGCACAATCACCCGTTAGGGTCTCTAGGCGCTGGGGGCCGTCGGGAAGATTAAGCAAGCTATTGCCCAGAGTCACATGGTGCTGGGCTAATCTGCCGCCGGTGCCGGGGATCGAACCGTGATCCCCAGATTCCGGAGTCAGTCGCCCTGGCCGCGGCGCCACACCTCTTAGCCATATTAATTTCCGGGATCGAGACACAATCCTCCGGGCGGCCTGGGGGAAAGGTGAAATCCGCCACCAGGGCAAATCCTTGTCTTTTTACCCCAATTACACCCTGGCGGTACAGGCTGCCCGCCGCGAGTTCCTGCCTGCGAAGCATATTCTACAAAAACACAATATCTCATACTCACTGGCATATCCGGCTAAGTTACGAGTCACGCAAGGCTCCTAGACTCATCTTCCCGGATCCTAAGGACACCCTCGTCTTCGCCAAGATGCTGAATCAAACTCATCGCTCCACCCCTGCAAATTCTCAAGACTCTGCTACCGGCAACCTAAGTGACAATCACTGACTTTGTCCCCTCCGTGATTTTACCTGCTTGTTTCTTTACACACAGCTGCCTGTTCACTGTCCCAACATGGCCTTCTCTGCACCCTCTAGCTCTATGATGGCTTGCCCCCTATTGTAACGCTTTGGGGCCCGGCACGTCAGTTCCTTTTTTCTTGATACTATCTACCCTGATGTCTGCTGCTTCATCTGGCTTGGCCACCTTGCCTTGTCGGCAGGTGCGTGTGCCGAGCGACGCCATGCCTCTGCGAGATGATTCCCAATTCGGCTATAAACTTTCCTCTTCCAAGTTGTGGTTTCCTGGGGATGTTAGGGGTGGTCGCTCAACCTGTTTGGGGGGTTGGTGTGGGCGGTGGGAGGGGGGCAGTTGGGTGTTTGCGGCGCCCTTCAGAGGCGCACTTGCTTTTATTTGTATGCATTCTGTTAATGTTTCGCAGGTCTCGTGAATCTGTACCACATTTGCTCTGCTGCGTTTTGTTGCATTGTTACTCGCACTCACTGAAGGGCATTTCCTGGTATTACACTCTTAGACATTTCCCATACTAGGTGGGGAGCTTGTGATATTCCTTTCATGCCTAAATATTTGTCACAGCACATTCCTGGTTGTCTTCTTACACCCCCTATGTTGCCATGTTGCTCATCTCTCTTTTTCTCATGTTGCACCTTCACACTCATTTATACGAGGGTACAGGCCCTATTCACTTTGCCCCTTGCCACTATTTCCCATTATATGACTCTATGACAGACACTATCTTTTGGACCTGGAACATGCGTGGTCTCAATGGCCACCGCAAGCCTCGACTAGTCCACACTTATCTCCTCCGGCACAAAGAGGACATCTGTCTTCTCCAGGAGACCCACTTGCTCCCTGCATCCGCCTCCAGACTCCTCTCCTGACCCTGGGAGAATCACACTCCTCTTTTTACTCCAACTACTCCCAGGGGGTATCCATCCTTATACGCAGAGGACTTTATTTGGCAAACGTCCCAGATAATTTCTAACCCTGTCGGGCGCTTTGTCATCCTTCAGGGCTCCCTCCAGGCTCAACCTTTGACAATCGCTGCAATGTACGGCCCCAATAGTGACGACCCAGACTTCTTTGCGCAAGTGTGGCACCACATCTCGTCCCTTGGCCCCGCTTCGCTCCACTGGGGGGGTCTTTAATATAACACTGTCCACGGTACTCGACCGTTCTGTCCCTCATGCCTCCCACCCACTGCGGCACTCCTTAGTTCTATACTCGCTGAGAACTCCCTCTTTGACTCTTGGCGTCGCGTGTGCCCTGAAGCTCGCGAGGGCACTTGCGCCACTGGCACCCGTGTCTGCTGGTTCCGTCTGCATCTCTGGATCATCACTCCAGATGCTTTCTCCTGGCTCACCTCTGTCGATCACATGGCTCCCACACTCTCAGATTACTTGCTGGTCCAGCTTAGTCCCCGTCTCCTCCAATCCCCCCCCGGCACACTTTCTCCTGGAGGGTCCCTCCCAATGCTCTGCGAGACTGTCTTTTGTGATGAGATTCAGACTGCTATCACTAACTACTTCGAGCTCAATGAGGGGTCAGTGGACTCCCCCTCAACGCTCTGGGAGGGTTTAAAAGTTGTCATTCGTTGGGAATGTATTTCTAAACAGTTCGGCGTCCTACTCTCCATTCGCAACACACTTGATAAATTGGAAATAGAAATTAAATCTTTGGACTTCTCCCACGCTCTAGACCCTTTCCCTGACATGCATGCTCAACTCTGTGAGAAACACACCGTATTTGCCAACGAGGCCAATAGAGAGCTCTCGTTCCTCAGTAGGGAGGACCAGGCGCGCTGCTTCGGCGAGGGTGATCGGACTGGTAAAACCCTGACCAACCTCCTCCGTCCGCCTCGTGCTGCATCTATATCACAGCCCTTCAGAATGGTGGCCCAGCTCGGACCACCTCCCCATAGGAAATCAAGGCATGATTTAGAGATTTTTACACGCAACTGTACACGGCGGTATCCAGCTCCCAGCGAGAGGTCCTCGATCAATATTTCAATACCCTTGAACTCCTTTGGCTTGAAAATTACCACAGGGAATTCCTGGACGAGCCCTTTTCTAAAGAAGAAATCCTGGCCGCCATCAATGGTATGCCTGGTGACAAGGCCCGCGGTCTGGACGACTTGCCTGTCTCCTAGAAGACCTTCGCCCCGCTTTTGGTGCCGCACCTGACCGCCATGTACAATGAGTCCTTTGAGAGCAGTCAGTTCCCCCCTTCGCTCCACGAGGCTATGCTCACTCTTATCTCAAGCCGGACAAACCTTCCGAGATTCATATCGCCCCCTGTCCCTTATTATTACGTTTAGTAAAATCTTCATCAAATTGCTTGCTTCGCGCCTTCTCCCTCTCATGCCGCACATTGCCCACCCGGACCAATCCGGTTTTATTCCCAGCCGTGCGACCTCACACAATCTCCAGACCATCTTCTCCGTTCTCCACCAAATTAACCCAGCGCTCCCCGCTGTGGCCGCCCTACTTGATGCCACCAAAGCATTTGATACTTTAGAATAGCCCTTCCTATTTTTCCTCCTTCCCCATCTGGGCTTCAGCCCAGTCTTTATACGCAAAATCCTACTCCTGTATACCCTTCCCACTTCCCGGCTCCAGATCAATGTCCTTATATCTGCTCCTATCCCCATCGGGCCTGGCACCCGTCAGAGGTGCCCGCTTTCCCCTATGCTTTTCACTGTTGCAATAGAACCCCAGGCAGCTACACTCTGACAACATCACACCCAGAGGGGCTTCGTATTTATAGCCTGCGCCCTCTTGTACACGGACGACGTCACTTTATATGTCCGCAACCCTCAGGAAAACCATAGCCCTCTGGTGCGTGAGATTATACAGTTCGGTGCCTACTCAGGTATACAGGTGAACTGGAACAAGTCTGTTCTCTTTTCTCTTACTGACGCCACCACGCCCTTCACCCCGGACTACCGCTTCGTCTCGGCAACAGGCCCTACTCGATATTTAGGCATCTGGCTGAGCAGGGATGTGGACGAACTCTGGAGGACTAACTTCAGTCGTGCCGTGGACTGTCTCGAGTCCGAGATTCCTATGTGGAGCCGGCTTCCCCTGTCGTTAGCCGATCGAATTGCTATTGCCAAGATGTTGTGCTCCCGAAATTTTTATATTTATTCCTGAACGTACCTGTTCCCCTCAATGCCCACTTTTTTCGCAGGGTCCGCTTGCTGCTTATCTCTCTGATCTGGACTGGCAGGCAGCCCAGGTTCGTGTATGACACTCTCACTCTTCTGATGTCGGGTGGAGGCCTTGCCTCTCCTAACTTCAAGCTCTACGCGCTGTGCACAGGCCGGTTTTTTACATCCTACTCCTTTCCAGCCACATGTAGCAAACTCCCATGCACTGAGATTGACACAGTCGACACCCTGCGCTGGGCCTGGGAGGGACTCTGCCATTTTTCTGAGGCTCCTCTGCTCTCGGCGAACACGATGCCAATCGCTCAGCATCCGGCTTTCCCTCCTCTCCAACCCTCCAGAATGGTTAAACACACCACCTGTCTGGGGCTGACTACAGTAGCAGATCTCTACCCTGGGAACACATTCTTCTCTCTCGCTTAAGGTTCTGGTCCTATGGACACTTTACTTTATTATCAACTCAGGGCGATCTGTGGGAGCTACATCCCGTGTTTCCCCAGTCTCCCCCCTCGATGGCTGCTCTTGATTTCCTGTATTTGTCTTTCTCCCCTCGGAAGTTGGTGACCAAACTCTATGCCTTCAAGCTGGCAGCTGCCTCCATCTCCACTGACCGTGCACGTGTGGCCTGGGGCGAGGACCTTGGTGTGGAAATCTCCCAAGCTGATTAGCTTTACTGTTGCAACCAGACTAAGCGATTGTCCCCAAACTACCGCCTGCGCCTCATTCATTTTAAATATTTGCATAGGCCCTACCATACTCCTGTTCAGCTGCACAAGTTGGGACTCATTCCCAGTGATAGATGCCTGCACTGCTCTGCTCCTGCAGCGGATTTCTCCCACCTTGCCTGGCTGTGCCCCAAGGTCTCCGCTTACTGGCGTGAGGTCTGTGCTGCTATCTCTGAGATCACTTCATCGCCAGTCCAGCTCGACCCCCTGCTCTGCCTCTTAGGCTTTCTTAAATTCTGCCCCGACTCCTCCCACAGCTTGATTGCCATGCTGCTTATCCTCGCGCGGCGTAGGGTTTCCATGTGCTGGGGTCGCAAACCTGCACCTAAGTTTGCTCATTGGCTCGAGGATGCATCACGCTGCCAGACCCTATTGTCCGAATTCTGTGACCTTATGCCAGCTAGATCTCACCCACTCAATATATGGAGCCCTCTTGTGTCTTACCTTTTGGTTCGTACCCCCCAAAGCCCAGTTGCCACTCCCGCGTTCCCCGCCGGTGCTCCGCCCACGGCGGCTGCTGGTGTAGGTCAGTAACTGGCCTTTCCCTTCTCTGTACTCCCTTCAGCTTGGCCCGTCCCTTCTCCTGCAGTTTCTGCGCCTCACATCGATTCCTGTTCCCCGTCCTGGTGCGCCTGAAGTATGTCTGTCATGTTGTCGCTTTTGGATGATTTGTAATTTTGGTCAACCTCGTCACATTTGATCGTTTTCATGAGTATGGTGCTCTGATTTGGTGCAAGTAAGTAACCTGTCTATGCAATTTTGTCAATAAAGGTTTTTGAAGAAAAAAAAACAGATTGATTAAGAGATGGGAAGCATCGGTCTATGTTGAAGGATTCACCACCATGTTCTAGAAGTCAGGCGATTCATTCAAATTCACTCCATTGATCGAGTTTTCTAGTTATTGTTTTATAGGGGTATTTCGCTTTTATTTTATTGTTGGTACAAAAGTTATGATCTTCATCTTGAAATATCATATTTGACTTGCAACTGTACTTAACTGTGTGGTAACAAGTGTACTAACTACTAGGCATGTTACTTCCTGTAGGAAGGTGCTTTGTTAAACCGTTTCTGTGCTTGGTTTACAGAGAGAATGTCATCGAGACACTCCATGCACAAATAGAGGAGCTGAAACTGACAGCAGAACTACAGAGAAATCAAATGAAGAAGAAAGAAAAGGAATATGAAGACTCCCTGCTTCAGATCCGAGAGCAGCAGGCAGCAGGTCAGAGGTATAGTTGAAAAAACACATTAAATAGATTTCATGAGTATTCTTTATGCATCTATCTGCATAGAATACATGTTGCTTTGGCAGGTCCCAAGTTCTTCTTAGCATACCTCCTTGTTGTTGGTTTGGCTTAAAGACTAAGTGAAAATCCATTAGTTAGGTGTGATATTAAACACCAATCAAAAAAGGTTAGAAATCTATTTTTTCATTATTTTGTGTAGTATGTGTTCTGTCCAGACTTTGTGAGCTACGTTGACTTGAACTGATCCACAGTTTTATACACCCCTGTACAATATGCAAAAATTCACTGATGCAGTTTGTCGGGCATCCTTCGCCTCTATTGACCATGGTACTTGCCCCAAGGGGGCGTTAAGGGTGGTCAAACCCGGTGCTCAGATTGTTAATATAAGGTTACATTCACACAGGGGGTTCTTCAGAGACCCTTGTGAATCATTGTAGACCCATCTCTAGGCATGACAGACTAACTTGACAATAAATGTTAAGACCAAGGGCTGTGACCTTTTTTTTTTTATCTGTTTATTCCATTGTGTGGAGATGTTATTAGCAGTAATAACTTGGTTTGTAGTGTTTCATACCTCAATTCTGCAATTTCTAAGCATTGTAAATAATAGATGTAATTGCCCAAATAAGCGGTAGTCAGTGGATGAAATGGAAGTCCCCATTGATGGTAGTTCTGCAGTATTAGATTTTTCATAGATTCACATTCACACAGATTTAAGCATGTGAATCTATGAAAGATACCAACACTGGAGAACTTCAGTTTCAGGTAAGTAACTTTCTTCATGTCAGCGGTGAGTGCCTTGTTGAAAGTCGAGGTCTGCTGTCTCCTGCTTGCCTTCATATCTGATTCCAGTTTGAGTAGCAACCATTCATCCCACTCACATATGTGCAGTTGGCATGTGCCCAACTCTTATATACCGTATATTTGTATGAGAAAGTTTTGCTGCACAGCTGATCCCCTGCACTGGTGCAGCACCCTTTTGTAAAGATAGACAATGTGCAAATAAGTACAGTGTGATAAACGTATCCCCCCTTAAGCTTCCTTGCAGTCTATTATTCAGTGGTATTGCTATTCATTCTGATATGTGTCAGATGCTAATGTTTGACATTCCTGGGAGAAATCCTGCTTGACAGTAACAACTGTAAAAAAGCACAAACATTTCCTACAGCCAGGCAGCAGGGGTCATGAAAGACACAAACTAGTGTCCTCCTTCTGTCCCGGCCTCTATAGGCACTGCAGTGTACTTATCCATAAGAAATAAAGTGTAGGTGTCCCTCTACAACTTCCATGGTCAGTATCACAATAAACTGTGCCTTGGGTCAAAACAGTTAATACCAGGGGTGTCATGAATTCCCACTTTAGCATCGTGAGCAGGGGTGGGTGTCACGGACCAGTTCTCTTACGTAATATATTTCAATTGATGTTTACAATACTTTTGAATGTAAGCTGAGATGCAGGTCTCCGAATAGAAGCTCATAAATGTAGTTTAACCCCTTCCATGCGGCCGTGATTCTGCGCCTGTGCTGCAGTTTTATTGAGTGGGTGGGTTCATGACGAACCCCAGCCGTCATCAGCACACGAGCACCGTAGTGCATGACGGCTGGGGTTCGTCATCAGCATGGAAGGGGTTAAGAGAAACAAAAGAACACAAAGGGAGGAAGAAGGTATGGAAAGAAGGTTGATGGATGTAGAGAAGTATGGATGAATGGAGTAAATTGTCTATGCTTATGTGTCTTTCATAAGTTGTGAGACTTTGAAGCACAGTAGTACTTGTTGGTAAACAGACGGAGCTTGCTTGAGCTCCAGATCCCATTCTGTGCCGGATACTGTTTGCAAGAAATTGGGTTGTTGGTTGACTGGGTGTTAGCCCTGGTCTAGCAGCAACTACAGTCCCTGTCAAGGGTAGGCACAAGCAAAACCTAAATTAACCTGTGCTTAACCCTCTGGTAGCTTGGCACAGAGCAGCCAGGCTTAACATAGAGGCATTGTGTAAAGTATTTGTGCAACACTTTACAAAGTGAAAATCCCACACACAAAATACCCCTCACCATGATAAAAGAAATAGACCTTTCTTTATTAAATAAAACAAGACCAAAATGACAAAAATCCAATCAGCTGAGCTGAAGAGATGCAATTTTAATGATTTTAGTGCAAATAGCTCCAAAAAAGCACAAAGCGCCAACTGAATAAGTTGCGCGCCAGACCCAGGACAATGTCACACGTTTCGGCCAATCACGATGGAGCATGGGCTGGCTAGAGGAACTGTTAGGCCCTCTGAACAGAGTACTTTAAATCCAGGTATTGCAGAGCATTGTGAGGCTCTGCGTCGAAGATGTGTTGGGCAGCCAAAGCGTATGTCTTTATCGCGATGGAGCAAGGCTGCGATGCAAGAGCCTGCGTCGTTGTCGAGGATCCTGTCGACCGGTTTGCTATGTGTAGTCCGCTGTTCGATGAGGTGATGCGTAGTCGGGGTAATGCGTCTTTTCCGAGGAGCTGCGATCTGGAGTCTGTCGTCAAGGCTGCCATCAGCAAGGGATGTGAGGGCCTGTGCTGAGGATGCGTCATGCAGGGGCGGTTCCGATGTGGCTGCGAAGGCGATGCAGGTCTTTGCGATGGGTCCTATCCACACAGCAGGGACGATGCATCAGTTCTGCTCAGGTTTGCGCCACGCAGCAGAGGAGATGCATCAAATCTGCGTAATCCACAGAGACTGGCAGAGCATCTTGAGCCCACTTACAAGGGTCCAGGACCGGGGTTGTACCTGGTAGGATAGACTCGCAGAAGGAAGAGCCAGGTGAAGGTGGTTGGAAACCTATTGTATCCCTGAGACTAAAAATGAGGAGGCCAGGCAGCTAACACTTGGAGTCACTCTAGCTTCAAAAGATGCAGATCCAATCCTCTCACCCAGGCAGCTGGTCACCAGGTCAGTACAGCACAGCGGTCATTCAGAGTAGCAGTCTAGCAGAGTGGCAGTCCTTTCAGCAACACAGCAGTCCTCCTCCCCCTAGTAGATTATCCACAGGTCCAGAAGTGTACTGAAGAGTTGTTGTCAGAGGTCCAGTATTTATACCCAGTTGTGCCTTTGAAGTGGGGAGAAGCTTCTAGAGGCATGCATTTGAAGTGCATAGATGAACTGCCTTCCTGGACCTGGTTCCAGACTAACTACAGGGGGGTATACAGACCTTTGTGTGGAGGTAGGACACAGCCTATTTCATTGTAAGTGGGGCTGGGTCCAGCTCTTCCCTCCTATCCTGCCAGTGACGGCCCATCTAGCCACACCTAAGCCCCCTATTGTGTGTGGCTGTCTAGGCGGGATACACAAAACCCAACTGTTAACTATACCCAGTCATATGACCCAGAAACAGGCTGTTGGCACCAACTGGCTGAGGCAAGAAAATGGCAACTTTCTAAAAGTGGCATTTTCAAAATTGTCATTTAAAACCTGACTTCACCATAAGTTAAGATTTTTCATTACAATTCCAGGGACACCAAACATGTTCCCATTTAAAAATTACACTTATACAATGTAATAAGTAAACTCCAATGTTATCCTATTGGAGAGGTAGGCCTTGCAGTAGTGAAAACCAATTTACAGGTTTTGCACCACCAGGATATGTAAAACTTAAAAGTACATGTCTACATTTTAAATACATTGCACCCTGCCATCTGGGCTGTCCAGGTCCTACTACAGAGGTGACTTATATGTATTAAAAAGGACGGTTTGGGCCTGGCAAAACGTTTACTTTGCCAGGTCTAAATAGCAGTTTAAAACTGCACACACAAGCTGCAATAGCAGGCCTGAGACATGTTTAAAGTGCTACTTAAGGGGGGGCGTGGCCAAGATGGCGAAGTGAAAAGACGTGTCGCTCTCCTGCTCCTGCCGACGGCCCCCTTTAAGCACCGGTTTCGGCCGTCCTCGGGTCCGTTGACCCTTGCTAGAGGACGGTCCTAGTCGCAGGGATAGCACGGCCGGCTGGTGTGGTCGAGTGGTAGCCCCAGCGAGTGGTGTCTGGGCGAAACTGAGTGTCCGACCGGGAGCGCACCCCTCCCCCAAGGAGCTGTGAGACGGGGCCTAGCGCTGCCATTCTGGTGTGCGAAGGCCCGGTGGCAAAGACTGAAGCTGTCCTGCCTGTCGGGGGCCGGGCGCTGAAGCAGAGGCTGCCTGCAAGTCGTGGCTGTGCAGGAGCGGATGGAGGGCCGCGAAGGAGGTCGACTGTGGTGCCATCTTGAGAGGCTCCGTAGCGGACGGTGGTGCCGCGCGCGATCGAGGGCCGGGCGGGGGTGCCTGAGCCCTCCCGCATCCGCTGGAAGCGACAGCAAGGGAGAGCCCATCACAGTTGAGCGTCCGGGACTGTCGGCGGCCCACAGGTGAGACGATGCCCTTGGTCGGCGGCAGCCGGGGGAGCCTAATCGCGGCTTACAGCGGTAACACAGCAAAGGTGGCAGGCAGAGAGCGAGCGCAGCCACAGGACCGGAGACAGGCAGCACAGACCTGCGGTGAGGCATGGGGGGCTGGAGGTGGTGACTGACCCCCAGGAGAAGAGCACAGCAGTCCGAGGAGGCGCAGGAAGAGTGCGAGGGCCCCAGCGGCAGGAAGGCCGCGGAGGGATTTGGGCCAGGAGAGGAGGCCCACAGCACGTTGCTCGCCACAGCTGGTCTGGAGTTGGGGGCGAGCCCGTGTGGGGAGGTGACCGGAGCGAGCCCACCATGGAAGAGTAGCGGAGACCGCGTGTGGTGTACAGCGCCGACGGGGAACGCTTGGCCGGTCCTGAGACGCTAGTGAGGACGTTGGGCTACCGGCGACTGCCAGAAGTAGGTGGAAGCGGTTTTGTTATACCGCGGACTTAGTTGGGCGGCCCCTGGACCGTGCCTGATCTGAGGAAAGGAACCCTGGAGACCGGGAGCGAGTGTGTGGCGGGGGACTGCGCTGGGGCCCACTGAAGGAGCGGGCATATTTGAGACCCGGAGTACGGAGCCACAGGGGTGCCACGAGACAGGGTGGTGACCCAGTGTATGCGGTGGAGGACTGCTGAGTGAATGCGATACCGTGGCCCTAGCGACGCTTTGTGAGCGGAGTGTCACAGGAGACAACCAATGAGCCTGTCATAGCCCTCGGGGAGGTGCCTCAGTCGGGGACTCTACAGGACGGAGAGTGTTGGCAACCTGGTGGTGGCAAGTGCCCGGAGGGCGGCCCGGCCTGGCATTTAGGGGGCGGAAGGATACGGACAGAACAGGGGCTCCGCAGCCCGGCGAGACGAGGGCTTGGCGGACTTTCTGCCTGGATATATATCGAATAGGGGCCTCATCTGATGAGTGCGGCAGCGTCGGGGGCGGGCGATGTCCACATCCAGAGGACGCAGGGACAAATCGATGAAAGATCTCTTTGCCAATGTCCAGGAGAGTCAGAAGCAGGACGCCATGACGTCGGCTACGAAACAGGTATCGTCGGAGCATAGGCTGGACTTGGAGCCCATTACTAAGGCCTTCTTGGAGTCCCTGTTCACGTCCCTGAGAGATGATATCCACACGCTGAAAACGGAATTCGCGAGTGAGCTACGGGAGTTTCGCAAGGATGTAGATGGTATCAGAGAGAGGGTGGCGGTGCTCGAGAAAAAGGGTGATAACACGGAGACGGAACTTGCAGCTTTGCAACAAGAAGTCGTCCGGCTCCATGATCAGCAGGTGGATCTCCAGATGCATCTGGAGGATCTTGAAAATCGCTCACGGCGGCATAACATAAGGATTCGTAATGTACCGCTCAATGACGAAACAAGGGACCTGTTCGGCTATGCCAGAGAGCTCTTCAACCATATTTGAGGGTGCCCGCTGGAATCAGAGTTATGTCTGGACAGAGCTCATCGAGTCGGGGCTGTGCGAGCCGCTACTGCACCCCCCCCCCCGACATACTGGTCTGTGAACAAGACTTTTGTACAAAGGAGGAAATTTTGCAGAGGGCCAGGCAGGCGCAGCCAGTGTCGTTTCAGGGGCAATCACCGGTCCTCCTCCAAGACCTCTCAGCGCTCACTCTACAAAGGCGCAGGCTTTTCCGGCCCGTAACGACCCATCTACAGCAGCAGAAAATTCCTTATAGTTGGGGCCACCCATTCCGCTTGGTCTTTCAATTGGAGAATAAACTGTACCAGCTACGTTCTGTCTCTAAGGCCTGCCGATTGCTGGGCATCGAGCAGCCAGCGGAGGACCATGTAGCAGCGAGTCAGGTGACTGATAAGGACGACTCCAAGCCCAGATGGCGTATGCAAGGTGGCGACGGCGGGTGAAGAAACCCTCGGCGGCAGCGATTGCAGAGGGTCAGAGTGCCACGGTCAAGGCGGCTGCCTCGGACGGTGCCCCTCCACAGACTGGCTGATGCCTGTGCAGCATTTAATGTTGCTGGTCTCACTTTCTCTGCTTCATGGCAGGGGTTGTCGGCGGGAGGGGGAGCGGATGTGGTGATGGAGTGTTCCACGAGTTACCCCAGTATACCATGTTTCCGGTCATCCGAGGATGAAGGACAATCTGGACATGTTTCGTCTGTTTCTTTTTTGGGCTTTTGTTGGGGTAGGGTAGTTGGGGGGAGGGTTAGTTTGTTCCAAGTCCACAGAGCTGTGCTGGGAGGGCAGATGCCTAGTGGCTCTTTATGGTGTTTCATAAGTAATGCCTAGCACTGAACTTAAGATTCTTACACTAAATGTCAGGGGGTTAAACAGCCCAGTGAAGCGCAAGGCGGTCCTTTCTTTGCTTGAGCACTCACAGGCCGATATCTGTCTCTTACAGGAGACGCATTTATTGCAGAGAGGCTGTCACCGTCTTAGGTCTCGTAGTTTCCCCTTCCTATTTTTCTCCTCCGATACCACGAAGTCCGCAGGTGTCGCGATTTTGGTGGCCCGGCGATTTCGGGGTAAGGTGTTGCAAAAGGGGGCTGAGATACGGGGGAGGCTATTGACATATAGGTTCTCCCTGGGCGCTTCAGTATTCACTATAGGTTTGGTGTACGCTCCCAATGAGGGTCAGGAGAAATGTTTTCATCTTGCGCTTAGCGAGGCTTCCGATACAACAGATCGTCCTGTCCTACGGGGTGGGGACCTTAATTTAGTTTTTGATAACTCCCTCGATAGGTCCTGTCAACGTACTTCCCAGTCTGGAGCGCTCTCCCCGGAAGGGTTGGCTCGTTTGCGGGAGATCGGTTTGGTGGACCTCTGGCGCTGCTGTCACCCTGTGAATAAGGAATACACCTATTACTCCAATGCACACAAAACATATGCTCGTTTATTACCTACCTGCTTCCACATCACTTCAGGCGCTCACGACAGGGGTCGACATAGGTACTGCATCTCTGCTGGACCATGCACCAGTGACAGTTGTGTTTTCCCTCCCACCGGTCTCGCATGTGACGCGGAGCTGGAGGCTGCGGGAACCGTTGCTACATCGTAAGGAGGTGGTCACACATCTACGGGTGGTCATATCTGACTATCTTGAGCATAATAGCAACACCGACACCACACTGGCGACACAATGGGCAGCGTTAAAGGCAGTGTTGGTGGGGGAGCTTATCGCGATTTCTGCGGCAGACAATGTCGAACACGCGCGTAAAAGGGAGGAGCTTACACTTCAGACGAGGGAGCTAGAACAAATACACCAGCGGACGGGGGCCCCATGGGTTTGGAAGCAACTTAAGTCTATGCAGCACCAGTTGGCGGCGTTGGACCAGGATCGGGCGGAGTATGCTGCCTTGCAGTTGACACATACATTTTATACTGGGGGTGATCGCTGTGAGCGCCTGCTAGGTAATAAGCTGCGCGAGGTGCGACAGAGTCAGAATGTGCAGGAGATTCGCACGCAGGGGGGGAGGTCGAGTCACAGAGGATGCTGCTATAGCCTCCGCTTTTAGCAATTTTTATGCCGCCGTTTATGCTGGGTCCTTCATTGAGTCACAGATAGGGGAATCCTTTCTTGCTTCCATTCTTCTCCCCGCTCTTACGAAAGAGCAGGCGGACATCTTAGATCGTGATATAAGACCAGGAGAGGTCATCACGCCCATTTCCCGTCTTAAGCTAGCTAAGGCGCCTGGGCGGGACGGCTTCCCAGCAAGTTTTTATACGACATTTTGTGCGCAAGTGGCCCCTCTCTTGCCATCCCTTTTTAATTCATTTACGAAGCCGGGAGCGATCCCCAGAGATCTGCTGGATGCCACTATTTCCGTCATCCCTAAACCGGGGAAAGACAGATCGCATTGTGGGGCGTACCGTCCTATTTTGCTTCTTAACGTTGACCTTAAGCTCTGTACCGGCATTCTAGTGGCTCGGCTTGCGCCATTTATGAGTGGTCTGATTGACCCGGACCAGGCCGGGTTCATCCCGGAACTCCAAACTGCAGACAATATCAAGAGGGCCCTGCACTTGATAGAGAAGGCCACACGTACGATCGGAGAATTTATGATGCTGGCGATCGATGCCGAAAAGGCCTTTGATCGGGTCCACTGGCCATACCTGGAATGAATTCTAGCGAAGGCGGGCATGGGGAGAAATTTTGCACTTTTATTATGAACTGCTACACGTTCCCAACCACGATGGTCCAGGTCAATGGTTGTACCTCTCCCCGGTTTTCTATTGAACAGGGTACGAGACAGGGGTGCCCGTTGTCGCCCCTGCTTTTTGCCCTCTACATGGAGCCGCTGGTGCAGAGGCTGCGGCTGGATCCGAAGGTGCAGGGGATTAAATTCGGTGGGTACACTCACACGATAAACTTGTACTTATCCCAGCCCAGGGAATCCTTGTCGGCATGTTTTACATCCCTTGAGGAGTTCGGGCAAGCGGCGGGCTTTAAGGTCAATATGAGCAAGTCCGTGGCCCTAGACCTCTCCTTGGACGGGCCCACGCGGAAATTTTTGCAGGAGTCCTTTCCTTTCCACTGGTCGACTGAAGCAATCCCGTACTTGGGGATTCAGTTGGCTGCTACTCTCCCTGACACGGTTCTGATTAACTATGCGCAACTGCAGCAGAAGATTAGGCGGGAGCTAGGTAGATGGCGACATTTCCCCCTTTCGTGGCTGGGGAAAGTGGCGGCAGTAAAGATGACGATTCTTCCGCAGATTCTTTATTTATTCCGCACTATTCCACTACAGCCACCGAGAGGCTGGATTCGCCAGACTCAATCGGAACTGGCTCAGTTAATCTGTACTGAATGGTAAAAAAACCTCAGATGAAGCTTAGACTTGCGATGCTCCGATATCTTGAGGCCCGACACTGGGCACTTAACGGCCAGGTGCGATCTTCGGTCGACCGACGGCTGTGGCCCTATGAATACTGGTTAGTCACACGGAAAACCGACAAAAAACTTATCTCTGACCTATATAAAATGCTACAGACTACATACACGCACATATATAGTTCGGGGAAGGCATGATGGGAGAGGGAGCTGGGACGGAGCCTCAGCCATAAAGAATGTGAAGATATTTAATATAGGGCCCGGCATTCCGCATACCATATGGGCTTTACAGACGCACTCACTAAGGTCGCAACCTATTGGTATTATACGCCGGAGAGGCTGCACGAGATTGACCATTCTAGGGAGGCAACATGTTGGCGGGGTTGTGGCACTTTAGTCCACCTGCTTTGGGACTGTGATCGGCTTCAATGCATTGGCCAAGAAGAAACCCCTGCCGACTGACCCGGCTAACTTCCCCTCTACTTAACGCGACTGAGCACTCCGCTGACGCGTTGTCCTAAGGCTCCCGATTGCTGGACTGCCGGGTTAATTTACCTACTTCTCTTTACTTTGCCCAGACTCATTAGGTTGGGCGTATTCGGCTATAGAGGCTTGTACTGTTTAGGCATTATTTATGTCCTGATGATGATCCCCTTGATCTAATATTGGGATCGAAACGTCGTCGACTTTCCTGAGCACCATATACTAAAAACGTATACCATGTGTTATATGCGTATAATGGTGTGAATTGAATTTATGTTATACTACTAATCACAGAAATCTGAAGCTTTTGCCTAAAAGCCCTGTTCTGTTTGTTTGTGATTTTTTCTTCACCATGCCAATTTGTATGTGTTAGGGTACAGGCTTGTTCCCCACTACGAAGAGTTGTTGAAGGTATTTCGTCTGTGATGTTTCCAAAAAGTAAAAGATTGGGACCTCTGTCCGGCTGGACATGTCATAACTAAATATAGTATCCATTGTGTCTATATTGATTGCTGTCTGAATATTGCTTATGCATGGGACCAATGTTGTTTTCAAAAATATGTTCCCCGAGGTCCTGTGCTGACTCGTATGGGCCCCCTTGTTGACCCTCAATTATAAATATGCGGGAGAGACCAGGCACAGAGAGAAAATTGAGACAGCTGTCAGAAAGACCCACAACTGTTTGCATGAGCAACTCACCATATTACGATTATACACTCACTCACTGACTCTCTCTTCTCTTTCACAGTTTTCCACTACTCTCCCTAACTTCTTGACTGCACAGATTGTAATTGATTAGGTAAATAGGGAACCTCTCTTGTAGACTTACCAGAAGTTGTTTTCTCTCACATTCTTTCTTTGATAGATTTGCATGCTTGATTCACACCCCAGTTTACAAAGAAAGGACTCTTTAGGGTCAACATCACCAGTGTAAAGAAGAGGAGAATGTATGTTGAAGAGCCCCACAAGGAGTGCACTTACTGACTCTATTATCATCACATGATGAAAGACTGCAATATTTTCAAAGAATACTTTGCAAAAACCTTAAGTGATCGAGATGGTCGTCTTTTGGGTTTGCTTCATTCAGAGGAATACCCTGATGTTAAAGGTACCAGTGGACTGCATTTCTGAACTTTATTGCAAGATTATTATACCAGATTTCCACAGAAGAAACAAAAGAAACCTGCGCAACTTCTTCTCGATCCACCACAGATTCAAGCACCTCAAGGATCTCATCCACCTCCAACACCAGTACAAACAATCCTATAGGTCTGCCGTGTTGATGAAGATCTTATGATGATGAAGAAGGAGATGTTATAAACTACTGTCCTATAGTTCATTATGAATGGGAAAGTATGTTGTCTCTGTAGCAGGGCATCTGTCTCTGCCTCATCCAGACCTGCCACTAGATGATACTTCTGAATTCTACTCTTTAGTGGAAAGAGCTTCCAAATATTTTAATCTCCTTCTTACAGTCACTGAAACAGACTGCTTTCTATTCTCCTTCAAAGAACATACAAGACAGATTCAAATCTGTTCCAAATATTGACCATTTTTAGAAGGAAGGACTTAAAATCATGCAAGGTCGGTAGTGCAATGGTGCCAGGTTTCGTCAAAACATACCATGCTCTTGAGAACTCTCAACCTTATAAGACATCCTAAAGCTGACTCCATAGTGATGCAAGCTATACAGAAGAGCTCCTACTGTCCTACATCATACTATTACCGCTCTTCCTGATTGTCTGGGTAGAAAAATTGATGGTTTTGGCAAGTGGGTACTACATAGGCTGCAACCTCTGTTAAGGCAGTAAATACTTCAGCCATCCTCAGCCATTATAGAAGACAGATGTGGTCCGATATTTCTTCTTCTGTAGAGTTGATACCAGGTGACAAGAAAGAAGAGACAAAAGCTATCGTAAGAGAGGGAGAGAACATTGGAAGCAATTATTGACAGCTTGGTGGATGTAGCAATGACAGGGTTTTCGCAAATAGCGGGAACTACAGTTCTCAGGCACCAGGATTGGCTAATATGCTCTTCCTTTCTGCCTGAAGTTTACATTTATAGTTCGTTGAAGAAGCCCTATATATGGTAGTACACTGGTTGCGCTTCCTCAATTCAGTCTTCTCGAGGCTAAACTAATTATAGAGGCTTTGGGGGGAAAGGGATCTCGCAGCTGTAGAAGTCCTTATTGATCAGTTCTCCTGACCCCTATCTAAACCTGAGAGAGTCGTGGGAACTCTATCTTAGCACATTAGATGATGATGATTAGGTAGAGAATAAGCTGTCCCCACAGGTGTTGGACATCTCAGCCTGATTATGCCTTATTCAGTTCAAATACCTGTGTAAGTACCATTAGAACGCCTGATGGCCATGGAGCCTGGGTTAGAGCAAGGTCCCTCGACTGTCAATCAATCAAACCTTTGTAGAGCGCACTACTCACCCATGAGAGTCTCAAGGCGCTAAAGTGAGGAGTGGGGGGTGCTGCTACTGCTCGAACAGCCAGGTCTTGAGAAGTCTCTTGAAGGTCAGCAGGTCCCGGGACTGTCGCAGGTGGATGGGGAGGATGTTCCATGGCGGCGAGGTGGGCGAATGATCTGCCGCCGGTTGTTGTTCAGTGGATGTGTGGAACGATGGTGAGGTCAGCGGAGCTGGCGGTTGGGTGTGTAGAAGGTGAGTCGTTTGTTGAGGTATGTTGGTCTGGCGTTGTGGAGTGCTTTGCGAGTGTGGGTGAGGAGCTTTATGGTGATCCTCTTGTTGACGGGGAGCCAGTGCAGTTCACTCAGGTGGGCAGTGATGTGGCTGTCGGGGGGGGGGGTCGCAGACGAGGCATGCAGAGGCATTCTGTATGCGTTGAAGTCCTTTCTGGAGTTTGACCGTGGTTCCCGCATGGAGGGCGTTGCCGTATTCCAGCCTGCTGCCGACAAAGGCTTGGGTGACCGTCCTTCTGGTTCCGGTGGGGATCCATCTGTAGATCTTGCGGAGGGTGTTGAAGCGGGAGGAAGAGACGGCGTTGACTTGCTGGGTCATTGATAGTGATGAGACCAGGATGAACCCCAGGTTGCGTGCGTGATTGGTGGGTTTCGGCGCAGCTCCCAGTGTGGCCGGCCACCAGGAGAAGTCCCAGGCGGAGGGGGTTGAGCCGAGGATGAGGACCTCCGTCTTGTCCGAGTTCAGTTTCAGGCGACTGTTCTCCATCCATTCGGCCACGGTCTTCATTCCTTCGTGAAAGTTGGTTTTGGCGGTGACAGGGTCTTTGGTGAGGGAGAGGATCAGCTGGGTGTCGGAGTATGAGATGATGTTGAGGATGTGCGATCGGACGATGTTGGAGAGCGGTGTCATGTAGACGTTAAAAAGGGTCGGGCTGAGGGATGATCCTTGGGGTACGCCGCAGGCGATCTTAGTGGCTTTGGATCGGAATGGAGTGAGGCGGACTCTCTGGATTCTGCCGGTGAGGAAGGAGGTGATCCAGTCCAGGGCTTTGTCGCGGATCCCTGCGTTGTGGAGGCGTGTGAGTAGGGTGTGGTGGCAGACAGTGTTGGAGCTAGCCAAGAGGTCTAGGAGGATGAAGGCCGCAGTTTCGCTGTTGTCCAGCAAGGTCCTGATGTCGTCGTAGGTGGCAGCGATAAGGGCGGTTTCTGTGCTGTGGTTGCTGCGGAATCCAGATTGGGGCAAGTCCAGGGTGTTGTTCTCTTCGAGGAAGCGGGTCAGTTGCTTGTTGGAGATCTTCTCAATGACTTTCGCCGGGAACAGGAGTAGGGAGATGGGCCAGAAGTTATTGAGGTCCTTTGGTCTGCCTTGGGTTTCTTGAGTAGGGCGTTGATCTCTGTCGGTTTCCAGCTCTCCGGGAAGGTGGTGGTCTCAAAGGAGCTGTTGAAGATCTTCCGGAGTTGGGGTACGATGATGGAGCTCGCTTTGTTGAAGATGTGGTAAGGGCAGGGTCGGACGGTGAACCGGAGTGAATGGTGTTCATGATGTTGATGGTGTCGTCATCGTTGACGTGGTTCCAGGAGAGCAGGAGGCCGGTATGGCTGGGGGGGCGGTGAGTCTAAGGTGTCGGCGGCTGTCGTGTGGGAGGGGGGTCTGGGTGTTAAAGCTGTTGTTGATGTCTGTGATCTTGCAGTAGGAGAAGGTGGCTAAAGAGTCGCAGAGGTCTTGTGACGGCGGGATGTCTTTAGAGCTGGAGCTGGGGTTGGCGAGTTCCTTCATGATGTTGAAGAGCTGTTTGCTGTTGTGCGCGTTGTTGTTGATGCGTTCCTTGAAGGAGGTCCTTTTGGCGTTACGAATGAGTTGGTGGTGCCTGCGGCTGGCGTTTCTGGGGGCTGGGTTGTTGTCCGGTGTCTGTTTGTGGCGCCACTTCTTTTCAAGTCTTCGGCAGGGCTGCTTGGATGCCTGGAGGTTGGTGGTGAACCAGATGGCCCTTATGTCGGTGCATCTGTTTGAGGGTTCCTTGATCGGGGTGAGAGTGTTGGCGCAGTCATCGATCCATTTCCTGAGGTTGCAGGCGGGTGTGTCGGTGTTGGTGTGGTCGGTTGGTGGGTCTTCGTCGAGGGTGGTGATTAGCTGGTCTTCGGTGACCTTGTTCCAGCTGCGGTGGGGGATTCTTTGCGGATGGTTGTGTGTGGTGTGTTTCTCGAAGGAGAAGTGGATGCAGCGGTGGTCGGTCCAGTGGAGTTCGGTGTTGTGGCTGAAGGTGAAGTGGTTGCTGGCAGAAAAGATGGGGTCGAGCGTGTGTCCGGTGGAGTGGGTGTTGTGACGAGCTGTTTGAGTCTGAGGTTGTCGAGGTTGTCCTGCAGGGTGGTGGAATTGCTGTTGTTGGTGTTCTCGAGGTGGAAGATCAGGTCTCCGAGGAAGATGTAGTCTGTGGATGCGAGGGCGTGCGTGCTAATTATATCGGTGATTAAGTCGCAGGACTGTGGTCTGGGTCGGGGGGGAGGGGGCTGTAGACGAGGGTTCCTCAGGGGGGGGTTCATCCAGGTCTCCGTCAGGAAGGCGACGTCCGGGGAGGATGAGTCAAGTAGGTCCCAGAATTCAATGGCATGCCTGTGGACGGAGCGGGCATTGAGTAGTATGCATCTGAGATGGTTACGCCTGCCCTAGTGGGAGGGGCAGGACGTGCAGATGTTTGGTGGCTGGTGAAGCTGCAGCTTAGGCAGGAGAAGGGTCCGTGGGTGAGCATCGGGGTGGCCTGGAAGCAGGTGAATGATCGGCCGGCGTTGAGTTCGTGGAGGATGTTGGCGGCGTAGCGGTGTTTAGCGTTGTGGCGCTCGCGGGGGCCTGTGGGTCGGGCGTGGTCCAGGTGCGGACGGGTGCAGACGGGCTTGCCTAAGACATGCCTTTGGCACACCAGCGGCACAGCTGCGCAGCAGCCGGCCTTAAGAAGGGGAGGGAGGAGCAGCTGGGAGGCGGGTGCGGGGCGAATGGGTGAACGAGGGGGGTGGGGACGGAGCGGCGGGAAGGGGAAGAGGCAAAAATGCCAAAATCAAGAGAGTCACAGAAAAGGAACAAATAAGCAAATAAGGTGAAAAGAACGGCAGACATGCAGAATCAGGCAATTGGGGGAAAAACAGAGACAGAGGACTGGCACAAACTCGCGGTAGCAGAGTGGGTGGGAGCCCGGGCACAATCAGGTGGAGCTGTGCGGCGTGGGGAGCGACCTCCCTGGAAAGGTGGGAATCCAGTTTTGGCACGTACGTCCCCATGAAATGGCAATGCCTCCTCGTGACAACATACTGGTGGAGTTTGTGACATGCTGGGGAGGTGGTCGGAAGGACATTGGTCTTTGATTTTAAGTTAAGGATGTTGGGAAATATGGAGTGCTTGGGACGTCCCCATCACACTCCTATTCTCATTGCTATCGGCCTTTTGATAGCTAAGACCGATTTGGCTTGTCATTGGAGACAATTGGACCTCCTACAGTTGAGGAATGGAGTAAAAGCATGGACTTCTGTGCTGCTATGGACTTTTTTTTTTTACAAACCACGTGGTGTGCGGTAGAATTATGCTATAATATGGACTCCATAATGGGATTGTTCTAACGATTTGTACCTTTGTCTTGGATGTGATCTGTGGCTTCCGTGCAAATTGTAAATATTGCAACGCTGATTGTCTGCCTCATTTCTTTTTTTCTGTTTTGTATTACGTTGTATAATTACATATAAGTAATTAAAAAACAAATTAAAAAAAAATAAAGATGAGTTCTCTTTTTGTAAATATGGTCCTCTATGGGCAAAAGTGCCCTCCTCCAGGCAGACTATTGCTCGATTGATTATCTTCTGCATTGCCTGTTACCAGCCAGTAAACAAACGTTCGGCCTGGTTGGGCCTAAGCACACTCCACTAGAAGTAAGGAGTCACCTGCTGTTTGGGTCAGTAATGTTCCCCTTTCTGAAATCCACAAGGCGTCTTTCTGAAAGTCTTTAGTTACAAACACTAGATACACGGTTCACGAGCTGATGCTTTGGTGGTCCATAAATTATTTATTCTATCCAAAGCTTGCCACACCTATACTGGATTCATTAATTCGAAGCAGTTTTTCTTCTTCACATTAACAACTGTGCAGAGAGTGCAATAACTTAAGCGTTGCTACACGAATGCTCGTGTTTTTTTCAAAACTAGTTTGCCGCTCACTTCAACTGCTGTCTTGAAACTTTCATTATGATCAGTCAAGCGGGGCCAAGAAAAAGGGGGGTCCCAAAACCGTGCCTCAACGCGGTGAGAGGGAGTGGGTAGCTTTAATCGTTAGCTCTGACTAATCTGTTAAAGAACTCTCTATCAGTGATTTTCCTTTAGTGGAGTTATTAGGATTTTCCATCTCCTCCTCCTCCTCTACCGTCTTGATCAGTGGGCCAGCTGAAGCTTTTGTTCTTTTCTTGATTTCATTGTGTTTGTCTTGCTCCTACCCTAACTTGAGTGATGTGGGGGATTTTAATATATGGATTGAGTCCTTCCCCCTTCACAAAACCATTGCTGACTTTATTGATGTTGTGGCATCAGTAGAGCTATATATATAAAAGTATCGGACCCCACATCTTAAAGGCCATACTTTGGATTTAGTTTATGGACCAACTGAATTGTTGGAAGAGGTAGAACCTATCCCGCAGGTTTGGACAGATCGTGGTCTTGTCAAATTTATCTTAAAGCCTCGCCTGAGAAATTTCCCAGGCAACATAGTTCTAGGACAGCTCAGTTTAAGAGGCCTTGGAGTAAACTCTCTATTCCCAAATAATTAGTCGTTTTGAAAGGTGTGAGAGACCCTCTAACTCCTATGCTTTAGAAAGTGCCTATAAGAACTATGTGTAATATGTGGAAACAGCACTGGATTTTATCTTGCCTTTTAACAAATGTTAATGGGAAGCGCACTAGACCTTTTGCCCCATTGTACACCATTGCCTTATCTGAGGCGAAAAGAGCGTGCTAGAAACTTGGTAGATAAATTGGTTGCCTCTCCAAAAGCAAAATTCTATAGTAAACTAATTCTTGCTTATAAGCATTCCTCTAAGGAGCTTTTTAAACTAGTGAGGTCACTTCACCTAGTTCTGTGTCTTCCTCTATTGAGCATTCACAGGAGCTTGCAGATCAGCTCTCTTTATATTTTGAGGGCAAAATAAGGTTCATCTGTGTCTTGCTTGGCTCCTTGGAAAAGGTGTCTACATCGAACTTGGTAGTGGGCTCTGCTACCCCTTTAAGTGGTTGTCTGCTAAAAACTCAGGTTTGTATGCTGATATGGAGGATGCCATTGGAATTTCTCAGTTGGATTATTTTGAAATACTATCCCTGGAACAGTTGACCTCTATTACAGGTACGATTAAGTCCGATTATCACCTGGACCCCATCCCTCCAAAGTTCTGGAAGGAGGAGAGGTCAACATTGGCACAGCCTCTGCTGGAAGTGTACAACAATTCTCTAAGCAATGCCTGGATGCCAACAGAATGGAAACGGATATTAACTTTCCACCTTTTGAAAAAGCTGTAGAGTAATCTGTTCTTGCCAATTTTCATCCCATCTCACTTCTCCCTTCCGAGGTTGAGATCTTGAAGAAAATTGCAGCTTTCAGATTTTTTGGAACAAAAACATATCCTCGAGCAGGTACAGCCTTCCGTCCGGCCCACAGCACTGAATCTGCCTTGATAGCAGTTTTCGATGATTTAATGCGATCAGCTGATAGGGCAGACCCATTAGCTGTAGTTCTTTTGGATATGTTCGCAGCATTTGACAGTTTCCCACCCTATTCTCCTTATCAGTCTTGGGGAGATTGGTATTGGTGGAACAGCCCTTCAGTGGATTATATCTCATCAAGACGATAGATACCAGGCTGTCTATCTCCCTCCCTTCATGTCATCCTTCAGAACTTTGTGCAAAGGGGACCCTCAGGGATCCGCCCTCAGCCCCACCTAGTTTAATATATATATATGTCCATTGGGTGCGCTAATACAAGGTCCCTTGATGCCACTTGTATTAATAATGTGGATGACACTTGATTCATTATTTCCCTGAACAAAACTGGCCATGCCCCGTTAAAAGCATTCCATCATTGTATGGCAATCCTGGCTCCATTCTAATGATCTGAAGTTTAATACTGACAAAACTGAGGTTTTGTAGGTTGCTCCATTTAGGTTGGCTAGACCTCTTCCTTTGACATTCTGGCCTCTTACTGGATGGTATCCCCTCTTTCGAAAAATCTGGGTTTCTGCTTGTGTGAGAATTTGACTTTGAAGTAGGCTAATCACTGGGCCTCTTCCTGTGTTTTAACTCTTGAGGGTTCTCAGGAAAATTGTTCCTCTGCTGCGGTTGGCGGCTCGATGGTTAGTGGTCCATGCTACTATTTTTAGCTTGAGTACTTTATTTCCCTTTTTGTGAGTGCTCCTCAGGCTGTGCTGAATAAATTACGGTATATGCAAAATATGGCGGCCAAGTTGGCTCTGGGACTAGCCTGTCATGCCTTATCTTCTGCAGTGTGTACACTACTGAACTGGCTTTCAATGGCTAGAAGGACTGTTTTTAAATCTCTTGGTATAGTACACCCCGCTATTCGTAATTCTAGTCCGTTTTTACTTGAGGAAATGTTTTAAGATGTACACTCCACATTGGTCCTTTCGCTCAATAGACGCTTTTCTCAGTCCCCAAATTTTGTGTTTGCTGCTTTAGGAGGTAGAACTTTCTCAATGGTGGTGGCGAGGTTATGGAACACTCTGCCCATTACCCTGCGCAAAACTACGATTCATGTGCATTTTAGAAAGGCTTTAAAAACTTGGTTGTATGGTTTATAATACTTGTTCCAAACAGGAATTTTAGGATTGAGCTCATTGATGCTTTTTTATTTTTGTGCTTTTTAGTTCTCACCTGGCATTGCAGCGCAAAGCGCTGCTCGCTGGTCGAGAGATATTGTAAGAGAGTAGATTTGAGAAGGGGACTTGAAGCCCCGCCCCTCATTTCCATTGCCTTGCGTCACCGTTTATGATAAACGGTGGCCAGCCATTGGAAATGGGGTTTTGTAGCCGCTGTCCTTTCTCCCTTTGCTGTCCTTTCTCCCTTTGGTCTGGCCGATCCGGACAGGGTCGTCTGCTTTGCTGCTGTCGCAAAGTCCTGTCTTATCTTTATGTGGCCATGTGTTTCTAATTAGCGTGGAGGAGCGCACTGCCCCGACCTTTCAAAGGAAAAAATCTTGGTTTCGTCAAGATGTTTTTTTCCCTTTGAGAGGTCGGGGGCAGTGCGCGCCTCCACGCTAATTAGAAACACATGGCCCCATAAAGATAAGAGATCAAAGATGAAACCAAAGCTCACCAAGCAGGGCTGCGAAGAACTCTGCTCCTCCTGAGCTCCTGGTGCTTTGTTTCCACCTGGCGCGAAGTGTACTGTATGCTTGTTACTATGAGGTATTTAAATTCCACTCTCGTACCTCCCTTCTCCTTTTGTATAGTATTTTTAACTCAGTGATATGTACACCTCTATCAGATATCTCCCCCCTCCACAGTTGCATTTTTACCCGTGTACTTTTTAAACAAGTATTTCCCATCCCCCTCTTCCTGCTTCACATGATTTTTACTCCGAGGTAAATAAACGCATTATCACACCCCACCCTTTTCCTCCAGAGCAGGCCAGGCAGACCGTGCCCTGGTAGCTGACCGCCCCACCCACCTCTCTCCGTGAACTTGACGAGGCCGCAGGAGCGTCTTCCTCCATGCGCGGCTGCAGCGCGCTCACTCCGGCGGGCTGCTTAACATTTTTACAGCCCTCTGCATTATTAACGCCCAGTGACTGACTTAATTGAAGAGGGAGCAGCGCTGGTGCATCAGTGAACAAAAGCTAATGCAGTGCCAGGGGTGCCTGGCGAGGCAGCCGGGCGGCGGATGAATAAAGCATGTGTAGACGGTGTGAGGTGGTGAGGTGTCGGAGCTGCCCCGGGCCCGGTCTGACCTGGAGGGTGCCACCGCCCACGCTTTCGAGGGGTTTAGCTGTAAGCGGCCAATTTGCGATCAAAGGAGTAGCTATGATGTGGTGAAACAGGTGCAGTGTTGGCATTGGGGCCCAGTGGTTTCGGTGGGCTCACAGCCATCCTATTATAGCTATTACCAGCTAACCTAGGGATGGCTTTGCTATTCACTAACATACGGCAGAGGCCCCAGTCCCCTATTTTCGCTATGCAGAGAGCTCTGCTCACGTACACCCATGTTTTAGTAGTAAATGGGGCAGCAACAAGGTAGAGTGGCATGCAAATGGGGACTTTGTACAATCATGTTGGGGGGTTTTAACTAAATTTAAGGCGGAGTTTAAGGATGCACTGGTTTCTGCATACACCAACCCACAAGAGTAACCCCATTGCTATTCAAACAAGCATTTGCAATGCAATAGGTCTTGCAGTTACACGAGTTTAAGCTATTGGCATTGTAAATGACAATGCCTTTTATTTATGTTTTTAAAACAAAAATAAAAGGCATTGTAATTTGCAATGTCAGTAGCTCAAACTCGCATAAATGTGAGACCTATTGCATTGCAAATGCTTTTTAGGGTTAGGCTGATGTAGCATCTGGTTTCTCTCTCAGCGCCAGGACAGCTTTTCAGTATTTGTGCACGTATAAACTCTTAACATAATACAACGTGACACCCCAGGCTGTGATTGCAGGTCTCCGGGCTCTTGGTGCCACTGCACCCTTTTAGAAGTAGAGCTGCAGTATTTGTTCACCATAGAAGTGGATCCAGAAGTTGTGCAGGTGTTTTGCTCCCCGCTGAAGTGGATTCAAATGTCCTCAGTCTCTGAGTGTCAAGCGCAAAGGGAGAAACACAGGCAGGAGGCAGCAATATGGTGCACGCGGAGATGGGGGATGGGTTGGGGAGGGGCGAGTTCAGCAGAAGCAATGCAGACCAGAATCACAGAGGACGAGGGTATGGAGAAATAACAGAATGTGAGGAGAAGCCACACAGGGGGAGGGGGTTGGGGGGGGGGGGGGCGGAAGCAATCCAGGGGTCATAGATGGGGAAGCAAGATGGAGGGCACAGGGACAGAAGCAAACCAGTAGGGAGAGAGTGACTTGGAATGGGGAGCAAAAGTAAACGGGTGAAAGAGCTACAGGAATGGATGGGGGAGAAGCACACAGGCAAGAGAGAGAACGCAATGTGGAGCTTGGATTTGGGAAAAGAAGTAGACTAGGTGTGGTGAGTGCTGCTAGCGCTATTGTATGTTTTTTAAACCTTGCCCTGCCCACATTGTTTTTAAAATCACGCTGCTGGAAGCTAAATCGGAGGTAATTTCACTGTTCTGTTTCTTACCTGCTTGCACTAGGCACTTGCTTCAGGCTCGTGTGCTCCGACCCCGGTCCACAACAGTTGACGCTGCTTGAGTGGAGGGCGGACACACACGGCCTAACACTCCCCCTGGCACGCCCGAAGCTTCGGTTAGGCGGCAGGCGGAGCAGTATTTGACCACCATGAATCGAATGCGCAGCGGGCGCGCCGAAGGTGCGCCAAAGGTAAGCCCGTCTGCGCCCGTCCGCGCCAGACCGGGCCCAGAGCCCTGCACATCTGCCCCTAACCCTTCGGTCCCCCCATTCTATTCTAGGGAAACACTCATTCAACTCAGACAGGCTCCCCAGCCTCTCTGGGTTCATTCTATTTCTATTGAGGAACCCAAAAGCCACTGCCAACATTGCTCCTTCATTCTCCCGTCTCCTGAGTCCTATCACCCAACGCACCATCAAATCAGCATGGCCCTTCTGAACTGCAGGTCTCTGCCCAAACACGCTCTTGAGATCTCCATGCTCCTACAAGACCACCATCTTGAGATCCTGTTTCTGACAGAAACTTGGCTCTCCCCAGATGCTGGCTCAGACGTTGTCCAGGCTTTGCCCCCGGACATCCTGATCCAACGCCTCGACAGACCATATGGGAAGGGAGGAGAATTAGCTATTATACATAACGACCATCTTACTTGCCGTTTTATTGACAGCCCCAACTCAGACTGTGAAAATGTTCATTTTGCTATCCAACTCTCCCCCCTGAAGTCACTTTCTGGGATCCTTATTTACTGTCCCCCGGGAACTCTAGGGCGATTCTGCAGTTCACTGCTGGAAACTTCCCTTTCCCTGGCCAGCACCCTGCCCAATTTTTCCATCTTAGGAGACCTGAATCTCCACTTTGACAATCCCGGGGACAAGGTGGCCAGCGAACTGGCACTCGACCTCGCAGCATACCAACTTCACCTCATGAACCGCCAAACCACTCATATGAAGGGTCATCTCCTAGACCCCTTTTTCTCGAACCTTTCTGACCTCAAAGCTCTGGAACCTGTCCCCGTGCCCTGGTCAGATCACTTTTTGATCCCACTCAGCTGGGTCATCCCAGTCATTCCTCGCCCCAGACCTGCCCCTAGCATTCTCGAACGTCTGTGGTCGAATATTGCTATGGAGGAGTGGCGGCAACTATTAGAACTCTCTCTTCCCCCACATGACATCGACCCTTCAGTGGCAGACATGAACTTCTCTGTGTGGATTGGAAACTCACTCGACATAATCCTCCCTAGAAAAACTGCTCTTAAAAGAGGCGGAAAGACTGAATCCCCGTGGTTTACCAAAGAACTGTGCCTCCTAAAAAAACAATGTAAAAAATCAGAAAGAGCCTGGAGGAAAGAATATGATACCCATAAAAAAATAGAATACAGGCAATCAATCTTAAACTACAAATTGGCCCTCAAAACCTCTCAGGCCACCTTTTTTGAAGAAAAAATCAGATTCTCCAACAGCTCGTCCAGGGAAACTTTTTGCATTGTGGAAAAACTCCTGAAAATTCCTGCCTCCCCCCCTCTAGACCCCTCCAACCACCGCTGTAATGAGCTGGCTGAATTCTTTTTGAACAAAATCCAAAATGTTCTCAAACTTCTCCCCCCCCCCCATTAAGCCTGACTACCCACCAGAACTTCCACCTTCAGAGTGTCAGCAAAAGCACCTTAGTTTGGAATCGTTCTCTCCCATTACGGAGGATACACTTCTTCCCATTCTCCAATCAATGAAAAGCGGCTCCCCGCTGGATCCAGCCCCACTAAACATCTTAAAATTAGTCACACCCACCATCATCCCCCCGATGGTTAAACTGATCAACACGTCCCTCTCACAGGGCATTGTACCACCGAACTGGAAGAGGGCCATAGTAAAGGCACTTCTAAAAAAATCCCATCTTGATCCATCTGAGCTGTGTAACTACCGTCCCATCTCCCTACTGCCCGGTATGAGCAAGGTGGCAGAAAAATTCCTCAATCGCCAGCTCTCCACCTTCCTTGAATATGGTGAATTACTCCACTACTCCCAGACGGGCTTCCGCCCGGGCCAGGGCACCGAAACCGCTCTGATTGCAGTGGTGGAGGAGGCTAGGAAGATCCTTGATTCAGGAGGATCCGTGGCAGTGATCCTCCTGGACCTGAGCGCAGCCTTTGACACGGTGAACCACCACACCCTGGTTCACCGTCTCAAGGGATTGGGAGTCACCGGATCGCCCCTGTCCTGGTTAATATCTTTCCTTCATAATCGATCCTTCCAAGTCCTCTAGGGCAACTCTAAATCCCAAATGACCCCTGTGCATTGTGGAGTCCCCCAGGGCTCATCCCTGAGTCCTACACTCTTTAACGTGTACATGTCCCCCCTGGAGAAAATAGTTACCCCTATGGTGTTAAACTGGTGACCTACGCAGATGATACCCAGCTCATTGTTTCACTCAATCAGCCGGATCGCTCCCCCACCGACCTCTGTTCCTTAAAAGACATCACCCGCTGGATGGACAGCTCCCACCTTAAACTTAATAGTGAAAAAACCAAGATCCTGGTATTGGGCAATCAATCTTACTTCGCCCCCGAGACTATGTGGCCTCCCTGTATGGGACCTGCGCCAATCCCAAAACATGACATAAAAAGCCTGGGAATATGGCTTGACCAGGACCTAACGTTTAACACCCAAACCAAGAAAACCGCGGGGGCTTGCATTGGCCTTCTCCGAACTACCCACAAAATCCTGCCTCTCCTACCCCCTGACTCCAGGAAACTATTAATTCAGGGCCTCATTCCATCAGACTGGACTATGGCAATGCCCTGTATCTGGGCGCCCCGAGAACAGTCATTGCCAAACTCCAGGTCGTCCAGAATTCGGCAGCCAGGCTTCTAACAGGCACAAAGAACTGTTGCTCAGCGAAGCCCGCCCTGAATTCGCTCCACTGGCTCCCCATACACAAAAGAGTACATTTTAAAACCCTGTGCACCACCCACAAAATCCTCCATGGTAGGGGCCCCCCATCTTAAAAGACATCATCACATCCTACAAAACCAACAGAAACCTTCGGTCTGCCCATCTTCCCTTGGCCTTCACACCCAGAATCAAGAGGGCTCGCACAGGGGGCCACCTTTTCTCTTACAACGCACCCAAACTCTGGAATTCCCTACCCCTGGCCATCCGCTCTGAACCCAATCTGTTTTCCTTCCGTAAACTTCTGAAAACCTGGCTCTTCCCCTAAAACTTCATCCTTTTCGCTAGCACACTCATTAGCGCTGGGACGTTCCTGGGCAGCCATGCGCTCTATAAATCCTTTTCTATTCTATTCTATTCTAGGGAGACAGCAGGAAAACACATGCTCTCTTGTGGAGTGCTTAAGCAAAATGAGGCCAGCCGATGGTAGGCATTCTAAACCCACTGTAAGGTGACAGTATGTCTCACAGCAGGCAGAGCATGCCCTGTCTAGTAAGTGAGACCTAAAAATTACAAATTACAACCATGTCTAAGCTTTATGTTGGTTGACATACATTCTGTACAAGGTATTAATCTGCATCTGGCACTGTTACTGCATACACGTATTAGTTGCAGAGGGAACAACACAACTGTAAACCCCTGTAAAGCACCGGTGCTGCCTGTTTGATGTGTGGCATAAGATTAAGAACAACAACAAACTGCATTCGCCTTTGAACGCTGTGCATCAAACAGGGCTGCTGTCTCTCCTAACCTCAGCCTTCATTTATACAGATAACATGTCCTAGACACATGATTATTTCAACATTGCACTTCTCCAGCAGAGTCCAAGGCTTGTGAGCATGTTTATCTTCTGAATGAGGACAACTAACTGAGCAACGCCAAAACACAATGGACTTTGATTTTCTAGAGAATAAAAATAAGCAATTTAAGTCGTCAGCTGGTTTACAGATGTTTCAGCTTTGTAGTTCGTGTTCTGGTTCCAGCATGGCATCATGACAATTTTCCCAATATGTGCTCAATAGATAAGTCCTGCAAGGAAAATGTTAGCTTTTACAACACGGAGTTCTTTTCCAACTTTTATCAAAAGATTTTTAAAGTGCATTAGGATTGGTTCTGAAGGCACGGCAGGGTGTCTATCTCAACTTTACCGCAAACAATGTTTTAGAAATTAAGGAGAATGAGATCGGCTTTAACTGTCAGGCATAAGTCTTAGCAACCAGATATTTATTAATGTCAGTGATTACGGTTTCTCAGTTAAAGGCTGCAGTTTGCCTTTAATCTCCTTTGCGGAATGCATGATGGAGAGGCGGGCATATAGGGTTTCCATACAGCCTGTGGATGAGGCGACTTTTATATACTTGTGCACACATCTGCATCTTGTTTGAGAACGCGTACTGGGGCATTAGCCGTATAAAATGTAGCCCATTTCTTTGTAAGTTTAAAATCTTAGGTGTCTTAGAGGGGCTCCAATAATTAGTAATTTCTTTTAGAGAAAATCACTGTATAAATTGCATAAGGTAAATGCCTCCAGCAAAGGTCACACGTTCATCTGAAAAAAACACAGGAGTCCGTTTGACCGTTGTAAAACATTTATTTCATGGAAATAAGGATAATTAAAATCTGAATAAAACATGAAATCTATTTTATATGATGTTAAGGTGATTTATAGAGTGCAGCATTCACCTCTGATGTGTCCCTTCGCGTCAACGGACCAGAAACCCATAGCATAGCCTGACAATGTTCTGTGCCATGTGATTGACAGAGGTAAGTGTTAAAGGGAAGTCTGAAGGTCAGATGGTGATCGTTATAATAATTCATATTTGTAAAGTGCAAACATAGCACCCCTTAAGGTTTCAAGGTGCTGGTGACCCTCGAGGAGATTAAGTGAGCTATTGCCCAGAGTCACATGATGCTGAGCAGGTGTCAGCCGCTCTGGCCACTCCGTCGCACCTCTCCCTGTTCATTTCATGTAAGGGGTGCACATTTCACAGTTGTGCTGTCTGGACCAGAAATACCTTTGTTCCAAACCCTGCTTTTGACAGCCATAATTTATTGTCTACTGTGGATACCTGTTGTGAACAATATCAATACTTATAGTGCGCTGTGGGCCATCCCATTACTTACGACTGGTTGCCCTAGTTTTCAGTCGCATTTACTTGCATCTTATTCACTGGCTGACCTTCATTTGTTTGTAACTTACCTGGAGCATAGCTCCACAGCAGCAAACAATTGTTTTCTTTTTGCTTTCTGCATTTTGAGAGTGCATGTATTCTCCTTTGCTGCTCCTTTCACTGCTACCCCCTCACATCCCGGCCCTCTCTTTATTGCTCTACCGGAAGTTGCCCATTTCTTCCACAACCCTCTCCAACTTTTTTCTTTAGTGGGTTTTTTTTTGTAGTCATTGTACCCAGCTGCATTGCTCTACCCCACCAGCCATTTTTTTGTGGACCCAGAGATTTCAGAGCGCTTTACATGAGCACCAGTTACGTTGCATGCAGACACATTCATTGTTAGGCACGGGGAGATTAAGTGATTTGCCCAGAATCACAGAATGTTGAGCATCCCTTCCGAGACTCGAACCCGGTTCCCCAGCTCCGAGGTCGAATGCCCTAGCTGTTAGGCCACATTCTCTTCCCAAATTTGTTGACGTTTACTTCACTCACAAGTTTCAAGTTTATTTATTTATGATTTCGGAACTCTAACGAGATCCACATAAAAGATTAACAAGACAAATGCATTTACATACAATCACCGTTAAAATACAAAATAAGATATGCATATCAAACCTTCTAATATATTACTAAGAAGCTTTTGAAAAAATTCAAAATTTTATAACAAACAATTCATTAGGAGGATTGTAAATAGCCTCTCGAAAAGAAGTGGCAGAGAGAATACTTAATTGAAGACAAATTGGTCTCAGCCACTTACGCCTATGTAAAAGTAGGGCCGGGCACACAAACAACACATGGGTGACATCCTGAATTGGACTATTACAAACGTTGCACATAGCTGAGGAACCATACCATCTGGACAATAGATTATTCAGGGGAAGTAAATCCTGCCTCAATAAAAACAAAAATCGCCGTACTCCATGAGGGAGATTCCAGGAGACATATGCTTGAGCTTTTTTCATTAGGCAAGCATCAATGGTCGGAGAGACACCTTTCTTCAGGATACGAGCTTCCCTATCCATTGTAAAGCTTAGTTTCCAAGAGGCAAACTTCAAGGTGGACTTCAGCTGATATGCAGATAGGGAAAAGAGAATCGATTCATCAAGTTGCGAAAGATCAACCTCAGTTCTAAAATGTTTTACAATTAGCGAGTGTTCTTTAAATGTTCCTAACAACTCAATTTGAATGAGGTGTCTTAAAGTGCCCTTTTCCCCCCTAGCAAGGCTAGAGACCCAACGCACAATCCCAGCTAGGCCCTGAACCCAACTACTACGCAGGCCAAATTCCAGCCTAAAAGCGGCTATTGAGCATGCTGTATTGACCGTGGTTAAACAGCGCAGGATTTTGCCTTCCGTAGAGTTTAAAAAGTCCCAATTTCTTATATCGAGTAGTTCAATACCATAAAGTAATGAAGCTGGGATTTTGGCACGAAAAACCTCTAGTAAAATAGCGAAATGTCTTCTACCTGTAGCTTTATAAAGAGAGAGAAGACTTTTACCCTGGGCAATTGCTTTCCGGGTATTGTTTGCTATATGAGCCTTTTCACTTAAATTACCAACAATAATTTTTCCAAGGAAGACATAGGATTTGACTACTTCCAATCTATGTCCACCTACAGTCCAACTGAAGCTGGCAAATTTCAACTTTTTCCTTCCCGTCATGCACATTACTTTACTTTTTGAGATGTTTATCTTCAAGTAGTGTGCCTCCGCATAGTCATGGAGTGCCTGCAGACGATTATTTAATCCTTTTGGTGTTAGGTCCAGAATTAATATATCGTCTGCATACATCAAACAGACAATCGGATTACCCCCCAAGACAGGAGCAATTCCTTCACTTAGGGACAAAGCATGGGGGAGATCAGCTAAATAGAGGGAAAATAATAAAGGGGCCAATAAGCAGCCTTGTTTTAACCCATTGGCTGTTGGTATTATTTGTGAGAGACCCCTTTCCCCACCTAACAAGACTCTACACCAAGTGTCAGTGTGCAATGCTCGGATTAACTCCAAGAGGGTAGGCGGCATGCCTAGATTTGATAGTTTCCTCCACAGCAAAGATCTATCTACTTTATCAAATGCTGTGGAGAAATCTATAAAAGCCCCATAGACTCTCCCTCCTCGGACCTTGATATATTTTTCTGTTATAATTTGCAATGCCGTCAGGTTGTCCAAGGTATCCTGCTTTAGCCTAAACCCAGTCTGCTCAAAAGGCAAGGTTTTGTCTTCGGGCACCCAGACATTAATTGACTTAAGAAGACATTTTGTAAAAACTTTGCCTATGGCGTCCAAAAGGGCAATTTGACAATAATTGTTTGGGGCATCGCGGACTCCCTTCTTATGTAAGGGGATCAATATGCTCCCCCTCCACGAGGGAAGAACAGTTTTTTGAGAAAAACAAAAGTTAAAAACTGGAAAAAGAATTTGACCCCACATCTCACTATTTTGTTTTATGACTGAAATGGGAAGCTCGTCCAAACCCATTGCTCCGGAGGAGCGCAAACCCTTAATGGCCAGTTCAATGTCCTTTTCGGTCGGAGGGCCATATGGGGAGCTGTTTACATGTGTATTAACATAATCAGACACCAATCCATTGCTAGCATATAAACTCTCAATATACCCAACCCAAATTTGCTCTTCAATGGGGATTGGCAGTGGTCTAGATCTTACTCCACAGCCCTCCCCAATTAATGACCAAAATATTCTAGCTTGACCCTTATGTGCCGCTTCCCGTAGTTTAATCCATAAGGAGTCCTCATTCTCTCTTTTCAATTTAGCCTTTACCCTACTCCTCCTTCTTCTTAAGAGAATTATTTTGTGGTATCTTTCGAGGGAATAGGTTAAGTATTGTTCCCTTACTAGTTTATTTATTTCAATGTTTTTTTGTTTTTTTAAAAATCTTTTTATTGAAAGTTTTTGCTTTTACATACAGGGCACGGCATATTATTATAAACAAAATAGATAACAATGAGAGAAAGAGCAAAAAGAACAGCAAAAGAAAAAAGCAACAACCCACTAATAAAAAATAAAAAAAGTAAAAATAACAGTCCAGACTCTGAAAACATAAATCTAGTCAAAAAAAAAGATTTCCATTCCATGATATTACATAAATTCACTTACATATAATTAAATCATAATCAGTTGTCTACCTTTTATTTCTCTCACAATATTACCATGGTAGCGTCTGATACCTTATATATTATCATAAATCACCCAATTTTACTCGCATCTAATTTTTATTCTATTTCACCCTCTTTCCATCGTGTAATGGGGCCCCATATTAGCTTACCCAGCTTCCTTCCCCTTTTCCCTTTCCGTGCGTAGAACAATGGGGCAAGAGGCAAGATGACCGCCGGCAGTCCGTAGGGGGTAGCAGCCCTTTAGCCACTCTCCCTATGCTGATACTCTGATGTGATGGTGTACTGACCTTTTCCGCGTTAAATCTTCAACCATTCTATATGACAAAATCAGAAGAGTGAGCTGCAATAAAGTGGGCACAGAGATGCTTGAGGGTTTTCACAGACTGGTGATTACTCCTGTGTGGCAGCCTGTGCGAGCGGAGGCACAGCCCAAAAGAAAGCAGAGCGGCGCTTGGCAGTCAGCGACATCTATAATTAAGGAGACGATTACTTATCTTCTTGAGAGCTGGGAAGCCGTTAAACGGGTCATGGCCCCGAAAGTACAGAGGGCAGTGAAGGAGATTCGGGAGAGAGAGGAAGAATCTGGGCTACTAAGTGACTCCGATATTCCTGCGGCGAACCTAAGAGCCAAGGCTCGACAGAGAGCTCAGGCCCGGAAGGAGGCTGCAAAGAAGCGAGAGGAAGAGCGCTTTATAGCGAGTGAGAGAAGGAGAGAAGATCGGGAGATTGACCGAAGGCGCAAGGAGTTACCTGGGGGGCCTCCGTGGACCTCGGTGCTGATTCCCAAAGAGAGGTGATCCTGCGGCAGCCAACGATTTTTGAGTCCTTTCCGCTACGTGGAGAGCAAGCGCTGCTAGTGCTAACAGTCCCGCCAGTGAAAGCGATAGAGGCAGAAACTGAACCCGCTGAAGTCGCGAGGATTGATGCAGCAGAACTGACAGCGGTACCGGAGCTGACAGAGTGTACGGCATTGACTGCAGAGCGCTCGATGTTTGTTCATGGTGAGACTGCTGAGGTGACTGCTGAGGTGCCAGGATCAGCGGCAGGATCAGAGACAGCTGAGATCGTAGTGCGCCCTGCTCTAATGGAAGTTACAGAGTGTATGACCAGAGCTCCTTTTGTAGGCGGGGCCGGAGACGGTGATGAGAACGACGGGATCAATAACGGGATCAACGGGATCAACGCGTCACAAGAGTTATTGAAGTCACAGCAGGCTGATGTACAGCCTGATGTAAAGTTAAGTGTGCAGGCAAGTGAGCAGCCGCGCAAAGGAGTGGATTGTTTGGTCGAGGAAAAGGAACCACAACGGAAGACGAGTGATTTTGATGCAATAGCGTCCAAACCTGTGATTGAACAGCAAGGTGAGCCACAAAGGGAGGGGTTGGTTGCAACAACAGGACACGTTGATCGTTTAAACACACAGGCGGACTTGGCAGAGGGGGGAAGAAGTACCCTCTAGGCAAGCAGGAGTCTCATATGTAACCGAATATGTAACCGAACAGAATGGTCAGCAAAGGGGTATACTCATGCAGCAAAGAGCAGCAGCTGGCACTGCAGTAAACGCAGTAAACACAGTAATCACAGTACATGCAGCAGTAAACCCAAGCAGTGGTGCTATTCCCAAGGAAAATATTAAGATGAAGCCTTTTAGACTCGCCAGATCTGTTAGATCTAATGATGACTCATTACAGGACTCTAGGAGATTGAATCAGGAAAAAAATATAAATATCCTTGGACAACTATCTGTCACAGGGTCACCCAGTGACGAGTGCTTCTTTACAGGCAATGATGATGATAAGGAGGAGGAGGAGGACGATGAAACAGATTTAAGTTCCACCTCCCCTGCAGAGTCTGATCATCCTTTGTCGAGTGGTTCCGAAGAATCAGACATTTACTCCTCAGAATTAGAGATGGAGCAGAACACTGCTTTAAAAAGAAACCCGAAAAGCAAAAATTATAAACCCAGGGGGAGGCCTCGCATGAGAATTAGTAGAGCAGGGAGTACGCTACAAAGAGGCGTAGTTAAAAGGCTGGATTGGGATAAGACAGTCACTTCGCAGACACACCAGGATGGAAATATTAGTGCTGGCCTGCAGGGGGTGAAGGAACGGGAGCAGACTCAGGACCAATATCAAGGTTTTTCAGATTCGCATATAGATAGATTTGATCTTCTACTCTCTACATTGAAGCAAATACAAGGGGAAGCTCGGTTGGAGAGTCAAAGAGCCAAACGTGCTAATAAGAAAATTCAGAGATCTCTCCACAAAGTACATGAAATGTATACTGAAGTCACTGGTAGATTGACGGAGGTTGAACAGAGACTGGCAAAATGGAAGATGAGGTGGTAAAGCTGCAGGAATCTAGACAGGGGCAGGAGAAAACAGAGTCTGATATACTTTGGAAACTTGAAGATTTTGAAAATAGGCAGAGACGTAACAACATAAGATTACTCGGAGTGGAGGAAGGGAAAGAGGGAGGAGATGCAAGAGCTTTTGTGGTGGATTTGTTGAAAGGTGCCTTTCCAGAGATGGATAACTGGGACTGGGACAAGGAAGTGCAACGAGCGCATCGGTTTCCCCTTATACAGAAAAAGGGCAATGTGGGCTCAAGAGCTAGAGCTATTCTTGTATATGTGGGAAACTACTTATTAAGAGAGGAAGTAATTATGAAGGCTAAACCAATGAAGAAACGAACTTATAAGGACATAACTTTTTTTGCTCGTCCAGATTTTTGCCACACAACAGTGGAGAGAAGATGGCGTATGAGGCAACTTATAATACCATTTCAGAATGTAGGGTGTGAAGTGTATTTGTTGTTCCCCTCTCGCCTTAAAGTAGGATGTAATGGTCAGTTCAGAGTATTTTTTTCTGAAATAGTTGCGCAGGAATATTTGACCTTTCTTCGAGAAGAGAGAACACATAGGGAACGGAATACGCAATCCGATCGGATTGTAGACATAAGACAAACAGCTTGCATGACAAAGAAATAAATAAAAAATAAAAAAGGATGAGTTCTTTACCCCTTGAATAAAAGGGTTTAAGAGATGGATCATGGGGGGGTGGCTGAGGGAAAGTCCCCTGGGGGGGGGGCTCGGCTGTCACATATAGGTCAGGATTGACCTATTTGCCAGTAAGGGAGAGGGGGAAGGGGGGGCGGGGGGGAGCTAGGGGGAGCACAGGACACGGCACGACACACAAGAGAGAGATGCATTTTAGAAGGGGCAACAGCAGAAAAGGAAGAATGGGTAGGGAGGCGAAAATCTGAAGGAAGAAAGATAAAAAATATTGATGCTAGAGTGTTTATAAAACGTTGGACGACAAAAATGGTTAGGGTGTATACGAGATCAGATGATGGAGAGGCTATTTTATAAGTTAAGTTATGGGTGTTAGGTGTGTAACATGGAATGTATGTGGTTTAAATGATGCTCAAAAAAGATAAAAAATATTAGTAGCCTTAAAACAAATGAATGTGGATTTTGTATGTATCCAAGAAACACATGTGATGGTAACAGAAGCATATCTCCTTAGTCATCTAGGATTTCATTTATTAGTAGATTCTAGTCAAGGGGAAAAAAAAAGAGGGGTAGATATTTTAGCTAGAAATAAAAATACCTTGACTAGGAAGAAAGCACATGATAAATGGGGAAGATGGGCCATGGTCGAGTGTCTGATAGATGGGGAGTGGACAACGCTGGTAACTGTTTACGGTTCAACGGAGGATGACCCCGAGATTTTTCAATTTTTAGATGTGGAGTTAGCTACCTGGGCACGAAAATTATTTTGGCAGGCGATCTTAACATAAATGGGGCAGATGGATTAGGATTGGGCTCTTTTGGAAAATATCAAGGTCGGAAAAGGAGAGTTAACCAGGCATTACATAGTTTAGTTTTAAATAATGCTCTCTCAGATGTATGGGGGAAAAAGAGATTGGATAACAAAGGTTTTACATATTACTCAGCCCCACACCGAACTTGTGCAAGATTGGATTATTTTTTGGTTTCAAGTACTACCATATCGAATTCAAATATTGAAAGGCTGCCGCGGATCCTTAGTGATCATAATCCCTTAGTACTTACAATAGCAACAAAAACAAATGCTCGACAATATACAAACTGGACATTCGAAAGAGGGCTGTTAAAAGAGGATAAATATATAGAACACATGAATAAGTGTATTAGCGATTTTTTTTTCATTAATAGGGATAGCGCAGAATTGGGGGTGGTCTGGGACGCCTTTAAGGCAGGGGTCCGGGGGGAAACGAAGAGTTTTAATTCTTATAAACGGAAGCAGGAGCAGTTGAGGAATTTAGAGTTATTCGAAAAGGTGCTCAAGGCAGAGGAGGATTTAGAAAAATGTGTTTTGATTGGGACTCAATTGGTTAAGGCCTTGATAGAACTTGTGAAAGCAAAAGGCGAAGCAGAGAGTGATATAGCTAGCAAAGCAGCGAAAATATATACTACTAAAAGGGAGAAGTGTTATGAATTTAGTGAGTCAGTAGGGAGAATTCTGGCTACCCGGACAAGGCAGCAAGAAGCGTCTGGAATAGTGAGAGAAATTAGGGATATGTCTGGTAGGGGGTATACAGATTCGAATGAAATAAGGGAAGTATTTAGGACTTTTTATCAGAAGTTATATGATGATGAACTAGCGGGGGGAGACACCCAGAGAGTTAAAGAGGACATGCAGGAGTATCTTCAGGAGATCCCGGTAGATATATTGGAGGAGGAGGACGCAGAGGGCCTAGAGGGGATCTTGCAGACAGAAGAAATTAAGGAGGCGGTATGGAAACTTCCCTCAGGGAAAGCAGCGGGCCCTGACCAAATACCTATAGAGTTTTACAAGGTGTTTTGGGATATTTTGGAAGAAGAACTAATAAAGATAATGCAGCTGGCACAGTTGGGTGAATCAGCACCCAAATCATGGGGGAGTGCAGAGGTGGTAGTAATATTGAAAAAAGGGAAAAATCCGGAGGAACCAGGATCTTATAGGCCCATCACCTTAATGAATACAGACGCTAAAGTATTTTCCAAGGCATTAGCATCAAGACTTGCTAGAGTAATTCACAAAATAGTTAGCAGTGCTCAACATGGATTTATACCGGGAAGAGGGACTACTCACCACATACGCAAAGTAATAACCCTATTTGATGTTACAACAGTCACAGGAGACCCGATGGCAGTAATGCTACTTGATGCAGAAAAAGCATTTGATCGGGTCTCCTGGGACTATCTTTGGTATGCATTAGAAAGAACAGGTGTTAAACAGGGATATCTTAAAGCTATACAGATTCTATATTTAAATCCGGTAGCAACTTTACGTGTGAATGCTGGGAACACGGGGCAATTTCGAATAAAAAGGGGTACAAGACAGGGGTGCCCCTGCTCACCGCTTTTGTTTGCTATATATATGGACCCACTTATTCGTAGAATAGAGGCATCTGAGATGATTACACCTTTAATAACACTCATTGGGCACTGTAAAATCCTAGCCTATGCAGACGATGTTGCTGTAATCACTCCTAATCCTACTGAATCCATAGAGTATGTAGAAATTAAGGCGATGAAATTTGGAAAGATATCGGGTTAAAAATTAAATACATCCAAAACGCAGATAATTAAAAACTCTTATACTATTTGTACAGATAACCGAGTGACGCAGGTAAGCATATACTTAGGGGTAATCATCTTGGCAGATTTGGATTCTTTAGTAGAGAAGAATATTTCTCCTTTAATTAAGAAAGTAGAGAAAGACCTGGACAGGTGGGATAACTTGCACATGTCAATTGTGGGGCGGACGAATATAATAAAAATGCTGGTTCTCCCAAAATTTTTATATCTATTTAGAGCCATACCTTTGTTATTCGATGTCAAATTATTAAAAAAATTAGAGTACATAATCAATAGATTCATTTGGGCAAAGGGGAAAACTAGAAGGGCCCTCAGATTCCTGACACTCCCGAGAGAGAGGGGAGGCTGGGGAGTACCAGAATTAAAGCTTTATTATTGGGCGGCAGCTCTTCAAAATATGGTTGGTTTGCTGGGGGGGGCAGAGTTAGAAGGCTGGAGTGAATTTGGAACACTGGCAATTTATGGACTAACCTTGGGAATAGAAGTGGAGAATGTGCTTTTGAAGTTTACAGAGGCTAGCTACTACAAAAGGACAAAGTTTAAGACGCTTATAGCAGCATGTACAATTTGGAAAAGCTTCATTAAAAGAGCAGGCTTGGGGAAATATAATTCATACACTAGATTTATAGATAATCCAAATCTTCCACAAGAGATTTTTTCGGGTTACACATTTATTGAGTGGGAAAGTAAGGGAATTAGAAGTATAGGGGACGTAATGGGGGAACAGGGGTTTTTTCAATTTTCAGAATTACAGGCTAGATTTAAGCTAGACACTAGGCATTTTTTAAAATATTTACAAATTAGGAGTTTCTTGTTGAGCAAAAAGGGAGGTCCATTGGGCTTTAGACATGATCCGATTATGGAAGTGGTTCAATCAGGGGAAGATTGTACTATCAAGAGGTTTTATGCCGAATTGATAAAATCAAAACAGGATGATTATGAAAAATGGAAAGAAAAATGGAAAAATAATCTTAATATTAGCGGGGAAAGCTTTGGTATTTCTTTAGAAAAGGGATATTCGCTGTTATGCTCGGCACCATTGCAGGCGCAACATTATAAAACGCTATATCATTTATATTATACCCCTGCAAAAATAGCACAATGGGGAGGTACTGTGGGTATTAAGTGTTATAGGTGTGGAAGTCTGGAAGCTGATCTAAAACATGTATTTGCAACATGTCCTCATCTATATTCACTTAAAAAAGATATTGAAGGCTTCATAAATAACGTTTTAGGAACTGAAATTGTGCTAACTCCCGGAACAATATTATTAGGAGTGAATGTGGAGGATGAACAACTACCAAGCGGGAGGGAATTTATATTTGTAGCATTATCAGTTATGAGATTATGTATAGCGTCTGCATGGATCGACCCTATTCCCCCTACCTATCATAATTGGTTGGCCAAATTAATATTTATTTCAATGTTAAGGTACCGGAGACAACTAGGAATTATTTTAAACTTTCCTGTAGGATAAGATTTTTTTGCAATGGAAGTTGCCACTTTCATAAAATCAGTAAAACATATTAATTCAGAACCTTTCCAATAAATCAAATTCTCCACGGCAGCCTCTAGAATACTCACTAAGCCTTTAATAGCTTTAAAAATTCCAATAGCATCTCCCAGAGTTGTCACCAAAACTCACCAATTCACTATATATAGACCATGAATCCGTCAAAGGGGGATTTAAGTTTACGGAAATAGTCAGTACCTTGTGGTCGCTTAATACTGTGTTGGAGACCAACAGATCTTTCAGGAGAAAAAAGGAGGTGCTTCCCACAACCACGTAATCGAGAATAGACTCACTGATATTAGATTTGTGAGTAAAATTTGCTGGAGTATCCGAGGGAAGCCTTCCATTTACTATAATGCTATCGACCTCTACCAATTCCTCCAGTAATATTTTCCCTCTCTTATTGGTCTTAATATTACCAGGGAAAATGGCTTGGGGTATCTGTAGAGAGTCCTCCTTATACTTATTTCTAAATAACTCTAAACTACAGTTTTGAAATTTTACAGTTAAAATCACCTAACAAAATAATATGGGGAGCGAATTCAAAATCAAGGAGGTACTTTATGTGGGAGAAAAACTTCTTAAAGCCTACATTAAAACTTGCGTCTGGAGGTATATAAGCATTTATTAATACAATTGATTTTCGAGAATTGCCGTTAATAATGTTAGACAGGGGGAGGAGCCAAGCTCGCGAGCGAAATGGTCGCCTTGTAGCTCGGCTCCGTCAGCCCTCTGGCCTGACTCACATATCCTGCTACATATCCTGCCCAGAGACGATACATTTTCGAAGAAAGAGAAACGCAACACTTCGCTCCCACTCACCGTCTGACCTGGAGGCTCCGACTTGCGGTGGATCCGGAGTTGTGCCCTCTCGCGGAAACCGGGGCCTTTGTGAAGCTGAGACCGGGGCTTCGCCTATTGGATCCGGCCTGGCGTTGTGGTGACTGTTGGCCCCGGCCGAGAGACTGCACCACGAGAGAGAGCCACTGTGAGAAATCCCCGGTGATCCTGAACCGGGCCTGCCTTGACGGCCGTGAGGCTGGTGCGGGGCGCGGTGCTCCATGGACTAACCGTGTAAAGGGGTTTCCCCGCCGCCGCTCCGTCCATCGACCCTGGACCCTCGCGCTCGAGCTATACTTTTGAGGAGCGCCGGCTCGAACATAGGCGACCTTCCGCTTGGTGGGGCTCTCTTTTCTGCACCGCGGTGGTCATTGCCGGGACCCCCCCCAGACATCTGTAAAGGCCTACATCTGTGGACTGCTCCGGGGGTGGCGGAGAGTGAAGAAGGGGTTGAATTTACAAAATGGCTGCCGCAGTTTGGAGCTGTGGATTTCCTCCTGATGGCGATCTCCGGTTGCTAGATTGCGCGGAAATATGGCCATGTGGACGTGAGCCTACGATCGGCGACGTTCTTGCGGCCTTGAGATCTTTACACGCGACCTTGGCCCCCGGTGCTCCTGAGGACTTGTCCCGATCCACCGCCATCTTGGGTGAACGCTCCTTCAAGGTCCCCTCTTGCCTCGGTGATACCATTGCCTCACCCCCCTCGATGGCTCCGAAATATGGTGCTGCTATCCACCAACGGATTTGTACATCGGCGGCTTCAGAACCTCCTGTTCGATGTTCGGAAACTGGAGACTTAGACACTGTGCGAGGGCCCGGTCATCCCTGGGTGCCTGAGAAAGATGGCGGACTGCTGCTTGTTTTTACCTTGATGAGGTCTTCTTTCTATTTTGCCAGTATACTCCCGCCTTTTCGAACGACGAGACTGCACTCCTGTTTTTTATTGCCCCTGTTGCTGTTGCTGATATATTTGGATTGCTTACTTGAATTTTTATTCACTTGCTTTTTCATTGACCTTTCTGACCAGCATCTGTATCGTATTCTTTTTCATTTGTGTGCTTGCCTCGCATCGTATTGCACGCTTCAGGCTGTTATTTGGAGGGTGGTAAATGCAGTGAAGAAGGGATTGGGGTGAGATGCATGGCCCCCGAAAGACTATTGGTATACGAATTCATGGCGGAGTTGCCCATATTCATAGTGCTATGAGAAACCTCTCTGAAAGTTTTATTGTGCTCGAGTCTATATCGTTCTGGTACACATGTACTGTAGTGTGTGGTTGGGTGGAGGGCTGTAGCCGACCGTATTTATTTCTGATCTCATGCTCCTCCCTCCTATTTACTATTTTGTTTCCGTATCTTTTTTTGTCTTCTGCTTCTTTTCTCTCTTATCTCCACTATATTTCGGGTTCTGGTTTAGGGCGACAGGCGCGCTGTTTGGAGGATAGGCCGTAGCCTTCTGCAGGGGTGCTGGGTGGGATGGGTGGGTTGGGTCTTTTTTGTTGTTTTATTTTCTTCAGTTCTATGGCCCTTTTGTATATCTTTATGGGGGTGCCGCGTCTATCCTTTGCCTCCCGTGGTATGATTGGGTGGGATATGTGACGTCGCTGTTCCTCTTCTTAAAGTTCTGCTGCTTCCGATGCGACTCCCATGCCCTCATCGTTGCAATTCCCCTGTTCCTATGTGTGTTCCTTGCTATGGGGAGCTTGTTCCGACGCGGCATTCCTCTTCTTTTAATCTGTGTTTTCTTTCCTTCTTTTCTTTCCTTTTCCCTCTTCCTCCCCTCCCCTTTTCTTTTTCTCCCCAGGTTAGTATGGCGGGCTAGTTTTAATGATATTACTATTCCGGCCCCCCTGTTCTGTATCCGAGTGCTATTGGGTGGTGGGTACGCCAAGTTATTATTGATTGCATATTGATTTGTGCTTCCTACGTCTGTCCTTCTACCGATGTGTATAGTACTGCCATCTCTACATTGCTGCCCTTTATCCTCTGGCTGTTAATGATTTGTGCGGGGTATCCGAATATTGTTTTGTTCTCGCTGAGCCTGCCATACGCCCTATCGTTATATTATAAAATTAACCTATATTACTCCTGATTGCTGGCCGTCTAGATCCTCATACTTCCCCCACTCTTTTAGCGACTATATTGAATGTACAATTTTACTCTGATTCTGTGACTACTATTTTGGAAATTTTTGACTGCTTTAACATGTTGTGGCCGGCCAGATCGGTTGTAGGCCCAGCCTTGTATATCCTTTCTGTACCAATAAAGGTTTTTAAAAAAAAATAAAATAATGTTAGACAGAAAAAGATTACTGGGATCTAAGTGATGAGTAAAATTCCATCTTATCTTATTGGAGAGCAAACAGGCCAATCCACCCTTCGCATGGCCTCTCCTAGAAGGGGAGGCTCTACCCTCCAACAAGTAGTAGTCCTTACCCGCATAGAATTTCTCATCACACCAAGTCTCCTGGAGACAGATCACATCAGCTCCTGGAGACAGATCACATCAGTTTACTTCACTCACTGCTCACCCCACCTGTTCCACTTATGCCACTCACCCCATCTGCCATCTTGCAACAGTAAATTAAAAAAAGAAATGTCTGCCTTGCCACGACGTTTGCCTCTGACTTTTTTTCCACTGCTGTTCCGCATCATGCGAAGAAAGCTTTTGTAAATTCTTTATCAATATAAGAAACCTCAAACAAAAAGAACAGATAATGCCATTGAAAGCAAGACCTATTTATTGGCTTTGCAATGCTTGGTATAAATCTGAAGATGCAATCTAGGATGTTTTTCCCTTCAACAGATGTTTGCAGTTGCTTGTTAACTATCCATTCTTCCAGCTTTCCTGGGATGGAAAGTCTTTAGTATGGGTGGTAATATAGCCTTCTTAAAGGTAGTAGAAACTTTTCTAGAGATGATTGATAAATTAAAATTGTTCCTTAGTGTGTAGCCACGCCCCAGTTAAGAGCCATGACTTTACATATAACTGCAGGGTTAAGTCATCCTAAAGTGTTTCTGTTACAACTAGTGCAATACACTAATCCAAACTAAAAGGTTAAAAACATTCAAGAGAGGAACTCCTGTGTGATTTATCTCAGTGTTAAGTAGCTTTAAGTTTCGTAGGTCCCATACCGGAGCTTATTTTCATTCCCAGTATATCCCATTATATCCCAAATTACATGAATAAAACACCTGCCAACTGATTTTCTTGTCATTATGGTCTGTAACTTTTGCAGGTGCATTTTGAAGCATAGTATATAAATGTATGTTTTGAATTCGTTTTGTGTAGTCCCAAATAAATTGGTCTGCACACTTTTCAGACACTATTTAATTTATTTGGAAATAGACTAAACAAATTTAATCTTGGGATATTTCTGGAAGGATGGCTGAGGAAAGCAGTACAATTCCAATTTGTACCCTTAATCTCGTTGGGTGTGGTTGATGGTAAGATAAAACAAACATTGGCAAAACTAATAGAGTTGCCCTTGCCAAGAGTGTGTGATAATAAGAAAGTATGATGCCACTCAAACTTGGTGGCCATATGGTTGCAAAAAATGTAATAGAGCAGTATATCTGATTCCTATAATGTACACTTCGAACAGGTATAGCAATCCTATTGGTGTGCAAGGGAAATGTACTGTTGATTTGAATTGTAGCAGCCTGAATACATAGTTTAAGCACACAAAGGTGATAAAAAGGATAAAGAATGAAAGAAAAAAAGCATTGACAGACAAGTACTAGCTCACCAGTCCAGGCATAGTACTGCCCGTCTTTTAATGCGGTTTTGCAAGTGATCTGGATGTATGCCACACCTCACGGTGCACGGAGACAAAAGTTGAATTGTTCTGACCATTGGCCTATGCTTCATATATAGAACTGACTAATAGATGATTTCGTTTTTGCCCAAATCCCCTCCACTTATCTATATATGTCTGTGTACTTTTAATGTATGATGTGTTGCAGAAGCATGTGGCAAAACAGCTAAAGCTACCTATATGCTAGTCCTAAAAAAGGCTTTCTGATAGCCAGTAGTTTGAACACCCTAGCTACCGAGGAGTTGGGATAGGTTTCCATTCCTGCACTACTTGATCACTGTGTTCTGAGATAAAATGTTATCAGTAGAATAAGGGTTCTATCAGTTGGTGTCTCTTTTGATCTCTGAGTTATGGCCAGTGCTTTGTGCGGAATGGGGAAGATTGGACAAGGTCAGGAGAATGCAATTTTAGTTCTCCCTGACCCTTGTATCAGACAACCTTGTAGAGGACTGTTAATTGTTTCCTGTGCTTCTCTGTCTCCTTCAAGCGATGTTTTTAAGGGGATTTCATGTGAACTTTACTTATTAATTATGTTAATCCACAGCCTGCCCCTTGATTTAGCGTTTATAGTGTGACAGTATGGATTGAGTTACATGTATTTGTGTTTTTTGTTGAAGTACATTTAAAAACAAAACTTTTAAACCATTATGTTAAATCTTTTCTGAAATATTACAGTATATGGTTGCAGCATGGCAAATGAAATATTGCTTATGGGGATCCTCAATGTTTGCCATAGGTACTGAGTTGTCTCACCCACTTGTAGAATCCCAGAGCACTTTTAAGAAAATATATTTCTGAGCGTTCCCGAAAAAAAGGCAACACTAAATGCTCAGCAACACTTGTTTATTGCACAGCAACATTTTGGCTTATTAAATGCCTTTGCCAAGGTAGCGACAGCCCATAAACCACAGGAACAAATAGTGAACCGTAAATGAACATAGTAAATAGAACACCGTCCAAAAGGTCTACTTACGTCATATGGACAAATTAATCTATCAATCGCAATTGTATAATTCATGCCACATCGAAATATCACAGTGATTCAATTAATGTGCACAAATGTGTGTGTGTGTGTGTGTTTATATATACACACACACATTTTTGATCAGTGGTCGTAGAAACTGGTATCCTGTGCTGTGTCCTTACTTGTTGTACTCATGGACAGGTCGTGGTTGAAATAAATAAATATATATAGTTAGGAGCTACTTTCCATAGGAAGAGCATTTTTTGCTATGCCCATAACTTTGGTATCCCTTGACGAATCCTTGCGGAATTTTAAAAACTAGTTTGATGCTCACTTCAGCTGCTGTCTTGAAAATTTCAGGGTGTTCCACCAAGCTGGAGCTCAGAAAAAGGTGGAGTCTCCATGTTAATTTCCATAGGATACTTTAGACACGGCTACAGCCCGAATTGCTGAACGGAATTACACCAAATTTGGCAGACAGGTAGCTGTTGGTCCAGAAAGCACCCATTTTGTTAAATAGTATAAATCCATTCATTAGTTGCATTGAAGTGTTAAGATTTTTAAGATATACAACTGGGGACTTGGAGGCTCTGAGTCCCTATTTGGGGTCTCCTGCTGAGATCTGATTGGCCGCCAACACTTCAAACCAGAATTTGTTGGCGGCCATCTTGTGACTCCGTCAAACTGAGTCACATAAAAAACCTTAAAAAACAGAAAAAGGGTCAGGATAGAAACAACTTGACCCCCCTAGGCCTGTTGGAGGGGGTGCAGTGACCCCACAGGGACCTCCTAGGGCCAAAAAAGCAATACAAGAAAATAACCAGTGACGTCATTTGAGATGTCTTCAGTGATGTCATGAGTGATGTAATATGTGAGGTCATAAGCAGTACATTGTGTGGGCGCAAGCTATAGTTAGCTCAGCTAATTATAACTGCTGAATTTCACTGGTTTTATACGAGTGAAACTTGAATCTAACCATTACGTCCCTGTAAACTTTGTTTTATTTCAGTTACATCTCACACAAGTCCTCCTGAAGCTGGGACCCAGGATCAGCACTGGTGCGCACTAGGGTAGAGGAGCCCCATCACATTACAATCTCTTCTGGTATTGCTACAGCAATGAATGGGACGCGCACTGGTCTGTAATTCCAGTCAAGAAGGGTCATTAATCTATTAGGTGTTGCTTACTCTTACTTTTTAATGCACATAGCTGAACAAGCCCAAAGCATTGTCGGCATATGACACGCCTTGTTCACGTATAGCAATACTCTACAGGTAATAATTAAGGACAGCTGTTTCAGTTATGCACATTAATTGCAAAGGGAGTAAGCAGAGAGATGTCAACGACTCTTTAATTTGGTGGAGACCTACAACAACTCCTGAATAAGTGTGACTGTAGATGGATAACATGATGTGACTCTGTGAATAATGGTGAAATGAGTGGAACTATACAATCATTCTCTGAAAGGCCTTATTTTTATGTCCATTAGCCTTCTATTGACTACCCCGCAAAATAAACGTGGCTTACAATGTGAATTCTGTACACGTTTGTATATATATGAGTTTGCCCTCTTGTCCTTCATGCTACCACAATATGATTTTCAAATCGATATTTGTACAGGTATATTTTTTCCTAAATACCTCGACAACTTTTCAGATTTCCAGTACTGTATTTTTCATTTGTGTGCATATATAAAAAAGAATCGATATAAACAAGAAGCAATATAATCTTTTCCATACTGTACATATTACTTTGTTCAACACCCTACTAAGTTTGCACAAAGGTTGAAATTGCTATAATGGCAAATCTCATCGTCCGCTTGCTGTGTGTCTTTGCCACCCTGTGGCGCTTGTTCAAACCGTTTTCTCTCTCCTGCTCTTTCTGACTTGGATCTGGCCGGCCCCTCTTCTATTTCCATGACCTTCATGAAACTCCTTTAATTGGAGGCTGCAACCACGCCTACCCCAACTCGGACTCAAGCCAATGTTCGGTTACGTAGCAGGTCCTGCCAAATCAGAACGCGCCATCCACCGAATCCCTTTGGGCGCCGTTCTCATTGACATGTGAGCTGCAGCCTTTTCCCCCCTTGATTTAATTAATTCTCCTCCCAATCCACTACTCACAACAGGCTCCTGACTGCCCCTTTTAGCCCCATGCTTCCAGGTTCCGACAGGACGTTTCCAATTGAACACAGTTCTGACACCATTTACGCCCTTAAGCCCGATTGGGGCATTGGCGCACCACACACTGCGGAAGTCTGTACACTTCTCTGGCTTCACACATACTTTAGGTAAGTTCTGTTGTCTTCCCGTGCCCTTCTTGGTATTTTCCTCCCCTCATCTTTACTAACCACATGCCTCCCATTGCTTGGTTTTCCCTCATGCTTCCTGCTCTTGACCGGACGTTTCTTCATGGATGCTGGTCCCATTCCCACCAAGCTCCTCAGCCCGACCTGGGCCTCTGCTTGCCATGCACCGCGGAAGCCATCAGGTCATTTCCGGCTCCGCTCAGACCCTGGGTACGTTTGGTTGCTTCCCCCGCCCTGAGTACCTTTCACTCAGTCATTACGGCCCTTGCCCGCTGCACCCTGACCTCTCCTGCTTCGATTACAAATGTCTTCAGGAGAAGGCCTTCACTTAAATTGCAAATTGTTATAATTGAATTACCACCGCGTTGTACTAATATGACACGCTATATTCTCATCCTTCATGACATGCTACGATCCACAATTTCTTGCAGGTCTTTTTCTTGACTTGTATTTCTCCATTACTACCACGTTGTACAAATATTACATGCTATATCCTCTTCCTTCCTGACACTTCATGATTTAGATTGCAGTTCTTTTACTTGACTTGTCTTTCACCATTCCCGATTCACCAGCGTGTTGTACTAATAAGACACTCTGGATCCTCATCCTCCATGACAATCTATGGTCAATAAACTCTGGCAGAATTATGTCCTCGTCTTTCCCCAAGTGCTTCCTTTGGTTTACACAGGTCCTTCCAGTGCCTCCTGTGTAACTAGGCATTCTTTAAATTTTTCAGAACCCCCTGATATGCATCCGGAGACGCATACCTCCGGTGTTGTTGCCCTAAACCAGCTCCTTGTTTCGCTGTGGACGCTATCCTGACTACCCTCATTGCCCCTCCTTTCTATTCCTTGATTGGTAATTGTCCTATTCGTAACACATGCCAGCTGGACTGCTTTAGCTATCTTTTTATTCTTATTCCATTCCCTTTGTTTCCTTTTTTTCCTCTATCATACAGCACTGATCAATACTGTTGTAACCCAGTCCTGAAGATGACCCAAATTTATCACAGGTCGAAACGTCGTCGACTACCCAGCGCAACTTCTGGCGCATTTTTGATCTTTAAATTTGTTGATGATGTTAAATGTCCCTCATAATCATATAAGAGCATTTCTGTACAATCACAACAATTTATGAAATTGTTAAAATTCTTTCGTTTTGCGCCGTCTTCTCGCTGTGTTCTTATCTCACTTGTCACTTGCGCCGTTCTCACAATTGCATGAGCGCGGTTGTGCACAAGTTCCTATGAGTTACACCCTCATTCAATGTATATAGTGTTGATATTGTTTCCTGTTTCCTCCCCCTCTTTTCCTTCTCCCGAAATACATTTTTACTCTCTATCAAATTAAAGAATCGGTGGGCATCTCCCTGCTTCCCTGCCTTGGCAGTTCATGTGCATAATTGAAAAAATTGCTCTGAATTATTACCTGTTTATTACCTGTTGAGACATTGTTGTATGTTACATTACTAGACACTCCGGTATCGACTGGGTCTATGGGTATTCTCCTGTTGTTGTTTATTGTTCACATATAGGCAGGTGTGCCAAACCAGCACTACTTGTGAACAAGGCGTTTTCCTCGCTGAAACGCTTTGCGTTTGTTCGGCTATATGGATTAAAACATAAGATTAGGCAACACCTAATGGATTAATGTTCCTTCTTGACCGTAATTGCAGACGAGGGTACGTGTTCCTTGCATTGCAGCCGCAATACCGGAAGAGACTGTAAAATATAAAAAAATAATTATATATATATGTATGTATGTATGTATGTATGTATATATATATATATATATATATATATATATATATATATATATATATATATAATATATATATAAATATATATATATATATATATAAATATATAAATTTATTTTACAAAGAACACCATATATTTTTTTACTCAACTGTCACTTTAGGTTGAAACAGTATTTTACAATTAGTTGGCTTTAAAAGTACTTTACAAATATTATCTACCTACATGTAATAAAACTGAGGTTACAAAACTGTATTTTACAATTATGAAAAAACTGCAATGTGGATTTAAATTGAAAAAGAAAGACAGACCCCGCACATGTAAATATTTCTTTTATGTTTGTTTGCACTGGCACTTTAAAAAGGTGTGTGCTTCACGACCATGTTGTCATGTGATCAAGGCAGGGATCTGCCGAAACGCGTCGTGAGGATTTTGGTGGCGTTTTAAGAAATAAAAGTTAAAGCCCCAAATTGGGTCTGCCTCGTCTTCTGTGCGAATCCGGCTGGAAGTTGCGGTTGGAGCGAGCATTGTTGAAAATATATATATATATATATATATATATATATATATATATATATATATATATATATATATACATACACACCAAAGCTGCAGTGCTTGTCATGTGATCAAAGTTCATAAGAGCCGAAACGTGTAATGGCTGCACTTTGAATTAACAACTTTATGCACTGATTTGGTGGGCCGTGCCCGTTTGTAGGAGGAACTCCATAGGAAGTAACGGAATAAAAAGTTGTGTATATACATTAGCAACCTGTGTGCAATATAAAGATCATCCATGGAAACAGTGGAAAGACTGTGAGGCTGTGGGTGTCAACATAAGCATTTACAGTTCCAGTAAAAATATCTGCAGGGTTGCAGAATAGGCCGTGATGGAAGCCCAATCGGATTAGTGGACTACAAGTACCATAATTCCAATGGTGAGAATTGGAAAAGGAACACCCAGATCGATCTTTTAACAGAATGTGTGCCTCCACCAAATTCTCTGTAATTAAAGTGGGAAATCGATCCCTAGTGGGCAATAAGCAAATAGGAGCCTTAAGTTTAACCTCAGGAGATCAAGTAAGTTTATCTACTAGCTACTGTAAGGCTATGAGTATAAGTACAAAATGTACCATATGGAAAGGTGAAGGGAGCATTCGATCACAGTTGTTAAGATGCAATGTCCATAACTGATGACCAAGTAGGTAGAAAGACCACAGGGATGATTTTTTTTGCAGCAGTCCTGCTTCCTGAGATTTCTGAAAGCAAAGCTATGTCCCGCTCTCAGTGAATGAGGATGAGATCATGGAGTTGCCTCTTGCATTAAGCTTATTCACTGCTTAAAGTTTATCTGTGAACCTGCTGCCCACTACAAAGCAACATGCAATAAACAGTGAGATGAAGCCATGTGAGGTGAGCTATGCTCTCAAAACAGGAATGGAAGGAGGACAACTGGGTCCTGAGAACGTATGGATGGTCACAATGTCATTTTAGGTGGTGAACCTTGGCCCAAGTGGGTTATAGTGGGACCCATTACAGAGAAGTGTTTAAGGGTGTGTGCTACACTTATACTGTTTGACATCAGAGAATGCCAAAGCGAGGAAACTGAGGCAAAATCAGGTGTTTTCCACTTTCTACTGAAAAGCAAAGATTCCCTTTAGTGGTGTTCTATTGCCAATAATTGGTCTTATCTGAAAATTTAACTGAAAATCGAAAACCCTAAATTTAGTAAACTAGGATATAACAAACCACATATACACTCACACTCTCTTTCTCTCGATGGGACAATGAGCAAACACAGTTTTGTTCAGTAGTACGGCTACAAGTCAGTACATTAATTGCTGCTTCAAGTGAGGAGTCAGATGCCTTAGTTTTAAAATACATAATCAGAGAGTCTCGGATGTCCTTGGGCCTAGATCTAGCAGGTAAGAATGTCAAATAGGTTTCAACTAAATCTTTACACAGCACTACGTCCCAGAGCCATGAATCCACTGTCAGTGGGGGACCTTTCATCTATGTACCCATAATCTGTTTTTTTTTGTTGCTAGCACTAGAAATCATGCTGCCAGTTTCCTAGAACTCCTTAGAATTAGTTTAAAATACGCCAACAAGGCATTCAGTTAGTCTACATGTGCCATAATTACTTCGGTACGAGGTATGTACAACACACCAAAACGTGTTATGCGTTCAAGTTGTGTCTGCTCCATAGCCCAAATCATGCAGTTATCAATCAAGCTCTAATAGGCAAAGAGTAGTATTGAGGGTCATTTGTCTAATTCCATGCCAGTCAGTAAATCCCAGTGTAAACTCTTTCGATTAGTGCATGATATCCCCCAATAAATAATGGAAAGAACGATGAGACATTTGTTTATCCCCATTGCTATGGTGCAGAACAAATTGTCATATATTACAACACACATCACTGGAGAGTGATTTCAGAATCAGTAGATCAGATAGGTGCAAAAAATCTATGAGAGCTAATGATTGGTAGCAAAATGGTAAGACAATCAAAGGAAAATCCGGGAGACATTGCTAACTCCCAAGTAGATGTCAGGTGGCACAGTCAATACAGTAGACTTTATCCATGAAGTTCTAATTATACAAGAAGACATTTCATAAGTTCTCGTGATTAATATTCTGGATTGAACATTAAACCAGGGTTCCTGGAGGGAGCTTGATGAAACAACTGCAATAGTTGTAAAAATAGCAGGAAACCAGGTGGGTACTGAATGTTGAGTAAAATAGCTACTCTCGGAGTAGGTTCAAGTCACCTCTTCTGAATATCCCGCTGAGAACATCATTCCAGTGCCATTGAGAGTAACTCCAACCGGAAGTGACTATGAATACCTTTTGTCAAAACAAGCGGTGGAGGTGATATCTAGTCATTCATCCAAAAAGAAAGGGAATTTATTCTTGTTACTCTCTGCTTAAAAAAAAAAAAAGAGTCCCAAACAAGAATTTAATTTCAATCTTGATCTCAAGAAAGCCAATACATTGATAAGGGAACACAATGTCAGAATGCTGGCATGCCATAAAATCCCCTCTCAATTACATCAGTGGGACTGGATGTGCACCATAGATCTTTGGGATGCTTACTTCCATATCCCAATTATAGAAAGTTTGGGGAAATTTGAGGTTCCTGGTGGGCAACAACCAATTCCAGTAATGCCATTCGGACAAAAAAGACATTTAGTCTATTCATGCCTGGACAATTGACTAATGAAAGCCTCAACATCACAGGAATCTCTGCACCATTATCAAATATCTCCTCATCTATAATATTGGCATGTATGCTGGACAGGGATCTTCACCCATGCAGAAAACGTCAAATGCCCATACTTCGTCTCCAGGTACTATCAACCATGAACAATGGGTATGGGTTTTTGACTCGTCTCAGATGTTTCTGTACACCTATCCTCTAATCCCTTTGATTCCAGCAGTACTAACCATGCTGCTTTATTACAATGCCGGGATCGTAACTTCAGAGTGGTGGTTCCCTAACCTTTTACATCTGTTGAAGCACCCACACAGGAAAATGCTGTACATAACATCTACTGCACACGTTTTGGGTCCAGTTTCTGCAAACCTTCCTTAATTGAACGTAGCAGTGTGGCTCCTGAGCTCGTACATATAGGGCATTTAAATCTGCCACAAGAGTTGTTACATTTTGAAAGAGGCTAAGTGTGCTTCAGCCAGAAAATCTTACACTTAAATGAGAGATTCTGTATCTGGCATGTATTTAGAACAGCCGCTACTCTTCCAGGTGTCAAGAAGAGGCGATACTGCCTTACTGTCTCCTCTTAGCAAGGCCTGAATTGCACTTCTTTTCTTTACATGTTCTGCCTCTTACTTCCTTTTACAAACTTCTTTCTTTTCAATGCCTGTCTTGAAGAATTTCTTTGGGGTATTCAGATGATATTTTCTCTTGATAGAACTTCTTCCCACATTGTGAAGCTTACATTGTGCTCTCTAAATTGATGTGTCCTGCCTTTGAACCGATCAATATGCATAATTGCATCATCTAACATGGAAAACTAACTTGCTCGCAACTATATCCTCTCTTCGAAGTCAGTGAGATTCAGGCCCTGTGCCACTTCGAATTCTACACTATGTTCCAAAAGCACGAGATGGTAATGCGAAATCATTTGAGTTGCCTCTTTAAAGTAGTATTAGATGTTCATGTTAATCTTATTATTTAAATGCCAGTTGTCATTCCAAAACCATCCGCTCTTTTGGAGGGGTTCTTCACACTTAGTGGTAGAAAGTGTTACAGTTCTATCTAGACAAAATTAAAGATCTTGGTTGATCAATTCTAGGCCAGTTGAAACCATATGGCAAACAGAAGCATCCCTGGTAGACCTAAAGTTCATTCAACGAAGCGGAAAAGGTGCTACGACAGCCTTTGGCAGACACATCCCCAGAAATCTACAAACCCTGTATTTTGGGTCTGTCCACATATTCACAAGACTTTGTCTTGAATCAGACTCTGAGGCTAATGCCAAGATAAGACAGTCTTCATTATAGAACCTCTGTGGGTAGATCACATGTTTTTTTATCATTCCTCTGCTGTCTATATGGGATCAGCTTGCTATGCTATTCAGTTCTTATGGCTATTAATGATGATCCACTGGAGAGGAATTAAATGTTACTTACATGTAGTCCTGATTATCCTCCAGGAAAATACTTATTAAAGTTATAAGCAACTTTCCCATCTCCATGGAGAAATGTTGGAAGTAGTTTTTTTCATGACATTCCATACAATATTCTGTCTTCTTCTTAAATGTTAACTGGCGTAACTGCCAACTGACAGAGCATGAGGGTATACTGATGAGTGGTACGACTTAAATGTGCAGCGTCTGTTTTTTAGTCTATTTTCAGCAGCCAGTACTGCCTACATTATTCTCCTTTTCTTTTTTGTAAAACACTTTTTTTAAAGGTTTGTGAAAGATGTTCCCATTGAAGGAGAACTTGGGTTAAAGCTAAATAACTTTTCATTCTATGCCTAAATCTAATTGCTATATAGTTTATATCATGTTTCTTGGTAAACTGATTTTTGTGTGTTATTTGAAAACTGACATGCATAAAGTAATTTTGTTTCTGATAATATATTTCATTGAGGTAGTCTGATAGTCACTTTGGTACATTATATGCACATAGCTCTATCAATACTAACTATGGATGTTTTGGCAATAATTAGGGTCTCAGTAGTCCCTCTCGGGCCGATAACAGGAGATACTGGCCTCATAGAAATTACAAGTTCTCATGGCATGCTACATTTTCTAATTTGTCTCCCTTTACACTAAACCAGTGTGTATACCAGATCCCCCTGATAGTTCCAGGTCTATGGGACTCCTTAATGATCGAATTGTGATCTAGCGGTATCTCCCTCCCCCACTAAGTTAATGATTCTCATTGTAACATTAACTCCAAAAAGGAAAATACTCGTGGGATTTATAGCCATCTTGAAATGGGCACATAAGTTCTGACATCAGTAGCGGCTGGTAAGGAACAGGGGTGGCGGTGAGAAGGGAACAAAATATAAATAAAATAAAAAACACTTACCTTCTCACGGCCGCCATCTCTACTCCGCTTTACTTCCTGATGAGTCCTGGAAGCAGGAAGCACATAGGCTCCCCTAAGCCAATCACAAAACTGCAATGAAGCTTTGCGATTGGTTTGAGCACCGGGGTTCGGCGCTCAGACACTGACTATGAGCCTGTGCCTGTTCCCCACCAGGCTGTGCATTACAGCCTACTGGGGAACATGCAAAGTGTGCATGACTGTATGGTCGGCCCAAGATGGCCGGGCATCTTGGAATGCGCACTTGAGTGCATGAACCACTCCTCCCACTGTGGCACAAGCCCCGCCCTAACCCAGCCCTGTAGCTATGACAAATAAAATGATAATAACGATGTCATTATCATTGTATTCTTCCTTTTTTCCTGAAAGCAGTGGGGCAGCGCTCCTCCACCTTGGTGGAGGAGTCGCCCTGCCTGGCATGCTGCTTGTTGTGGTGATGTATGTTATCTCTTCTCAGTTTACAAGCATTACATCCACATTTGTTCATTACATTCACTTAGTGGGCTGAAAAAATTGGGAATGCATGTGAAATGGTTTGTAAGAGTTTGGTAGTTATGACAATGCAACAAGTCCAATTATATTTCCAAATACAAGATGAGTTTTTTTTTTCTTTTCAAGGTCAACAATTCGGGAAAATGTGGAAATGATCAAACTCCAGAAGCAGTTGGTGGAAAAAACCACTTCTTTAACAGCACTTGAAGGGAATGTTCAACAACTTCAAGAGGTAATGTATGTGATGCAGCGATACAGAGAAACAGTAGTGATCATCCGTGTTTATGCACACAAAATGTCTCCTACAAACATTCCACTGTTACAACTGCCAAGTAGTTTAATCTATCTACTTAAAATAAATCGTGCTGGTATGTTTAGAAGTAACGTTCCACATATTCTGCCACTTTCCTGCTGTCAGCTTGTATTTTTAACCCTTCCACATAGTGGTGCCACTGGAAAATGCTTCTAAAGTTGTTAAATTAAGCTTGCATATATGTATCTCTCACACATGGGTGCGTTAGGCGGCAGACCTGCCTACAATGATCGCTTATGCGCCCTGTTTCTTTTTCTCTCTCAGACAGTATACAGTAGAACGTGCTTCACTAATGCTTATAAAATCCTATGAGGGGCCTTGTCTCTGGTTATTTTTTGGATTTTTAATCACTTTTTTGCTGTTTTTATCACCCTCTTCTCATTTTCCTTCCATGTGGGAAGAATGTACCTCAACCTTATGGCTTTACGTCATACAACAACTTACCTGCTTAGCTTCTGCATCGCCTACCGAGCAAACACTCATCTGGTGCATGGTTTTGCTATGTGTTCTACCAGTAGTTCAGAACAAACTCACTTGCAAGCGGAGTAAGAGTAAAACAATCCTGCAAGATGTGCGACTCAATAGGAAGAAAATTATAGCAAGAATAAGGGACCCCCTCTGTCAGTAGTTTCAGGCTAGGGAAAAGAGGGGATAGAAATCTACACAATACTAAATAAATTCCCTCACAATCTATCAATACTTTTCATTAGAACACTGTTCATCTAGAATTTGTCAAACATTTATATACAACAGTGACACATACGATCACATTTTTCCATTGTTTTTATTGTATCAAAACTTCATTTCTTTGTTCATTTCTTATTCTCTTATTTCTTTTTTTTAAATATATATATTTTCTTCATAAGAACCAGTTATACAAAATTCATTTACATTTTACATGATCATTAGAACCATTTATATTGACCCAATGTTATTAAAAAAAACAGAAAAAAACACAACAACCCTAGATTAACTACAATTAATACAACCATACTACAACCACTCCAACTCATACATTCTCACACAGACTACATACACCCAGCATATGTACACAGTAGAGGTTTATGTGTGAGAAAAGAACCCCTGCAAAGAAATAGACCTAGAATTCAAAGCACGAGGCTCAGCACAAGGTCGACGCGCGTTTCGGTGGAGTAAAGATAAGACCACATTCCTCAGGACCTTTCCAGATACCCACATCAAACTCTCAGCTACCAGGGGACAAGGAATATAAGAAAGTTTTGATTGAGTCGTAAGTTAGAAATTATAGTTATCCTCTTAGGGTCCAAAACTGGAATCCAGCCGGATCCTCAGTTGGAAAAACTCTACGGTCAAGTAATATGATCCTCAATTGAAACAAAGTTCACTTAGTTCGTAAATTCTTTGATGCTATCAGGTTTATCCAGTTACGGAAGAGGGCTCAATAGTTGACCTCAACATCTTAGATGTAGGAAGTTCACTTGTCGATTTCCTCTGTACAGATGTATAGTAAATATTGTTATGATTCAATTTGGACGTTCTTTATAAATTTCTCAATAATTCTGTCTCTAAGTTTCTCCGTTTCGGCCGCCCGATGGCAACCAATAGGAAGAAAAGTCAAGAAGCGAGCATAGCATTACTACCTATGGGAAGTGGTCCAGAGTACATTTACTGGTTTTGAGGTAGCAAGATACCTTTCTCTCAGTGACCTTCCATCAGGGGCGTAGCTTCAGGGGGGGTGATTGGGGATTTACACCCCCCTTATAAGTGTATTTATTTTGTAAATAGTTAGGTGCAGCAGCTTTCAGTTGGAGGTGTCTGTCCGTTTTTTTCACCATGGGATTTTAATTACTCACTCAGACAAAATCATGCTCATGCCTGTTTTGAAGACCTTAAAACATAGTTATTTTACTAAGTACTATGTTTTAAGTACCCCTCACAATCCACACTTTCCTTTTCCACTGGCCCTTAAGCCCTCCTCATGCACTGCTTCTCATATAATGATTAACATAATATGCCAGTCTGATTATTGAGAAGTCTGAAGCTCAAATCCCCCCCCTCCCAGTCTTACTGACCAAGCTACACCCCTGCCTTCCCCCTCCTGCATGGCAGTCACTTTCCTTGGCCCTAAGCTAGTGGTTTAAGTAACCCGGTGAAAGTTCAGTGCACCGTGCCACATGACAATCTTAAACCCAGTACCAGACAACCTATCTGAACGAGATTTAGCGAAGTGTCGCAAAGCACCCTGGGATCAAGGGCCCTTCATTGGCAATATTTCCTTTAGTTTCAAAGACTATTTTGGAGTCAGACAACTCTTTATTTGGACATTGGGAACCCAAGCTGCCTTTGGGTTATGGGGTTGAGTTTGACTCATCTACATTGTGGAGGAGTGTGGCTCAATGGTTAGAGCGGCAGACCCTGATGCAGAGTTCTGGCCAGGGACCAGGGTTCGATTCCCGCCTTGGCGGGGTCTTGGGCTCAATTTTCTCAGACCTTTTAATTCTCGCCTCGGTGCCTATTCTAATCACGGGCCCCATGCTGCAACTCTGGGCAATAGCTTGCTTAGCCTCCACACCGGCCCCAATAGCGCTAAGGATGCCTGGCTTCACCCTGGGGGTGCCCAGGAGTGGACACTTCACAGGGAAAGCCAGGAGGGGTTCCACAGCGGTATGAGTATCAGCGACAGGAAGCCGAATAGGCGACACCGCAAGGTGACCGTCTGGTGACAGTGCGCTCTATAAGTACCATGACATTTACATTTACATTACACCCTGTTAGACCCGTCAGCTTTTTGGATGGTCTCCCCTTATTTTTGTCCCTTTCTGCCTCTCCTTATTTTTTTCCACCAACCCTTTTTGTGTGGCTTTAGGTCTCCGGGTGCCCCACCACTGCTAACCAGTGCTGAGGTACAGGTGCGCATTCCTAAAATGGTGGATGGGGTGGGGTTCCTAAGATGGATGCCTGCTAGAGTTACCTCAGTGCTCTGGCCCATAGGATAGCATTAGAGGGTTCCAGAACCTTCCAGTCCACTCTAGAGACCTGGGTCTAGGCAATATAAGGGAGGACATTGGTCGGCCATTTTGTCACTACTGGGATGGCTGGAGTGCAGCCTGCAGTGTGAGGGGGATTGTGACTCAGGCTACTCTGACTGCTCCTAGGGGCTGCAAGTTGGTTATGGGAGCTGTCCTCGTTCCTGTTGATCTGGCCCTGCCTATGAGGAATTTGTCAGGACCAAGTTCCAGTGTGGCCACTTCAAAGAAATAACTAATTTACCTCAGTAACTGGTGAAGGTAACCTGGCCCTGGCCTTAGAAGCCTTGGAGGGTGGTGTTGTGGCTGAGTAGGGCTACGTGAAAGAACGAACGTCCACCACGATCTCTGTGGTAGAGTGGGGTCTCAAGCTGGGCCTTATGAGTGAGCGCTAACCCCGTTGGTATCCTTCAAAGACTGGTACATTCATAGAAGCATTGGCCGTGCCCTTTGAGCCCCCCCTCCTTCTCTGGCCGCTGGGTGATCTCCCTGAGGTGCCGTGTGCAGAGATTCCGCGTCGGGCGTGAGGAGAAGGTGAGCGCCGCCAGCTGGGAAAGAGACGCTGGGCGGGGTCGCTTGGCAACCGGACTACCGCCCCGCGCGTCTCCACACACTCTGTCATTCCGGAGTTCCCTGACGAGACGGAGCCTGCCGCAGCCTTTGAGAGGCCGGGCTGCTTCTCGGGTGAAACCGGAGCTGAGAGCGAGGAGGGCCTTGAGCTTCAGGATCTTTGGGGAGTGTCTCCGCGGACCGGCAGGGTCCCCTGCCGTCTCTGGCGAAAGGAAAGAACGGAGCGGGAGAAAAAAGAAACAAAAGGGGGAGAGTTCGGCCGCATACTCTGCCCTAGGACAGCAAGGAAAGTGCTAGTCGAGCGCAGAGGTATCTGGGCTGGGGGGAGAGGGGGAGGAACAGTTCAAGATCGGGGTTGGTAAGAACTGGGCCCCCGGGGACAGATCTCTTGTGAACAACTCGACTTGTCCAAATTAAGATAGTGGGGTTCCAACATATAATTTCCCTTTGGAAGTGAAACCTCTCCGATACTCGGTGTGGGCACAAGAAAGAGATCATGTCCCTTGACACCGCAACCAGTAGGATGATTCTCTAAATGCTTCCATTAGCTTAATTTGAGTAGATACTGAGACCTGCTCAAATAGAATTTGAGTTAATATTGAAGGTGCAAGTGAATGGTTGTTCAATTTTCCATTACAGTCAATGTGTTTATCTGACTAACTTATCCGATTCTGGCACAGGTGATCTAAGAGTCTTATTTTTGCTTGCTGTCAATTTCTTTGTACTTCAAATTAATGTGAGAAACTGTGAGGAATTGTAATGTACAGTTAAAGTAGTGCAATTGTACTCAAGTGAAATTGACCAAAGTACCACTTTAAGAAGCAAAGCATCTTTCAATTTCCTGTCTCAAAGCAGAAAGATAAAACCTCACGAATCTTCTATCAAACTGAAAGGGTGTGGCGTCATTTTTGGTGGGTCTGCGCTGGGGTGTTGTAGTGAGTGTGACGCAAGCACGACACATTTGCCATCCAGGTTTAGCCTCATCACCCAGAGCCATGCTACCCTAGGTGAGCCAGAAGTCGTGGTTTCAACACACCCCATATGTGCCAACATTTGGAACAGAAAGAAGGGAGGTTTAAAAGGCAAACAAATATCGGAGTAGTCTGTTTCCCCATTAACTGGCATTGAAGTGGAGGGTTTCTTTTTCCAAGGGAGGGTAAGAGGAAATAAGCCTTGTATCTAGGTCCTGGTTAGCAGCTCAGCTCTTTGTATCATGAAATGATACCAATTCTTAAAAAAAATATAGTGGGCGATGTCTGTTACTGTCTCACTTCATCCTATTGCGCTCTTTGGTACATTATTACAACTTGCAGGAAGTGCTTCCATGTGAATGCACAAGGGATTATTTTAAGTCTGGAAAATACACTCAGTCATTACACTGTTTAGCCCATTCAATTCTTTATCTCTTGTTTGCTTCGTACAGAAAGCAATCTTTTCTTAGGCCTCACCTACCAGACAGTGCAATTTACAGTGGTAGTAGATCCCGCCTGTTGTTTACCATTGGTTGGCTTTATTGCCACTCTCATTTGTTTGTTTCTTAATCAGTGGCCTGTATGTGTTCCTCCCAATGAAGCAAAGCCACTTTCGGATGCATGAAAGACATCTACTTGCGAGGGAAGTTTATTAGGTTAGGGCGCTCGACCTCGGACCTGGGGGAACTGGGTTTGAGTCTCTGTAATGACGCTAAAACATCCTGTGATTCTGGGCAAATCACTTAGGGCCAGATGTAGGAAGCCTAATACCGGTCGGTAACGGCTGAAATTACCGAGTTTCGACCGTTACCGACCGGTATTTGGCATTTGGGGTGTAGGGGCCTAATTTAAGGATTCGGTAATTTACTGAATCGGTAATTTCAGGAATTGGTAAATTACCGAATTCTTAAATACCGATTCGGTAAATTACCGAACCCTTAATGTAGGAAGCACTCAAGTGAGTGCTTTCACTTGTAAGGATTTGTTATTTACCACCAACTACAAGTTGGTGGTAAATATAGAAAACCTTAAAAAAAAAGCAATTTTGTGCTTTTTTTCAACTGTGCCATGTGGCAGACATACATGCCCTTAGGGCATGTATGTGTGCCACATGTGCACCCATGCACTGTACAGGGGTGCAACAGGGTGTCAATGTGGCACCCTGCCACCCTTGTAAGTCTACCCCCTAGTACCAATTCGGTATTTACTGAATCGGTAATTCTCATTCATTCCTATGGGCCTCCAGGCCCATAGGAATGAAGGGGAAATACCGAATCGGTAAATACCGAATTGGTATTTACTGATTTTTACCGATTTGGTAAGATTTACCGAATCATTAGCTACATATCATTTACCGATTCTAAAATACCGAATCGGTAAAATTCGGTATTTTAGAATCGGTAAATGATATTTACCTACATCTGGCCCTTAATCTCCCCATGCCTAACAAAAATGATTGTGTGTCCTCATGTAACTTAACTGGTCCTATGTAAAGGGCTCTGATACCTGATTCGGGTCAAGTTCGCGCTATATAAAACTCTGCCAAAAAAAAACTCCCCTCTACTAATCTTCACATATTACTGGCCCCTTAAGGGCAACGTTCCCTCAGTTCCCAAATTAACTTTCAACTCTACTCTCATTGCAAATACTGCTGACTACTACCACCCGTAAATGGCTCACAACTAAGCTCTACATCTCTGTGCTGACTGATGATCCAATAACGACAGATAAAGTATTACAAAGGTGAAATGAGGTACCAACCCCGCCATTGACACAAGTGGATTGGACATTTTGTTGTTCAAGTTGGTATGTTGACTTTTAACTTAACTTGACTTCTAACTGTAACCTGCATATTATACACTTCAAATACCTACATACATTTACCATACCCCTGCAAAACTATATTGGTATGGGTTAAAAGAGGATGCATGATGTTTTCGATATGGGACTTTAGAGGCAAATGTTATACATTTGAAATGGGAATGACCCCAATTATATCAATACTGAAGAATGATCACTGAAGCCCTATCTGACCTACTTCTCGAAAAAATAGAACAGCAACTATGTACACGTCTTCTAGACTTTGTTAAGGGTGTGCAACCAGCGATGTTCAAATCTGCGACAATGACACTGTTGCTTGTCAAAAGAAGAGTGGCAATATGCTAGAGTGAAAGGAAAATGCCCACGAAACAGCAATGGATTTCAGATCTTGTCCACTGTAGAGAACATTTCGAGATATATGCTGAGGAGCTACCAGAGCCATCACAACCTAAAAACAGATCAGGCCCCTTTTCAACGTATTTGTTTAGTATGATATAGACACCTTAAAAGTGAGTGGGTTTACACAGACACTATAGTAAAATGATGCAACAGATGCATATGTACTGCTAGATGACTGTACACTTTAGCAGAGACTTGTCTGTGATGCTAAAATCTTTGTTTATTCCTTTCTATTTGTTTGCATTTATGTCATCAAAATACCAATACATAAAAATGAAAAAAGACAGAGATCATGGCCTGCAGACAGTGACCAAAATACCAGCCTATTACCATATAGCCCAAGTAGTTTGAAGCACTTCCAACAACTTTAAAAGAAGTAAGAAACCTAGGAGGAAAAATTGATCCATACCTATCATTAATGCTGCATATCAACATGGTAACAAAGAGCCTTATGCATAATTAAAACAGTGTCACATGTTCCCAACCATAAATACCAAAAATGTTACAAGGTATCCTCACACTCATAATCTTCAAGCTTGACTATGCCAACAGCCTGTACCTCGGGGTACCCAGTTCATCATACGACAAATACAACTAATTCAAAAGGGCGCCAGAGGGCTCCTTCTCAGCTTTTACCTAAGATAATGCATGATCCCAGTTCTGCAGTCATTCTACTGGCTATCTATAGCTAGAAGAGCAATATTCAAACAATCTACATTGTCCAGAGAGCCTTGTAATGAAAGGGACCACTATACTTGCATGTTAAATTCAAGCTTTACAAACTAAACAGGATACTGACCTCCTAGCTTGCATCACAGATCGTCATGCCACCTTACTATAAGAGCTCTATAGAAGGCGCTGCTTTCTCATTACTGGCTGCCAAGCTCCGGAATGCAATACCAGCCATGATTTTAAGCATTGAGGAGAGTATACGCTTCAGATGAGATTTGAATACATGGCTATTTCCACAATAACTACATTGTTCTTGGAATAGGCTACCAGAATGATAATTTCACTTTCAAGTACAATCTACACTTTACAGCCCACAGTTATAGAGCAGCCCAATCAGCATATTACTTTCTATCACCAGCTAAGTTGTGAAGGGCTCGTCTGGGATGTATATGGTAATATCAATTCATATATAACTCTTCTGCTAGAAACTTCTATGCCCAGGTGCCAACTGGATCCGTAATCTTTTCATAGCCCTCCCACATCGGTAGGGATAGATTGCTGTATGTCAACGCCAAAATCAAAGCTTTTGGAGCCATGAAGTGCGCCATTTCCGGCTGTGTGACGCCAGTTCCCTTTTTTCCAAACCTGTGACATACACCTCAAGCTCGCTTTGTGGAGATCTCTCTGAGATTTTACTCCAAAACATTTTGATGTAGCGATAACCATGTCACTCCATAAATGTTCAGGGTTTAAAGCTTGTGTTAGATGTAATGGAGATATGCCCATTGTAGAACCTCATGACTATTACATCTGGTTCCTTCGCTCTGACCACGATACCAAAGCCAACAATTCATTTAAGAGTATGCATGCTAAGGCCTTAAAAGAGCAGGAAGCCAAGCTCTTCACGTCCTTAGCCCTTGAGGACACCCAACTACATAAATCATGCCCAATCAAGATCAATAAAGTCTTCCTCCTCAAGGTTGTGTAACAAGTACAAGACTAAGTCAGTCATGGGGAATCTTCTGAGCACCACTCCAAAGGTGAGTCTCCAAAATAATCCCTTCATATGGAGGATTTGCCTTTGGAGGCAGAATCAGTCGAAGATCCAATCCAATTAGGCATGGCTTCTCTGGCTCTTAGCGACCCGATGCTAACATCCAAGGCCCTGGATGGGGCCAGATCCATGGCTAAGGCCTTAGGCCTTTCTGGAGTTCCACACTCCAGAATCAGACTTTACCTGGTTCCTCAATGTGATGTGTGATCTCTTTAGAGGATTTATGGTGCCTTCTAGACCTTTGGGTGTGTCAGGTGTCTTTCTGTCGACGGGCTTGCCCTCTATGCCATTTTCCCCTATTTTTGTCCTTGCCCTCTGTACCAGTGACTCGAACAGCACCAATGCTGGTTCAGTTGATGCTAGTGGCATTGATACCTCTCAGGAGCTTGGCTTCGACCCTACTATTGCCCTCTGGTTGCTGGATTTTATCACGTATTACTTGTATATTAACATATTAGTGGAGGTGCTTGAACTTCCTTTGTCCTCTGTTGAGAAAAAGTTGAACATCCTTACAGTGGTCCTTCTGCTTTTCACATAAGATTCAGAGAAATTACTCCCCTTCAACGATGCCCTCCTGTACTCCATTTGGACAGCCGTGAAAAATCCACCACTTCAGCAGGATTGTAGTCAGATGATATTGCCCTTCACCCAACTTTTCTCACTTCTTACCCTTCACCAGAGAGTCTAGCTATTCAAGCGTCATGCTCTACTAAGCAGGCTCCTGGGGCATTGCGCACAGCTCCTGCTGATAGATAATCTAAGAGATTGGAGGCCTTTAGTAAGAAATTATTTTCAGCAGGCAGTCTGGCTTTAAAGTCACTCAGTGCATCCTGCCTCCTGGGTGGTACTCTCATATCCCTTGGGATGCTGTCAGCATGGTAGTGATGTATGTGTGTGGAAGTCGCACTCTTTTATGAACAAAATAAAATGTTGGTATGGTACGTGTGCTATGCCAGATTAACGCCTGCTAGCGTTGAAATATCAATGTAAGTGGCCTAGTCCCAAAGGGTGGCTAGGGCTCTGACATGCATCTACAAAAAGAGGTATTCCATTTTATACATTTTAATCATGTAAACAAGAGGTTACAAACAAAATAAACTTTTTCAATAGTCAAATAATGACTTTCACTTCTATAACATTTAGCGTTGTATGCAATAAATGTACAATACATTTGGTTTTCATCACAAAAATACATTTACATCATGACCCAATGCATTTCGGAACTTTTCTGTTCCTTCGTCAGGGGTTCTATGAGAGAAAAAGAAAAAAATATAGGAAACTTATTTAGACGATGCCGTCCTATGTCATTGCTTTGGTGTATTCTAAAATTTTAAGGCTAAGTTGTGATTCTCTAATAGAGTAAACTGACATGATTTATTTGTGAAAGGTCAACCTAATTTAATGATTCATCTATTTGCGAGTCGACATGATGACACTATGTTGTGAACTCTTACCTATTAAGATGTATGTGGAGTTTCTTAAACACACGTAATGTCAAGCGATTTGCCAATTGCATCTGTTGATAGATGTATAGTATGTTTTTTAGAACCATTTTATATGTATCTTTTCAATCCTTTTAAATAGATAAGTCGCAGTGCATCTTACCTATCACGAATAGAGTCGAAGAATATTTGGCATAATCACGACAACCTGAGAGTAAATAAGTTGAATTAGGGTCCACTGTTGTGGAGTTATGAGAAAAGAAATGAGCTGAAGTATGCACATTAATTTTATGTAACATTTCTCACCTGTGTGAAGGCTGAATACTTCCAACAGGATAAAAAGAGATGAACGGGAGCCACGATTGTGGGTCCTGTAAAAAGGGAAATATATTTGTTTTTGTGGAAAGGGTGTATACACATTTTAGCATATTCAGTCCGATGATAACGTAGTCTCGTTCGGATCTAATCACTGTGAACGAGATGGGGGAATGGATTCGTTTTTGTAAAAAGGACATATTTAGATGAACATTTGTACACATGCAATCCAACGATAGCGTGATCATATTCAATTCGCTACAAACGAAGCGAGGGGCATTAAAAGCTTACCCGTGTCAGCGGTTGTAAAGAAAATATTCGTGTCTCATCTACGCTTCCTGTCAGAATCCGGAAGAGCAGAGGGGCGATGAAGATTATTTAAAAAAAAGGAAGAAGTAGAAAGCGGACTCCCCGCCCGACTAGAAAGAATACTGACAATTCTGTAGAACAGAATTATACATGTAAAAAAGACCCTATTTTCTGAATAAATGGTTCGTTGAAAGGTATTTATTGTTGACTCAAATATTTTTGGTCGTCAGGCAATGTGAACATCGATATATTGAGGATATCTCGATTGCCCTGATTAGGTTGTTACCATATAGTCGCGGACAATTAATACTCTTCGATATCAAAACATTGTCATGTTAGTCAAAAATCACCACATGAACGCGAATTGTAGTAAGAATTGTGAATAACAAACGGCGATTCCCAATAGTGAACATAAAAATAGGACTGTACATACATTTGGAAACTTTATTGTTCATGCCTCGCTGTTTAAGTTGTGTTACTTTGATATCACATATAGCTATTTATGTGGTCTTAATCAAAAATTGCCACATGAACGCAAATTCTGAATAGGAATGTGAATACTAAGCGGATATTCCCAATAAGGAACTTGGAAAAAGGACTGTATATTTACTCGAAAGCTTTATTATTCCCGCTTCGATGTACAAGTCGTATTGCTTGAATATTCGCATATTAGCTATTATACATATAGTGCCACTATTAGAGAAAATTAGGTGAAATGAAAATCATATGGTTATTCAAGATTTTCAAGATACATACTATAAAGGAGATTAAGGCTCTATATGTATTTTTGGTGTTCTAAAAGACATGTTGATTGTGTATTATTGAATGTCAGCTGTCTGGCCTACGTGCTGTTGTGTCATCCCATCGTTTAATTTTATCCTTACTATAAATGGCATCTTTATATGTGGAAGTATAAATGACATGCATGTTAGCTTTGAACAGATATTAAAAACAACCACATGGTGTGTGTTTAAAGTTCCAACATGATTAGGCTTACGTGTGGCGAACTACCCGAGCACAGCAGATAGCTATTTGAAAGTTAAATCATAAGAAACATCCCATTTCGAGTTTATCATTAAGACCAAATGGTGCTAAGGTTTGAAGTCTTTTAATCCAGAAAACTTCTCTTTGGAGCAAAACTCCTGAGTTGTCGAATCCAGGCCTTTTTGGTACAGCTTCTATAATCTGAAATTTAAGTTGAGCTATAGAATGACGATGCTCTAACCAATGTAATGCTACGGGTGAAGTCGTGCTCTTGTTTCGTATTCTGCTTTTGTGTTCTGACAGTCTTATTTTTAATTTTCTCTCCGTCTTTCCCACGTATAAGAGTCCACATGGGCATTTGATTGTGTAAACCAGATGTTCCGAATCACAATTGGTGGTGTGACGTAAAGGAATTTTTTCTCCAGTTCTGGGGTGAGATAATATATTCCCTGTAATGGCATTATTGCAATTCTTGCAATTCCAGCACTTTGTTGTGCCTTTGAAAGAATTCCCAGTCGCTTCTTTTGACTGTCTTTTAGGTGCAGTTAGAAGTTCTTTCAAGTTTTGTCCTCTTTTATATGCAAAAAGAGGTTTTTCTTGAAATAAAGATCCAAAATCATTTTCCATCTCCAGTATTTCCCATCTTTTAAGTATGATCTTCTTGATGTCTCTTGATGCTGAAGAGTATTTAGATACAAAGACCATCCTTTTCTTTGATTGTTTTGGTTTCTTTTCGAGGAGGCGGCTCTTGCTATTGAATTGATTTTATTTATTTGTGAATCCAATTGCTCGGGAGGATAACCCCGATGGATGTATCTCTGTTTTTGTTCTTGTAAAGTTTGGTTGCATGTACTTTTTTCTGAGGAAATCCTCTTTATGCGCATGAATTGAGAGACTGGAAGATTGTGAATCAATGCTTTTGGATGAAAGCTTTTGTATAATAATGCTGTGTTCTTATCAGTTGTTTTTTTTGTATACACTAGTCTGGATCTCATTTCCTCTTACTACCAACACATCTAGAAATGGAATAGCTTGTTTATCCATGTGGTAGGTGAATTGTATTCTTGGATCGACTAAATTCAAAGTTTGAATATTTTTGATTAGTGCAATTTGTGAGCTCTTCCAAATTAAAAAAATATCATCAATGTATCTTTTGTAATACAACAAGCCCTCTTTCCATGTTTGGTCTGTCATGATAAAGTCGTTTTCAAATTTCGCCATGAAGACGTTAGCGTATGCACAAGCTCCTGGAAAACCCATTGCGGTTCCGTTTAGTTGTAGATAAAAATTATCCTGCCATGTGAAGTAGCTGTTGGTTAAGCAAAATTCTAAAAGTTGAATAATGAACAAATTGGTCGTTTCCGGTTTATCCTCCTGTAGTAGTGCCCATTCCACAGCTTCAATTCCCAGAGCGTGGGGGATAGATGTGTACAATGCTATTACATCAATAGAGCATAGTGTCAAATCGTCTGTGGAATCTAGGTTGATCGTCATTAAATTCCTTAGAAAATCTGAGGTGTCTTCAAGATAACTCGACCAACGTTGTATGAAGGGTTGTAAATGGTGGTCAAGAAATCTCCCTGGGTTTTCGAATATGTGACTCGCAGCCCGAAACTATCGGTCTGAAGGGCGGATTGTTGAGGTCTTTGTGTATCTTTGGCAAAAAATACAATCTGGGTCTTCTTGGAAACTGTTGCCAAAGATAACGTTTCGTGTTCGTATCAATCCAATTGTGTTTTTCTGCTTGATCCAGAATTGCACATAATGTGTTAGCTTTATCCGTTGTCGGATCCTTCTCTAGTTGAACGTATGTATTTTGTTGCTTCACGTGTTCAGAACATTTGTTCAAGTAAAAGGGTGTATCCATTAATACCAATCCTCCTCCTTTATCTGCCTTCTGGATTGTGATTGCTTTGTTGTTAGCCAAAGTTCGTAGCGCGCTGTATTCTGCTCTTGTGAGATTCTGTAATGATCTTTTGTATTTGATTTTGCTTAGATCTGTTTTCACCAGTGTTTCGAAGGTGTCCAAACTCTTATGTGAAGTGGTTGCTAAAAAAGTACTTTTCGGTTTGAATTTAACCACAGGTTCATCTGAAGGTTCAATAGGATTGGTGTTTGAAAAGAAGTGCTTTAAGCGAAGAATCCTCATGAATTTAAACAGGGCTATTTCGGTTTCCAGTTCTGTTGTATAAGTACTTACAAATGTTGTACCCTTGTTCAATAACTTTTCTTCGAATGTTGTTAGGTTGTATTTAGAGATGTTTATTACGAGATCTTCCCTTGGCTTCTCAATCCTTTCTTTTTATTTTCTTTTTCCTTTTCCTTTTCCACGTCTTGTTTTTTTTCTAGTTGTTTGTTGATCATTTCGTCTGGCGGTCTGCTTTGGGACCCCTCCGTCTCTAAAAAAGAAGATGTTGTTGATGTTGTTGCCACGGTGTTGATATCTGTAGTTGTTAAGTCTATATCTCCCGCAATGTCGACTCGTAAATAGATGAATTATTAAATTAGGTTGACCTTTCACAAATAAATCATGTCAGTTTACTCTAATAGAGAATCACAACTTAGCCTTAAAAGTTTAGAATACACCAAAGCAATGACATAGGACGGCATCGTCTAAATAAGTTTCCTATATTTTTTTCTTTTTCTCTCATAGAACCCCTGACGAAGGAACAGAAAAGTTCCGAAATGCATTGGGTCATGATGTAAATGTATTTTTGTGATGAAAAGCAAATGTATTGTACATTTATTGCATACAACGCTAAATGTTATAGAAGTGAAAGTCATTATTTGACTATTGAAAAAGTTTATTTTGTTTGTAACCTCTTGTTTACATGATTAAAATGTATAAAATGGAATACCTCTTTTTGTAGATGCATGTCAGAGCCCTAGCCGCCCTTTGGGACTAGGCCTCTTACATTGTCAGCATGGTAGTGCCAAACCTGCCAGAATATTGGCAGCCATACTTTAAAGAGCTCATGAGGGATGGTGAAGCTGCTACATCACAACTGATACCTCAGACTATGTTGCGAGCTCCAGAAGTGCCTCTGGTGCCATCCGCCATCTTGCGCAGCTCTTCACTTCTGTGTTCTCTGCAGACATCCAATCAACCTGAATGGGCTTATCATTTGACTAATCCAAGTTCTTTAGAAACAAAACAGATTCAACTCTTTACAAATTCAAGGAAAACAGAGCAGAAGCATGAGGTCCCTTGGTATATATCCTCCTCCAAAAGACCACAACCAATTTCACAAATGTTGGTATTTGCCAGATGTTTTTATTGTTTGTTAAGCGCAGGTTTTACAACAGCAACAAGTCTCAAAATACTCATGTTCAACAGTACCTAGGCCTTGGCAAAGGGAGTGTACATCCACCCCATCTGATAGAGACTTCTAACTGTAGATTCCTTACCTAGAATATTCCCTAGGTGTCAGACTGGATCCGGAGATTTTTGAGTTTTACCCCTGCACACTGGTAGGTGGCTTTGTTTGGCTCAACGTCTGCGCTGTCCATTCCGGAAGTGGCGTGTACGATGCCTATATAGGTGCCAACCTAGCGTGCTGACGTCAATTATTTTCTTCCCGTGCCAGTCAGCCCAGATCTGTGGGAGCTACCCAAAGTCAATTGTTAACTGACCTTTTCTCGATCTTTTGTCTATACTTCTTTTAGACTTATTTTATCTCCTGGTGTACTAGGAATGTCCCCAAAGAAACCTACAGGTTTTAAAGCATGTGGGGCCTGTCCCCGGCAGTTGTCAGTGACAGACCACACTTGGTTTGTTTTTGGTGCTTGAAGAATGACTACGACTCCAAGACCTGCGAGGACTGCCGCACCATGCACCCGAAGGTGCCGAGAGAGTAGTCCCTCAAGCAACTTGCCGCCCAATGTCTGACGACCCCGTGTCACTTGCAATCCCAGTGGTGTGGAAGGTCCCGGGACCACTCGCGAAGCTGCTCCTGATGTTCATCTTCTCGATCCAGATCGTCGGGTAAGTCACATAAGAAGTTGAAGATGTCTTCGACTTCACTGCACCCGTCCAAGACCTCGGACGAAGCACAGGAGCTTCTGCACTCCAGGCCTGGCTCCTCCACAGAGCTCATTCCAGGGTCTGCCCCTGCCTCTCTAAATTTCCCAGCGCCAGAGCAACCCGCCCAACTCCAAGTGTTTTATTAGGCCAAGCACCTCATATTTGAGCGGCCAGACCCCTTTTGAGCGCTTTTGATCTCCCTGGGTTCAAGGAGGGCTCCAACTGAATTCCCACTGGCATGTTCACCCTGTCGTCAGTCGAGTTGATCCGGTGCTGGATCAGGAGCAGTGACAACCGCAACCTTCCTCGGCACCTACTCCAGTACCTACCAACACTTCCGACGCCCCACGCCGATGCAGTCCCCATCGTCATACCCCAGTCTGACATGTAGTCAAACTGGTGTCTACGGACACTACTCCAGCTTTGACCCGGACTATGCCCTCTGAGTTGGAGCCATTGCCTTTTCATTTGACATTCATGACCCTTATGGATACCAGCATTCCCCAGATGACAAAGACGACACCCAGGACAACTGGTATGAGGAACTGGTGAATGCCAGTGGATTAGACTTCTCTCTGGACACTGACCTGGTCTCTTTCCCTATGGTGGCTACAGAGAAGTTGCCCCATTCACAATGGGGGTGCAGAGGGCGGTTGAGGTCTTGGACCTTCAGTTCCCCTTTGTGTCGATCAAGAACGTCGGTTGACAGAGGTGGTTCAACCGGGAGTGGCCCCCTCCTAACTCTTACTCCCATTTAATGAAACCCTTACCAATGTTCTACTCGGGGCCTGGTCCAAGCCCTGCACAGGGTCTCTTTGCACTAGACAATTGTCTGCCATCATCGCCCCTCTCCTATGGACCCAGTTCCCTCACCCACCACCCCATCCCTCCCCAGAGAGCTTGGTGGTCCAAGCATCCACTTTCAGAGTCAACCTTAGCACATTCCCTACCACTCTACTGGATCGGGAATCCAAGAGACTTGATACCTTCAGTAAAAGGTAGTTCTCTTCTGCCAGCCTAGCTCCGCGTCCTTTGATTCCTCTGCTTTCAAATGCCCTTCAGCAGGTGCATTAAGATTTTGCAGAACTGCTTCTTTTTGCCCGATATTTGGTGATGAGGATTTGGCCTGCCAATCTGTTTTAACTTGCACGTGTTTCCCTCTTCACCTCTCACACAGAACAGATTTGCTGTGGCTATAGGATGGTCTGATAATGCACACCAATCCTCAGATGCTTCAGTTTAAATTGGAGGCATTCCGCCTGCTGCCTGAAGTAGCAGTGTCCTCTTAGATGCCTCAAAACTTGCTAACAATTATGTCAATGCAGGGTGCTGGGTTAATTTTGTTTCTTGGTGCGAGTTTGCAGGCGTAAACCTCTTCAAGGCGTACCTTTTTGATGCTCTACATTTGTCCTTACTCTGCAATAATCGGTAGTCAGTACCGTAAATTGGTATTTGCATGCCCTTGTTACCTTTTTGTGTCTTTCTGACCAGCCCCCTTATTCAGGTCTTCTCTTTTGGCACTACTATTAAAAGGCCTGTTGTAGTTGTTTCCACCCACACCATTTATTGCTTCAGAGTTGGCTTCAAGTCTAGTACTGACCTTTCTCATGGCATCACTATTTGAACTGGTACACAGTTGTTTTGTTCATCTATTAAATCTTTGGACCATATTCCTGATGGCGATCTCTCTGGCACGTAGAATACGCAATCTGTAGACCCTGTCCTTCAGGCACTATTTCCTGTTTTATACCCAGACTACCTACTTCTCTGTACTTGTACATCCGTTGTTGCCTAAAGTTGTTTCTGCATTCCACATGTGACCTTCTGTAACACTTCACCAATTCTTTCCTACATCTTATCCTTTCAGGGAACCGGAGCAGTTGCACAGATTGGACTGCAGCCTTGCTATCTCTTATTATATTTACTGTACGAGACAGGACATGGTAGATGATCAACTCTTCTTAGGTTTTGCTGGATATAAGGATGACAAAGTAGTGATCAAGCACACTGTTTAACATTGACATTTTGTATTCTCTTAATGGCAGGGCTGCATCTACTGTAATTACCCAGGGTATACTGGAGGATTATTTCTGCCAGGAAGCCAGTTGGTCTTCTCAGCTTATCTTAGCTAACCATTACTAGCTGACAGGTCAAGGATGCAGTGTTGGATGTTTCATCAAGGCAGTATTGCATTAATTCCTTGGTTAATCTGCAGTACTCAACCTCACAACCCGGAGGTAGGTATTGCTTTGGGACTCGTTCATAAACTGTGGAATCTGTGGGAAGAACAATTTATCAGAAGAAAAGGCTGCATGCCTTTCATAATGATATTTCTGGTGATTGTTTATATCATCCCAAAGATTCCACATTGCCCTCCATCCCATCCTTCTGAGAAAGTGCCTTTCTTATTAGGCTCCCAAAGAATGCAACAATTGATTGTGCTGTTCATGATCTGTTGTTGCTTATTGCTATTGGTTCCTGTTCGCACTTTCTTGATTGCGCGAAGAAGTAATGTAAATAACTGATACCACTGCACCAGATGGCTCTTTGTGTAGTCTAATTTCGTAACATCGTAGGTGCACCCAATCGTTTGGAACCATCTGGCCGCACTGGTGAGCTGTTGCTGAGTAGAAAGCTTTCCAGATCTAGTCTGTTACCTGGGGGTATTCATAAGTTGAGGGGTCTATGGAAAGGTTTTGCATCCACCAGAAATATCATTACCAAAGGTTAGTAACTTTTTCCGGCTTCTCCAGGCATCTTCCTGTCAAAGATGTGCGTTGCGTAGGTATGTGAGCCACCTCGCATGCTTGTTACTGTAAGAGTGCTCTGCAATATTGCGTAGTTTTGCCAAGACGCTCTTCGTAACCTGTTTGCCTAGGCCTAAGCTTCAATTAATCTCAACAACTGGTAATAACTCTGGACTGCATTCCAGTCCATAGTTGTTTGTTGTTTTGCTTAAAATGTCACTAGAAACAAACAAGGAACAACCATATGCAAATAAGCCTTGGTCCTACTCCAATACAGTCCAGCCCAAATTGCGACGCTTATCCCTCAATCAACCACAGACCAGTTTCGGCCTCGTGGAGCAGCACCATTGTGGTGCACCTCTAGTCCTGTGGGTCTGGCATACCCTTTGCAGTTAGACAAACAAGCATTGGCACAGCCAGTTATTCTGGCTTTAATGTGCTAATGTATGTAAACACAGGCCTGCACAAATACACACAGACTATTTGTGCATTGTCTCTATGCAGCCTGCCTCTCTATGTGCTCTCTATGTCTTTGCCCTATTTATATTCCCCAGACTGCCAGTGCCTTGTAGCAGGTTAGATGGTATGGCATCAATAGTCTGTGTGCATTTGGGCATGCATGTCTACATTAAAGCTTAACCTATCGTATTTGCCAATATTTACTTTAAATTAATTTACCATTCTTTGTGAAATTTTGCATACAGAGAAACACACTTAACCTCATATCGATTGCTGAAAGGGGCAAAATAATGGGCAGCTAAGAGTATTTTAAGAAGAATGTGTCATCCTTTACAGTATGTGTTGTCAAAAACCTAATACTTTTTTCAAAATTAAAAAAGTGTGAACTTTTAATTGTTTCAATGGCTACAAAGCAGCTAATGCTCATTTACACTCATATGCGTCATCTAAGTCAAGTCAAAAGATCTTTATTGGACCTTGGTCTTAAAAGCCACAGGATAAATACAAAGTATCTTGAATGAGATTTGTAAAACAGATTGATTACAATAGCATCTACAGAAAAGCTGTAGGTGCAAGAGGAGGTTGACTCTCAATCTCCAATGTAAATGTGTACTTTTATATTTTTCTGTTTTCTATCCCTCCCTTGCCTTGCAGTCTCAGAGAACCATGAAAACTAGCCATGATGCCTTACTAGCAAAAGTGGACGAACTTAATGCATTACTTAAAGAAGAACGTTTTAAATATCTTGAGCTTGAGAGAAAGATGCAAGCAAAAACATTTACTGAAAGGAAAGCAGATGAGGTACATGTGTAAAATATTCTATTTACTTATATTCTCTTCCTTTTTGCCGAAAATTGTGGCACTGCATGTCTGAATAGATACTATGTGTTTAGTTGTCACTTTTTCTTGTTAGCTTGATTAAAAATTCGAAGCTGTGTTGCTTATGCATTATACCAACTAATGCCATACAAATTCTTCAGTAGAGTACACCTGACACAGATAAAATGACATCCTCTAAATAAGTGACCAACACATTCCATTACATCATATGCTTTGAGTTTGCACTCTGGTGTCACATCTACAGGAAAGTCTTGTCAAGAGGTTTTTCAGAGCTGGTTTATACCATTAAGCAATTTCTATTGCCATGCCTGTTCGACTTAAAGAGAGATATTACCTGTATATACGCAGAGAACATTGAACCTCTTTATATTTCTCATTTTTAACATCTGCCTTTTAAGTTGATGTTCTCTCTCATAGTAGATGGCTGAGTGACATTATTTTTAGGTGACTCATTCTGGCTAATAGTCTCTGGAGACTTCAAAACCACTATAAAGAATAATTTGCTTCAGTGTCTGATTGATTTCAAGGACAATATAATGATTAACTCCACAACAGAAGAGTAGAAGAAATGTCAAAATAGGATGTGCTGAGTTAGAAATTATGATACAATGTTGAAAGACACCTTGTGTGTTAGCATGTTTTTATATCTTTTCATAAAGTTACATGTGTCAGACTTTCACACATGTTACAGTAGTTCAGGTTTGTGCAGTAAGATTAACTAATTTAATAAGATGTTCTAGGCCAGGATTCTAAACATATGTTAATAAATATAACTATCTTAGCTTCATTTTTTGTGCAAGCTAATGTAGTGTAGTTCCTATATTCCCAATAGGCTCTGCGCATTGGAATAATATATTCTATAGATTAGACGTAGGACTGATGTCTACTAGGTCTCTATCGAATATACTAGACTTAATTTGTGAGTGCCAGCTAGCTCAGAGGTCACTAGAAACTTTCTCGAAAAAACAAGAAGGGATTAGTTTCTGACAACCGCATAAACATGACACTTTGTTTCCCCAAGATAAAACTGATCTTCAGATTCGTGGAAACAATAGATAGATATTTCACTCAGTCAATCGTGCATGCTTCGTTTCACCAGAGGTGCCGAGAAAATAGATAGACGGGCGTTTTCAATAAAAGGATTTACTGAACAGTCTTCTTTCTCAGGTATAGGAAATGAACTGCTACAATCGTAAAACTGGTTGCAAAATATAATGCATACAGTAGAAAGAGTAGAATAAAATAATACTGTAAGAGCATTGTATGGTTCCTAAACCATAAATAAATACATACATGAATAACAGAGGCTAAAAATACTCAACTGGTGCTTCTAAAATACGCCTACCTCGATGTACCTATCCTAAGCTTAGTACGAGGGAAGAAGTAAATGAGTTGTAGCATAAATATAGTATTCTTTTGCCAAGAATCTGTCCAAGATTTCTCTTAGGGTCTAATCAGCTCCGTACCTTGGTTAGAATGAAGAAGGTCAGGCTCAGGACACGATTTCCCAACACCCCACAAAGGGAGCTTGGAAACACTGGAGCTGGATTTCTCGGCAAGAGAAAAGACAGCGTCTCTCTCAGTGTGTCTGCTGGAGGGTCGGCTTCCTTCGGTACTTGATGTAGCAGGATGCGTCGGGCAAGTAGATAGTCGAACTGCTCCAAACCACCGCGTGTTTGCTAAGGCAAGGGTGGGCATATTTATACCTTGAAGTTGCCGAGTTTGACGTAAAGGCGGAAATAATAACGTCATAAAAGAGTCTCAGTTCTTTGAAAACTCCATGAGTTCTTGGACAAGTCAGTTCTCGAGCAAGAGGAAGTCCCTAGCTGCTGAAGCTGAGTTTTCCAAGAAATCGTTGTAGATTTTCGGAACTAGTGGAAGCATCCCTGCCTGATTTGGACTGCATGAGCTAAGGCCAAATATGGTTATGATTTCTATGCCTATATAAGGATATGGTGTTTTATACATATATATATGGGCATGATTCGGGAAAATTACAATAGGGTCCTAAAATGGTACACAACACTTACAGGGTTTATATTTGCTAAATTGTCAGTTTTTGTTTGCATGCTCATGTTGCAACAGCCAGAGAAGTATTCTTCTATTCTGTATTGCAGTGTTCGTGGTGACAAAAGTCTTCTTGCTGACTTTACATTGTACAAGTTCTGTGTTGATAGATTTGAAGATATACGAGAATGTGGGCTTCTTTTGTGCTTCCCAATAACCCAGAGTAATCCATGAATGTTTGCGGTATCATGACATTGGCCATGTTGGCCCCGATGTAGCCAGGTTATCAATGACCCATAAGAAACTAATCTATAGTCTCTTTGAAAGATTCAATGTTATGTGATTGGATTCAGTGAATGATCACGATACCAAATGTGTTCAAGGGAAGCCGTTCGGATTAACATTATGTTTGTGCAGTTTGTCTGCCAAACTGACTTCTCGTGCTGCAGCCTGTTGTCCACTTGTTGCGGGGAATGGTCCTGATTGGATAGAGACCTTGCAAATTCTTGCCTCTGAGCCTCATATCTTTGTAAAATAACACAGAGATCATCCATTATTAGAGGCTGAATATCTCCTTTTGCAGAGGGGGCACATGCGCACATTGTGGTAGACAGTGAAGCCAGTAACATGTGGAGTCGATTGCATGTCAGATAAGCACTCTCACTAGTGGTTCACCTGGCTGATAGCAGCATGTCCTTAGAAGAGGTTCCCTACACTCCTTTCAATTTTTCGGCTACCATGGAGTTGCTCCGGAGCGGCGTTTTCACATAATTGTAACTACAAATTGGTTAAGGTGGGTTGCCACCTTTCCCAGTGAAAAAGACTGCCCCTTTGCTCATTTTTAAGAGTTTGAAAAGACCCAATTATAATAATTAGAACTGTAGGAAATCTAACTTTTCTGCGTGGTCACTCTGTATTCTGTAGCGCTTTCTGGGCCCTATATTTCTGCTAAATTTAGAACTCTGTGCACTTTAACCCTGCTAACCAATAGGAAACTACCTGTGCTTCCCCTTTAAACATAGTTGCATTGGCATATCCCTAATTGGTATATTTAACTTACCTAGAAGTTTTTAGTATATGGTACAAAATGTACCAAGGGCCTGGAGGTTAATTGCCAATAGTGGGCTGCAGCGCCTATTGTTCCATCCACTACAGTCAAATTAAAGAATTCCCTTTGGACTAAGCCAATTCAAATAACTCCATTCAGTATCTATGCTGTCACTCCCTGTTGCATTTCATACGTAGAACACCTCCATAAGGAATACAGAAAAGTAATTTATTAAGAAAATATACATTTAATAAAAATTCAAGGTAAAAAATCACAGTGTGTCTGGTGCCTGCGACGATGGCCGCCTAAACGCAGAGCTCTGCCAGGGAAAAGCCCTAAACACCCCAAAATCTGTCCTAAATACGTCTGGGGGACGCTGCTTTTCCCCACACCGCATCAGCTACCACCAAGGAGTTAAACTGCTGAAAGTCGGGCCGCGGAGAGACGCCCGAGGGGACATACTGTGTCTGACAGAATAGCCGCAACTTCCAGCACAGGCCGCGCGCGGACTAGAGGTAGCGCGCGTCCGCCTCTGGCTTCCCTTCCTGACGGGAGCCAGTGGGGGTCTCCAGGCTGACGCAAAGTCCACATACCTCTGCGCCCAGTGTCCCCGGTGCGGTCCGGCGCCCCATCCCGCAGCGCCGGCGGCCTGTATAGATTTTGGTGCGTGTGAGGGGGCGGGATCACGCTGCAGGGGTCCGCATCGCTGTGCGGCGCTGGGCCAGAAGACCGGAGTGCCCCGCTGTCTCGTGGGAGCTCAGATTTAAAACGGTAGGCCTCTTCAGGCACTGGGGGGCTCTCTGGAAGGTCCTTGCTCCCACTGGTGCAAAGGTGTGGCAGAACGACCTGAGGAGACACCATAAGAGTCCCGCTGAACTGATGGTGGAAGTGGCCTGCCCTACCCCCGCAGGAGCCTGATAAGAAACTGAATGTGTGGGACCTGATCCTAAACGACCTCAAGCCGAAGCGACTCTCCTCTATTCACAATCGAGAGGGCACACCGGGCACCAATCCCTAAGCCCAAACCGGGAGCAGCACCCAGGACTATAATTGCTAAAATGTTCAACTATAGAGACCGCAACGCGATCCTGCAGGCAGCCCGAGCACAAGGAGACCTGCAGTATGAAAATGCGACAGTGCGATTCTTCCCTGATTTCACCCTAAAGGTCCAGCAGGATTGGCGCTCCTTCGACGGAGTCAAGAGAGAGCTCAGAGAACGAGGAATTAAATGCATGATGTTCTTCCTGGCGAAGCTCAAAATCATAACAGACGGCAAATCCCTTGTCTTTACGGCCCCATCGGATGTGCAAGATAGGGTGGCCGCTCGGAGATCACCGGCGGCTGCGAGTGGTGACTGGAGATATACCAGTATCCGATCGCCGGGATCGGCGGACGGCAGATCAGACATCGACAAGCAGAGCCAGCTCTCCTGGAGATCAAGGTCCAGCAGTCCGGGTAGACGAATGGTTCAAAGAGACTGAACTGGCTGAACTCCTTATCCAGCGGAACCGCCTCAACTAACTGTAATGTATACGCTCCCTGAAGCAGGTGGGTGGGGGCTGTCTGGTGAGAAGTGGGGTTGACCTTTTTGAAATATGCTCTACTGTTCCCCTCAAAGAGTTGGCCTAGGGGTGGGGGCTCTCCCTAGGCGACTGGAGCAGGTGCTAGCACCCTTTTCCCCCATCAATTGTTTGATTTGTTCTTGGGGCGATAGTTGGGGATGTGGGTAGTTTCAAACCTACGTGGCAGGATAGCAGGGAGGGGGGGACGACTTCGGGTTCATTGTTATTTAATGATGGTTGGTAATGTTGGGGGAGGGGGTTTGTGGTGGTCGCACAGGGAATGTAATGGTGTGCTGGTACGATGTTGCAGGAGCTCCAGAGTGCATGCTAGGATAGCTTCCACCGATGTCTACGAGGTGGGATAAAAGTCTTAAAATCCTTAGCTGCAACGTTAACCGGTTAGGGGGACAAACTCAAGAGGAGTATAGTCCTTCAATTTGTCAAACGGCACCTCCCGGATGTTGTCCTCTTGCAGGAAACACATCTTGTCGGCAACACCTGTCACGCACTAAACAGATGGGGATATACATTGGCGATTCATGCCGGCTTCACTTCAGGGTCCCATGGAGTGGGTATTCAGTTGCGCCGTAATTTTCCATATGTCATTGAACACTCAGAGACTGACCCGCTGGGGCGCTTTGCAGCGCTCTCGGGGAGGTGGGAGAAACGCATACTCAATTTGGTGACGGTTTACATTCCACCGGGTCTCCACACTCAGTCCTATCACGATCTGGGTGGGCTTCTCCTTTCCCTACCTGAGGGGCACGCCTACTAGGTGGGGACTGGACAGGCACCCACCCCGGGACATTGCGACTGGGCACATGTGGCTCTCCAATATCCTTGAGGCATTTGGTTTAGTTGATCTCTGGTGTATGCGCCACCCAAATCTACAACAGTATACATTCCTCTCGGGTCCGCACCACACTTTTTCTAGGATAGACTATATCCTTACACCTCTGCAGCAGGACACAACCATTTGAGATATCAAACATTTGGCGCAAGGTATATCTGACCTCTCCCCTATATGGGCACATCTCACTATTGGTATCAGAGGGTTGGTTATGTTGCGCCCATAAACTCCTGGTTCCTTCACAATTCTGATACCAAGAAGAAGATCACCCGCTCGATCGACCAATACTTCCAAGAAAACGTTGGGACGGTGGAATCCCCTGTTGTCCTCTGGGAAGCATTCAAACCCGTGCTGAGGGTGAATTGCTGGACAACGCAAAGAAAGGGAGGCACAAATGTTAGCCATTGAGTGCGACCTTCTCGCTCTGGAGGGGGCAGCGCAAAGTGACGGGAATCCGGGAACTCTACACCAGATGCAGCTTAAAGCGTCCGAATACAAGGCATTGGCCACCAACGCTGCTAAAACTCTAGCAAGGGACAGGGATGGCCGATTGTACGACCAGGGGGACAAAGCGGGCAAATTAATAGCCTGGTTAGACAAAAAGAAACCAGCGCAGAGGGTGGTGTCTGAGATGAGGACCGAATCGGGTACCCTTCTTACTGAACCTCAACAGATAATTAGCGAGTTTGCAGCTCATTTCCAAAGAGTATACAGCAAGGGGTCGGACCTTCCGGAGGAAGATTCCTTCGCACTACTGGCTGACATTAAGCTACCCACCCTCTCTGAAGACGATCGAGAGACTCTGGAGGGTGCGCTCATAGTGGAGGAGCTGGCCAGGGCAATCAACAAACTTCGGCCTGGGAAAGCCCTAGGACCCAATGGTCTCCCTAGTGAGCTATACAAGCTCAAACCCGACTGCTTGAGTCACCACCTTAAAAGTATGTTCGAGGACAGTAAAGTGCTGGGGAAACTACAGAGAGATCAGCGCATCGCTACATTGGTGGCCATTCCTAAAGAAGGGCAACCAAGAGAGCTGTGCACCTCTTACAGGCCAATATCATTATTAAACGCTGAGCCCAAAATCCTCGCGAAGGTGCTCGCTAATAGGATCAAGCCGAGAATCACCACACTGGTCCATCCAGACCAATCGGGCTTTATGCCGCACCGCAACACCACGCTTAACTTGTGACGCCTCCATGGAGTGCTAGGACGCTGCCACATGATCTAGGAAGACGCGGTTGTGGTCTCGTTGGATGCCGCAATGGCATTCGACATGCTCGATTGGCCTTATATGATAGCGGTCCTCAAGAAACTTTGGTCCTAATTTTATTGGGTGGGTGTGCCTCCTCTACACTGAGCCTTTAGCCCAGGTGGTAGTGAACAATAACATTTCGGAGATTATTACACTGGAGAGACGGACGCGGCAGGGCTGCCCCCTTTCACCCCTGCTTTTTGCCCTGTCCCTGGAGCCGCTCGCGGCCTGAATACAACAAGATCTCTCTCTACGGGGGCTCAGATGGACTGATGGGTGGGTGGACCAGATTTCGCTCTACGTGGACGATATCCTCTTATGCCTCGCGTCCCCTTTCAAGTCCCTCAGAGTTGCCCTAGACATCTTTACCAGTTTCGGGAAGAAATCAGGTTATAGCATTAACTGGGGGAAGTCACTCCTCTACGTCCTACTTGTGGCCCCCCCAGCAATTCCGCGCAACTGTCCGATCAAGGTGGCCCCGGAGGAGTTCATGTATCTTGGAATTTTTATTTCCAGGGATGTGGCGACTCGATATGAGAGGAACCTCTTACCGCCTTTGCAACGGTTCAAAAGGGATACTGCCATTTGGAAGAGGCTCCCGCTGTCCCTACTGGGTCGGGCAGCACTTTTCAAGATGATGGCGCTGCCGCGTTTATTATATGCCCTCCAAAACTACTCAGACTTAGTCCCCCAAAAGTATTTTGCGGACCTTGAGGCCACCCAAAGAGACCTTTTCTGAGCCGGAGCGCCTCGGATATCACTCCAGAAACCTACACTGGGATGATACAACAGGGGAATAGCACTTCTGGACAATCTGAAATACTACTGGACAGCACACCTTTCTGCCATGAATCAGGGCATGTATTGTGGTGGAGATGATCCCGGCTCCTCCCCGGTGGGAACTTTGAGGCTGCACTCTTAACGGGGCCTACAAGGCATTCTGTCCAACTCTGGCACATTGTTAATCGCAAACTGGGATGGGCTGACAAACTTACATTGGCTACCCCGCTCTGGGTCTCCGAAAAGCTGGGTACATTGGATCGCACAAAAGGGTTTCGCAACTGGGACCTGATAGGGATCTCTCATATAAAAGACCTATGGGGACCCTATGAGGTGGTGACATTCGCCTCGCTTCAGCACACATACGACTTAGCACAAACTGACTACTTTCGATATATTCAGGTCAGGCACTCCCTCCAGGCAAACATCCCACCCGGAATGCCGCTCCTGGAGTCCTACCCCCTTGAGGACAGACTCTTGGACGGCCACCTCCCAGCAAAGGCTATCTCCCTCACATATAAAAAAACTTATACACCACACCCCAGACCCCCTGCTTGCACTTAGGAGAAAGTGGGAGACAGACGGTCTTGAGATCGACGACGAAGAGTGGAGAGAAGCACTCTCCTCTTCCAAAGAAGTAGCAATATCAGCAAAATTGAGACTGATACAATTAAAAATTTTACACCGAGTCTATATCTCTGGCACCCGATTGGTATTGATGAGCAGGAGTGAGGACGGGCTCTGTAGAAGACAGTGTGGGGAGGTGGGAACGTTCCTTCACATACTGTGGGAGTGCCCTCTAATACAAGCCTACTGGAAACGGGTGCACAACTGAACGCGTACTGTCTGGGGGGTTGAATTGCGGCCCGAAGTTAAGAGGTGCCTTTTGAACATCTGGGAACCCACAGATCTGTCCGCGAAAGGCAGACTGTGGGTGACGCTGGGACTCGCAATTGCAAAACGTAATATAGCACGCCTATGGGGAGCGGTAACACCTCCAACGCTCAGTGCATGGAAGAAGGACATGGACTGGTGCATGCTACAAGAAAAGACAGTCTATGTGGCCTGGGGTTGCCCCCGGAAGTGGGTGGCAGTTTCGTCAAAATGGAATGAGTACCGTGGCAATCTGTGTGAACCTCCCCTTGTCCCTTCCCTTGACGAACCATTAACACCTTAATTGATTCATGCATTGCTAACATCTTGTATGCTATGACACCAGCTGTGATATATTTGTATAAGAATCTGTAAAGGCAAAACTGTACCAACTGCAATCCCTGTATGTACTGACCACCAAGTTTATTTTTGCAAATAAAAAGATTTTAAAAAATCACGGTGTCAAATCATTAAATTGAACACATAGTGAAAACATGTCAAAGTCACATAGTGTAAAAAACATAATCAAAAATACATAAATCCTACATAGAAAAATTCACAGTTACGGCAAGAATCTACACTACATGGAAGGATCATAGATGAGGCAAACCAACTGTGCCTTTGCAAGATTAATTCGAGAGTGTTGCGAACAAGGCACGGAACAATAAAATCTGGCCTCTGTACTTCTTGTCCCAATTCGAATTTAACAAAGCTTTGTGCGTCGACGTGTTTCGGTGGACCCAAATCAATAATGCCACCTTCTTCAGGACTTGGAAAAATAATGTTCCTTCCTTTTATTTCTTAGTCTCAGTAAGTATGTCTTAATATGGCTCCAGATGTCACAATATATTAAGTCGATCCGATAAATCAGGACCGGAGACCAGTTAAAAAGGCACGCGCCTTAACAAATGTGATGAGAAGGGCCTTGTTTAGATTGCCTGCGTTCTAGATAAAACGTCTGTATCTTAGATTAAAATGAGGCTTTGTGATGTTCAGAAATCCTGGGATATTGTTTTAAAACCTTATACTTGTAGCGCTGTCACCAGTGTCAATAACACTCTAGTCGGTTATGTGTAAACCATTTTTTGCTCTTCCTGTTGCAAAGCTTGGGCGTTAAAGCTCCAGCGTTGTGTTGCTACACACCTGCGTGCACCGCATCTCTTTGCCGGTGTGAGAGTTCCTTAAGTGGAGCTTTATCACCCAAGCTTTGCAACAGGAAGCGCAAATACAGGTTTACACATAACCGACTAGAGTCCAAAAGGAAATCTTTAATTTGTTTGTCAAATTTGGGTGCTACGTCTCTTTGGACTTTTTGAGCCCCGCTCCTTGTTTCCAAAGCCATCCACTACAGTGACAAAGTAAAACATGGCTTGAGACCTATATTGTAGCCTGACTGTGGCAGTTTAAACACTGCAATACGACCTCTCAAAATGAACCCTTTTGACAGATATAAACCTCCTTTTAAGTATTAATAAATTATTCCAAAGTAGGCCTTGTAGCCCTCAAAGAAGGGTGCATGTTATTTAAAAGTAGGACGTACAGAAGTTTAATATTACCTTGTTTTTACAGTGACAAGCACTCAAAAACTATTATTCACTGTGGCAGGCCTAGCTTACCTATGTAGAAAACTAGAATACAGATTACAATTCCTAACACTTTATCTCCGGAATGAACGTGCTAGAAAATTAATTAAACCAGTAGTTATTAAAAGTCCATTCAATGGTGAAGTTGGATTTTAAATACATATTAAGGCATTTTAGAAACTTACCATTTCCCTACCTTCGGTTCCTGCAGTCTAATTAGCATTTGCTCTCAAACTTTCCCCAGCAACTGATTATCATTTGAATAGGTGTGAAATGGCTCCCAGGAGCAAATAGGCTGATCTGAGTGGGCAGAGATGACTCGTCTGAACTTCCTAGAATATGCAGGGTGGGGTTGTGCACATCCTTTTTGGCATTACAGTGTTAAATCCTGATTGAGTGTCAAAGTCTGCTCCACAGGTCTGCTGGGTTACATATAACACTTTGGTGTACACTTGAAATGCAGAAGACAGGATGCCAAAATAACTCTTTAGTATCCGCTGTCTGGTTGCCAAAGGACCCTTCTTCGTCCCAACAGACTTGTGTCTCTGAATTTTACATGTAATATCTGGGGTGCACTTCAAAGGATAGAAATAGGATGATAATTAGGGCTCCCGCTTTTATGGAATTTTTTAACATTTCCGTCTGTATTTATCCATATTTATTTTTGTGCCATTTTATGTGTATTTATCCATATTTATTTTGTGTTTTTTGTATAAATGAAGATGTAAAACTGTACATTTCCATATTTATTTAACCGATAGACGTGCACTCATTCTTTGATGTCTGTCGTGATTTAGCTATTTTAGCTGCCAAATATTATGTGACTATTCCTCCACTAAATATTAGGTTTATACCACAATTGTATGTTGACATATGCCATTATTTAAAGTAATTTTATCTTGTTTTTTCATTTCCTATGCTGTCCATCTCCTCAGCTGTTGGGCTACAATTCATGAAAGACAGCATAGAGAGTCACTTCAAAGAAGCAAAATTTTCAGTATTTATCCACGTCTAAAAATAAATGCAATTATCTGTAGAAATCCGTAAAAACGGAAAACAGGGAGCTTTAATGATAATACAGTTCTTGCGTATATACACTCTGGTCTCTGATAAACCTGTTTTGTTCTACCTGACTTCTGGGTTTATTGTAGGTACAGTGGCTGCCCCAAACTGGATTTTAGTGTTAGATGTATGAGGACACTAGGATTACCATAGTACACTCTACACACAGACCCACAGCCTTCACAGCCCACATTTAGTGTGCCAAAGACTTTCAATCAATCAATCAGGGTTTTGTAGAGCGCACTACTCACCCGTGAGGGTCTCAAGGCGCTACGGGTGGATGTGAACAGCTCCGTTAGGGTCATTCGAAGAGCCAGGTCTTGGGGTCCTTTCTGAATTGGTGCAAGGTCGGGCTTCGTTGGAGGTGAAGGGAGAGCTTGTTCCAGGTCCTGGTCCAGGACTTTTGCCATCTTGAAAATGCTCAAAGTGGTTTGGGTTGGCTCTGGGAAATCTTACCCCATTGGTTAATATGTGCCCAGGATTCATTCCCACTCACTAGCTTGTGCCAAGCATAAATGTGCCAGCTGAGCAGAAAAGTACAGAAGCACACAGAGAAGTTCAAAAGTTATGATGTGTAGCCAGTAAAAAAGTACTGCAAGGTTAAAGTTGAGTCTTTTGCGATGTATTCTTCCCAAACTTATTCACATTTCTTGCATCAGAGACTTCATATCCAATACAAATATTCAAGCGTTTCGTCATAGAGACTTTTTCAAGGCTGCAAAAGGATATACATAACATCTAACACAATTGTTGGGATGGCATAGGGAAAACAACTGCAACTATTAGATTACCTTCACCAGATAGATTACAAGAAACACTGTTTAGTCTCGGAGGATACTGTGCATAGAGCGATGTGCATACGGTGCAAATCCTAAAAGAAAGTTGTAGATTATTGACTGTCCATGGTAAGTATATGCAAAATGCTATAGAGTGATGAGAAGTAAACATATTTGATCAATCAAGGTAAGGGGCTGGAGAACATGTCATAGACTTGAATAGTGAATATACTGAAAAGGGGGTGAAGTTACGATCATAACCAAACCCCATACCATGAGAGGATATGAAAACTTAGCCTGAGATGAGGGAATAAGGGCAAACAAACTGTACCTGAAGTACATGGAAAAATGAGGACAGCTTGAACCAGCGCCTAAGGTTCGGGGATCCCCTTGAGTTAAAGATTCTAAAGGCAAAAGTGAGGGCCTTAAACTGGATCCTTCTGTTGATCGGTAGCCAATGAAGCTTACGCAAGTGACTTGATATTGAACCCCAGTGAGGAATTTTAAGGTTCCATCGGGCAAAAGTGTTTTGAATAATCTGAAAACTTTGAATAAGAAGAGTATGAAGCCCGAGATACAGACTGTTAGAGTAGTTCAGTTTGGAAGTGATCAAGGCATAGTTTTTTGCTGTTCCAAGGGAATAAAATGCAGCATACGTCTCAAGGATCTCAAACTCAGAAAACAAGAACATGGTCAATGTTTTATCTGAGGTTCAAAAGTGAGCTCAGCATCAAACTTGACCCCCAAGTTCCTTACCACCAGGGAAGGGCAGGGGGTAATTCCCATCTCTGAACGCCACCAAAGGTTAGAGTCCTGGACAGATTTGGTACGCAAAAAAATAATCTCAGTTTTTTCTGGGTTCAATTTTAAGAAATTGGTATTCATCCAGTCTTAAGACTGATCTAAGACAAGATTTAAAAGAACTCCATGATGAAGGAACATTTTCATGAAAGGCAAAAAGCCGCTGTGTGTCATTTGCATAGGAAACTACTCTAACTCCAAACGACTCCACAATATTGGCCAAAGGTGACATGTATACATTAAAAAGTGTAGGGCTAAGTGCCGAGCCCTGCGGGATGCTGCAGTCCAAAGACTTTTCTGCAGACGTAAAGGAAGAGAGAAAACCTTTTTGTGTGCGGTTGCTGATAAAAGATTTAAACCATGACAGGGCGAGATCAGTAATGCCCATGCCTTCAAGTCTCTAAAGCAGAATACAAAGAAAGACCATATTAAATTCCACAGAAAGATCTGAAAGCATTATAATAATCAAAGAGTTTCGGTCAAGATTAATTTTGATATGCTCGGAGACCTGAAGTAGAGTGGTCTCAGTGCTATAAATATGATGAAATCCTTATTGTGGGTCATGTAACAGATAGTTTTTCTCCCCAAAAAGTGTAAGCTGTCTATTGATTTTTTTCCACCAGCTTAGCTATAGTGGGAAGAAGAAAGATGGGCCTAAAGTTGTTTAAAATCTTAGGATCAGCAGGAGGTTTCTTAAGTAGGGGGAGTAAAAGGGTCTGCTTCCAACCAGATGCAGAGGACACCCAAATCATCTTTTCACTGTAATCTGCACACCGACTCAACTCTGAGACCTTCAACTTCGGACTAAGGTTGTTCACGGAGTTGATGGACATGCACTCACTTAAGTTTAATGGAGGGAAGACAGAGGTTCTTGTATTAGGCAAGAACTCCTCCCTGTGGGGTCCCCAACACTGGCTGGAAAGTTTGGGTCCTCTTCCCATGCGGGTATATAAGGCTAAAAGTCTGGTGATCATGGTGGACGATGTGCTTTGCCACTTTAAAATTGTTTTGAAAAAGGATTTGACAGTTACCATTCCATTAAAAAAAAAATATAATTCGGGCTGTTTCATATAGCATGCAAACTCGACCCTTAGGAGCACAGTTGCATTACAGACGGACACATTCATTACATTTTTGTTCGACACAGGGAGATTGTGATTTGCTCAGAATCACAGGATGTTGATCGTCGTTGCCGAGACTCAAACCCAGTTCCCCAGCTTTGAGGTCGACCGCTCTAGCTGTTAGGACACATCCATGCCCAGAGAACAGTGATTAAGGCACTAGTAATATCTAGGTTGAATTACGGGAATGTTCCATATCTCGGAGCAGATAAATCACTGCAAGTTGTCCGGAACTCAGCAGCAAGGTTGCTATTTAAGCTGCCAAAAAATACCTCCGCATCAAGTCTTTTACCGGAGCTACATTGGTTACCGATGGGGAAAAGAATTCAATTCAAGACCCCATGCTGTGTGCATGAGGCTGTATAAGGGAAGGGCCCAAAATACATACGAGGAATGACAAAAGCATATCAACCTTCTCGGGCACTACAGTGCAGTGAGCAATCCTTGTGTGGTCCCTTCAGTGAAAAGTATACACATGGTAGGCCGGTCCTTCTCATTCCAAGGGCCAAAACTATGGACAAGCTCCCACATTCCCAGAGAAATAGCTCATCGCTAACAATATTTCGTGCTCAAGACACGGCTGTTTTAATGCAGCTGCAAGGGAAGATACCTATTTTGTTGCAGTGCCGGTAAACCCCTATGTGGTATCCGAGCGCTTTATAAATTGCTATAATAATAATTCCACCCCTAACGTTCTGTTGATGCTGACTGACACCACAGAGATACTTAACCAGATGTTGAGCTTTCTTCACAATGTAGTACGAGGTGGAAAAACACAAGAGGAAAGTGTCCTGAATGCAAAAATATAAGATAATCTCAAGTTCTGCATTTCTAAATTAGTAAAAACTGAACATTTGATCAATGATGTTTTTATAAGGAGCATGATGTTTAGCAAGTCCACTCCATTCCAAGATGGTCACCAGTTTACATAAATGCCTTTCCAACATAAAGCTTTGTTTAACAGTTTGAAAGTCTTTTGCCCTACTATATCTTATGCTTCGGTCATTTAGAATACTATGGGATCTAGATTAAATATGTTACAGTGTTTTGTCAGAGAGTAAGATGATGTCATAGCATGGTATTGTTCTTTTGTGACACTTCCAAGTAAAAAACAAAGTAACTTGTAATGTCAATAGTGCCATCAGTCTTTTGATTAACATGAAAGATTCAACCAGAAGGCTACTTTTATACAGATCTAGGCTCATAGCCTGTCAAATATAAGTTTCTGGCCAGCTAATATCTTCGTGGAATAATATTCTGTTTCACTTTGCTCAGCTTTAGCACCCATAATCTTTTACCAATGTCTTTACGCTCATTTCACTATAAACAAAGTTCATGTGTCCGAGCTAATGCTTTTCTTCTGAAAGCGAAGAGTGACTCCCTTCGCTAAATGCTCTTACTGATCTTGATGTGCAAGCAGTCCTTGACATCAGGATGTGCCAGAGAGCTTGTACAAGGTGAGTCCAGATGATGCCACAGCACAATTTGCTCTTTGTGCAACCATCACCTTTTGTGCTTTAGACAGTTTCAGACCTATGACTGATTTTAGCCTAGAGAGAGTGATAGAGTATTATATTTGTGAATATTTCAGATATGCTAACCTTTAGCCAAAAGCTATTCAAGTCTTTGAAAGGATTTTGAGAATCGTGCATGGCATTGATAAACATTCAGAATGAGCCTTCTTCAGAAATTAAGCACAAACGAGGGGCTTGACCTAGTTTCACCTCCCTATGAGCGGGCAGAAATATAGTTACTGCCCAATACAGTATTACAGGTCCTGCGGTATTGGATTCTGGAGAACATTGTCCTGGTCAAACCTGTAAGGCTCTCTGTTAGAACTGGCTATTTCTGGTAGGCTAGGGCTGACACCAAAGCGAGGCAGAAACCACAATTCTAGTCAGGGCAAGGGAGTCACACGCCAAGATAACCCCTGCTCCACCCCCTTGGTAGCTTGGCACGAGCAGTAAGGCTAAACTCGGAGGCAATGTGTAAAGCATTTGCGCCAGCACACAACAGCAACAACATCCTAGGCACACCACAAAATAAACTCCACACAAGGTTATATAAAAATAACTTCTGTATTGTCAAAATCACATCAGATAGAAATCACACATGTACATCGTGCCAACTGGCAGGGGCAATATTCATAAGGGATTATTCACAAGACAGGGCCACATGGGCCACTGTCAGAATCAACACTTTTAGAAATAGAAATACTGTCAGAAATTAGAATAAAGGATATAAAATCACGGTAGCACAAAATAACAGTTATAAATCACAACCAGTAACTACTGGTAAAGGTAGGAACACACTACGCAATACTAATAACCATAGGCCTTCTATCACGCATGGACACATAACCTCTCTAGTATAAACTATACTAGGCAAAACACAACCACCTAAGAATAAAATACGTTTAGGGGTAGAAGCAAGAACACATTACACATGATGCATCAAAAACACACTCAGCGGTGTAGGGAAAAAGGTAAACACATGACGCATAAACCATTCAGAGGTGTAAGGAAATAAAACACATGATGCATAAAACATTCAGAGGTGTAAGGAAAGAAAACACATGATGCATAAAACATTCAGAGGTGTAAGGAAAGAAAACACAACTCAATAGCTCAAAAACACATGATGCCTAAAAACATTCAGAGGTGTAAGATCAAGGTGCGTAATCATATTAAATGCATTACATTTCCTAGCACCATATCACATTGCACAAAACTCACATTAGGCAATTACCATCACATAGATAATCACATTGCGCCTAAATAAAGTCACATACCAGCCCCCATCTAATAAAGGGACTAAAGAAGCCCTGTGTCTCAATGTCGGGGCCTAAACGGTGCAGCTGCCCACTAATTGCTGGGCAGCTGGGATAACAAGCAAACTAGGGCATGGGCTCTCACTAGCCCTTGAACAGTACTGTGCCAAACGGCAGGAGCCCCACAGACACTTGAACCAATATGCCCCCATGAACCTCCCTGGTTCATCTGCACCTGTATTATCAGGAAGTTTCTTGATAAAAATAGTCTCAAGTCTCTAGCATCAGTAATAATGCTAATGATCCTAAAATGCCCTTAATATGCAATGTTCAAATAATGCCCGCGTGTGATTTGCTTCTGAAATCCCACCTTCACTTCTATTACGCCCACACAATGCGGGCGCGCCTCACCAGGGGCTTTGGGCGCACCGCGCCGTTAGGACAGACTTGCTTCAGCCCCAGGCACTCTCAGCGCGCCTCTCCGTTGATCTGCGCGCCTTCGCGCCAGCAATGCAGACTTTCTCTCTGCCCCGGCCGGTCCCAGCAGCCCTCCACCCGCTCTCAGGTCCTCGGGGAGCGGCGGGGAGCTGGCTCGGCGCTCCAGCGCAGGGACGCAGGCCAGGGGCAGAGATCACACACACGGGATCCCTCGGCGAGGTCGGGTCAGTCTTCCCTGGCTTCGGCCCCTCTCTTACGGCTCGCGGTGGCTTCCTGAAGGTCCCGGCCCCGCCAACCAATCCTGTCGCGGCTCTACAGACGAGCCTCCGGATGACGTCACGTAGCTTCCAGGAGTCAGCCACTCGCAGCGCGGCTCCTGGAACAAGCCCCTATGACGCGGGGCGACTCGACCAATCGGAGCGCGGCTCTCGGGGCAGGCCTCCGGCAAAGGGCCAATCAGAACGCGGCTCTCCTCGTGGCTCGGCCAATCAGGTCGCGGCCTCTTCGTGGTTGTCTCTGTAGCTCCGGGAACACTCGTATCAGTATCAGTGTATTGCGGGCAGATGAAATTAATGCGCCCAAGGACAGTAGGGCGATCTGAATATCGCGAATCCCCCACAAGGATTCCTTCGTCCTGGAAATGCTTTCGGGCGCACTACCACCACTTCCCACGTGCCGATGAGCACGTCGATATCCCGGCACAGCAGCGGATGGGCAGGCAATACACAGCGCGGCGCTCTCAAGCCAGACAGAGGGCAGCCAGCGCTTCACACGGGCAGATGATCGATAGTCTAGGCAAACAGCTCACGATCTCTGCAGCACACAGCAGGGCTTTGTAGTCTTCGGTAACCTTTCTGTTCCTGAGTTACCAAACAGGAGGCCAGCTCTTCTCAGGCCCTTGGAGATTCAGTTTAGGAGACACAGAACACAGCAAAGTCTCTTAGAGTTCAAGTAAGCAGGGGCACAGCACACAGCAAAGTCCCTCTTCTCCTCAGCTTCAGTTGGCCAGCAGAACAGGTCAGCCCTTAGAGCACACAGCAAGGCAATCTTCCTTTAGTTCTTCAGCAGTCCTTCTTCCAGCAGAGGTTCCTCTTGATTGTAGAATCTACCTTTCTGTTGTCATGGGTCCTTCTCTTATACCCCTAAAAGTCTTTGAAGTTCTTTGAAGTCTTTGTGTAAGTGGGCCCTGAGCCCGGTCTAAACCAGTTCTGGGTGTTGCTGGATCACTGGGGCTTTCCTGGCTTCCTTCTTCCTTTCAGTATCAGGGACAGAGGTGACAGTCGCCCAGCGGGAGGTGGAGCTTGCATTCTGGTCAGGCAGGCACAGCCCTAGTCACTCCCAGGTGCTATCTCCTCCCACTTCCTTGGCAGCAGATGCAGCCTTTCATCCACGGCTGACTCAGACAACCTCCTGGGGGCTCTGCAGCCCCTGTCACCCTCAAACCAGACAGTCAATCCACAAGCAGGCCCAGGCACTCTGGGCCAGGCTCTCCAGGCAATCACAAGCCAGGCACAAATTACACAAATATGCCAACTTCTAAAAGTGGCACTTCTCCACTATACACAATCATGCCGCATATACCATTGCGCATCATTCAATCTCACGAGCTTGCACATACCAAACTCGACCCTGCACTCCCCACACTTCAGGAACTACCATGGGCATACATATTCCCCAGTCATTCCTATGGGAGGGCAGGTCACTCACCACACATACACAGAGAGCTCACACACTTTACACTGTACCACAGTGAAAAAGTGCGCAAAGGCCTAAAATCACCAACACCAGGTTCCAGAAACAGGCTAGGAAAAAGCAAAAAGTTTCGGGGTGAACCTGCCAAAAGGGCCAGGTCCAACACTCTCCCTGGAAAAATGCCCAGAATTACGGGTTCACATGCAGAAATTGGTGCAGTGACAACAAATGCTACATATTATGCCCCAATTTATATGTCCCTGTAGTGGAATAATTTTGAATCCCCCGGTATTATCACTACCCAGTATTGCTGATACCTGTGGTATTGATATTGACGGTTGCGATAATACTTCATGTGGTAATACCGTGGGACTTTGGTCCTTGTAATGAGGGCCTTAGTGTTATTCTTTAGTAACTTTTAGTCTTAAATAGTTGTTTTGCCTGGCTGTCCAATTGTTCAGGTACCATTACACCGAATTACAATATTGTAAATTGAACATTTGAAAAAATCCAATTAACCTTCTGAAAATAATGTCTCACTTCTAATGTTCTCCTGTCTGTTTATTCTAGCTTTATGAAAGAGTCAGTGACCTTGAAAGAGAACGGGATCTATTGAAGGATAACTATGATAAGCTCTATAACAGGTAATTTTATGGGTATTTTCACTAGCACTTGTCACCCTCTACAAATTCTCTGTATTTCTTTGAAATGAGTTTCAAGTTGTATATCTGATAACCCTGTAGATAAAACTGCCCCGCCCTGCATCTACTTCAATGCATGGTTTTAAAGATGTTTTATTGAAATATTTAGTATTACATACAGAATATGGACTTTCACCCACCAATAAAAGAGGTAAGACATAAGACGGTACCCCCCTGCGAATCTGTACTCACTTTTACTAGGGTTCAGGACGTTTTTGAGTATTTTTAGTGACCATAACCCCCTTTTGGCGGAATTTGGCTGGAGTGGTTTTGGGGACAAGCTATTGAACATCCATAGCAATTCCCTTATATTAAAGGAACAGGGCAGGCAGATAGGCTGGAGCAGGATAGGCCCTGAGGATTTTTTTAGGGAAATTGGTTAAGGTGTGCTGTCATGATTTTGAGGCTTATCTAAACTCCAACTTTCCAGACCAGGTGTGATATTTGACATTTATTGATTTGTATAGCGCTGAATCACCCATGTGGGTATCTCGGCGCTTCGGACGGAGGAACAGCAGAGCTAGAGGGAAGGAATTAGAAGAGGTGGTTTTTAGCATTTTTCTAAATTGAGCCAAATTCTGTCCTGAGCGTAAAGGAGAAGGCAAACTATTACAAAATCTGGGGGCAAGATAAGAAAAGGATTTACCACCGCTACGAGCTTTTTTGATTCTGGGGATGGTGAGCAAATGCTCGTTACTGGACCTGAGATTACGTGTTGGTGTATAGGAGGAGATTTTGTTAGTGAGATACTTAGGGCCTTTGCCATTACGAGCCTTGTAAATAATACAGCCTATTTTGAACTTTACCCTTTTCTTTATGGGGAGCCAGTGGAGTTGATTTAGGAGTGGTCCGGAGGGTGTTCTGGATAGGGCGTTATTAGTGAGTCTGGCAGCAGTATTCTGTACCACCTGGAGTTTATTAATGGCGCTTTCGTTGGCCGAGAACAGCAGGGCATTGCAGTAATCGAGTCTACTCAATATTAGGGCCTGTATTAGGTTTTTTTTAGTGGAGGAAGGTAAGAGTGGAAAAATCCTACACAGGAGGCCAAGAATATAGTAGCAGGAACCTGCAATAGTGTTGGCATGTGTGTTGTGTGTGAGTTTGTGATCAATCCTGACACCCACGTTCTTAACCACTTCTTTGGGAGTGGGGGCACTTCCCAGCTCTTCTGTCCACCAAGTAGGTGACCAGTGAGTGGTAGCTCCTCCAAACAACATGATCTCTGATTTGCCCCCGTTAAGTTGTAGATAGTTGTTACGCATCCAAGCAGCGATAGATTTCATGCCCTCGGCGAACAACAGATCAATGTTGGGTGTGTTTTTGTCAAATATTAGAAGGAGCTGGGTGTCGTCAGCATATGAAACTGGAGTGAATCCTAGAGATCCCATGAGTCTGGCCAGGGGGGTGACATATATATTGAAGAGGGTTGGGCTTAGGCAGGATCCCTGCAGGACTCCCTTGCTCACTTTGGTAGTGGCAGATGTATAAGATCCCATGGTGACTGTTTGTGTTCTATCTGTAAGAAAGTTGGTAATCCAACTCAAGGCTTGACCCTGAATGCCTAGATCTTGAAGGCTTTCCAAATGCTGCTGACAGGTCAAGCAGCACCAAAAGTGCCGCTTGACCCTTGTCGATACAAAAGAGAATGATGGACGGAGCGTTTGAACAAATCAAACACTCACCCCCAGTCAACTGATCTGGGTTTAATCCATCACCATTCTTTAGTTCACTCAGCCACCCCAGTTCAGACATGGCTATATGCAAATCAGTCTGACCCTGTGCCTTATGGGAACAGTCCAGCCCGAACTGCCAAGCCATGTCTTCCCTGGACCAGAAACAAGCATCCTGGGACCGGTTTCGGATTCATAATCCTCATCAGCCAGGCTATCTTGAATCCAGTGGCAAGTGAACAAGGGACTCACGTCTGAGCATACCCTGCCACACTTAGGGCGAACAAAGCGATACAAAAGAGAATGATGGACGGAGCGTTTGAACAAATCAAACACTCACCCCCAGTCAACTGATCTGGGTTTAATCCATCACCATTCTTTAGTTCACTCAGCCACCCCAGTTCAGGCATGGCTATATGCAAATCAGTCTGACCCTGTGCCTTATGGGAACAGTCCAGCCCGAACTGCCAAGCCATGTCTTCCCTGGACCAGAAACAAGCATCCTGGGACCGGTTTCGGATTCATAATCCTCATCAGCCAGGCTATCTTGAATCCAGTGGCCAAGTGAACAAGTCAAACACTCAGTGAGTGTTTGATTTGTTCAAACGCTCCGTCCATCATCCCCTTTTGTATCGCTTTGTTCGCCCTAAGTGTGGCAGGGTATACTCAGACGTGAGTCCCTTGTTCACTTGGCCACTGGATTCAAGATAGCCTGGCTGATGAGGATTATGAATCCGAAACCGGTCCCAGGATGCTTGTTTCCTGTCCAGGGAAGACATGGCTTGGCAGTTCGGGCTAGACTGTTCCCATAAGGCACAGGGTCAGACTGATTTGCATATAGCCATGTCTGAACTGGGGTGGCTGAGTGAACTAAAGAATGGTGATGGATTAAACCTAGATCAGTTGACTGGGGGTGAGTGTTTGATTTGTTCAAACGCTCCGTCCATCATCCCCTTTTGTATCGCTTTGTTCGCCCTAAGTGTGGCAGGGTATACTCAGACGTGAGTCCCTTGTTCACTTGGCCACCGGATTCAAGATAGCCTGGCTGATGAGGATTATGAATCCGAAACCGGTCCCAGGATGCTTGTTTCCGGTCCAGGGAAGACATGGCTTGGCAGTTCGGGCTGGACTGTTCCCATAAGGCACAGGGTCAGACTGATTTGCATATAGCCATGTCTGAACTGGGGTGGCTGAGTGAACTAAAGAATGGTGATGGATTAAACCCAGATCAGTTGACTGGGGGTGAGTGTTTGATTTGTTCAAACGCTCCGTCCATCATCCCCTTTTGTATCGCTTTGTTCGCCCTAAGTGTGGCAGGGTATACTCAGACGTGAGTCCCTTGTTCACTTGGCCACTGGATTCAAGATAGCCTGGCTGATGAGGATTATGAATCCGAAACCGGTCCCAGGATGCTTGTTTCCGGTCCAGGGAAGACATGGCTTGGCAGTTCGGGCTGGACTGTTCCCATAAAGCACAGGGTCAGACTGATTTGCATATAGCCATGTCTGAACTGGGGTGGCTGAGTGAACTAAAGAATGGTGATGGATTAAACCCAGATCAGTTGACTGGGGGTGAGTGTTTGATTTGTTCAAACGCTCCGTCCATCATCCCCTTTTGTATCGCTTTGTTCACCCTTGTCAGCAGCCATGCGTATATTATCGGTGACCTCAATAAGGGCGGACTCGGTGTTATGTTTAGCCCGAAATCCTGATTGGGAGATATCTAGTAATTAATGAGTTTCCAGATAAGTAGCCAGGTGTCTATTATTGTGTTTCTCGATGAGTTTTGACTGTAAGGGTAGAAGGAATATGGGTCGATAATTATTGATTTCGATGGTCGGGACCTTGGGGTCTTTCCATATGGGTCTAATTTACGCATCCTTCCATGCCGATGGCAGGCGGCCTTCCCTAAGGGAGCAATTCAGAATAGAGCAGATCAGGGGAGCTAGTTGTTCCGCAAATTTAGCAGAAATCCTGGCAGGGATGATATCCATGGGTGAGCCAGATTTCATAGATTCTATAAGGAAAGTAACTTCCTTCGTATAAAGCTGGGGAAAGGTGTGGAGTTGGGTAGATGTGGCGTAAGTGTCCGGAGGGCAGGCCGTGGGGGGAAGGGCAGAGATGTTAGCCGCAATATTTTTCTCGTAGATGGAGTCAATTTTATGAATGAAATGTTCCGCAACATCGTTGCATATGGACTGTGAGGGAGATTCTGCAGTATCACATGCCGATGGGCTAGAGTAGGCTTTTACGATTTTAAATAGTTCCCTGGAGTTGAATCCGGCCTTCTCTAATTGTTGGATAATGTGCATTTTGCATGCTATTTTAATGTTATTGTGGTACACTGCTAGGGCACATTTGTATTTAATTCTGTCTTGTTCTAAATGAGTGAGTCGCGAGGTGCGCTCCAGTTTTTTGCATCCACTCTTTTCGGTACGTAGGGCCGGGGAGTACCATTCAGTAGTGGCAGTAGAGCTTTTGGGGGGATGAGTAGCTGGTTTTAAAGGTGCCACGTTATCCAGAACACTGGAGATAATGTTGTAAAGTGGTGTAGTTGTTGGTCGACATTGAGATTATGGGTGTCAGTGTCCCATGTCCGAAAAGGAGAGGCAAGGTGTTGAGCTTTGATTTGATGCCAAGGTCTGTACCACCTATCAGTAAGGGGTATGGGAGAAGGTAAAGTGAAGGGGCTTGGCAGATGGAAATTAACCACAGAATGATCTGACCAAGTGAGCGGTATAGTATCTCTATATTCAATACATTGTGAGTTAGAGAGCATGAGATCAAGGGTGTGCCCCGCTAGGTGGGTGGGGTCGTTGTTGAGCTTGAGAAGCCCATGGGAGGCCCAGTCCTCTAGACATGTTCTGGCGTCTAGGTTGTTTAGGTCCTCACTGTGAATATTAAAATCTCCTAAAAGTAGGAAATTGCGGGTAGCAACAATATGGGGGGAGATACATTCTAAAAGGATATTCTGAATGTGTACTCCAATATTTACAGAAAGGTACAGAAAGAAAGCTCTTCTTAGCCCTAAATTGAAATCTAATGAGGAAGGCCCCAAATGGGTTGACAAGTTTTGCCTGAAGGCTTATAAGGACTTAAAGCATCCCTCTAACAAACGCCAAGGAATATACTGGCCATTAAAGTGTCCAGAAGGAATTATGTGCAAGCACGAAAGGATAGAAAGAGCCAGGTTACAAAAATGGCATGGGAAGACTTAAAGGAAGCGCTTGTGAAGAGAGAAATAGTCTAGCCCTTTGGAGAATTGTGAACTGCCCTCTTTGCAATGAAATGACCCCACCAGAATTGAATTAAACAATCCCAGCCAAAAATTGGCTTGCGCGCTTTGAAAATATTTACTGCAGTGATTACGTCCCTAGCTTTACCTAGTGCCAGAGGGAGGCCCGCTTTTGACATTTGAATTAGAGGAGGGAAGAGAAGGCATGGCGGAAATTATACTAGCGAAAGTGCCTGGACCTTATGGGTGCCTGGAGATCTTTTTAAATCAAGTAAGGACATCTGAGCCCCACTAATCACGCAACACCTGAATTCTGTAGCCCGTGGCCATATTCCTACTTCCAGGAAACAATCAATTATTGTACCTGTTTTTAAAAAGGGTAACCGACTGGCCTGTATCATTAATAGATGCGGAAGTAAAGGTTCTGGACAGGATATTCTTAAAACGATTAGTGGATTGGTCTGACTGCAAAGAAATGTTGTCCAATATCCAATATGGCTTTAGGCCACACCGGCGGAATATTGAACAGAATCCTAATTTTTATCTGGTGATTAATAAATATACAACTGTTCAAACAGGCAGCATACATCTGGCCTACATGGACCTCAGCACAGCATTTGACACAGTAGATAGATCTAAACTGTGGGCTGGGCTGAGGAACATGGGGGGTGGATGAGAGCTTTCTGCTCATTTGCACACAGTTAAGAGGTGTAGAGGCTTCAGTGAGGTTTGGCCCCACGGGTGAATGCACTGTGCACTTTCAGTTAGGGCGGGAGGTCCGTCAGGATTTTATTTTGGCCCCCATGCTCTTATCCTGTATACTGATAGGGTAGACCAGTTTTTAAGAGAATGCTGCCAGGACGTGCCAAAGGTGGTAGCTAGAATGGTCCCGTCAATATTGTATGTGGACAACTCTGTTCTTATTGGCAGGCATCAAATGGCTAACAGTTATTATTAAATCACTATTACATATTTATGGAGGATTTAGGATTGAAAATGAATTATCTTAAGTCTTACAGTATGATAGTAGGCCCAAAAAAATGTGAAATCGAAAACGCACTACATTAAGGACCATTGTTTAGGAAAAGCGGATAGGTTTTGTTATCTAGGTATCCTGCTGGATGATCAGTTACATTGGGGACCCCCGGTAGGAACGCATATACAATATTTTAACTGAGTAGCTTATGGCTCTCAGCCCAACCCTCTTTAACATCTATATCCAACCCCTGGCAGCAGTAGCCAGGAACAGAGGGTTAGCTGTGGTATCTTACGTGGTAGCACTATTTCATTACCATGGGCAGGACGCACTGAAGTTTAAGGAAGATCTAAAAGCCATTGCAGATTGGATGACGGTCAACTGTCTACAACGTAATGCCAACAAATCAGAGATCTTGTTGGTGGGCAAAGACATCCATCTGTGAATTGAGCGTTGGTGGCTGTCCTCTCTGGGTCTTTTGCCGACCCCTAAATTGGCAGTCAGAAATCTGGGAGTCTGGATAGACTCCGCCCTTACTTGTCAGGCCCAGACTAAGGTAGTAGCCAAGGTATGCTTCGGGCTCCTACGAGGGCTCAAACCCCTGCTGGGTTTCAATAGCACCACCCGTCAGGTGATCATTCAGGCCACAGTACTCTCCAGACTGGACTATGCTAGCTCCCTATATATTGAGGCCAATAGTGCAGAGATACTACGTCTACAAAGGGGACAAAATCCTGTGGCCCTGGCTCTCCTCGGCCTGCCGAAAATCTGTCCCGCCGCTGGCTCAATCCGCAAACTGCACTTGCTGCTTGTGGAGAAACGTATTCAATTTAAGACCCTCTGTATTGCCCACAGAATCATGTTTCTCCAATCTCCCGCTATTCTGGCCAGTCTCATGTTGCCCTACATACCCATTTGCCAGCTATGCTCCATGAACCAGCACTTGGCTGTTTCCCCGGTTTAAGAGAGTACGGGCTGGAGGACGCTCCTTCCGCGTTTGTGCTCCTAAGCTCTGGAACTCCCTTCCTGAACATATCAGAAACATCCAAAATCATTCTCTCTTCTGTAGAGCCACCTTACCTCACCTATTCCCTGCATAACTGCTCTTTGTGTGTTTTCTGGTTTGCCTATGACAGTTGCATTATAGTGCTGGTTGCTGGGGTAGCGGCGCACTCTATAAAACCCCATGACATAACATAACATGGCGAAGACTATTTTGCTAAGCACCTAGGACATAGCCATATTAAATCTGTATCACATCTCTATAACACGTACTGCATCCCTATCGTGGCTTTTGGTGCAGAAATTTGTGGATATGAACTCTGTCGCACAATACAAACCGCTGAAATAAAAATTTTTAGGAGATTATTACGAATCCCCCAGAGTGTTCCAGAGGAAATTGTGCATGAAGAGATGGGAGCAGATTTTATTTCTGATTTTATTCAACTCCAATCAATACTTCTTTGGTTCTCTATATGGCTTAAGTGGGGGCGAGAATTGAATAGAAAGATTGTGATTGACTGTTTGAATATGGATTTGAGCCACTGCATACCATGGCTAAGCTATGTCAAAACAACACTAGGGGCGTTGGGCAAACCCCAGCTATTCAGCACCTCAGAGTTGATCTGTAAATCGGACATAGCTTTGGTCACAGAGGACTTTAGGCTAACCACAAGAGAAGCAAGGTTCCAAGTGGCACAACACAAAGACACTTACAAGCACTTTATGAAGGTGAAATCCATGAATAAATTGGAAATGTATTTAACTCTGGATATGTCAGCCCAGCACAGAAGACTGTTAACGTACTTTCATTTAAATCTGTTACCGCAGTTGTTGATGGGGTGATATAAACCATCAGATTGCCCTTTTTGCACATGTGATATGACTACTGCACTAGACACTTTACACTTTGTTTTTATTTGTCCTAACTGGTCTGCTTTAAGATAAAAGTATGTTCATCAGCCCTTCGTGCCTTTGAATTTTAATCTAGTGAGACATGCCTTACTGTGCCTGCACTTATTAGACTCACCTAAAGTCCGCTATTATTTACCTCAGTTTCTGGCAGGGGTATATGATGCAAATATATGAAAATATCATTAATTCTATGCTATAGCTTTATTTTATTATGTTTTTTTAATATTGTGCCCCTTTTGTGATGGCTTACACAAATCGTATAAAGATATTTATTATGATTAGAATTTATGGTTTTAGGTGGCTACCATTATTTCCTACTAACATAGCGGATCTAAAAATTAAGATTTTTGTTTGTCCGGTTTTATTAGCATGAGCCCCTGCACTGTTTATTCACAACAAATTCTTCCTTACTCTTAGATGTCTCTTATATTAACTTGTGCTTTAGCACATATTATCAGGGTATGTTATTTATATTAGTAATGGATTTGTAATTGTTTCATCTTATGCCATGATCATGTTTTATATATTTGTTTGTATTCCATGTCTAGCTACAGCTGTATGTACAGCTGTGACAGGATCTGACTTGTGGTTGTTTTTGTGTGGTTTTATGGACTGTATTGGCTGAATAAAGAGTTCTTGTTTGATTGACAAGATTGGGTAATTTTTCCATATGGCAAATGTATTAACTTGAATGATGTAAATGGCAATGTAATATGGTCCCCACTGTTATTCTTTATATATTACAAGTAAGAGAGTCTATTAAGACAGCTTTTCCCTCCTAGCCCACTGAGGCCATAGAGTTTAAAATGTTAGCTCAACAACCAACTATGTCGTCTAGGCAAAAATGAATAAATCACCTGTATAACTCTATGCATTCAGAAACCCCTATATGACTCCCATCCAGAGAGAAACATAGTTATAGGACATTAGATTCTCCCATGTCAAACACAGACTGGATTGTTTGCTGTACACAAACAGGGGCACTGACCTCCAATTTCTGGCTGCGTATTACACATTTCAAATTTATGCACCAACTTTACCACAAACCTGCTTTTGGGGGCTGAGAGAAGACGCAAAATGTGCTAGGTGCCCTGAAGCAATAGATGGCTTTCTCTATTTAGTGTAGGACTGCCCACCGATCTGAGATTTTTGGCATAAAATCATTCTTCCAATGGCTAAAATGACATTCCATACAATGGAGCTATCGGCGGGCAATGAAAAGCTGATAGTTCAACCCTTCTCTTTCGTATTTTCCCCAAAGGATGAGCAAGAACTGCCCGTACAAGGTGAATATGTAGGGGAAAGGGGCAGTGGATAGAATAATAAAGAACAGCCGCAGAACACAGGATGACCCTCTATCTGATTCTGCACCAGCGAATATGGTTATCAGTGAAGGCCGACTAAGGTGAGTGCTACCTTCAAATAAAGGAAGAGCACATCAGTGTTATCACAAGAGGAACGACTCTATTCGCCTACTTACCTATTGCCTTACTCCTCCCACATCCAATACTCACTCATGCAACACCCCAACGACGCTGGACTGCTCATTGGTAAGAGTTGGAAGCATTGCTCCTGCTTCATCCATCAGAAATCAGGAAGAAAAAAATATATAATGGAACATTCAATAAATCCTGAGGTGACTTCTAAAAAAGTAGCAATATAAGAAACCTAATATATAGCTAAATACCTAATAGGAGGATAATCGAATGTGAGTACGTAAGCCCACTAGCACAATGTTAAGGAGTTAGCGACGAATGGTGGTAATATCCTATCCCATGACCACCCAGACTCCACACTGGCACTCCTTAGGATCATCCAACATGCCACAGCACGTCTCATCCCGGGCCTGAAGAAATATGATCACATCACCCTCGTCCTGATTGAACTCCATTAGCTCCCCTTGCCAGCTTGCACCATTTTCAAAGCAACAAAGTCAACATAACCTGCACCCCTGCTCATCTTGCAAACAAACTCTCCACCTCTGGTAGTTCCCGGAACTCCTTTAGCCAGGACACCATTAGACTACAGACTAAGAAGTTTGAAAAAGAAAAAACAAGACTACAGGCCTTTCCCATCTATGCGCTCAGGATCTGGAACACCATCCCTGTATCTATCGGTACTGCTCCAAAGCTGCTTCAATTTAGGAAAGAGCTGAAGTGTCACATCTTTAAAAAAGACACAACATCACAATGCATTAACCATCCTCAACTCCTCTTCCTCTCCTGTCACTGATCTTCAGCTTGTCTTTGACCATGAACAGTGTTCCGATGCCTATTGGCTAGTTTTGCACTACAGAAATACGATAAATATACCTACATTAGCTTCTTGACCGCAGACTGCTATTTAGCCAATGGAATGAATTCAATACCCTTAATAATGTTACCTTCCTCCCAAGAGTCTTACGCTTTCAGTTGGAAAGAATTCTCATGAAGTACTTACAGGAATCCTTTGAGGCAACCACTTGTTAGAATGAAGCGATCCTAACTTATCTGCTACATCTAGCACTAGCACAGCTCTTCGGCTAGCAGTGCCTTTTTTCAATGTCACATAAGCAGTACCTAGTAATTCTCCCCAGAGTTCCCAAACCAAATCCAGTTTGGCGGAATTTCCAGGTATTGTATGTGAATCGTGAGATTCCTCTGAGAAATGTGGAATTAGCAGGAAAACCAGTTATCCTTTTCCTGATTCTCCTGGGTAACCATCATTTTGCCGCTATTTCATCTGAAGGCTCCCATCTGCTTTCAGCAAGTGGAAACGCCCGGTGAATGGCAGTGGATTGGCAGAGTTACTGTCGGTCCCATAACTTCAGGTAGGCTGGTAACTGCTGTTATTAGCATAATCAGAAAACCAGGAGCCCTTGTAAGGAGTTGATTACTTGAATTGCGGCCCTAGATTAGGTGCAGTGAAACCGTGGCATAGATGTCCGAGGGAACCACTGAACCCTGATTCTTGTTGTACTTTATAATTCAAACAGCAGCCAGGGGGCTAGTTGTCTTCCTTATGGTAGGGCCCATGACACACTGGCTCTGCTACTGTCTACAAAGGCTCTCTTTTGGAATAAAACATACTAGCTTCATAAGGAATATTAATGTTATGAGCCCCCGAAACTGCTGCCTCATTTTCGTAATCTTCCCTGTTTTCACTGGTGCTCCTTTCTCCTCGCTATGATGTTACAATGCCCCATGCACACATTTACATTCCAGCATGCAAAAAACATCCACAGCCACATGCCATTCTTGGAACATGAGTTAGAAAATCTACGTACCACTGTATAAATCTTAAATATTTAGCATCTCTCATAGTAAAGATTTTCTGAAGCACTTTCCCTACTTCAGCTGGCACTTTCATCTTGCATTTTTGTGCTTCCTTGTTATCCTTTCAGTTTCTGGTTCTGATCCCAGGCGTTTGTTACCCACACCCATAGTTTGCAACAGTTTTACCATTAAGACTACACCGGAAGGCCTCTTTAATCTGCTAGAATGTGACATGTCCCCTGTGCAGTTGTTTATTTTTTTTATTTAAAAAGGCTTTTATTGGCATCAGCGCGAATAAACAGGAACATACAAAAAATATATACATAGGTGGAGTGTACATTTGCGGCTTTTTATATCTACAGTCCATTTGTGGATGCGCGCTCTTTTTTGTTTGTTTTCCCTCAATTACGAGGAGGGAGAAGAAAAAAAAAAAAGGAAGAGAAAGAGGGGAGAGAGAGAGGGGGGGGGGCGCGGGGGGGGCCCTTTATTGGGGTTTCCTCAGGTGGTCGTCGAGTGGGCCCCACATGTGTAGTTTGGCGTTGTGTTCTTTCGAGAAGTTGCCTGTGATGTTGTCTGCCCCTCTCAGGAAAGTGACCCAATTAATCCATGTTTTAAAGTTTGCTTTGGCTGTGTTCTTCCAGTTGGTTAGGATTATTTTGAGGGCTGCTGTGAGGAGTAGGTCTAGTAGTTCTCTCTCTTCTCTACTTTTTAGGTTCGCGGTCAGGTGTTCTGTCGCCAGGCTTACGAAGCTGATTGTTAGGTCGGCTTTGAGCATATCGTTTATGAAGTTGTTGATCTGTGTCCAGAACCTCTTGACTTTCACACAGGTGAAGATGAGGTGTTCGAGGGTGCCTTCTTCTTTCTGGCAGTTCCAGCAGTTGCCTGATTCTGCGACGCCGACCTTGTGGAGCTTGGATGGTGTCCAGTAGGCCCTGTGGAGTAGCCAATATTTTGTTTGCGCTAGTTGTGGGGTGACTTTGTTTGTTGACGCTGAGCTCCACATTTTTGCCCGTTCTATTTCATTCAGTTGCCTGCCCAGGAGCGTCTCCCATGCGTTGGTGGCTTTCTTGTTCTGCGCTAGCGTGGAGGGGCTTAGGAGCTTGTAGATCTTTGCAGTTTGGTGACCTGCTGAGTTGAGGAGTTGCAGGTACTTGATGATGCTTGGCTCCCCTCTGTGTAAGTTCGCTTTCGTTATGGCTGTCTTGATCTTTAGGAAGTTGTAGAGCTCTTGGTTTGGGAGGCCGTGTAGCTGCTGTAGGTTCTGGAACGTCAGCGGTCCTTGCTTGGTTTCTGTCTGGTTAGGGAGGCTGATACCTTTCTCGATCCATATGTCGTTGTGCAATGTCGCTCCATGATAGGTTACTTTCGTGTTGAACCAGATAGACTCCCATGCTGTGCCTTTCAGTTTCTGCGCCATGCGTCTGTCTACTTTCATCAGTGCTTCCCTCGTATGTTTCAGTATGGCGTTAGTCTTTTGTGGGTGTCTGTTTGCTGTTAGAAGGGCTATTGGCTTGAGCCCTCCCAGGATGTCTTGTTCAACCTCTAGCCATACCGGTTTGTATGTTTGTGTGTCGTCTATCCAGGCAATACCCTGTCTCGCCAGGCATGCCGTTTGGTATGTTTTGAAGTTTGCCAGGTTGAGGCCTCCAAGGTCCCTTGTCAGTCTTAGTTTTTGTAGGCTTATCCTGGGTTTTTTGTTCTTCCATAGGAAGATGTTTATGAGTTGGTCTAATTTTTTGTGGAAGGCTTCTGTCATAGGGAGTGGTAGCATTGTTAGCGTGTAGTTTATCGCTGGGGTTATCATCATTTTGATGGTTTCTATTCTTCCCCACCAGCTTATGTATTTTGGCGACCATAGTTCCAGCCTTTCTTTTATTTTTTTCAGTGTGAGGTCCTCATTGTGTTGGAGCGTTGATGTGAGGTCTCTTCCAAAGTGCCGTCCTAGGTATTTTAGTGGTTTCGTCTGCCATGCCAGTCCGGAGTCGCCTAGGACCTCTCTTGTGGTGTGGACATTCATTGGCTTGCACTCCGATTTCTCCTTGTTGAGTTTGTAGCCTGAGGCTTCCGCTTATTCTCCTATTGTGGCCATGAGCGCTTTTATTGACGGAGAGGGGTCTGCTGTTGTGATTAGGATGTCGTCTGCGTATGCCGCTAGTTTGACTGTCTTCTCTTTGATCTTGACGCCTGTTATACCTGTGTTGTCTCTTATTCTGGCTAGGAGAGGTTCTAAAGCCAGCAAGAAGAGGCCGGGGGAGAGGGGGCATCCTTGTCTGGTGCCTCTTCCCAGCGTGAGCGTTTCGTATGCGCTCCCGTTTACCACTATTTTTGCTTTTGGTTTGTTGTAGAGGGCCATAACCATTGCCGTGTATTTTTCCCCCAGTCCGAATCTCCCCATGCAGTTCCTCAGGAAGGGCCACGAGACTCTGTCAAAGGCTTTTTCCGCGTCCAGCGCTATCATGACTGCTTGTTCATTGCTCCTCGCTGTGTGGTTGATCAGATGGCACAGTAGCCTTGTGTTGTCCTGCGATAGCCTGTTTTTGATGTATCCCACTTGTGAGGTGTGGATGATGTTTAGTCTATTGGCCAAAACCTTTGCGTAGACTTTGCAGTCGACGTTTATTAGCGAGATAGGTCTGTAGTTCTGGGGGTATTGTGGGTCTTTCCCCTCCTTGGGGATTATGGTGATATTGGCCTCGCTCATGGACTCCGTCATCCTCCCGTTCTGGATGCATGTCGAGTACGTTTGTGCCATTAGCGTTTTAATGTGTTTGCCGAAGGTTTTGTAGAACGACGTGGAGTATCCATCTGGTCCTGGCGCTTTGTTCTGTTTTAGCTGGCTTATGGCTGTTTCAATCTCTTTTTCCGTTATGTCGGCTTCGAGCGACTCCCTCTCCTCCTCCTTGAGTTTTGGCAGATTGGTGTCATTGAGCAGATTTAGTCCTGCATCTTTGCTCAGGTTCTTATCCTCGGCATATAGCTCTTGGTAGAATTGTCTGAAGACTTCTAGTATTCCTTTGTTCGTTGTTTGGGACTTGTTCGTTTGATCTGTTATTGCTGCTATCGTGTGCTGCCTCTGTTTTGCCTTTAGGTAGGATGCCAGCTGTTTCCCTGCTTTGTTTGCTGCGCATAAGTTGACTGATTTGAACTTTGTTAACCAGGACCCTGCCCTCTCGCTTAAAATCTTGTTCAGTTCATATTTCTTTTTTGTGAGCAGGGTGAGCGTGTTCTTGTCTGTTATGTTTGCGCAGTGACCTCTCTCCAATGCTGTTATCTCCTCCTCTATCTCAGTGATTTTCTTGTTTCTGCTTCTGTTCATCCTGGATTTGATGTTTATTAGTTTCCCCCTTAGTGTTACTTTGAGGGCGTCCCATACTGTGTCCTTCCCTACTTCGCCATTATCATTGTGCTTGAGGTACTCTTTAATTGTGGCTTCAATTTCTTTCACGTTCTCTCTGTTCTGGAGGATGTCGTCGTTGAGCCTCCACCTTCTCGTTGGGCTTTCGTTGTGTTTGCCACTTAGAGTGAGTGTTATGTGAGCGTGATCAGAGATAGTTATTGGAGCTATCTCCGTTTCTTCAATAAGGTGCGTGTGAGTGTTGGACATCAGTATGTAGTTAATCCTGCTGTAGGAGTTGTGTGGGTGTGAGTAGAAAGTGTACTCACGCGCCGTTGGGTGCTGTAGCCTCCATGGGTCTGCTAGATGCTGTTTGGTGCACAGGTCTTTCAGGGTGTTGTTGTTGTTGTTGGAGTTATGGCTCGGTCTGTTTGGGTGTCTGTCCGTTGCCTGGTCCATTGTCCTGTTCATGTCCCCGGCTATGATCAGGAGGTCCTCTTGGGGCAGGCCGGATAGTTTGCTGTCCACTTCCTGCCAGAATTGTTTGTTTTCAGAGTTGGGGCCGTATATGTTGACCACGTGCATTCTGTCGCTCCCTCTCTGGACGCTCGTTATTAGCATGCGGCCGTCCTCGTCTACTTCCGTTGTTTGTGTTTTTAGGGTGGCCTTCTTGCTCAGGATCGTTATTACTCCTCTTTTCTTCCCTTTTGCTGGTGAGCAGAGTACTTCCCCTATCCATCTAGCCTTGAGTTGCTTAGCCTCTTCCTCTGAGAGTTTGGTCTCTTGCAACGTGTATACATCTCCCTTTAGCTTGGCCAGGTGCTCTAATATTTTCCTTCGTTTGACCGGGTGGTTGAGTTCTTTAACGTTCATGGATACTATCTTCAGGTCAGTCGACAGGCCTTTTGTTGGGTCTGTCATGGTGGTCTAGTGTTGTCGCTGGTGCTTTGCCTTTTGCGGCCCCCCCTAAGGTTTTGGATGTGAATAGAGAGAGGGAAAAAATAGAGGATGTATGCAGAAAAAAGAAAGAGTAAAAGGATTTTGTTCATTACACAGATGGAGGCTGTTTCATGTACTGTCCTGTCCACCTGCCCCACTTCCCCCCCCTGTCCGCCCCCCTCCCCCCCTCCCCCCACCCCCGTCAGTAGTAACTCGGGTGTGCGACAGCAAGGGTCCTCACACTTCCCCCCCCCCCCAAGTCCTTGCTTAGTCTCTGCTGTTGGGTTGGCCCCCAGACCTAAGGGTCTCTTCGTTCGTTCGATCAGGCGGTGTTTAAAAAAAAGGATATGGCTGTTGTAGTTCTCCCCCTTCTTTCCGTGGCTGCGGTGGCACTGCTGAGGTAGCTGCGGTTGCTCTTGTGTGTGATTGTCTGAGGTAGATTTGTTTGTTTAAGTTCAGAGTTTAAGTTCAAAGTTGCGCGTGCATGTTACCCAAAAGATTCCCTTTCCTATTGCTCCCCTTCGTTTGTTTCATCCGAGGATGCTCTCCGCTTCGCCCCCGGGCTTGGTAGCTCCATTTCTTCTGGTGCCGGGCCTTGTAGGTATCTGTGTAGGTCGTTGGGGTCATCGAAGATTCTGCTTCCGTGCCTGTCTGTCACTCTCATTTTGGATGGGCCTGCAAACGTGAAGGCGATGTTCTTTTTCCGCAGGTGGTCCCTCTGGGCTAGGAAGCCTTTCCTCACCTCAACTGTTAGTTTGGAGAAGTCTTGGGTGATTGTCACTTTGCTTTCGTTCGCCAGCATCGGGCGGCCCTTCCTGGCTACGGAGAAGATCGCGTCGGTATGATTGTCTCTTAGCGGTTTACATATTATAGGCCTGGGGGCGTTGCTATTCGCTTGCTTTCTGGCTGGTATGCGATATGCTTTGGTGATTTCGAGCGGTTTGTCGAAGCTGAGTCCGGTGAGCTTGGGTATTAGAGTCTCTAGCATTAGGGCGCATGCCCCCGGTGTGTCTTCCTCCTCCTCAGGCACTCCCAAGTGTCTTATGTTGCCTTTGCGGCTCCTGTCCTCCTGCTCCGCCATGGCCTTTTGTAGCGCCGTGGTTCTCTTTATCACCAGCCCCAGGTCTTTGTGTGTTATGTTGGCATTGTCCTCCAGCAGGCCTATCCTTTTCTCTGCCTCGTCTATTCTGCCATTGGCTCTGCTTTGCTCTGCTCTAATCGCTATTAGTTCCATCTGGATGCTATCCACTGTCTTTTTCGTGGCTTTTGCCAGCTCGTTTCCTTCTGTTATTTTCTTCAGGAGAGTGTCTAGTGTGATAGTTCCGTCACCCTGGCCGCTGCGCTCCTTGCTCGGAGAGGCGGGGGTTTCATTCTTGCTCTTCTTCAGGTCGTTTGTGCCTTGTTTCCCATCTCTCCCTGCCATGGTGTCGGTGCCTCCTCTGGCCTGGTGGGTCTTGGGTTTCCCTTCTATTAGCTGTTGTCTTGTGGCGGCCTTGTTTTCCCCCTTTCCTACCTTGTTTCTCAGGGTGCTTGTTGCTGTTAGGGGGTTGTCTCTGAACCTGGGTGGCCACTTGACCACTCTAGTTTTTGTCCTGTACTCCGCCAGCCTCTTGCGGTTCCACCCCTTGGCTTGCCTTTTTGCACTCTCTCAGGCTTTCGCTTCGGTAGCTCTGCACCTCCTACTGCTTCTTCTGTTGCGGGTTGGTTGGGGGTGTGGGGCCTGGCTGTGGCTTTGGTGTTCCCACAACTCCCTGGGCTTCCCTCTTTCACACCTTGCTCCCGTGCGTGCTTGCAGCTCTGCGTCTGCTGCCTGCCCACCGCCACTGCCTCCCGCCTCTGCCGTTTGGGGGGGTCGATCACTCACTCACTGGGGCCGTTCTCCGCTGCGTTGGTGGCCCCCCCGCTTCTTTCCCGGGTGCTCGTTTGGCGCTTCTGGTTGTGCTCCCCACTTCGCCTTTTCCAAAATGGCCGTTCGTTCGCTTCCACACCTCTCCTAAGATGGCCGCCCCCTTCTATGCCACTCCCTCGTGGTTGCAGTGCGCGTTCCCCCTTCGGACTTTATTGCTTATTTTCCCCTCTGACGTGCGTCCATTGGCGGGTACCACTTCAGCCTTTCGAGCGCTTCTCCCGGGCGCCCTGGCGGCGGGCTCCGCGCCTCCCAGCTTCCGCTTCTCCTTGGGCCTCTTCCGCCCCTCCTCCCCTGTTCGCACTCGTCTCTCTGCCGCTCGCGCTTTGCTTTGCGGTCCCCCTCGCGCCTTGGAGTGCTCCGCTTGAGGAAAGAGCCTTCCTCGTGGTGTGGTCGCCCCTCGCGTCTACCCACACCAAGATGGCCGCCTTGTTTTCCTCGTCCCACACCTCGTCCCACACCAAGATGGCCGCCTCGTTTCCTCGTCTGTGGGGATGGGGGGTGGGGGGGCATTGTTCTGCTCGCCGCTTTACACACGGTGTCAGTGCGTTGCTTCTCCTCCCTTCTATGGGCCCGGGGGGTTTTGCGCCTGGGGTCGGGTGCTCTTACTTGGTGGCTCGGTGGTTAGTTTACTTCCTCTCCGCGACATCCGCCATCTTGCGCCTGTTCCTTCTCCTCTCGGCTGGCTTCTTTTCCGCTTTTTTCCTGCTTCCTGGTGGCAGCACCTCGATTTGGCTCAGCTCTCGTGGTGCCCCTTACGTTCATGCACCCTCTTTCTCGCTTGTTGTGGCGCTCCTCCGCGTTTTACCTCTCTTGCTCGCCGTTCTTTGACTTGGGGGTCGGGAGCTCCGGACTTAGGTCTGCTTCCTCCTTGCCATCCAAGCCACGCCCCGTCCCCTGTGCAGTTGTAATTGGTTACTTTGAGGTCAGGATTTGCCCGAACCAGCAGCTGACCCCGGTCTTCCTTTCACTCATCCCTGTTCACAGGCTTTACAAGGGGGGAGCGAAGATTTACAACATTAGCTATTTGTGTTCACGAGGGGCGGTTATGTCTGTAGCTGGGGTTTATAAGGTTTGATAACTTTACCACATGTATCTGAATTCCTTTCCCACTCCCGCAAATGTTGCAAACTGCCAGATTTTTTTTTTTACAGCTTTCCAGCTTTAAATTAAGGCCAGCTCTTCGCTCTTCTTGCAAACGCTTTCATGTTCTCCAACCACAGCCCGCGAAAGGCGCCTTGGGTTGAACAGCAGCAGACCAGCATGTGTTTGTCTAATTCCTAAGACATTATGACCGTGGTATCTCAGCGAATAAAACATTTTCTTCAACTTTTTTGCCATTCTCCGCTGAAGATGACTTACAATTTGTTCCTTGTGTGCCACATGTTTTATTACAGTGCCTTCAATATGAACCATGGCCAGGAACAGCAGTGGAAATTAAAGGAACAGCAGTTAAAATTGCACATTGCCCAGCTTGAGGCTGCCTTGAAGTCGGACCTAGCGGAAAAGAATAACATCCTTGACAGAGTTAAACTAGAAAGAGGTATTTTTTTTTAAATGTTTGTTTTAAAATGTTTCACTACCTTTGTATATATCTTTTACTCCCTCTCTTGAACAATTACGGATTGTTCTTTGTTTCAGGTTGTAAAGGGTGTGGAAATCCAATATGAGAATAAGGCTATTGTAGAAAATGACTGCACACAGCTTTTTTTTTTATCATGCATACATTTCCTCAGGTAAAATTTGACAAAAGATTTGTGGAGAAATAAACGCAGCATTTTGCGTTCTACACCTCGAAAAAGGGAAAGATATGAAGCATTAATACATTACCCCATATTCTAAGGTGCTGAATTTACAAAGGATAGATATCACCAGACCAGGTAAACACCATAATCTGTAAAGATATGAAGCATTAACACATTACCCCATATTCTAAGGTGCTGACTTTACAAAGGATAGATATCACCAGACCAGGTAAACACCATAATCTGTAAAGATATGAAGCATTAACACATTACCCCATATTCTAAGGTGCGGAATTTACAAAAGATAGATATCACCAGACCAGGTAAAAACCATAATGTGTAAAGATACAAAGGAATAATACATTACCCCATATTCTAAGGTGCTGAATTTACAAAGGATTGATATCACCAGACCAGGTAAACACCATAATCTGTGAAGATATGAAGCATTAATACATTACCCCATATTCTAAGGTGCTGAATTTACAAAGGATTGATATCACCAGACCAGGTAAACACCATAATCTGTAAAGATATGAAGCATTAATACATTACCCCATATTCTAAGGTGCTGAACGTAGAAAGGATAGATATCACCAGACTAGGTAAACACCATACTTTGTAAAGATATGAAACATTAATACATTACCCCATATTCTAAGGTGCTGAATTTACAAAGGATAAATATCACCAGACCAGGTAAAAACCATAATGGTTAAAGATATGAAGCATTAATACATTACCCCATATTCTAAGGTGCTGAATTTACAAAGGATAGATATCACCAGACTAGGTAAAAACCATAATGGTTAAAGATATGAAGCATTAATACATTACCCCATATTCTAAGGTGCTGAATTTACAAAGGATAGATATCACCAGACCAGGTAAAAACCATAATGTGTAAAGATATGAAGCATTAATACATTACCCCATATTCTAAGGTGCGGAATTTTTTTCGAAAATACTAGCAAATAGACTGGATGATATAATGCCAATGATAGTATCTAAAATTCAGCATGGCTTTATAAAAAAGAGGGATACTACTGACAATGTCAGACGGATTATCACTTTGTTGGATTGGGCGCAGGCCACAGAATCCCCAGTCGGCGTTGTTTTATTGGACGCTGAAAAAGCTTTTGACAGGGTTGACTGGGGGTTCCTGTGGTCCGTGCTGTCATGGAAAGGGTTTCCTAAAGGATATATCCATGCAGTTCAGGCATTATACAACAAAAGCTGTAATACGAATAGCCACTGATACATCTGATCCTTTTCCGATCACAAGGGGGACAAGGCAAGGGTGTCCTTGTTCCCCCTTGTTGTTTGCACTCTATATTGAGCCGTATTTAATTAGGCTAATAAAAGAAACTAGGATTACCCCGGTCATGCTACATCAGGTTGCCCACAAAGTCTTCACATATGCGGATGATGTGGCAATTGTCACAACAGACGTAGTATCTGCTTTACCTAAAATTATAGAACTTGCTCAAGAATATGGGGAATTATCTGGCTACAAATGAAATATTACGAAAACTGAACTTATACACTCGGCTAAGGGCAGGCCGGACGGTGTAGCGTTCACTTCTACAGCTTCATATCTAGGTGTGACAATTACTGCTAAAGTGGAAGATATTGTCGGACTAAATGTAGACCCGCTATTATCCTCTGCCAATCGAACTCTCGAGAGGCTGAACAATTTACACCTATCATTATATGGCCGCACAAATGTTGTAAAAATGGTCATATTCCCCAAGTTTTTGTATTTATTTCGTACTATACCACTTTTGTTTCCCTCTACCTTTTTTCATAAAATAGATAGAACTATTTCTGGGTTCCTATGGGGCTATCGGAGAATCAGAAGATCTCTGAAATGGTGCACTATGCTTAAATCAAGAGGAGGATTGGGGGTCCCGAACTTTCGATTATATTACTGGGCGATACTTTTAAAAGCTATGGGTATTCTAATCTTTCCAGATTTTCATCTAGATGAAGCAATGGCGCCTTCTATATACGAAATGCTGTTAGGAGCAGAAACACGACCATGTTTACTTAGGTTGATAGAACCAAGTTACTATAAAAAAACAAAGTTTAAGGTTTTGATTTCTGCAATGCAAATTTGGAAACAATTTAATAAAAGGTTGTGCTTTAATTCAAAGTTGAATTATTATACACCATTCTTGAAGAATCTCTCACTTCCAGAAATCTTCAGGGATCCTGTTATGCAGAGGTGGAATGATCTTAAGATCAGCTCCTTTGGAGATTTGTTCCAGAATGAGCAAATGGTATCATATTCGTTCCTGCAGGATAAATATAGTCCTACAAGGAGAGACTTCTTTACATACCTTCAAATACGAAGCTTTATAGAGTCTAAAAATGTATTAAGTACTAGTTCTATGAGTACAATAGATGTGCTGGAAAGTTGTAGTAGAAAAAGCAGAATTGGGACGATATATCAACTGATACTAAATAAAACAAAAGACAATCTTGAGATATATACTGACAAATGGCAAAGGAATTTGGGCATAGAAAAGGTCGACATATCTAGATCTTTAGAAATGGCCAGCATGGTCTTATTTAATGGGTCATTTAAAAGCCAGCATTTTATGGCCGTGTTTAATTTATACTATACACTGTCGAAACTGGTGCTATGGAAAGCTAAGGGGGGCACTAACTGTAACCGCTGCGAGTATGTAGCCGCTGATTCAATTCATATGTTTGTTCAGTGCCCAAAACGGACTCAATTTATACTAGAAGTGCAAGGCTTTCTAAATAATAATCTAGAATCATCACTTGTATTATCACCAGAATTAGTGATATTAGGAACTCAAACTGACCAAATTGGTATCAGAACGATCGAAGAAGAAGGCTTTCTATTTATAGCTATGTCTGTATATAGATACTGTATCACCTCTCGCTGGCTAGATGTGGACCCTCCGGCCTTCTATCACTGGCAGTCAAAGCTATTAAGTGTTTATCAGCTTGAAAAGGCGGTGTATAGACTTAAGGGCCGGCGTAAGAGGATGTTTGGTCAAAGATTATGGTCACCTATTTGTAATTGGGTCTAACTGGTTTATCACGACCTTCAAAACAAATGGAATCTGCTCTTTTTTCAAGAGATGTTACTTTGTATTTGATGTAATATGTATTTTATTCATGTGAAACTTTGTTGTATTATCGTCAAGATTTATCTTTGTTTTGTGTACTTTGCAACTTTCCACTGCCAATAGAAAATATAAAATAAAAAAAATAAAAAATACATTACCCCATATTCTGAGGTGCTGAATTTACAAAGGATAGATATCACCAGACCAAGTAAAAAACATAATGTGTAAAGATATGAAACATTAATCCATTACCCCATATTCTAAGGTGCTGAATTTACAAAGGATAGATATCACCAGACCAGGTAAAAACCATAATGTGTAAAGATATGAAGCATTAATACATTACCCCATATTCTAAGGTGCTGAATTTACAAAGGATTAATATCACCAGACCAGGTAAACACCATAATCTGTAAAGATATGAAGCATTAATACATTACGCCATATTCTGCGGTGCTGAATTTACAAAGGATAGATATCACCAGACCAGATAAATACCATAATCCGTAAAGATATGAAACATTAATACATTACCCCATATTCTAAGGTGCTGAATTTACAAAGGATAGATATCACCAGACCAGGTAAACACCATAATCTGTAAAGATATGAAGTATTAATACATTACCCCATATTCTGAGGTACTGATTGATAGCACCAGACCAGGTAAACACCATAATCGGTAAAGATATGAAGCATTAATACATTACCCCATGTTCTGAGGTGCCAATTGAGATCACCAGACTAGGTAAACACCATAATCTGTAAAGATATGCAGCATTAGTACATTACCCCATATTCTGAGGTGCTGAATTTACAAAGGATTGAGATCATCAGACCAGGTAAACACCATAATCTGTGGCTGTGCAATATACCTCTTGCAATAGTGACATCCAACACACCGTGGCCTTTGGAACGAGACCCTAAGACTTATGCACGAAACTTATTTTTATTAATTGTTACCTATATATACTGACATTATTGGCCCAGGCACGTAAAAGCTTTATATCTGAAAGAGACACGTTAGTGATAGATTCCTTACCTTAGAATATACCCAGGCGTCAGACTGGATCCGGAAACTTTTGCGTAGCAATACCCCTGCTGGTTGGTAGGCGTCGTCCGTGGCTCTGCGTCCGTCGTCGGGGTCGTTAACGCCGGAATGACGTCACCGGAGTACTTAGACGCCGCCCTCGCGCGCTGACGTCAGTTCTTTTTTCCGCGCCAGCTAGCGCAGATCCAGAGAAGCTCTACCCCTTAGTCACTTTTTTTTTGATCTTTTGATCTGTTTTTCTCGAGTCGCTACGACTCCTACGGTGCCGGTAGGGATGCCCGGGTTCAAACCCTGCTCCAAGTGTAGCCAACTGATGTCGGTTACCAACCCCCATCGCCGGTGTCTTCAGTGTCTAGGCCTCGACCACGACGACCGAACCTGCTCTAAGGCTAGGCGGGAGCGGTCCCGCAAGCGGCTTGAGCTCCGGCAGTCGGCCCGCGCCGTTCAAGGTCCCGGTCCCACAGGAGGTGGAGGGACTGGTCGTGGGGTCGGAGCCCTCGTAGCTCCGAGAGTTGTTATCGGTCTTCAGGATCCCGGTCCTCAGGTAAGAGGCATGAGAGGTCGGAAAGGCGTCATCGCTCTTCCGACCAACCCTGACGCTCGCGCGACGCGGCCGGGGATTCGGGTGTCACCAACCACGCGGCTCCGTCGGAGTCGCGGGCGTCTCACCCTGCCCCATACCTTCTGGTCCCTGGGCACGATGCGACGCCAGAGGAGATCGAGTGGTACCTCATGGCCATGAGGTCTCTCCCTCCTCCGCCGGGCTCCGTGGCGCCTTAGGGCCCAGCGGTCCCGGCTGGGGGGGCCTAGCGGGTCGGGAGCTTCGGCTCCGACGCCGCCGGGTGCTTTGGCCCCGGCGCCGCCGGCGACTTCGGTCCCGGCCTCGCAGGCCCCCACTGGATCCGGTACCGGATCTGGGTCGTCGCCGGTCGACCTCACGACCTCACCGACGCCGGCCCCTAGGGTGTCGCCCCCGGCGCCGCCTACGGGCGACGCTGTCCCCAATCCTACCCTTGATTCGGTTCCGGCACCGCTCTCGACGTCGTATGGAGACTTTTACTTCCACGAACCGGCCCCATCCGTTGAACCTGAATTTCAGGTGATGGGTGACGAGGGAGATTGGGAGGGGTCTGTGGACCCTCTGGCACAGGAGTGCCAGTCTCAACAGGACTGGACATGAGCTTGGGGATGCCAGTGGACTGGACACTTCGCCAGACACTGGTTTTTTCTCCCCTCCAACCGTGGCTACGGAGGAGGGGCCCCCTACAGTGTAGTGTTGACGCGGGCGGCCAAGGCATTGGGTCTAGAGCTCCCCGTCGCTGCCATGAGAACTAACCTCCTCACTGAGGTCCTTAAACCGCAGGCAAGCTCGACTGAGCCTCTGTTGCCGTTTAATGAGGCCTTGTGTGACGTTCTTTTGGGCACTTGGTCCAAGCCCGCTACAGGTCAGCCTGTAGATAGGAACGTGGCCAGACACAACCGCCCGGCTCCAGGTGACCCTTGCTTTTTGCCCACCCACCCCACCCCGAGAGCCTGGTTATCCAGGCCTCTACTTCCCAGACCGCATTCCCAACGGCTTCGCCCGATCGGGAATCCAAGAGGTACGAACAATTCGGTAAGAAGGTGTTCTCGTCGAGTTTGGGACTGCGGTCAGTCAATACCGCTTGCCTCTTGGGCTGCTACACCCACACTCTGTGGGACACGGTCGCGGACGTGCTGCCACAATGTCCGGAGGAGGCCCAGACTAAACTCGCCCAAGCCCTTGCGGAGGGTCGAGATGCGGCACGCTATTCCATCCGGTGTGGGCTGGATACCACGGACTCACTGGGCAGAACGATGGCAACGACGTGGCGGTTGTTGAGGACCGCCAACTTTTCGGCTGATGTCCAGGCCACCCTTCTGAACATGCCGTTTGATGGCCGTCGCCTCTTTAACGACAAGGCAGACCATGCGCTTGAGCGTTTTACGGACTCCAGGGCTACGGCCAAGTCCTTGGGCCTCTCGGCCCCACCCCAGCAAACTGGTGCCTTTCGCTCCTTTCTTGGCCAAGGAAGGGGCGCCCCCACACGTGCTGCCAGCCACGCACCGCAGACTAATACACAGCGTGGTGGCGGCCGTGGAAACCGCCGTGGCGGTGGTCGGGGACAACGGTGAGGGCAGTCCACACCTCCCCCTGCAGCATCCGCCTCAAAACCCTCCTAGTCCGTGCTTTCAGGCCCATGTGGCGCCAGTGGGGGGCAGGGTTCGCCATCACCACTTCCACTGGCGCACTGTCACGTTGGACATGTGGGTGCTGCAAATCGTCTCAAGGGGCTACTCCCTCCCCTTCGAGACGCCCCCACCAGCCATGCCACCGCAATACCACGGTGTGTCGGGGGATCACTTGCAACTTCTGCAAGAGGAAGTTACGGCCCTCTTGGCCAAGGGGGCCATCGAGCGCGTTCCTGGGCCAGAAGTAGGGTGTGGTTGTTACTCCCACTACTTTCTGGTACCCAAGAAGGGCAAAGGGTGCTTACGCCCTATCTTGGACCTACGGAAATCTGCCCTAGACCCAGGAGACTGGATGGTAGCGTTGGACTTGCAGGACGCCTATTTCCACATCCTGGTCCTGCCGGCCCACCGGCGTTACCTGCGGTTCACGGTTGGCCACGAGCACTTTCAGTTTACCGTGCTCCCCTTCGGCCTTACCAGCGCCCCACGGGTGTTCACGAAAGTGATGCCGGTGGTCGCAGCTCATCTGCGCAGGTTAGGGGTTTCAGTCTTCCCCTACCTCGACGACTGGTTGTTGAAGGCAGGCTCACCCCAGACAGTCGTCAGCCACCTCCAGACTACAGCCGACCTCCTGCACCTGCTGGGGTTCTCCATCAATGTGCCGAAGTCACACCTGTGTCCCTCTCAGTAGCTCCTCTTCATCAGAGCAGTTCTAGACTCAGCGCAGTTTCGGGTTTATCCTCCCGAACAGCGGGTTCGAGATATTCAGGCTATGAGTCCGATCTTTCTGCCTTTATCCAAAGTCTCGGTCAGGTTGATGCTGCGGCTTCTGGGGCTGATGGCCTCCTGCATCCTTCTGGTGCATCACGCCAGGTGGCGGATGCGGGCTCTGCAGTGGGACCTGAAGTTTCAGTGGGCCCAGCATCAGGGCAACTTGTCCGACCATGTCTTGATCTCGAAGGGCACTGCAAAACAGTTGCAGTAGTGGCTCTCGGACCGCGATTGGGTCAGCGGCAGATCCCTCTCCCTACCCCAACCGGAGCACGTAGTTGTGATGGACGCGTCCCTCCAGGGCTGAGGGGGCCACCTGGGAGAGGCGGAGATCAGAGGCCCTGGTCCATACCCGACTTGCACTGAAGGCATTCCTCCCCTCTGTCCGGGGGAGTGTAGTGCAGGTGTTCACGGACAATACCACCGCCATGTGGTACTGCAACAAACAGGGCGGGGTGGGGTCATGGACCCTATGCCAGGAGGCCCTGCGCCCCTGGCAGTGGCTGGAACATCAGGGTGTGACCCTGGTGGTTCAACACCTGGCAGGTTCCCTGAACGCCAGGGCGGACGAACTCAGCCGTCGGTGCATGATGGATCACGAATGGCGTCTGAACTTGGACGTGGCGCAAGGCCTCTTTCAGCAGTGGGGAGAGCCTTGGTTAGATCTATTTGCCACCGAAGAGAACGCGCAATGTCATCAGTTCTGCGCGTTGGAATTTCCAAGGCAGCACTCGCTCGGCGACGCTTTTCGTCGCGAGTGGAGCTGCGGTCTGTTGTACGCCTTTCCGCCTATACCACTTCTGCCCAGAGTGCTGAAGAAGATCAGGCGCGACCGGGCCCAAATTATCCTTGTGGCTCCAGACTGGGCACGAAGATACTGGTATCCCGAGCTACTCAATATGTCTGTCGATCCCCCGATTCGTCCTTCTGTCGCAGCAGCAGGGGACGGTCCTCCACCCGAACCTGTCCAGTCTCCACCTCCATGCTTGGAGATTGAGCGGCGACAGTTGAGGCCATTTGACTTGCCTCCTGAAGTTTGTACTGTGATTCTGGCAGCCAGGCGTCCCTCCACAAAGTCTGTATACGCCTGCACGTGGAACAAATTTGTGTCATGGTGCACGGCAAAGGCTGTGGATCCTATCTCTGCACCCATTTCAGAGGGTCTCCTCTTCCTTCTTTCTCTTGCCCAGCAGGGCTCTGCTCTGGGCACTATCAAGGGCTACCTTTCTGCCTTCTTGAGGCTACCTGATCAGCCATCTTTGTTCAAGTCCCCCATTGTAAATACGTATTTACAACGGGCATCACACACATGTTTCCTCCTGTTCCATTTGTGATGCCTCAGTGGGACTTGAACCTTGTACTTACTTTTCTGATGTGCGCTCCCTTTGAGCCACTTCATAACTGTCCTCTTCGCCTTCTTACTCTGAAGACTGCTGTGCTGGTTGCCATCACCTCTGCCAGGAGGGTGAGTGAGCTCCAGGCTCTTTCCTCTAAACCTCCTTTCCTTTCTGTCCATCCGGACAAAGTTGTGTTGCGGGCAAGAACCTCTTTTCTGCCCAAGGTAGTCACAGCCTTCCACATCGGGCAGTCCATCACCTTGCCCACCTTCTTTCCGCCTCCGCATCCCTCGAAAGAGGAAGAGCGGCTCCACCTTCTGGACCCAAAACGTGCGCTCTCCTTCTATCTGGATCGCACTCGCCAGTTCCGGGTGGATGACCAACTCTTTGTTGGTTACGTGGGCGCTAAGAAAGGTCGGGCGGTGCACAAGCGGACCATCTCTCGGTGGGTTGTCTTGTGCATCAAGGTATGCTACTCCTTGGCTAAGAAGGAGCCTCCTGTTGGGCTGAGGGCCCATTCCACTCGGGCCTCGGTGGCTACTACTGCCCTGGGCCGGGGAGTCCCCTTGCAGGACATATGTCAGGCAGCTACGTGGGCCTCGCTGCACACGTTTGTAAGACACTACTGCCTGGACAGCCAAGTCCGGAGGGATGGCTTCTTTGGCCGTTCCGTCCTCCAGGACTTTCTGGTGTGATTATTGGTTCGCAGACCCACCACCGGGGTTGGTATTGCTGGGGTATCTATTCTAAGGTAAGGAATCTAATACTAACCTGTTTCTTTCAGATGCACAAGTTACTTACCTTCGTTAACGATATATCTGTAAGAAACAGTAGTTAGTATTAGATTCCTTACCGACCCACCCATCCTCCCCGTTCTGCGAACCGATATCCAGAGTTAAGGTCATCCCCTTTCAGGGCCCTAGTTTCATGGCACCAGTGTTGGTTTTTATCATGGCTCTGCGTTTCTGGCACGGACAAGCTGTGTATAAGAACTGCCGTCAGCGCACGAGGGCAGCGTCTAAGTACTCCGGCGACGTCATTCCAGCACCACGACGCCGACGACGGACGCGGAGCCGCAGACGACGCCTACCGACGCGCAAGGGTACTGCTACGCAAAAGTTTCCGGATCCAGTCTGACGCCTGGGGATATTCTAAGGTAAGGAATCTAATACTACCTTCTGTTTCTTACAGATATATCGTTACCGAAGGTAAGTAACTTGTGCTTTGTGTGGTCGCGCAGTTGTAATATACACAATGTTTGCTGTACGTTCATCACTATTTAAGGAAGGCTCATAGTTTAGAGTTGTAAGTTACAACAGCGAAGCATAAAAGGCACCGGGGTTGCTGGTGACGACATGGCCTCTTCAACGAATACCTAATGGCTTATACTACCTCATATCTTTATGTTTTATAACTGTATACTGTAAAGCGCTCTGATACCCTCGTGAGTCACGTCCGCGCTATATAAAACCTTATAAATAAATAAACGTGGATCAGGAGCTGTGGCCGAAAATGTTTTACCTGTTTTTTCTGCAGCAATGAGAAGCATGTCTCCTCCTATGATATTTGTTTTCACTCTGCGCAGATTTTGCTGAAAGCAAAAGTTGGTGACCTACCTTCACACGACTAGTTCTCATGCCTTAGTAGGTCACATGATACCTCATTATGCGACTGGTGTGCCCTTATTCTTCCTAAGGTAGAAGAATAAGGAAGAGGGAGCCAAAATTGATGAAGACTGCCTTCAGCTAGGAGTGGCAGAGCCAGCAGATCTTAACTTTTGGCTATACACAGACCTATTGGCTTTGCCAATGCCCTTCAGCATCAGCAAAAATAAATGCGTTTTTAGGTCTCGTCTGAGCCAATGCGCTTGCGCATTGCTCCGGCGAGATTATAGTAAGGGGAAAAGAACAGTCTACCAAAACGGCGGATTAGACACAGTTCATGTGATCTATGCGCGTGCACAGCGCCAGTCACGTCCCACACCACCATTTGTCTGTGCCTCGCATCAGACTTCAAAGGCTGTCGCTCCCCCCCCAATCAGACTTCAAAGGCTGCCGCTCCCTCGCCCCCGTATCAGACTTCAAAGGAATGCGCTCCCGCTCCCACGACCCCTGCCACCGCAATGCTGAAAGTTTGTTTTGCTTGCTACTCCTTGCTCTCTGGTCTCCTCCTGCTCTCCCATGTGCTTGAATCTTCCTTTCTTGGCCCTGGGTGTTTTCCGTGTTCTCCCATTCAGTGCCTTCTCGACCCCGTACTTGATTGCTGTCCAAGCCCCAGCCCTCGTTGCCCCTATCATTATACACTCTCCCAGTGTTTTCCTGTTTCCCCTTGCTTTTTCCCGGCTCCATCATTCTGTGGTTTGATAAACTGAACGTGCTTTGGAGCACTCAACCCTGCGTGTTTTTAGCTTCAGTCTCTGTGCTGCTGCACTACATCACTCAGGGGCGCCACCACATCACTCAGGGGCACCACCACATCACTCAGGGGCACCACCACATCACTCAGGGGCACCACCACATCACTCAGGGGCACCACCACGTCACTCAGGGGCACCACCACGTCACTCCGGGACACCACCACATCACTCCGGGACACCACCACATCACTCAGGGGCACAACTCACGGGCACCACAACATGACTCCGGGACACCACCACATCACTCAGGGACACCACTCAGGGGCACCACCACATCACTCAAGGACACCACCACATCACTCACGGACACCACCACATCACTCAGGGGACCCACTCAGGGGCACCACCACATCACTAAGGGATACCACCACATCACTCAGGGACACCATCACATCACTCAGGAACCCCACCTCATCACTCAGGAACACCACCTCATCACTCAGGGGCACCACTCACGGGTACCACCACATCACTCAGGGACACCACCACATCACTCAGGGACACCACCACATCACTCAGGGACACCACCACATCACTCAGGGACACCACCACATCACACAGGGACACCACCACATCATTCGGGGACACCACCACATCACTCGGGGACACCACCACATCACTCGGGGACACCACTACATCACTCGGGGACACCACCACATCACTCGGGGACGCCACCACATCACTCGGGGACGCCACCACATCACTCAGGAACACCACCACATCACTCAGGGACACCACCATATCACTCAGGAACACCACCACATCACTCAGGGACACCACCACATCACTCAGGAACACCACCACATCACTCAGGGACACCACCACATCACTCAGGGACACCACCACATCACTCAGGGACACCACCACATCACTCAGGGACACCACCACATCACTCACGGACACCACCACATCACTCACGGACACCACTACATCACTCGGGGACACCACCACATCACTCACGGACACCACCACATCACTCGGGGACACCACCACATCACTCGGGGACACCACCACATCACTCGGGGACACCACCACATCACTCGGGGACACCACCACATCACTCGGGGACACCACCACATCACTCGGGGACACCACCACATCACTCAGGAACACCACCACATCACTCAGGAACACCACCACATCACTCAGGAACACCACCACATCACTCAGGAGCACCACCACATCACTCAGGGGCACCACTACATCACTCTGAGACACCACCACATCACTTGGGGACACCACCGCATCACTCGGGGACACCACCGCATCACTCGGGGACACCACCGCATCACTCGGGGACACCACCACATCACTCGGGGACACCACCACATCACTCGGGGACACCACCACATCACTCGGGGACACCGCCACAGCACTCGAGGACACTGAACGTGGTTTGTAGCACTCAACCCTGCTTGTTTTTAGCTTCAGTCTCTGTGCTGCTGCACCACATCACTCAGGGACACCACCACACCACTCAGGGGCACCACCACATCACTCACAGACACCACCACATCACTCAGGAGCACCACTCAGGGGCACCACCACATCACTCAAGGACACCACCACATCACTCAGGGATACCACCACATCACTCAGGGACACCACCACATCACTCAGGAACACCACCTCATCACTCAGGGGCACCACTCACGGGTACCACCACATCACTCAGGTACACCACCACATCACTCAGGGATACCACCACATCACTCGGGGATACCACCACATCACTCAGGGACACCACCACATCACTCAGGGACACCACCACATCACTCGGGGACACCACCACATCACTCGGGGACACCACTACATCACTCGGGGACACCACTACATCACTCGGGGACACCACTACATCACTCTGGGACACCACCACATCACTCGGGGACGCCACTACATCACTCGGGGACGCCACCACATCACTCAGGTACATCACCATATCACTCAGGAACACCACCACATCACTCAGGGACACCACCACATCACTCAGGAACACCACCACATCACTCAGGAACACCACCACATCACTCAGGGACACCACCACATCACTCAGGGACACCACCACATCACTCAGGGACACCACCACATCACTCAGGGACACCACCACATCACTCAGGGACACCACCACATCACTCAGGGACACCACAACATCATTCAGGGACACCACCACATCACTCAGGGACACCACCACATCACTCAGGGACACCACCACATCACTCAGGGACACCACCACATCACTCAGGGACACCACCACATCACTCAGGAACACCACCACATCACTCAGGGGCACCACTCAGGGGCACCACTACATCACTCTGGGACACCACCACATCACTCGGGGACACCACCACATCACTCGGGGACACCACTACATCACTCGGGGACACCACCACAACACTCGCGGACACCACCACATCACTCGGGGACACCGCCACAGCACTCGGGGACACCACCACATCACTAAGGAACACCGACACATCACTCAGGGGCATCACTTGGGGACACCACCACATCACTCTGTGGCACCCCTCAGAGGCACCATTGGCTTTGTGAATAACAATGCTATTAATTTATATATTTTCAAAGCCAACACATATTATAAAAATGTGTCATTTACAAAACCAATAGCTCACACTTTCCTAATGCGAGACCTATTGCATTGCAAATGCTTGTTGGCAATGCTGTGCAGCATCAGGAAACAAAAAAAAGCATCATGCTGTATAAGCATCCAATTATCATGCAAACGTGCCTCTGTGTCGTGGTGCGACGGTGGCCTGTCTGATTACATATGTGTACACGTGCAAACTTTATAAATAAATCACCAAGCATACGCATGCATACAGCATGACACTGGTGCTTTTAAAAAAATCTATTATTTACCACCTCAGAATATCGTATCCCAATTTTGTAGTGGTAAATAAAAAACATTAATTAACATCTGCACGCTCAAAAAAATGCAAGAATATAAATTAAAAATAAACATATATGTATTGCTACTCAAGGGGGCGAGGGAAACTACGAAGAAGCATTTGGGGGAATAGTCCATATGGTGGGAAAGCAATAGAGAGTGGCGATGAGAAAACTATAGAGAAGCTTCAAGAGGGAGGGCTGGAAAAAAAAACAGGCACGGAAGGATGGGGGTGAAGTGGATAAGGTGGGGGAGGAGCAACACATAGCACGCAGGAGGTGGTTATTTGAGGGCGAAGCAAAACAAAGAGAAAGCAAGAAACCAGACTCACTGTCATGGAATTCTGGAAGATAAACTAAAATAAAAACAGCTCAATGAATGTCAGGATCTGAAAGGATACCAATCATCAAATCAAAAGGTTGGGATAGAAACTATGCCACAGGGGAAGGGCAAACACAAAGAGAATAAGGAAAAGCATTGCATAAGATGCAAGCAAATGAGATTGACAAGAAAGCTATCAAATGGTAACCTCTGGGCTCGCTGAAAGCCCATTATATCTACTAGTATTGTCAATAATAGGTCTCGACAATTTAAAAAGTTATCCAAATCTCCAACCAGGCGGTCACACTCTCAGAGCTGCTCATCACATCATCCCACATCTCTTCAGGAATGCAAAACCTCCAGCAAGCACTCGTCATCTGCTGAACCAAATCCAGTAATAGACAAGATTCCACTGCAAAGTTTTCCTCGTGGGAGATTATCCTTAGCAAACTAGTTTTTGGGGGTGATTTGTTATTCTACCCTCCGACTTCTTGAAGTGCAGCCATGTTGAAATCGAGCCATTCTGGCTTTGCTGCAACTGTAGTAATGATTTTGAATAACTTGGGTCCCAGTGTCGGTATCTGTACTGACTCCTTCAAAGGTTCATTGTAACAGTACTTCGACGTAGAGTGATTCTGGTTATATAGATGCCTGGTCCTTTCAGCTCACTGGGCCCAAAGTCGATTTCATAGTTACTGGTTACCACTCCAATAACGTGTTCATAGAAGGCTGAAGCCATCTTGTAGTCTGCTGAATTAAACATTGCCATCTCTCTGCAGGAGAGCGGATGTCCTCAAATTATTTCCTCCTGACCCGAGTCATTCACGTGATTCCATGACCTCCTTATGTCTGATTTGTGTGCCATTTCCTTTGCAGTTAGAACAGAGGACAATAACAGAGATAGTAAAGGGGACAATTTGCTACACAAGGAGTACACTACTGCGAAGTTATTCTCTGACTTATAGAATTGCCATTGGTTGGATACATTTCCTGAAGTTTAATTTAAATTCCTAGAATACTTTCCCTCAACTTAGTAGACCCACTGCAGCAGTGATCAAAAAGGCAGCTGAGAACTTGGCAATAGGCCCTAATACATTACAATCCAACTCTTCTCTAGCAACAGAAAATATTACTTTGGACATTATTTCTTTCAATGAACTTCTGGTGTTGCATGGAAGAAACTCAAGTCAGTTTCCAAAATTAACTGTTCAGCTTCCCGCACATCTAGGGTGAATCCCTAGGACCCAGCCTTCCTCTCTGCCAATCCACCACAAAGAGATGATCATTTTGGCTTGCAGTGTTGACCTCTGAAGGGCATGTCTGGATACAGCGCACAGTATTTTCTGGGGGCCAGCGTCTTGTTGAGCCCTCTGATGGGCAAATCCTGTTGGAGACATTCAAATGAAGCAGGACCACACCCTGTATTGTGGCCTTAGCCTCTTCCTCCGAACGTTTTCTACAACAGTACTGTTAATTTTGAGGCAACAGCTAGAAATCCAGAAGTGAACCACTACCTCTTCAACCTCATACTTTTTGTCTTGATTTTCCCACTCACACCTGTCCCCTCGATGATGGGTGACTGTCTTATTTTAAATAATAAACAGAAGTAACTTCGGACAAGTGCATACTTCAAATTCTGAGAGAAGCCCACATCTGACCCATCATAATCCTCCTCCCCTCAATCACATGCATGTCCTTGCATGAGAGATCATGATAAGGTGTTATTCCCAGTAATTCCTTTTCCACTGCAAAGGAGGGATTGTGCCCAATTTTGGACGTGTGCTTACTGAAAAGATTGGTCAGAAAAAAACTTTGGATGCTATGTTTGAATGCTGAAACTTGAAAGGCCACCCGCCCCCGTGAGCTGCTTACAAAAAAGACGGAAGAAGTATTGCTTGCAGCCAGGCACCACTCCACCAAATCAGTCTATTTAGACAGAAGACAGTCTTCATGACTCTAACATTTCTTTTGTGTAAATTGACCTTGCTCCTTACATTCCCATCTGCTAGGAGAGTTATATTCACAAGAAACAAGATGGCACTCCTAGTTAATGCTTCCTTCCTAAAGTCTCTGCAGATTTCCATATGAGGCGGGTTATTTCTTAACCATATTTTTCCCATGCCACGCTCTTCCCTGTACGAGGAGAGCTTATGTACAACGGACCCCAGAATGGCTCTAAGCCACTGGATTCACAGAACATAGACCTTTTGAGATACAATTGTTATATCTATTTTCGAAGTGAATAAGCTCGACAAGAATGTCACTAAGCAGACCATTTCCAGAAGGATATTGCTCACTGTGAAACATTGTTTGTGAGCAAATTTTCACAAGCACGTGCACGCACTGTGAGAGGTATGGTGGCAGCATAGGCATTTCCATGTGGTTTCATGATTTAGAAAATTTCTGAGGCAACTACTTGATCTGTGAATTACTTCACAAAACATTATTAATTTCATGCGGATGAAAAGGCGGCAATGCTTAAATATTTATTGATCGACTAATCCAGAATATGTGTGCGCGACCCTCCTCCTTCACGACTAAGGGTAGCTGGCATAAGGAATATGATGAAGATGACACCTATTAGAAAAGCAAGTTACTTACATTTTATCTATGATGAATTATTTAGCCGCCACAGGTTCCTTACCACTTTGCTGTCTGCCCTCTTGAGATTGAGGTTGTACTTTTTGCTTTTCTGACTATACATCATGGATACATCCTCGGTGTCGCGATTTAGGTGCAGAATAAAGACACCGAATTTTACATTAAAGGTGCCTTATATGCTGCTGTTCATTATATACTGTGGTTATGTCACATCTGGTGTGCTTGTAGCTCCACACCTTGTTATTCAGAGCCACTTGGCACCGGTGTTTGACTCTTGCATAACATTTTCTAGACCCAGTCTGCACCTTGGTAAAAGGTTCATGGTAGTAATTCATGCATCAAAAAGAACATTACCAAATTGAACTAACTTAGTTATGGGGATCAACTCACATGCAAGATAGAGTCCAACTCTAAAATGGTGAGGCCAACTCAGTTTTTTGCTACTATCAATGCAGAAAAGTATTCAATTCACACAATATTTGTTAGGTCATAGAAAGTAGGGAATTTAGATGTATTCTTAACCATAAAAAATGTATGTATTTGTGAGAGGAAAAACATATGTGATTCCTCTGAAATCCAGAGAATTGTGGCTCCATTCCCATAATACTTGTGAGGTTGTTGAGCTGGATAAAGAGAACTGTAGGGAATCTGCAGTCACTTGATCCCCAGGATAGTGTTTCTGAGTTTAACTGTGTTGTCATTTAGCAGGGGCTTAGAGAAGTACCAATGTCCCAAGAAGGTAGTTTTATTTTTGTGAGGTTTTATAGTGAGTTACTCAGATCTTCATAAATTATTTGCATTTGAGAAGGATGTAAAATTGTAGTCAGTGTGAAACATATCTGTGAGCTCAATACAGGTGCATTTTTATAAGTGACTTTGACAGTTACTTCTTGTTGAAATATTTTTTTGAAATAGCCAGATTCAGCTTCTCCTAGGGGAACAGAGGCAAAATGTCGATGTGGGTTAAGTCAATGCACAAATAATGCAGAGAATTGCTGCTTCCTAAAAAAAACACAAAAAAAAAGCAATTGTGTGGTTAAACCAGTTGTAACCTAGGACAATAAATGTGATATTATCATCGTAGTTATTTTCATCAGTATCAAGAATTACTCTTCCTAAATGGAAAACTACTTCACTGTTGTTGATCTCGGTGATTGAGGGGAGGGATGAGTAAGGAACTATAAGACGATGGGAACAGCCTCAAGGGAGTAGACGCTTCCAGAACTCCCACTGTTACATACTAAGGGAACCAAACGAATATACGAATAATATGATAAACAAGGTTTTGATAAGTGAACTGTAATGATATGTCTAAAATCAAACTGGTTATATGTTTCCACGAACTGCATTTAAAAAAAAAAAAAAAAAAGAATTACTCTTACCAAAGCCGTTGTTCTGCTCCTTTCTCCAATGAGTGATTGTGTAAGGGAGGTCAGTCCAAATGTGATTGACAAGGAATGTGTATGCGAGGTCAACATAGATGCAGTTCATGGTCCTCGAGTTACGGTCATGAAAACATATAGTTTTGTATCAGTTTTTTCTTGAACCTGAGAATGCTAACCTTTAAGAGATTTGATAAAATCATACTTACAAATTATTTGTCTGTATAAGAGGAATATGCCAGGTTTAGTTTTGACTTGTGGTTACTTTACATTATAACATGGAGGTGTTTGCGAAACACGTGACCCTACTACCGTACATTTTAAGGATATTGCAAGTTCTGTAGTAGGGGATCTCTGTGTATAGTCATAATCTAGTGAATAGTCCCGCCCATGTGCGTGGACCCCGGAGCAATCAAAAATAATCTCTTACAGTGTCAAAAAATGCAGAAATGCATAGACACTTAAGAGAGAATTTAAAGACAGATAATGCAGCCTAAAAAGACTACACTGTCCAGTACTTCAACTAGAAATTCCACCATAAAATCCACAAAACAGCAAAAGCCTGTACAGATTTCCCTTGCTTTACCAGCAAAATCCCTCAGGAATGATAGAGAGAAGAACCTGGACAGACAAGCCCCATAGGCTGCCATTATGTGGCTCAAAACAGGATACTGTGCCTTTAAAAGAATCTTCCAGAACCTTCTCCCAGTATCCCAGAATGCATAGCAGGTCCAACTTAGTTTCAGTTCTTTTTTCCGGCTCCTGCAAGCAGGACCCTGGAGCATTGAGCTCTCCCTTTTCAAGGGTTTTGTTGGTGTTTTTTCACTAATTTCGATTTTGTGTACTTTTACAGTACTTTAGTGACTTTCTTCTTGGGTTTCTGCTCTCTTTGGCTGTCCATAATGCCTGCATTATTTGATAAATGCCCAGAGTGCTCCAGGAAGAAGGCCAAGTCAGACCCCATGAGGTGTGTATCTTCTGCCTTCCCTCTTCCCACATCCCAGAGGAGTGTGTGATCTGTAGAGGCTTCTCTGGTAGGACCCTGAAGGACAGGAGAAAAATCAGACTTCAGGGACTTGAAGAAAGAAGACTGAAGGCTCAAGGTGGGTCTGGAGGGGCTTCTGCTGCCCATGCTGAGGCCTCTGGGGGGCTCCCCAGGGGCAGGAAGTCCAGCAAACGTCCAAGGTCTCCGTCTGGTTCAGTTGCTCTGACCACGACGTCGAGAGGAAGGTCCACGGCCAGTTCCCGGTCTTCCCAGGGCTCTGGGTCGAGAAAACGTTGCCCGTCGACGTCGAGGGACGTTTACAGGCCGCCGTCGAACCCGGTGTCGATCTCCTCGTCGTCGCCGTCGGCGTCGAGTGGACGGCATCGGAGGGCCCGGCGTCGGCGCTCGCCGTCGAGGCGACACCGCGGTTCGCCGTCAGAGACAAGGACATCGTCGTCGTCGAGGACATCGTCGTCGTCGAGGTCCCCGTCGAGACGGAGGAGGTCTCCGGCGCCGAAGAAGTCGACGTCGAGGCGTTCGAAGAGGTCGACGTCGAGACGATCGAAGAGGTCGCCGTCGAGGCGTTCGAAGAGGTCGACGTCGAGGCGGTCGAGGTCGCCGTCGAGGCGTCATCGCCCGTCGTCGAGATTTAGAGGTTCGTCCATCTGGTCGGGGTCGACGTCGAGGCGGAGAAGCCGGTCGACGTCGAGGCGGAGAAGCCGGTCGACGCCGAGGAGTGTGAAACGGTCGACGCCGAAGGGCCGCTCGCCGTCGAAGGACCCACGATCGACGACGTCAGGAGGTCGTAAGGACAGGCCCAGGACTGTGGGGGGCTCCCCACAGTCAGGACAGGATGGTGGCTCCCCGGGAACGGCATACTCCGAGGTGTATACCCCGAGGAAGCCTACTGCACTGCCTTCGTTGCCTCCTTTGCCTCAGGGCCCGCCTCAGAGGGTTTCACCCCCTCCTCCGTTGCCTCCTTTTCCGGCGCCTCAGGCCCCGGTTCCAACTGTTCCTCCTCCCCCGGTTCCACCGAGATCGGTGTCGATGCCCAACCTCCCGACACCTCCGAAGAAGACTCCTAAGTCGAAGGTTCCTCCTAAACCCAAGACGTCCGACCCGGGGAGGCCGGCGGAGCGTCCCAGACCCAAGAGATCGAGGTCACGCTCAGGTAGAAGGGACAGGTCGAGGAGTGGACGCGGATCCTCCTCGAGATCCAGGCATCGCCATAGGAGGCATAGGTCCCGGTCTCGTTCTGCCTCGGGGACCCGTTCCTACTCGCCTACGTTGTCAGATTCACCGGAGACGAGGGTGTCCCCGATTGATGACATTGGCACGTTCCAGGAGGTTCTCCTGCGCGGGGCGGCGAAGTTGGGGATCGAGGTTACGGCTCCTACGCCCTCAACTTCCGTGATCTTTGAGACATTGCATAAGAAACACCTGTCTCGCCCCCTACTGCCTCTGGTGCCAGGTCTACTTGAGCCGGCGGAACAACTCTTCCTTACGCCGGCGGTGGTGAAAGCTGCGCCTTCCAGGCTCTTGAAGAAATACAGGGCTCCTGAGTCGGACCCGGCTTTCTTGAGGAAGGACCCGACACCGGATTCGGTGATTGTGACGGCGGCTCGGAAGCTCCATGCCACCTCTCCTGCCTCCACCGTGCCTCCCGATAAGGAGAGCCGCTGGATTGACTCTGCTGGGGTATACAACCATTACAACGCAACTTTTACAACGACCTACCATTACCACGCATTTTTTACAACGCAGATCCATTACAACGAAATACCATTACAACGCATGTATTTACAACGCAGGTACCTTTACAACGCATACCATTACAACGTAAGTATTGGTAAGTATATAATTTTATTAAAAATATTATAAGTTTGGGTTTTTGGGTAAAGGGGTATTTTTAGGGTTTAGGGTCAGTTTTGGGTTTTTGGGTAAAGGGGTATTTTTAGGGTTTAGGGTCAGTTTTGGGTTTTTGGGTAAAGGGGTATTTTTAGGGTTTAGGGTCAGTTTGGGGTTTTTGGGTAAAGGGGTATTTTTAGGGTTCAGGGTCAGTTTTGGGTAAAGGGGTATTTTTAGGGTTCAGGGTCAGTTTTGGGTTTTTAGGTAAAGGGGTATTTTTAGGATTTAGGGTCAGTTTTGGGTTTTTGGGTAAAGGGGTATTTTTAGGGTTCAGGGTCAGTTTTTAGTTTTTGGGTAAAGGGGTATTTTTAGGGTTCATGGTCAGTTTTTAGTTTTTGGGTAAAGGGGTATTTTTAGGGTTCAGGGTCAGTTTTCAGTTTTTGGGTAAAGGGGTATTTTTAGGGTTCAGGGTCAATTTTGGGTTTTTGGGTAAAGGGGTATTTTTAGGGTTCAGGGTCAGTTTTGGGTTTTTGGGTAAAGGGGTATTTTTAGGGTTTATGGTCAGTTTTGGGTTTTTGGGTAAAGGGGTATTTTTAGGGTTTAGGGTCAGTTTTGGGTTTTTGGGTAAAGGGATATTTTTAAGATTAAGGGTCAGTTTTGGGTTTTTGGGTAAAGGGGTACAGGGTAAAAATTAAATACAATTAAATTTAAATTACATTAAAATAAAGTAATTACATTAAATTAAATTTAATTAATTAAATTAAAAAAAATTACATTAAATTATATTAATTTTAATTATTTACATTAAAAAAAATATTGTAAACTTACCAATACTTACGATGTAATTGTATGCGTTGTAAAAGTACCAGCGTTGTAAATACATGCGTTGTAATGGTACTGCGTTGTAATAGATCCTGCATTGTAAAAATTGCGTGGTAATGGTAGTCGTGGTAAAAGTATGCGTTGTAACGTCATACATCCCTCTGCTGGACGAAAAGCGTGTGGGACGTCCTCTGCAACGATGAAGGCCTCCAGTGACTCGGCGTTGTTAGGACGATACGACCGGGCGCTGTGGGACTCCGTGGAGCGGTTTGCGGACCTCGTTCCGCGCGACCGGAGAGAGGATTTCATGGAGATCGTCCAGGAAGGGATGCTGGTTTCTAACCAGGCCATTAGCGCCGCGGCGGATATCTCCCTGCTGTCCGCGCATGGATACTGCCACGGTATCAATCAGAGGCGCCATGCTTGGCTTCGGTTGACGTCGCTTAAACCTGAGGCGCAACAACGTGTGGCGAATCTGCCGTTTTCCGGGGATACCCTTTTCGGGAAACACGCTGATGACGAGATGGCCAGGATGAAGGCCGAGGCGGAAACCCTGACGGCGGTGGGCTTGGAGAAGCCCAAAGATAAGAAACCCTTCCGCCAATTCCAACGGCGTTTTGGGTCTCAGGGTCGAGGAAGGGGACAGTCTTCTGGGCAACATCAGCAGCAGCAACAACAGCAGCAGTACAGAAGACCCCTCCAGAAACGTCAGAGGGGTAGAGGTGCACAGCAGTCCTCTACCGCGACCAAGGGCCCGGCTGGGTCTCGACCCTGAGCAGTTACTTCCCCTTCGTCCGTTACCCGCTCCGGTGGGGGGAAGCATTCAATCTTTTCTGGCAGAGTGGAGAAAAATTACTCAGGACAAGTGGGTGCTGAATATTGTTTGCACTGGATACAGTCTTCGTTTCACCAGCCCTCCTCCATTGATTCCTCCGATCAGCTCGCAGTATCAACTGCGCGAGCTTCAGGCGGAGGCCGACATCCTGTTGAGGAAAAGGGCGATAGAGGATGTACCTCTGTCTCAAAGAGGAAGAGGTCTGTACTCTCGGTTCTTTCTGGTCCGCAAGAAGGACAAGAACGAGTTCAGGCCCATTCTGGACTTGCGACAGGCGAACAAATGGATACGCAGAGAAAAGTTTCGCATGCTGTCATTGCATCAGATTTATCCTCAGCTGCAACGGGGAGACTGGCTTTGTGCCATAGACCTACAGGATGCGTACTTCCATGTGCCCATTGCTCACAAACACAGGAAGTTCCTGCGATTTCAAGTCGGCGCCAATCACTATCAGTACACGGTACTTCCGTTCGGGCTGAAGTCTGCGCCCAGGACATTCTCGAAGTGCATGGCAGTGGTAGCGGCACACCTGAGGAGGAACAAGGTGTTTGTCTACCCATACCTGGACGATTGGTTGATCAAGGCCTCCTCCTTCTCGGAAGCTCAAGCACACTTCCAGAAGACGTGCGTTCTCTTGAACAAGCTGGGGTTGCACATCAACATGTCCAAGTCTGTTCCAACTCCGGTCCAGTGCATCCAGTACTTGGGAGCCTCCATCAATACGCTGTCGGCAAGCGTGTCTCCTTCGGAAGAGCGACGTTTATCACTCCTTCGGAAGGCTCAGGCTCTCCTGTCCTCTCCATCCACGACAGTGAGGACGGTGTCTTCTCTGCTGGGATCGATGGCTTCTTGCAACTTCCTGACGCCACATGCGCGGCTGCACATGAGACCGCTGCAGGAGTGCTTGGAAGATCAATGGGACCAGAGGAGAGGATCTTGGGACGACAGGATACGACTGTCTCTACATGCTCTTCAGTCTCTGAAGTGGTGGTGTTCGGCGGAGAATCTCCTCAGAGGGGTTCCCTTCCACAAGGACATTCCCACACAGACGATCGTGACGGATGCTTCTCTCCTGGGATGGGGAGCGAACTCCGGAGACCTGCAGATTCAAGGGACGTGGTCCCCTTCGGAGTCCACGTACCACATCAATTTCCTGGAACTCAGGGCTGTTCACTTGGCGCTGAAGGCGTTTCAACTGTCCTTCCGGACCGACTCTCTGCTTGTGCAAACGGACAGTACGACCACGATGTATTACCTCAACAAGCAGGGGGGCTCGAGATCACGCACTCTGTCTCAGGATGCGCAGGCGATCTGGCATTGGCTTCTGGCTCGAGGACTCTCGATAACGGCCACTCATCTGCCAGGTGTGCAGAATGTTCAGGCAGACGAGCTGAGCAGACTGATTCAGGAAAACCACGAGTGGGTCCTGAACGACGAAGTGCTAGGAGAAGTCTTCGCAAGGTGGGGCACTCCAGACATCGATCTGTTCGCCACCGCCGAAAACAGCAAATGCCGAGACTTCGCCTCCAGGTACTACCAGCCAGGGACGCTGGGGAACGCGTTATGGATCAACTGGTCGAACAGCTTTCTGTACGCTTTTCCACCCATTCCCCTGATTCCAACGGTTCTCATCAAGCTCTCCCAATCCAGGGCGAAGATGATTCTGATTGCCCCGGAATGGCCCAGACAGTGGTGGTTCACGGACCTGCTTCACCGGTCTCTCCTTCCTCACATGAAGCTGCCGTGCAGGCCGGACCTTCTCACGAAGTTCGGGGGCGGATGGTGCACCCCAACCTCTCGTCTTTGAGTTTGGCGGCATGGCTCCTGAAATAGTGCAATATGGCCATTTGAATCTCCCAGCGGATTGTATGGACATACTGAAGGAGGCTAAGCGACCTTCCACTCGGACTTCTTATGCTTACAAGTGGAAGAGGTTTTGCATCTGGTGCAAGTCTAAGAACTATGACCCTACGACATGCAAGGAAGATGTCATCCTTCCATATCTGCTACATTTGGCGCAGTCTGGCCTTAATGTCCATTCCATTAAGGTTCATCTGGCTGCTTTGACTGCCTACAGGAAATGCCCATCACAGACTTCCTTCTTTCAGATCCCTGTGATCAAAGATTTTTTGGAAGGCTTGAAGAAAGTGTTCCCTCCTGTCAGGCTTCCTTCGCCTTCATGGGACTTGAATGTGGTGCTGTCCAGATTGATGAAGGAGCCTTTTGAACCTATTCATAAGGCTTCGTTGCAGCACCTGTCCTGGAAGGCGGCGTTCCTCGTGGCCATTACATCGGCCCGCAGGGTGAGTGAAATTCAGGCGTTGTGTTGCCAAGAACCTTATACTGTATTTCATGCTGCTAAGGTTGTTATGTGTACTCACCCTAAGTTTCTTCCCAAGGTTGTTTCTGATTTTCATATCAATCAGACTATATCTTTACCTACGTTTTTTCAGAATCCTTCGTCTCCAGCGGAAAGGTCTTTGCATTCCCTGGATGTTAGGAGGGTGCTGAAATTTTATCTGGATAAAACCAGGGATATTCGTAGGTCAGACCAATTGTTCATCAATTATGGATCTGTCAGGACGGGTCTTGCGACCTCTAAGCAGTCTATCTCTCGGTGGATTGTGTCCTGCATACAGCTGTGTTACCAAAAAGCTAATAAGACCTAAGGAGGTAAGCCTAAGGCTCATTCCACCAGGGGCAAGGCTGCCACGACAGCATTGCTCCGTAATGTTCCGATTGCAGAAATCTGCAAGGCGGCCACTTGGAAGTCGGTTCATACCTTTGCTAAGCATTACTGCCTGGACACTGATGCCAGGGCAGACGCTCAGGTTGGGCAGGCTTCGCTGCGAAATCTGTTCGCCCAGTAGTGGCGTTAATTCTCTTTTCTCCACCGCCGCTTTGGTGTGGGGATGGGCTTGCCATTCTATTCACTAGATTATGACTATACACAGAGATCCCCTACTACAGAAGGAGTAGTTTCTGTCCTGTAACTCCAGTTCTGTAGTAGGGGTATCTCTGTTATAGTCATAAGCGCCCTCCCTCCTCCCCGGTGGAGAGAGACATATTCCTTTAATGGAATGCTACAGGTCTGGCGTGTTACGCCTTCAAAAAGAACTGAAACTAAGTTGGACCTGCTATGCATTCTGGGATACTGGGAGAAGGTTCTGGAAGATTCTCTTAAAGGCACAGTATCCTGTTTTGAGCCACATAATGGCAGCCTATGGGGCTTGTCTGTCCAGGTTCTTCTCTCTATCATTCCTGAGGGATTTTGCTGGTAAAGCAAGGGAAATCTGTACAGGCTTTTGCTGTTTTGTGGATTTTATGGTGGAATTTCTAGTTGAAGTACTGGACAGTGTAGCCTTTTTAGGCTGCATTATCTGTCTTTAAATTCTCTCTTAAGTGTCTATGCATTTCTGCATTTTTTGACACTGTAAGAGATTATTTTTGATTGCTCCGGGGTCCACGCACATGGGCGGGACTATTCACTAGATTATGACTATAACAGAGATACCCCTACTACAGAACTGGAGTTACAGGACAGAAACTACTCCTTACAGGATGTTCCATGACCATATAGAGGAACTCCAAGGTGACTTGCAATATCCTTATAAAGTACTACAGAGGGTACATTATTCCGTGTAATGCATAATCATACCTTAACCCTTCCAACAAACTACTCAAATCCATGGTGTGTTGCCCTTTCTAATGAAAAAAGATAACTGTAAACATGAAGGCTAAAAGTCGAATCTATAGAGCAAAATTAAACTCTCAGATATTTGTTGCCAAAAGAAATTAGAATCAGTTTTAATACAAGTCAGATTCTAAAAATCGCAGTAGCTCGCAATTTGTAGAAACATGCAGAGAGATTGCTGAAAATATGCATAGTCCGCCTGCTCCTGCGTCCACTGCTATAAATTTAGATTTCTTTTTCGACTGTGAGTTGTCTTTTCATCCCCAGGTCCTGGCAGTTACTGGCTCATGTTTTTCTATTTTGTAAGCACTAAAACACGTTTGGAGGCGCGTAAATCAGTGGCACATGCCTTATTTACTTCCAGACTTGATTATGCCAATAGCCTGTATTTAGGTCTCCTTAAGGTTCTGTTAAATTAGTTACAGGTGACTCAAAATGCAGTTTAAGGATCTGGTGTTGGCTCGAAGAGCCTTCTATGGTATCGCTTCAACCTACCTTCAGGATAGGCTTTCTCCTTATTCTCCTAGCAGACTTTTGAGATCATGTAAGACTTTATTATTTAAAATTGCAAAGTTCGAACGGAAAAGAAGGGAAGGAAGGTCATTTTCTTCCTAGCGACTAAAGCTTGAAATAAGCTCTCTTTCCATTCATTCCATCAAGTCGGAGAATCATTTTAGGAAGCTCTTGAATTCTTGACTATTCACCGCAGTGTAACTGTGTACTCTTGAAGTGCCTGGATGCCCTCTGGGGCCCCTGTATGCGCTTTGAAAATCAGATAATTAATTAATTCAGAGATTCTTTCCTTTATTTACCTACGGTGTTGGGAAAATATAAACCTGTTGCAATGAATATCTCTGTTCTGCTGATCTCTGTTCATCTAGAACACAGCCGAAGAAGGAAAAGACAGATTTCGTTTTCTTTTCTTAAACTGCATCTTCAGTTATGCTCCTGTCCTGCCATTCCCTTGACTGCTGGCTTTGGCAGCATGCATTGCGACTTTAGAACTCAACTGTAATGCATTATTACAAATTAGACTAGCTCATTTCTTTATTACATTGTGACTCAAGAGATCACAAGTCTTTTGTAATAAAGAAATTAGAGACGGGCTTTTATTCAGTGATTGCAGGCTCCCATGTATTATAAGATTGTAATTGGCTGTTGTAACAAGATGATAATTTCTTTTAGGTTTTTATTTATCTGAACAAGGTGCTCAGAGCACTTGTATGGAGAATGGTGGTCACAACAAGGAATTGTATATATCGACCACCCAATCAAAGTGGAACAGAATTGTGAATCTAAAGCTGAATTCTCAAATCAGCAAGGAATGATGGGAGAAAAAGTTCCCTAGTCCAATTGAGGATGGGAATGCCTGATGAATGTGTATGATAATGTCCCCTGTCCTGAGTGCCCAACTTCTAGTTTCCATTTTCTTTAGCCTCAGTCCCATGCTAATGTAGCTTGTGCGTGAAGTCCCAGATTTCTCCATCGAAGTGAGTAGAATCCGGTCATGGACTGGGAGGGGTGCACCGAGCGCGCCTTCCATAGCGGCAGTGAATTACTGTGCCAGTCATTGGTTCTAGTGTGTAGAGCAGTGGTGGCAGTATAGCACGTTTAAATAGTCCTGTATCCTGACCAGACCTTCTTACATGGATTTCGGACGTTGTGGTTTGCTCGGTCACTTGAGTACAGTTCTGCTGGGAATGTGTTCGGTCTGCGTGTAACACACGTGGTGCATGCCAGAGTAAAGCGAGGAACCCCTGGCCGGTTCATGTGCACACGGTGAGGGTGTGGTTCAGTGAGGTGTTTTTGCTTCAATCTGTGGTTGATTAGTCTTACTGCATGCTACCGTTTGGTAGATGTTGGGGTTGAAGAGAGGGCCTGCATCCTCTGTTGTTCAGAGTGTGAAGGGTCCTTTAGAGATGTCAAACCTTTGTCTCTCTCCCTGATCGCTCTCAGTGTGGTTGTTGATGGCCAGGTACAAAAGATTCACATCTCTTTTTGCTTCTGGTGCCTCAGTTGTGGGTGCTCCAACATGGGGAAAACTCTGCTGTAGGGAACATCACTATGCTTTACGTTTCTAAGAATGAGACCTTTTGACCCACATGTTGTTTCAGTTCCAAGTTCTCTCTGACCAAGCAGGGAGTCTCCTTAGCGTACCAAGAGGACTACTGGGCAATAAGAGCATCTTTGCCAAGGTGAGTGGACGTCACCCAGTGTCTGATCTGGATGAGCTGTTTCCCTGTCCTGGCGCTCATAGAATTCCCCTGCCCGGTAGAAAAGGGAAGGAGTGAGTCAAACCTGTGTGAGGAGGTGACTTCCAATGTAGGCAGGAGTATCTGACCTTGGTGCTGTGTGTCTCTCTAACAGACGCCCCCACAAAACATCACTGGTGTGCTCCTCGCTCAAAACTGGTCACCCTAGCTGAAATAGAGGATCTGTGGCACTGCCAAAGTGTTCCTGAGAGGGTTTCCCTTTCGAATTCTGCCTTCAGAGTCATGGCACTTAACCCTAGTGTGCAAAAGCGGTCATAACTACTGAAGGAGTGACTTTTGCCAAGCCTGTTGCGCTACCCAAGGGGTGCCCGAGTGGATTTCTTAGTGGCTAGCACCACTGCATGTGCCCAACGTGTGCTCGAGCGGGCTATGCCGCTGTAAGTAAAGTTGCTGCCTCAAGCCACTTGACCGCTGTGTGCTGAAGTGACTGTGCTGCCTGAGGTGCTGACTGGATGTGGGCCCGATTGCACCACGCCTCTTCGGAAATGCATTTATTAATACACTTGTTCCATTTTATTAAATGGCCACATTTTAATATGTGTGTATATCGATTTTGTGATCATGGTGAATTTGATTGGTTAACCTTTTGCTAATCTACTAAATATTACCATCTAGTCTTCGGTTCCGGAGTAGTGTGCTACTTGCCGCAGAGTGCTTCAATGCCTTGTCAGGGGTAGTAAGCGCTCTATAAATATAATTTCCAAATGTAATGTCTGAGGACACAAAGTGGAAGTCAGAGATACAGTGACGTGGACATTGATTTGCGAAGTTATTTTCGAAAAGAATAACAAATATTTTTGTATAAAATCAACTGATATATTGTTAATCTATAAATTTTATGTTTTAATGCATCAGCAGAGTATCTTGTGTAGATGCTGAATTGCGCCGGGTATAGATACTCTTTTCGCAAACAATGGTAGGGATTATTCAACTCTCCAGTGGTATTTACTTGGTAAAGAGACATCTTTAAACTCAGATCATGTGTGTAAATTTTTTGTATATTGAGGAGAACTCTTCAATCCCTGCTCATAGATAGCCATGCTTCAAAGGTTGCTGGGTATTTGCTCTTGAAACTCTGCTGCTGCAGTATTCTCTATTTGAGTCTCCTTGGATGCCTCCTGGCAATACTCCAGCGAGCAAACAAACTTTATTCAGGACGGTGTGGAACCTTCAAGGTATACTGTGGAGGGAGCTACACTGGCTGGTTCTGCTACAGAGGGTGCAGTTTCAATTCTATAAACGTGAAAAATCTCATGTATCCAACCTTCTGCAGTGTATATTCTAGTCCCTTCAACCATCTCTGCTCCATGAAGCATTGTAGATATTATTCGTTTACAAATAAATTGAATAAAAACAAAATGAGACCACATCCCTTTAAGGGCCATGTACAGGAAGTTTAGAAGGAAAAGCCAAGCTTTGACAAAGCCAATAGGCCTTGCGTATGGGAGCTATTGACTTTGGCAATGATTTGTAGCCATGCTGTACAGCAGATCAGCTGTTGTGCAGCATGGCTAAAACGAATTTTAAAAAATAGCGCTATGAGGTGGCCAACACCAATGTGTTAAAAAAAAACAAATAAAAAGAATTGGCGCTGGCCTTTTCGTTGCTCTTTGAATATTTGTTTGGCTGTGTGCTCCCCACCCACTCTCCTGTCCTCTTTCCCACTTCCTTCCTGCTCTCCTGCCCACTCTACCTCCATGTTGCCTCATGCCCAATCACCTTCCCTGTTAGTTGAAAAAAACAAACGGCATAGAGGATTGGTCGAAGAGGTGACACTGGAGTGAGGGCGGAAGAGAAGGACTGGGGAGTGGGTTGGTGCGACTAGGCAACACAGAGGGATTGGGAAAGGACAGAAGGATGTGAGTGGGGAGAGGACAGATGACAACGGAGAGTGGGTGGGCGTGAAGAGCTGGGTAAGCAGATGGACAATGAAGGGTGGGTGGCAGGAGTTGTCGCAAGCACACTAATAATCGAGGGTGGGCAGTAGGTACTGGGGCAAATACACAAAAGACAGAAGAAAGTCGGTAGACGCTGGGGCAAGCACATGAACAATGGAGGATGGGCAGGAGGGGCTGAGCAAACCACATGGAGAACTGAGGGTGGACGAGAGTGACTGGGGAAGCAAACGGGCAAACACACAGACAACAGATAGTGAGTGGGAGAGGGAGTGGTAGCACATGGACAACGGATCTTGGGGAAGCACACAGACAATGGAGGGTGAGTGGAAGGGGCTGGGGCTGCAGACGTACAATGGAGGTTGGGTGTAGAAGAACGAAGAGGGTGTGAAGCACTTAGAGAGACAGTTGGAAAACACACTTATTCTTGTACAGTGCTTAAGCAAAAAGTAAAAAGTAGTGACTGAGAAAGCGAGCAGAGGCAGAACACAGTAATTCATCCATTTTTATTTTATTTTTTATTTTTATTTATAGTGTTTTATATAGCGCGAACAAGACCCGTGGGTATCAGAGCGCTTAACATAGACGATTACAGATTGACATTATAGTAGCAATTATAACAACAAAACAAAACAAATGAGGTAGATGGTGATATACTATCTAGGGCGATTTAGATAAATAAATTCTTAACGCCTGTGCCATTAGCATTAAGAGGTGCATAACGTAAAGCTTGAGTCATAGTCAAATATTTGGCTCGGTGAGGTAGGGTTACATAGTATTATAAGTACAATTATCTAAGTAGTTAGCACTGAGAGTAGAGATAGTTTAGATAGTAGCGAGGATCGTAAAGATAAACAAAGTAAGGTATAGGTAGTATCTTTCAGGTGGGAGATACAGTGTAGAGATCATATAAATATGAGGTAGCAGTAAGGTGTACAGCCGGTGTTTGCGCGGTAATCAGTCCTTTGTCTTGTCGATCTTCAGATTATTCAAGATGAGTCTGATCCTCTTTTGGCATAAATGCTCACACCAGTAGTCTGTAGGGATCTTTATGTAGGGTAAATACTCATCATGTGGTTCTTCAGTTCCCGTTTAAATGTTGCAGTGTTTTTAATCTTCCTGATGTTAGGAGGGATTGAGTTCCAGACTCTGGGGGCGGCTCCGGAGAATGCTCGGTCATATGTCTTTTTCTTTCGGAAGAAGGCCGGCTTCAATAGCAACTCTTTAGCGCTTCTGGTTGGTCTGTTACCTCCCGATAGTTTAATTTTCTTGGCTAGATATCTAGGCGTGTTGAAGTGGATCGCTTTGTGGGAAATACAGGCTATCTTCATTTTAATTCTAGCTTCATAAGGTAGCCAGTTTAGTGCCTTCAGGTGAGGAGATATGTGGTCGAATTTCCTGGTTCCCGTGATGAGTCTTGCCGCTGCGTTGAGACAGGCCTTTAATGGTGCCGTCGATGTTTTCGGTAGGCCAGCTAACGTGGTGCAGCCATATTCGATCCTTGAAATAACTAGCGATTGGATGGCAAGTTTTAGATCCGCTTCTGAGATAAAGGGTTTCAGTTTTCTTAGATAGTTCAAGTGGAAGCGGGCGCTCTTAGCCATTGAGTTGATGTGTTCTTTCATGTCGAGGTTCTCATCTAATGTAATTCCTAGTGATTTGGCTGAGTTAACTAGGGTCGGAGTGCAGTTGAGCGCAGTCACCAATTTAGCCCATTCCTTTACCTCTGGTTGACTCCTTGTCGGTGAGATTAACAGGAATTCTGTTTTGTTGGCATTAAGTTTCAGATGGTTGGTTGTTAGCCATTGCAGCGCTTTCTTTAGAGTTGCATTCAGTAGGTCTATGTCGTCACTGCAGGTGATCTTCATATATATTTGCGTGTCGTCTGCATACATATGGTAGGAGATCTGTGATTTTCGAAGAATCTCCGTGAGGGGTTCTACATATAAGTTGAAAAGATCTGGGGATAATGTTGAGCCTTGTGGTACACCCATTGCGTTAGGGCATGGGGAGGAGATTGCTTGGTTGACCAGGAATAGCTGAGTCCTGTTCTGCAGGAAGGAGTTAAACCATTTCAGTACGTTTCCCGATAAACCCATCCTGTCTTGTAACCTGGTCATCAGGATCTCATGATTTACTGTGTCAAATGCAGATGACAAGTCTAGAAGGATCAGTAGACACGCATGATTTTGGTCAAGGGCTTGTAGGGCGTCATCAACAATATGTAGGATCGCGGTTTCAGTACTGTGCCCTGTTCTGAAACCTGATTGGCAGTCATCAAGTAATGAGAACTTAGCGATGTGTTGACTCAATTGGCCCTGCACGCATTTCTCAATAAGTTTGGCGAGTAAAGGGATGTTGGTCACTGGTCGATAGTTATTCGGGTCTGTTGCATCCGCTGTCGGTTTTTTGATGATGGGAACTACCTGCCCTGTTTTTAGGCAGTCAGGGAGGGTCCCTTGTGCAAGTGAGGCATTTATTATCTCAGTCCAGATCGGAACTAGAGTGTGGTTGATTTCTCTTACACATTTTGCCGGTAACGGGTCTTGATAGTGGTTGTTCGGTCTAAGTACAGCTAGTGTTTTGGCGATCTTTCCCTGGTCGTATAGTTCAAATGTGTCCCAGTTTGCCTTATTTTTTGTTAGGAGATCTTCCGAGGTCACATTAGTCTCATTTTCAGATGAGGGAAAGGTCGTGATATTAGCAGCGGCACTTGTAAGCTCAACTTCTAGCAGTTTAGTTTTATCCGTGAAAAATGAGGAGAATTCTTCGCAGCTTATGGGATTTTTCGGGTTCTCTTGAGTCGTTTTAGTTAGTTTATTTGACTGTTGTTTTAGGATCTCAAAAAGTTTTCGTGGTCTGTTTTTGGCATTGTCCAGTTCCGCCCTTATAAATTCTTTTTTGGAGTTGATGATCTTTTTGTTATATTGCTTCCTTATTTTCCTGAGGGCTTTCAGCTCGGGGGAGGATGGATGTTGTCTCCATTTCCTTTCAGCCATTCTCAGTCTTAGCCTGTCCTCGTTCAGTGCCTCATTAAACCAAGGATTTTTTGGCTTTTCCGAGACTCTTTTTAACTTTTGAGGCAATGTGTCATTAACTATCTTATCGATCGACGTTAGGTAGTGATCCGTCATCTCATTGACATTCTGCCTGTTGTTACAAGGCTTCAGGTCTTTCTCACATCTTTCGACCAGAAGTTCAATATTAGCTTCTTTTGTATCTCGTATCAATTTTTTGGACTTACGGGGTTGCACGGTCCTGCCTTTTTTCATTGTAGGTATTGTGAATGTTATGGCGTGATGATCCGACCAATCACACGGGTCTATAGCAAGGATTGATGTCTCTTTGTTTCTTGAAATAATCCAGTCTAGAGTCGCTCCTTGTGAGTGAGTGGGCTGGATGCATGCTTGTGTAAGGTTTAGCTCGTAGAGGAAGTCTTTGATCGAGTTAACTAGTTTGTCATTGTCGTCGTCCCAGTGGAGGTTAAAGTCCCCTAGGAATATGTTGTTGGCATCTGGGTTAGAGTTGGCAGTTATAATCTCTATAAGATGCTCTGTGAACTTTGCGTTATCTCCAGGTGGGTGGTAGAACGCGTGTAGGTTGTAGCTTTGATTTTTTGGTAATCTTACATTAAGACCAAGGTATTCACAAGATTCTATAGGGTCAGATTGGAATTTGTTGACCTCGATCTCTGAGCGGTGAATACACGCTATACCTCCTCCCACTTTCCTCGGTCTGTCTAATCTGACAATGTTATATTGTGGTGGTACTAGGAGATCCATGGAAGGAGAGGATGATTCACTGAGCCAAGTTTCCGTGAGGATAGCTAGGTCGATTTCTTTATTAATGATTAGGGCGGCTATGTCTGATGCGTGTTTAGTTGCTGAACGACAGTTAAGTAGTAGGCAGTTCAGGGTTTTCTGTGAGTTAGCGCTCTTTCCATTTTCTGTTTCGGTTGCAGTTACCTGGATATGCTGTAAGTTGTGGTGGATTACTTTCCTATCATTCTTTCTGGACGATCTATTAGGGTCAATAGGTACAATTTCGATATTCTCCTCCTTTCGTAGAGCAGATTGTTCATAGGATCGGAGTAGGGCCAGGGCTTCTTCGTTTGGTAAGGGATTGGTCCTGTTTGGTCTGTTGTGTCGGAGTACAAGATTCTGGATGTGTGAGACCTTGGTGTGCGTATTTATCGTCATCTCCCAGATTTTCCCGATTGTCTTTGAGACTTTCAACGAGTCTAGTGCCAGGTTGCCTATTAGTTTCTTGAGCTCCTTGACTTCTTTCTGTGTTCGGGATGGTTTCTTATGTGGGATAGATCTGGCTGTTAGCGTTCGGCCTTTTGCTCTCCTCCGTGGCTGGTCTGTTCTCGTTGCCACATATTTTGCCGTTGTATCCTTAGTTAGGTTGTGATTCCTGGCTCTATTAGTGGTGTCGCCATTTTTTCCTGTGTTGTTAGGTGTAAGGGGTGTTTTTGTGGATAGGTATCGATGGGGCTCTAGATTCGTATTCGAGGGAGGTTGGGGACGGTAGGTAACCTCTACCTTGTTCCTTTCGTAGATCTCTTCAAAGGGGGGCTCACTCTGAACTGAGCTACCCTCTTCAGGTGAAGTGGCATCGAATGGTGGTGGCAACGGCTCTTCCAGTGAGGTCTGGTTCATCTCTTTGTTTCCCAGGGTATTGTATACCTCTATCCTTTCAATCTCAGTCTCCGGTATTGCCATCGCAGATTCAGGTAAATCTCCAGAGTTAGAGATTATATTATTCTGGTAGTCCGTTGTATTGGCATCTCTAGTCACAGGGTCGTCGTTGTCAGGTGTGATGTCTGGTGGGGTCATGATTTGGTGGTGATTTGGTCCTACTATGGATTCCTTTAGGGTTTGGAAAGTTATCTCGAATTTCTCGAGTTCTTTGTTGGTTGCTTGTATCAGCACTATTCCTGTTTTATACATAGTAATGCATATTTCTGTATTACATCTTTTAGTTATTGAGGTCGTTATTTTTGTGCCATGTGGTATGTTTTTTACGGTTTTTGTGAACAGCATTTTTGTAAAGGCGTTGCGCCATTTAGCTGTTTTGTCTGTGTAGAATATCAGGTCATTCATCATGATACCTTTAACTCTGTCAAAATAAGGGTCAGCAAACAGAGTGTCCGCATTTTTTCTCAATGTGCAATGTTTGAATTTTTTGGCCGCATTTTTGGATATATTGGAGGGATATTCTATATTCTTTGCGTGAGACCCGGTCGGCATGCTCCAGTAGATGAAGCGCAAGAAGAGGAAGGAAAGCCTTACGATAGCTGACAAACAAAAAGCAAGCAAATAAGAGTGACAATAAGGCCAACCAATGGTAAGCAGTGGACAACCTCCAAGCCTCCTGCAACGTAAGAAAGGGTTGTATAGGAGACTGCGCATGCGCGGTCTTAGACAAGATCTAAAAAAGGGGAAATGGCAGTAATAGGTGTCGCAGAATAGAGCACATCGCTTTATGCATCCTAAATTTGCTTTCATCCGATGCTGAAAAAATGCCATTTGTGTTGTCGATTTGAAATAAGAGAGCAGCACAAGTCTACGGAGATAATTTATTGCAAAGTTGTAGTCGGAAAAGAATGTCCACATGAAAGTGTTCTAGTGCACGTAGGTGCAGTGTGCTCTATGAAATGTTTAGTATTCCATCATGATCTGTACTGTGATATGAATCTAGGGAAAAAAATATGTACGAAATTTAATGTGCACAAAACTGTTGCGGAAAAATACTGTAGAACATTTCCTGTTGATAAATAGACAATGCCCGAAGTCCTTCAAGTTGTACATTTTGCTCGCATACCTTTACAATACACCGATCTGTCAATTAAGGCTTCTAAATATTTCCTTGTTTACAGATCAAAATGAAAAGCTCAGCCAGGAAAACAGGGATTTGCAGTTAAAATATCTGGAAAATAAGCACCAAGTAGACGACTTTAAAGACCGCATAAAGTTTTTCTCCAAGGTAAACTTTTTCATCCCTGCCTGCGAAATGGACGGAAGAAACCAGCCTTTCATCTTTTATGCATATGCCAAGTGCTCACCTTAAAAGCAAAAGAATGCAAAAATATGCATGAGTTTATAAATTTATGATATCATGAGCAGTGTCGTGTTTAAGGGGAATTCAGCATGGGTTGAATGTATTGTTTGATTACTAATTCATGTCTCTTAACCCCCGTGTTATTGGCTGTTTCCTCCTCAGGAGAGCGATCTCGATGTGGCAGAACTGAGTGAAGCCCTGATGCTCATTAAGGTAACGTGAGTGTATTTCAGGAGTATCTGGGCTACATTTCACCCCCAGGATCATCCTGGCTTGGCATGAACATTGGAACTGGCACTTCATACCCTCGTTGTTGTGTGCATCTGTTGAAGTAGCTAATGTAGTTTGCCCAGACATGTACACACGATGGCTTGTCATTTTCAGTAAAGCATACGGGATACAGAGAGAGATGGCAGCGTGGCATGTATTTAGGTTATCTGCATATTTCATTGTTACATCAAAAATGAATTAAGTCTGTCCTCGCAAACGCGCCACAGGCTTTCTTCCATGTATCTATTCTGCATTTGTGAATGCACCGCTTCACCTATTCCTGACATGAAGTTTTGTTTCCTTGCTCTGGAGCATATTCGAGATGAAACATATTCATTTTGAGATTTTGTACAATGTTTAAAGCAATGCAGAAGAAAGTGCATTACTTTGGTTTAATGACTAACAATGTCCAGAAACCCCCAGGATCTCGGAACTTAAACCCACCACAAATTCAGTGGGGATCTTAAAAATGAAGTTATTTATATTTTCCTATTTTCAGGTGTGTTCAGCTTTTCAGTTAGTTCCTCAGGTTTCAACCACGGTGACGTATTTCTGTCTGGCATGTATATCACTGATGCATTTCCCTATTCCCAGGGATGTCCTTCAGTATAAATCTGATATAGAAAATAAAAGGATACACTTCTGAAGAATAGAGTTCTTTCTAAATTAAACCAATAGGGATTCACCTCCAGTAGCAGATGAAACCCTAAAAGATAAAGTAGCCCAGGAGCTATAAAAAGAAAAATATAGGGATCACTACCAAAAAGTATCCACGATACAAAAAGATAAAAAAAGATAAATTCCTTTCTATCTTTCGACATTTCCTTTGACCTGCAGTTTGAGGAAAAGGGTGACTTCCTGGGTCAGGTGACTGTACAAAATGTAAAATAGTGTTAGCAAGTAAACAAAAGTAATATATTTATTTTGTGCACATCCATAGAGACGCGTTGGCTCTAGGGACATGAAAAGAGAATTATAAAACACCACAAAAGTATAGAAAATACAGAGCAGAGGCTATACACCCAAACAAACTTACGAACACTGGTGGGCGTATGACTACATTTGCGAGCATAGATTTCCTGTTACTGCACATTTGAAAGCAGCAAAATTTAATGTGGGGCAAATTTTGAGGCAAATCAATTCCATAGCTTGGTTCCACATCCGGAACAGTGATCACACTTGTTGCTGTTGCAGACCTCAGCGTACTTGTTGCAGATCAAGGGACACACAGAGCAGTTTATTTACCCTTCCCAGGCATTTCGGCACGGTCCCATGCAGAATCACCATTACATAGGTGCTTCCCTTGGAACACACCATTTTAAATCGATTGTGGATCCACTAAGGCTTCCTATTTTTGGCCAGCCGGATCGGAATTATCACCGGCGGAGTGATCGTTTAGAATCTACATACATTAAGTACAGCCCTGAAGAAGTTGCAGGATATTTCCCTTTGTGACGAAGCATGTGTTGGCTGGTTGCTTTTTGATGTTACATGGAATAAAAGACAAAGAACAGATCCATTTGGACTTAAATTACACTTTTTTGTGCTCATATGACTTGATGAACTCTCTTAAGAAATCTTTTTTTGTGTTGTAATTCTTTATTGGGAGATTAAAGGTATATTTATACTACTATAATAAAGGAGAAACTTTCATGGCTTTGAGGCGGGTAAACTCCGGAACCACTGCGCCAATCTAAACACCCGATACACCGTAGAAATCATCAGGGTGTGTAGATGGTTATAGGCTATATAAAGTTTAAAAATAAACCTTATTTAAAAAATGTATATTAAAAAAAAGTAGTCCCCCCAAAGTAGCGCCGGCCGCGACGTGCGTGCTCACGTCGAGGAGCGGCGTCAGAGGAGCGGCGGACATGGCGCGGGGGAGGAGCGGTCACGTGAGGAGCAGCGGACAGGCCTGCGGCGGTGCGACCAGCGGAGAGGCGGACATGGCGCGGGGGAGGAGCGGCGGCAGACAAGCGGTGAGGAGCAGAGCGGCGAGGAGCTCAACTCAGGAGCGGCGGCTGAGGTAAGCAGGCGGGTGTCGGGCCAGGCCGGGGACGGGGAGTTACAAAAGGCAATGTCGGGGCAGGCGGGGGTCGGGGAAGGCGGGGAACGGGGACTAACACCTCCATTGACTCAGGCCACGCGAGGGTCGGGCCAGGCGGCGGACGGGGCGGACGGGGCGGGCGGGGGCACGGGCTGCTGGGCAATGTCGGGGCAGGCGGGGGTAGGGGGAAGCCTGAAAGCTCCCGAACAAGGCCAGGACGGGCTGCTAGTACATTCATAAAAGTATAATACATTATAGTAGACCCATACAAGTCTAGGTATTTAACACATATAGTAAAATATGTAGAAGAAAAAACTTGCATATAATAAAGGAAAGGGGAGGAAATAGAAATCTTAACGTGTGCATAGGACTTTAGTTCATTCCATAGCTTGGGCCCTAGGGTCTGAAAGGATCTCTTACTCTGCTGTGTTCGTTTGACCTGAGAAATATTCAGTAGGAGAGCTGAACTCATTGTGTTCTTGCTGAAAAGTAGGGGCACACACACTTGATAAAAAGGTGTTTCAAATTAGCAATTGCATTTTCTGGTAGGCTCATATAAATGGCATTACAGTAGTCCAAATGGGAACGGACACACCCTCCTGGCCAAACCTATCCAGCGATAGGAAATGGTGACTATTCCTCATGGTTTTTAGGAGAACAATCACTGTGGACCATATCTTCTGGATTTGCAGTAGAAAAGACAGTTTTTGTTTAATAGCAGCCCAAGATTTCTAACTTTTGAACTGGGACATTGGTGCTATCAGCCACCCATGCTAAAACTCAGGGACTCAAGAGTTCAGGGCCTCCTCCTATGATCAGCACTTCGGTCTTCTCCTGTTTCTTTTTTAATAATTACCAAATCTGCATTGCTAATGAAAGGCACTTTTTCAGCCATTATGGATTTTAATTAGTGTTGGCCACATTTTACAAGCAGTGATTGTATTTAGCATTAGAAAATGCGTTGAATCCAAGCAGAGGGGTGGGGTATTTAAATAAAATAGAAGGTGGGTTAGTGAGGCGACAGGATAGTGGAAGGATGTCAAAACACTTACTGTAACCGGTTGATTAAAATAGAAGCAAACCAAGCTACACTTTCCCCATTTAATCCTACAGAAATCAACTGGTCCAACAGAATATTATGGATGACCATATCAATCGCTGCAGAGAGTTTGAAGAGTAAAATCCCTCTGCAGAGCTCCTCATCTTGACTGGTCTTAAGTTGATTCAAGGCAGCTACAAATACTGTTTCTTTTAGATTTTATGTTGAAAGCCATTAAAACGCCCCCTGCTCTAGATGGTGGCTCATCAAAGCATATTTTAATGATTGCTGGTAGTTTGATGATTGGTCTGAAATGTAATTCAGTCTCATACAATCCGTGTTTTTAAATAAGGGGGAGGCACTGATCTTCATTTGCAATAACCACATCCACCAAGATTAATTGATAACTACTTGATAGAGAACTCCAATAGCTGGAACAAGCTATTTGAAATCTCTTATACGACAAGGATCACCTCAGTTGCCAGATTTAAAGGGGGGGCATAATTCTGCATAAAGGTGGCAGCTCTAGCATAGATGGTATTATTAAACAAAGGGGTTAGGGTCGGTCCCGGAGGAGCTTATTGGCCTCTGTTTTTTGATCCTGAAGATCTTTGCACATATTGTCTGTTTTTGCAGAAAAGAACACAGACTGTTAAATAAAGTCTAAGATACAGGAACCTCTGTCCCAGTCATGGGAGGACAACATTCGGCACAGACAGTTTTAAAGAGGTCCCAGGTCCCATTGGAGGAGATCCACAACTGTGACAATCTTTGTTCTTATTGTCTATGTTTCAGCCACTCCCTTCTGAGTAGTCCTGAGAACTATTTATTGCTTAGTCCGGCAGCCACTGCTGTTTAATTCTCCATCAGAGTCAACTTTTCAGCTACCTGGGTAATGGTGTGAAAGTTCACACACACCAATGTGTCAAGGGGGACTGTCTCAAAAGGAGCTTTATAGAGGTTCCTAAAGAGAGTCTAGGTGCACGTTTACCCTACTCCAATTTCACATTGGACACAGCCCCATTCAATGTCTGGATTATTTCCCTTTCAAATATAGAAAATACAGGGGAAAGTTAATCAGAAAGGAATCTGACTAGAACCCTAGAGTAATTTTTATCATTGCTCAGGTTCATAAATGGTTTACAAAAAAGAGATTTAGCATATGACAGAATTTGTGTGCCTACCTCATTACCTTCTGCATGATGCCAAACCCCTCAAGCTCTTTCACTAGGTATTGATATTTGGAACAATTGTTATTTTCTTCATGATAGTTTAGGTTGCCTAAGGCTACCACCTTCGGGTAGGTGAGGGAGACTAATCAATAGAGCTCTGAAAATGTCTCCCTGGAATCCTCTTTGGGGGCTATCAGTCGACATTAGACTAAAAGCCAGGGCAGCTGACAGTGTTTGTCTTCATCTGCAGGCCAGGGATAAGACATAGCCAATTCCGAGACTATATTTAAATTCAGGATGTGTCTGTATCATGTAATAGTATATACACATCTTCTCTTTTTCCTACTTTATCGTAGCACAAGTTCTTAAAGACAGAGGGGATATCAATGCTCAAATCTATGAATGTTCAGATCAGTGAGGTGAACACTTGGCAAAAGTGGTGGATACTTAGCTCTCATTCATAGCATCTGCAGCACTCACAAAGATACTTGTATTACAAATTGACTGGTTTCAAATAGGGTCACTGATGATTTGCAGCTATAGATAATCCTCTTTCTTCCTGTTCTCAACAGTGGGAGCCATATCCAGCAACTTGTGTACACCAACTTGAATTGGCATCTATCCAAGCTTTTTGTAAAGCATTGCTGCTATTTTGGAACTCGTCAATATTTCCACTGAAAATATTTGCGACTGGATCTTAAAGGTGGTTTCTCTGACTTTGTCGGGGAAGGGGCAGTACAGAGTGCAAGGAAATGTTGCTCAAATTTCAATTTTGCTACTCAGGGATTGCTGTAGCCTACCTGCGTTGGCAGATCCATCATGGACACAAAAGTTGTTGTCACTGCAGCTCCCGTAGAAACCACGAGCATGGGTCATTTGCACATGGCATGGCAGCTTTGAGTTTATCTGAAAACTTAAGATATACAAAGCAGCATCCCCCTGTTTTTTGAGACATAGTATTTGAAGTGTATTAATAAAAGAAAAGTTCACTCTAATGGTATTCATCGTTGATCCACGGCTATTCTTGTTTTTTCCAGTTGTGTTAAAGTCATCCAAATTCAAAAGTGGTTAGCATTCTTTCTGTTACAGGTTATCCAGTTCCCAACAGTTCATTTGAACTATTAATGACAACTTCAGTAGAAATCAAACATGTCTAATAATGAGAAATGTCATTACCACACTTTGGTTCTGTGTCACATATTTCTCCATTATTTCCTTCTTAACGGTGCCTCATGGATGGCTGCATGTCACATCCTCAGAAGTACTTGTTTCAGAGTGTTTCCATAGGGACATGGAGCCAGATGTATGATATAAAATTGCTTGCGCAAACAGGTTTGCAACCCGTTTGCACATGCAATTTTAGTCTGGGCCATGTACTTACACTATTTTGCGACTCGCAAAATACTGTATTGCGACTCGCTAGTAGGAAAGGTCGTTCCCTTCCTAATAGCGACCGCAGAGACATGTATGAATGTTTTGCAGCCGCAGTTGCGATTGCAAAACACTTGCAAATTATCGCCCTCTTCAAGAGGGAGGTAATGAAGTCGCAAATGGGAAGGCGTCCCCAGGGGACCCCTTCCCCTTTATGACTGGCTCCAAAAATATTTTTAAAGGGAATGCAGTGGTCTCCGGGACGGATCTGGAGTAAGCGGTTCCTCTGGTCTGTTTTCAGGCCCCTTTTGGCGCTTTGTGTCTGGAACAATGTGCGATGCTTTAATCAATCAATCAATCAGGGGTTTGTTAAAGCGCGACTACTCACCCGTAAGGGTCTCAAGGCGCTAGGGGTGGGGTGGGGTGCAGGTTCCATTCCATCAAGGAGGGGGTCTGTCGAAGAGCCAGGTTTTGAGGTTTCTTGCGAAGATGGGGAGCGATGTTGTCTGTCTGAGATGGAGCGGAAGGGCGTTCCATGCTTTGGCAGCGAGGAAGGAGAAGGAGCGGCCTCCCGATCTGGTCTTTCTGGTGCGGGGGACCACGGCGTAGGAGAGCTGGGCTGATCGTAGGGTGCTTTGGGGTGCGTGGAATTTGAGTCGGCTGTTCAGGTATGCTGGTCCGGTGCCGTGGAGGGCCTTGTGTGCGTGGGTGAGCATCTTAAAGGTGATTCTTGCCTCGACGGGGAGCCAGTGGAGTGTGCGCAGGTGCTGGGAGATGTGGCAGTGTTTTGGCAGGTTGATGACCAGTCTTGCGGCGGCGTTCTGGATGTTCTGTAGCTTGCGGATGAGGTTTTTGTTTATTCCGGCGTAGAGTGCGTTGCCGTAGTCGAGTCTGCTGGTGACCAGGGCGTGAGTGACTGTCTTTCGGTGTTCGAGGGGGATCCATTTGAAGGTCTTACGAAGGAGGCGGAGGGTGTGGAAGCACGAAGATGAGACAGAGTTGATCTGGCGGTCCATTTTGAGCTCGGAGTCCAGGATGATTCCCAGGTTGCATGCGTGGTCTGTGGGGGTTGGCGGGTTTCTGAGGGCGGTGGGCCACCAGGTGTCGCTCCAGGCGTCGGGGTTTGGGCCCATGATGAGTACTTCTGTTTTGTTGGTGTTTAGTTGTAGGCAGCTGTTTTTCATCCATTTGGCGACGGCTTCCATGCCTCCTCGAAAGTTGCGTCTGGCGGTGTTGGGCTCGTTGGATAGCGAGAGGATGAGCTGGGTGTCGTCTGCGTATGACACGATGTTGAGTCCGTAGGTTCTGACGATGGGGGCAAGTGGAGCCATGTAGACGTTGAAGAGCGTCGGGCTGAGGGAAGAGCCCTGGGGGACTCCGCAGGTGGTAGGTGTGGGGTCCGAGAGGAAAAGGGGGAGTCTGACCCGCTGCGTCCTGCTGGAGAGGAAGGAGCAGATCCAGTCGAGGGCCTTGTCCTGGATTCTTGCGTCATAGAGTCTGCGTATTAGGGTGCGGTGGGAGACTGTGTCGAACGCCGCTGATAGGTCGAGGAGGATGAGGGCTACTGTTTCTCCTTTGTCCAGTAGGGTGCGGATGTTGTCTGTTGCGGCGAGGAGGGCGGTTTCCATACTGTGGTTTTTTCTGAAGCCGGATTGGGAGGAGTCGAGGATGTTGTTTTCTTCAATGAATGTGGAGAGTTGGCTGTTGATGGCTTTTTCGATGACTTTCGCTGGGAACGGGAGCAGTGAGATGGGTCTGTAGTTTTTGAGGTCGGTGGGGTCCGCTGAGGGTTTCTTTAGGAGGAGGTTCACCTCGGCGTGTTTCCAGTCATCGGGGAACGAGGCAGTCGCCAGGGAGCGGTTGATGGTGTGGCGGAGCATGGGTGCGATGGTGTCGGTGGCTCTGTTGAAGATGTGGTGGGGGCAGGGGTCCGTGGGGGCCCCTGAGTGGATTGACTTCATTGTCCTCAGTGTGTCTTCGGTGGTGAGGGCTGTCCAGTCATCAATCGCTGGTTTCCGGGTGTCGGGGGTGGTTGGTGAGGGTTCAGTGTGTTGGGTGTCTTCGTCGAAGTTGTCGTAGATGCTCTTGATTTTGTGGTGGAAAAAGGTGCTGAGTTTGTCGCAGAGGTCTTGTGAGGGAGGGATGTCGGTAGACTCGCTGGTGGGTTGGGCGAACTCCTTGATGATGCTGAAGAGTTCCTTACTGTTGTGTGCGTGGGTGGAGATTCTGTCTACAATCGCTTTTTTCCTCGTTTCTCTGATGAGTTGATGGTGGGCGTTGGTGGCGGCTCTGAAGTTGTTGTGGGCTTCTGTGGATTTGGTGTTTCTCCTGGCCTTTTCGAGGCGGCGGCATGTGCGCCTGGATTCTCGAAGTTCAGTGGTAAACCATCTGGCTTTCTTGGCACGGGTATTGTTGTTTTTCTTGAGGGGGGCTATGGTGTTGATGCTGTCCGAGAACCTTGCGGTGTTGGGGTCGTCATTTTCCGCGATCGTTGGGGTGGAGTTGTTGAGTGAAGAGGTGAGCTGGTCATCGGTGATTTTGGTCCAGTTTCTTTGTGGAAGCAGGTGCTGCTGTCTGTGGATGGTGGGTGTTCTGAAGGTGAAGTGGACGCAACGATGGTCGGTCCATGGGAGTTTGGTGGTGTGGCTGAAGGTGATGGAGTTTCCTGTAGTGAAGAGGGGGTCGAGGGTGTGTCCTGCTGAGTGCGTGGGCTCGGTCACGATCTGGCAGAGTCCAATGTTGTGGAGGTTGTCCAGGAGGCATGTGGTGTTGGGGTCCAGTTGATTGTCGAGGTGGAAGTTGAGGTCTCCCAGCAGGGTGTAGTTGGTGGATGCGATGGCCTGCGGGGAGATAATGTCCGTGATGGAGTTGGCGAAGGGTCCGCGGGGTCCAGGGGGTCGGTAGATGAGGGTTCCTCGGAGGGCAGCGGTGGGGCTGGCCAGTATCTTGAAGTGAAGGTGTTCCATCAGTTCTGTGGACTCGTCAGGGAGTGTACTCAGGCGGAGGCTGGATTTGTGGACGATGGCGATTCCTCCTCCTGGGTGGGTGGGGCGGTCCTTCCTGGAGATCTTGTATCCTTGGGGGATGGCGATGGCGATGGCGATGTCCGGTCCCGAGGTGGTGTTGGTCCAGGTTTCGGTGAAGAATGCTACGTCCGGGGTGGTGCTGTCAAGTAGGTCCCAGATTTCTGTGGCGTGTTTGTGGAGGGATCGGACGTTGAGGAGGATGCATTGCAGGGTCTTCGGTTCGGTTGTGTTCTTGTAGGAGGGTTGTGCTGGATCCGTGTTCTTGGCGGTGCTGCAGGTGTGCCGGCAGCGGTGACAGCTGAAGGGTCCATGGGTGTCGGCTGGTGATGCTAGCTTGCAGTTGTTGTTGCAGCCTGGGTTGAGTGCGTGGAGTGCTGCTGGGTCGTAGCGTTGGCGGGCGGAGGTCCAGGCTTCCTGGTGCTGGTCGCAGACGGGCGCAGACGTGCTTGCCTTTGACGCGCCTTCGGTGCACCAGCGGCGCGCCCGCAGCCCGCGGCCGCGCAGTGGCCGCCATTAAGTAGGGGTCGGGGAGGGCTGGACAGCTGGGAGGCGGGAGCGGGGAGGGGAGCTGGATTGGGCCGGTCGCGCTGGGGGGGGAGAGGCCGCGGGGGCAGCAGCGGCGGGGAAAGGTAAAGAGAGGAAAGAAGGGATAGAGAAAAAGGGAAAATAAGCAGAAATAAGGCACAAAAGAGCAGAGATGCAGAAAAGAGCAGAAAGGTGAAAGATAGAAAGGGTGGAAAAACGAGTGAAGGAGCAGAGGGAGAGAAAGGGAAAATGGGAAGAAATAAGGCACAAAGGAGCAGAGGTGCAGAAAGGTGAAAGATAGAAAGGGTAGAAAAACGAGAGAAAACGAGTGAAGGAGCAGAGGGAGAGAAAGGGAAAATGGGCAGAAATAAGGCACAAAAGAGCAGAGATGCAGAAAGGTGCAGAAAGGTGGAAGATAGAAAGAGTAGAAAACCAAGTGAAGGAGCAGAGTGAGAGAAAGGAGACAGAGGTCCACTGGACCACCAGGGATGAGGCACAGGGAAACCTGCGGGTGGAGGAGGGCCTCGATCACCAACACTCAAGAGTGCAGGGGCACTCCTGTTCACGGCAAATGTCCGCGACGGACCCACACCTTATCTGCATGTGGTGTCTCGGCGAACACCAAGGCTCGACGGATTGCGATGCCTGCCAACAACTCAAGCCAAAGTCCCGGCGGGAGCACCGGATGAAGCTAATTTTGGCTCGCCTGTCCCAAACGGAGTTGTCACGGCCCCCGGCCTCCTCTTCGGCAGCAGGTCCCGGTGGCAGTGGGTTCCGTTTGCGGCATCGGTCGCCGTCTGGTTCCCATGTGCGTCGCTCGCCCGTTACTGGTAAGTTCTGGCGCGTGTCGCCGAGGACCTCGACCTCCCTTTCTACTGTTGTAGGGGGCACTAGTTCCCAGACTTCTTCGGATGTGAGCCCAGAGAGTCTGCCCTCTTCTATCCACCATTTCCTGGTGCGGGGGCGACTCGGACCCAGATGGCGGCATATGCCATGGCCCTGCAGGCCTCCCTTGGGTCCCCTCCTCTCCCTTTCGGCGTCCTCAGACCCCCTGCTGCTTGTGGGGTCTCCGGTGAACTCGCCGATGGGTTCGCCCCCGGCGCCGATTGAGCCCAGTGCTTCTAAGGATGATGGAAGTATGGTGTCGTCAGGGCGCGGCCTGGCTGGGACCCCCTCTTAGGCCCATAGCCCCCTAATGCACCACATAGTCTTGTGGGGCTCCCTGTGCCGTCGCAGGTGGTTGCTGGTACTCGCAGCTCGTCTCCGAGTCCCCCTCGGCCCTCCGGACAGGCAGCTGTCTCTTCGGAGGCCGAGCAGGCGCTAGTTCAGTGCGGTAGACTTGCCTGCCCGGCTCCGTTCCTTACTTCGGAACCGTAGCCTGTTGTGGTTGAGGCCGACGAGTCGGCGCCGGACGAGGCCGAGTCAGTGCCGGACGAGGCCGAGTCAGTGCCGGACGAGGCCGAGTCAGTGCCGGACGAGGCCGAGTCAGTGCCGGACGAGGCCGAGTCAGCGCCGGACGAGGCTGTGTCAGCGCTGGATGAGGACACCCTGGGGCCGCCTTGACGCTGGATCATCGACTCCTCTCCGGAGGAAGTTTGGCATCACCAACACGTCCGTCGACGACGGATCCGTCCTTGCCTCTTCCCCCTTGGAGTTTGTGGCTCCGGCGGACTCTCCACCTCCTCAAGTGACCCTTCAGGACCCTCATTCGTCCATGGGGCTTCCTCCCTTTGGACATTGGTCTGCTCCTCCTTTCATCTGACAATTCCCTTGGAGTTAGCGGCTCAGCTTACAGCCCTCACCCATGGATGAGTTACTGTCCCCTCCTCGGAGGGCTACAGAGGCTGATGTAGCATTTATGAGGGTTGTTTCCATGGCCGCACGCATTCTACATATGCAGCCCCCTTCAGTTCCCCTGCCTGTTGACCCCCTGTTGGATGTTCTCCACTGCGGCTCGGGGAATGTCGAGCCGCTTCTACCTTTCGAAGCCTCCCTTTATGAGGCCCTTCTAGGGACCTGGGCTCGGCCGGTGTCGGGTGATCCAGTAGCTCGTGCCATCATGCACTGCCACCGCCCTGCCCCGAACGATCCGGTTTTCTTGTTTGTTCATCCAGACGTTCAGGGGCTCGTTCTGCAAGGTGCCTTTCCTTCCTTGCCTCCACTGCTGCTTCTTCCCTCTCGGGAGTCCAGATAGCTGGAGTCGTGGGGTCGTAATAGTTTCGCCTCCACTACCGTGCCTCTTCGCTCCCTCAATACAGTGTGTGTTTTGGCTCGGGCTACTTCTGTCCTTTGGGCCTCTGCCGAGTCTCTTCTCTCGTCTACCTCTGAGGGCGCTCGTGTTGACCTCCTCCATCATATCCGTAACGGACGTGATCTGGCAGAATTTACTATCCGGTCAGCCCTGGATACCTCAGACTCCTTAGGCCGGGCTATGGCCGGTTCTGTTGCACTAAGCCACCATGATTGGTTGCGGAATGGCGTCTTCCCGGAGAATATTCGGTAGCATCTTGTTGACCTGCCTTTTGATGGGGTCCTTCTGTCTAATACCCACGCCGACTCAGCGGGTCAGCGCCTCTTTGCGGGCTTTCGCCCCCCACCATAGGCCTTTACTTGGCAGGTCTCAGGTCGTCCTATCCTGGGGTGGTTACCCCTCCTTTCTTTTTGCAACTTTCATTCAGCATCCACAAGTTTGACTGTGCATTTTTTGGGCTGACAGTAAGTCGACTGTAGCAGTGTTCCACAGGTTGTTTGTGTCTTGACCTCTGATGTGGTTTACCCTAAGATGTGTTCCCCTGTTTTTTCTTAGGGGTGTGATATACCCCAGGTGGGGTACCTACATGCTATTGTGTAGCTCTGCTCCGCGCCAGGTGGGGGTGGAGGTCCCTTTGGGCTCCCCCCGTCTCTTGGCGTCCTTATCTTACCGTTTGGGGGGTTTTCCGTATTGTGCCTTCTGGCACTGCCTCCCACATGCCACAGGTCTCGCCCTGCTTGCCCTTGGTGTGTCTGTCTCATACTCCTCTTCTAGAGGTTTTTTCCTTGTAACTAACTCTTTTCAGTGTGTTTTAAAACGCTCCTTCCGAGGCTGCGACCCTGCCACCGGTGCATTAGGCGGGTTCCTGCTATAGCGCTCTCAGCTTCGTGGGTATCGTGGCTCGTCCTTTCTATATATACCCGCATGTTACTGACCACTGGGTACCCTTTTTATACGCCTCCGCCTATCTGGCGAGGTCTGGTCCTATATCCCCATTTTTCAGGGAGCAGTTGGATGGCTTGTACTCAGGTTTGCCGTCGTCCTGCCTGGTGGCGTTTTCCTCTGCATGTTTTATAGTACACTTCGGTGACTTTTCATGCTGCTTTGGCAACAACGTTTCTCATGGTTCCGCTCCCTGGGTTTAGCCTCCTCTTCAGGATGCTCTTCTTCTTGGGGGTCTTGTCTGTCCCGTTCATGTACTAAACAGTCCCACTCTTCTGTGGAGGTGCATTTCTCCTCCCGGTCGGAGGTGGTGGTTCCGGGGATCTGATTTTGTTCTCCACTGCTCTGCGTGCACTTATTCACAGTTCCTATAGGCACCTTCGGTGCCTCGGATGACACACCCTTCAGATGTTTCTTTTTTCCTTCGGGTGTCACCCTTATGTGTGTCTGGTGTGCCTGCGGGACAGTTCCTCTTCTGAGGGTCGTCCCGGGTGCTGCGCCCTCCATCTCTGTTTCCCTTTGGGTGCGTTCTTCCCCCTGGCCTTCCAAATGCCTTGTTGGGCAGTCCCGCACTCGTTTTAACTGCATTTTCTTGTGACTGAGTTTTTCACTGAGCGTGTCTTATGTTTCACGCATGTGCTTCCGGGACGTTGCTCAGTTTCTGCATCTTGCCCTTCGCCTCGTGGCTGCTGCCTGTCCGACCTCCCTTGCGTAGGCCCGCAGGGTAGGCTCTGATTATGTCGCTCTATATTGTCCTTTAGATTTTGGTTGGTGCCAACTTAGCACACCATTGGGCTCTGGGAGTAGTTCTTCTTCCTTCCTTCATTATGAACTCTCTCTTCCATTCTGGGATATGGCTTAGTGCCGTTATTCCATCCTGTATTCACACAGGTGTGGTCTCGCGCCCTTCGAGTCGTCTTGTGGTGCCTTTGGCTCCCATTGTCTTTTGGTCTGCTGATTGGCTGCTCCGCCACAGCTTTCCTTATAGTCCGTCACCCTGTTGCCGGCTCAGTGCTCTCGGGCACTTTTTGTTGTTCTGTCGCAGACCCACCTCCCCCCCCCTTGGGGTATGGCTGTGGTATCTTATCTAAGTTAAGGAATCTGAAGATATATGTCTCTATCAGATGTACGAGTTACTTACCTTCGGTAACGATGTATCTGTAGAGAGGTTGTCTAGTCGCAGATTCCTTAACGCTCACCCATCCTCCCCGTTCTGCGAGGACCTTTCCAGGTGGGGTTCTCCACCCTGCCTCCTTTCAGTTGGCACTGGTCTCCATCCAGGATGCTAAAGTTGGTGCAAGCCTCTCAGACTTTGCCTACTGAAGCCGTCTACTTCTGGGTGGCTTCTCTTCCAGTGGAGCGGTGCTTTTCACTTCGCCTTCAAAGGGGATTTATTTTTCCCTTTCTCTGTATTCCTTCACTCTGGTCCTTCCAGTGTGGGGTCTTCTCCTATTCTTTCCCTCCCTCCCGCCTCCTCCTTCGGTTTAGGGTTTCTTGTTTCCTCTGCAGTCGCTTTCCTTGGGATCTGTTGGGCTGTGCTTCAGCCCTTCGATCTCTACAGGGGAAAGTGCCATACCTTGTAATGTCATCTCGCAGTGGATTGTTGTTCTTCCTGTGCTTGACCCTTGTTGGCTGGTACAGTTCTGCGTTGTAATGGCAGTCTTTCTGTTGTCTGTCGAATTATTGTTCCCTTGTTACTTAGCCTCTGGGGAGGGTCTCCGCTTCGCGGGGTTGTTTCTCTGAGCGATGCTCCGCCTTTACTTCTTGGTCTATTGGTATACAGTTTCTGACACTGTCCTTTATGATGATGTTATGCATCATCCGATCTCTTGTTTTACAGATTTTTCCTTCTTCGCACCCTGTTCCCATACTTTTACAGTTTTGTTGGTGGCTCCGCATTGTGCTGCAGAAAAGTTTCTCCAAAGAAAACTGACGTCAGCACACCGGGAGGGACTTATATGACCTCGCTGACGTCACGTCCACAGACAACGTCAGGGCAGGGTCATGTGGCGCTGTCCCCCGGCGCACAGAGGTGCTGCGGCAATAAAAGCTGGGGATTATTCTAAGTTAAGGAATCTGCGGCTAGACAACGTCCCTACCAGATACATCGTTACCGAAAGTAAGTAACTCGTACATCATGCTCCAATCCACACGCATACTGATCTTTCTGGACTACTCAAGATTGGTGCAGCAGAAGCGGAACTCTTTCGATGAGGTCAAACAAAAGTTGAGTGCCATGAACATCAAATATATGCTGATGTGCACCGCCACCTTGAAAGTGATCCCTGACTCCCTGCCCACTTCTTTAGCACTCTGGAGGATGCCTGGGGCTTGGCGGCAGAGCAGAGACATCTTTCGATCAGAGAGATCAGAGAGAAGTTTGTGAGAGGCCCTGGGGGAAGGGGCCTTCTATCAGGCAGCCCCTACCCCAATTGTGGAGGAGGACAGGGTTGTGCCGCTGGCTTGGCGTGGCGCGGGGATCAACGGACTCCTCTGGGACTAAGATTGACCGCTGGCTTGGCGTGGCGCGGGGCTCAACGGACTCCTCTGGGACTAAGATTGACCCGCAGAGATCTGGCACAGGCGAGGAGGCTGCTGAATCACTCACTCAGGAACCCCTGAAGTAACATTCAGAGCAGACCCAGATTGTGCTATGGGCAGCCCTGGGGATATTGTGGCAGACAAGGAATAGTCCCCCCACAACCATCTGACCCGGGATCCCCGGGCTTGCTCTCTACTTACTTCCCGACCTCTGACTTTGGCCATAGGGCTCAGACACACCTTTTCATCCCAAGGTAATAGGAGGTTCTCCATAGAGGCTCCCAAGCCCTGGATACGCTGTTGGGTTTTCAGAGTGGTTAATGGTCGACAGATGCTTCTTGGGGGGAAGTATGTGGTGGGTGAAGTTGAGGAGAGTTGTTGATACATTTGGTTTGTTTCCAGTCAGGCCCATATCTAAGATCCCAACCATATATGCCCCATACCATACATCTCTTTTACACACACTTCGTGGCCTTCAAGGCCCTGGCTAATCTTTCATGAGCCAATCTGTATCCAATCTACAGGCCCAATTCTAAATTTTTCCATACTCTCCTGAAAGGTCGATGGTCTACTGGATGTATCAAAAGGGTGGCCATTTTCCGATACGCTAAGAAGAGGCTCTCTGCGTTCCTGGTGCTCCAAAAGGCTCACTTGGTGGGCACTCAGTGCCCCTTCCTGCATTACTTTGGGCACACCTGTGTGTTTCACGTAGGCGTCTCCAGCGGTACGAGGATTGTGGCCCCACTTTCACATAGATCCTTCCCCATGATCCACACCAAAATACACGCTGACCCTCTGGGCAGATTTCAGGGCTGGAGGGGAGTCTGAAGGAGCCCAATAATAATCCCCTTAGCATTTATATCCTGCTTCAATCCCCTAAGGGAGTGTTGGATAACACCTGTGCGTTGATCCTGGGTCCCCTCGCCTGCCCTCGCCCGCCCTCTCCCCCAACCCCCCTCCTCCTCATTGGATTAGCTGTCATCAGGGTGACTTCAATACAGTTCCTAATCCTGAGCAAGACTCAACTGCACGGTCAGCGGCATAGTGAATAAGTGGCTCCAAATGACTGGTGTCTCGAATGACCTCCATAAGCCTCTGCTATGTGTGGATGGTGTGGCATCTAGGTGAGAGACAATTCAGACATACGTCTGCAGCTCATAAAACCCTTGCTCGCATTGATCTGTTGCTGCTCCCAGCGGCTGATGTCCTCCTTACCACAACGGTGGAAATTCTCCTGCAAGGTATATCTGATAATTTCCCGGTTTACCTTTATCTAGGCACACTATCAGTAACTTGATAACCAGTTTGCCAGCTTAATGCCTGGTTCCTAGCTGATAACCAATATTCTGAGTGCCTTGAGGAGAAGGTTACTGCCTATTTTGAATCCACTGTCTCCTCCGCTGGAATATGGGCAATGGCCAATGCCACTATACGGGTGTGGGCTAAATCTTTTATCCATAATCAAGAACGTTAAAAACATCAGCAAATGATGGCTTTAGAAACACAAATCTTACAACTTGAGAAATTATACAGTGTGAGGCCTCACACCACTTAATCTCAACAGTTGGCAGTGGCCAGGGCTTCCCTTCGTCATCTGACCTCTGAGGTGGCCCGCCAATGATAGCGTGCCTCCCTCCATCGGGTCTATGAATTTGGAGATAAATCCAGTAAATTCCTTTATTGGTTTGCCACTCGTGATATGCCCTTTAGGATAGTTGCCACAACCCACAGCGGTGGCCATCCCTGAGGCCTTCGAAGACTACTATTGGACCCTGTATTCTTCCCCCAAGTCACCCAAACACACTCCTGCCTCTTTGATACTAGTGGATATCCCCCTGCCACGAATTTCCCAGATCCAATGACGCGGGGGGGGAGGCCCTAGTTGGGATGAACCCTGATAAGACTGTGGGCCCAGACTGCTTTCCTGGGAGAATTTTATAGCAAATATCGAGAAGTCCTTGTACCCCATGTGTTAGACCCCTATTTGGAGGCAAAGGGATGTTCCAACGGGAATTGTATCTTGCCACCATGATAATTTTACACAAACGTGGGTGTCCTCCCTCGGAATGTTGTACTTCTTATAGGCCGATTTCACTTATTAATAACAAACTCAAAATATTTGCAAAAGTGCTCGTCCACAGACTCCTCTGAGTCATCTCTGGCCTGATCCATTTCGATCAGTGCAGCTTCATCCTGCGGCGCAGCATGAGCCATTGCATCAGTTGGCTACATCTGGTTCTAGTCCAACACACCAAGATCCAAGACTTGCATGTCCTTTTGCCTATTGATTTTGAGAAGGCCTTTGTTTTGATTGACTGGGCATTTCTGGACTAAGTATTACAGCGCATGGGCTTTCGACTCCAGATTCATACGCTATATCAAACTATGATACTCTTCACAGGTGCGAGCCAATGGGATTCTGGCAGACCCCTTCCCCATTTGCAGAGGAATTAGTCAAGGTTCCTGCTATGCTTTTTGCCCTTGTGATTGAGCCTATAGCCAGGCTTTTTAAATGTGAAGCGCAGATACAGGGCTGGCACTGGCGAGGGGATGAGGAAGACAGAATAGCGCTATTCGTGGATGACATGCTTCTTTATGTGACGAACCTACAGGTCTCTGGCACCCAGATGATGAGAATCTTGCCCCTTTATGGGGAGGCTCGGGACTATACACTAACAGGGCAAAGTCACTCCTAATCTCACTTACGATGCGGGAGACACCACAAATTGGCAAAAATAGATCCCAGTCAAACGTCTTGGCTTCCTCTATCTGTATCTTGGTATGCATGTTTCAGTAGAACACGCCTTGACCTGGTCCCTTAACCTTCCCCCACTTCTCACCAAAATTAAACAAGACTTTAAATCCTGGCTGCTCCCCCCCTTCTGGGGTCTTGGTAGAGTGGCTTTATCTAAAATTACCTTTTTTTCATGCAAAGTTTTCCAATCTACATCCCAGCAGGGTGCATTACTCCGTTCCGTCCCCCACTCCCCCAAGCCCAGCATTGCTTGGGACATATGTTGCCAATCGAACTTTGATTGGTGCATGTGAATTGCGAACATTTGTCTCTATTACTAGGCTTCACAATTGTTAGCTATTAATGACAAGATGAATAGGGCCTGGGGAGACCTGGCCCATACATTGGAGCTTTCCTTAGTGGGTCTGGATAGTGTCTGTCAATTACTCACAGGGATCCTTTCACACATTTCCTGAACAAGCCTACCAGGGTGGTAATTTCCACATGGTTCATGGTGCTGAAACAACTGGGGTGGGAAAAGAAATTCACTCAACAGACCTCGTTGTGGAGAGGGCAAAGGCTTTCCCAGGTGTCACACTTAGAAGGATTCCAGAAATGTGATAGAATCAGGATTACCTAATACTAATACCTGGGCGATGTGTGGAGCGGAACGTTCATTATAACATTCCAGGATTTTCAATCACATTTCTCACTTTCCACTACACAGTTCCACAAGTACCTACAGCTATGATAGGCTCTCCATTCCCATCTGGAGTAACTTGTTAATCCTCCGTAATATAACCCGCTTGTGGCCAAACTGCTTCAGGCAAACTAGAGGAGCCTATTAATTGGCCACGGGCTGCTCGCATAAACACACCAAGATAAGGGGTCGATGGTGGACTATTTCCGGACTCAGCAGGCTGCTTCTATCTGGTGAGGGGGCAAACTTTGAACTATTTCTTCAAATATGGGATCTGGTGTGTGAATCAGGATTGGGTACGATTGTATATTTGTCATTGGAAAATAAAAATGTGTTTATCAAAAAAATGTTCACTCACCTGGATTTAGCAGAGAGGGGGCCCTTATTACTTTTACTTTCTGCTAAATCAATGCAGAATAGGTAGTGTTTTGTAATGGGATTCAAAATTGTTATTCCTCCGCATGCCTTTCTTAAATATTGGTCATTGATGACCAGTTTTGTGGTTTCAGGGACCAACTTGAAAACATTATCTTTGTCCTCATGCTGGTCAAACCCCTTTGTGGATTTGTGCTTATTTCTTTCTGTGTAAACTTCAAAAATGGTTTGAAGCTGTTCCTCTTCCAAAGTGGAAAAAGAGTGATAAAGCTAAGCTTTAGTCAATAAGAAGTTCTGAGTGCCCATGGAAGTCTACAAATATGTTATCTTTGAAGTCCCAAACTATGGTGTGTACACACGCATGTACATCAAAGCTGCTGTTGTGTTAATCAATTCAGGAGTGTATTAAGGACATTAACCATTTCAAAATGTATTCAAGGTAGATCTAACAGTCGATTCCCATAATTTATCATTACCGTATGAATCTCTGCATCATTTTTGGAGGGGTGTGGTTTAGGTGTGTCATGAACCACATTTTGTAGTATGTAATTTCAGGTTGTCAGTGATTGTGAATCATTTCATATTTTGATCGTACAGATAAAAACAAATTGAGTTTTCAAAAAGTGTGAATTCCTTAAGAAAATCAATTTTCTGTTGTAGGTGCGCAAACAGCAAAAGAATGGCGACCTTTCATTTTTAGAAAAAGTAGAAGAGGAAAGCAACAAAGACCTGGAGCGCTCAATGCGAGAGCTACAAGCAACACATGCAGAGACGGTACAAGAACTAGACAAAATACGAAATATGCTGATAATGCAGCATAAAATTAACAAAGACTACCAGGTAATAAGGATTCGTCAAAAGTAAAATATTATGATCAAACCAATTGGTTAGTTGCAGACTAGGGACTTTATTTAGATTTTAGCAAATGTGATAGTTACAAATGTGTCAGGTGTCCCCTCCACTCAATTACAAGTGTATTATATACGCTATGGCCCTTTTAACATTATTTATTTATTTATTTTATTTATTATGAGTTTTATATAGCGCTGGCTGGACCCGAAGGTATCAGAGTGCTTTACAGAGTGTCCGCACTAAGCAATTAATACAAAATTACAAAACAATTGCACAATGTTATACAATAGAAAAAAGAAAGAACACAAGTTAAGGATCAGAGAATACTCGAGGATGGCAAAGAGAAGACTAAAGATGAGGCAACAAACAACAAGAGGAATAAATGTAAAAGTGGAGGATTAAGCGGCGGCAAGAAGTAGCCTAAGCAGCAGGGGGAGAACAAGCATTTACAATGCAACGGTCTCGCCTTTGCAAAAGTTAGAGCTATTGGCATTGTAAATGACAACATTTTCATTTATGTGTTGGTTTTGAAAACAGATAAATAAATGGCATTGGCATTTACAATGCCAATAGCTTAATCTCTCGCAAATGCCACATACAAACACACACACACACACACACACACACACACACACAGAGGCCAACACACACACACAGCCCAACACACACACACAGCCCAACACACACACAGAGCCACACAGACAGAGCCCAACACACACACAATGCCAATAGCTTAATCTCTCGCAAATGCCACACACACACACAACACACACACAGAGCCCAACACACACACACACAGCCCAACACACACACAGAGCCCAACACACACACAGAGCCCAACACACACACAGAGCCCAACACACACACACAGAGCCCAACACACACACAGAGCCCAACAACTAACCACCCACCAAAATCTTAGACTAATCTCCAGATTTATCAGGTCTGCTAGCAAAATCTGTGTCCCTTCTCTTGACTGCCCTATTCCTGCTCTTCAGGTATACCTGGTCGGAGCAGGTTACGAGGGTGTCACCAGGTGACAAATCTGTCACTGCCCTCCCTGCCCTGTTTTACGTTGTGAACATTTGTATAAAGCATGTATAGCATCTGTGCAGTCCTGTAGTGATGTAGTGTGGGATCCCATTACTGTACCAGGATTATCACTGACTTGGGTAAAGGGCGTCTCTGGCCTTGTGCTTTGTTGTGTTTAGACTTAATTCATATAGTACAGTGGCCGGCTGCGTGCTGTCATGGACTGTGGGGTGACTTTTGTGTGTGCGTGTGTATGCTGAAGACAAGACAACAGGACAACTACCGCTTCCACTGAATAAGTCCTACCCACAACTGGACCGAGCAGGTAAAAATCTAGTACCCCTTCAGCTTACTCCAAGCGGTCAAAAATAAAGAGGAAAGGAGGAGCCGTGTCTCAGAGACGCAGGAGCCAAATGAGACCAAGGAGCCGTGTCACGGGGTCAGAGATGCCAACTCTCAGAGACACCAGGCCAGGTTTGGGAAACAGAGAAGCCATGTCACAGAGACGCATGAGCCATGTCTCAGGGACACACTAGCCATGCCTGAGAGACACAAGAACCATAGATAGATGTTTAACTTATATTCTTAAGCCACGCTCTCATTACATTGGACAAGACACTTTGAGAGCCCCCCACCACAACCCCCTAATTTTTTCCCATCCCACGTAAAGCCCTGACAGGATCCATGCACACAGAAGTCAAGTTTCAGAGTCCGTTTTGTAAAGTTTGGGTTCGCTTACCGCTTCCGCACGGAAAGAAACTCTCCATGGTGGTGTATTTTACATTTTTCACAATATTTTTCTTGTAAACGGGCTAGAATTTCGTACAAGATGATATAAAGGGATAAAGTTATTATTTAAAACAAGTAGCTGAACATGGGTACCACGCACGAGTTCTAAGGAAAGCAGACCCATATGGCGCACGTTGTTCGAAGTGGACTCCTAAGGACGCCAGCTGAGGAATGCACCTTGTGACCTCCTACGAGAGCGTGTGGGCTAATTAGAATAAAATGCACACCCGCCTGCGCCGAAGCGGTTAATTAATGCTGCTTGTATGATTTTGTCATATGATACCATGGAATGACTCCTTCCTGTTGAAACTTTGAGCGGCGCCTGCAGTTTGCTTTCGCCGGCGCTGATAATGCCAAGGCGAGCCCGAGCTTGCAGGAACTTTCACTCGGTGTGGTGTTGTATCCACCCTTGGGCAACGACCTGTGCACGGGGTGATGTGGGCACCGCGCGCCACTCCCCGCGCGGTGGTGAATGAGCAGCCGCAGGCTCCAGGCCTAGTGAGGTGGCGATGGGTGCGAGCGAGCGAGGGCCACGAGGCGTCAGACCTGTTTTATGACACCGGGGACCTTTGGGCGGGCGGCTGCATGTCAGAGGCCACTGTGCGGGTGTATGGGTGGTGCAAGCTGAGGAAAGGTGTCAAGGACCTCAATGAAGGTGGGGGCACTTGCTTCAACGCGTGCAACCCTGGGCTTAGAGCCCAATGTCATGTTATGGATCAGCGCTGATAACCTTCCCAAAGCGCTGCACTACCAAAGAAACACAAGTTCCCCCTCTGTAGCTGGGCCGGGCAGCGCTGTGTGGAGAGGAGGCAGAGTCTGCTCACACTGCCTGCACGCGCCAGTCGGCCCTATGATTGGTTAATGAGGAACACCAATCAGAGGGCCGACTGGCGTGCAGGCAGCGTGATGAGGGGCGTGCTCTCTCCCGATGACGTCAGGGAGAGAAAGAAGAGCAAAAACACAACCTCTGTCCCAAAAAGACGGGGCTTAAATGGAGTGACGCCCCTCTCCTCCAATGGCTGGCCAGCATTTACGAGGCCAACCAATGGAGAAGAGGGGCGTGTTTAAGCCCCCAATACTGTAAACATTAAATCTCGGCTGCGCGACACTGCTGTGCAGTGTAACGCTAGGCCGAGACCTAAAAAGGGGAGAGCTCAGAATGGAAAGGGTACAGGAAGCAGATAAGGACAGAAAGGGAGACAAAAACAGAAAAAGCACCAAAGATGTCAATAAAAATAGAACAGCAGCAAGTTAGACGAGTAATAAATTAAGCATTTTTCACAGAAATTACAAAAAGGATGACAAATCAAAAGAGGCAGCAAAGGAAAGGGGGACAGGAATATGAGAAAAGACTAGGTGAGGGGGAAGGGAATCTGAGGGGGAGGTGAATAAAGGCAGTCGGGCGAGACGAGAAAACGTAAAATTACTAGGAGAGGAGAAAACCGATAGAGGATCCTCAGGGGGAGAACAGAGGCAAGAGGTAAAGGAAAGGGGTCGAAACAAGATGGTGAGTCGGGTCCTGGGAATCGACAGTGGCCAGCAACAAAATGGCGGGCAGAGCAAAATTCAAAGCGTCCAACAGAAGCCAAGGAGCAGGATGAAAGTGCAACAAAAAGTCAAAGGGGAGGGACGCAGTTCCGAAAAATAAATCGGGTGAAAGGTAGAAGAGGCGAGCAGGCTCGGGACCACTGTGGCATCAATAGCTGGCAATCCACCAGTCATGGCACCCGCACCCCCATACCTGGAAAAGGATTCACCTGTAGCAAAGGTGACGGGGGGTGTTAGTGCAGGCAAGGAAGAAAAACTTGGTGATCGAGGCAGCCGCGTTGCGGCATTCTAGAAGCCGGCTCCTTCTGGGGAAATGAGACTCAGGCGACTCCAACACAGCCCCGGGAAGATGCCAGCAGGATTAAAGGCTGCAACGGTCCAGGGACCAACACACTGGCGAAGGCAGATCTCCCAGAAGCAGTCTCGCTGTTCCTCCCTACTGAGCTGCGGGATGGCAGGCAAACTCGTCTCGGGACCAGAGATGACGGTGGGCTGCTATGCGTACCAAATATTGAATTTTTCTTTTCCAAACTCTTAAGGTTACTCAACAAACGGTATTGTCTTTTGAGTGATCTTATGACAGTTGTGAATTATTTTGTAACCTGCTCACTCACAAGTGATGGACATACCTTTAGATTGTAAAACAGAATAGTGTAAGCAGCTGTTCAAAAGGAGATGCAAACTTATAAAAGCACCTTTGTCTTTATCACGTCTGCTTTGCTTAATTTGACCTGGTGGGGGCCACCGTCAATCCTTTTTGGGGGCTGGCACTCTTTTTTAAGGTCGAGCCTGGGCAGCGCCATAAAGTCAAATACCCTCCCCCAAAACCCATTGAGTGTAGGGCACAGAAAAATGAGGTGTTCCAGGTCACCTTTGGCTGTGTTGCAATTCCAGCATGTGGGCCTGTCTCTGAGTCCTAGTTTATGTAGCCGGTCTGGGGTCCAGAATGTTTTATGTAAGAGTCACAGTTTGTTCTGTGCGAGGACTGGGGTGACCTTATTTCGTGTGGCGGATGACCATAGAGTGTTCCACTCCCGGTCATCCAGTGGGGGGTGTATGCGGCCGTTCCAGTACCTTTCCGTCTTTTCGTTGATACTTGTTTTTTGTGTGCTAAGGGTTTTGTATATGCGCGAGAACTGGTGTCCCAGTTTGTTTATGCTAGTTACGTATTGGAAGATTGATGGCTTGGTATTTGTTATTTTGTATTTCATCATAGCTGTTTTGATCTTTAGGAATCTAGAGGTCTGAGTCGTCGAGTTGGTGGGAGGTTTTTAGGTTGGCGAATGTCAGCGGCACAGATTCCGCTTCCAGCTGGTAGGGTTTGTGATGCCCTTTTCTATCCAGTTCTCGAAGTAGAGCTTTTTCCCCTTGTATTTTATGGCACTATTTGACCATAGGGATTCAGCTTTGGAACCTTTAATACTGACCTCCATTTTTTTTACTAACTTCAGTAGTGCTATCTTAGAGTGTTTCAATATTGTGTTGTGCGCAAGGGGGTGTGTGTTGGCCGTGAGGAGAGCTAGTGGGTTGAGATTTTTTAATATTGCCTTTTCTAGATGTAGCCAAACTGGTGCGTATTCTGTCGGCTGTTCAATCCAATGTGTGCCCTGCTTGGCAAGGAATGCCAGTTGAAAGGTTCTGAAGTCCGCTATGTTTACCCCTCCCTGACTTTTGGGCCTTCTCAGTTTCTTCAAGCTTATCTTAGCCTTTTTGTCTCGCCAGAGAAATCTGTTGCACATTTTATCTAGTTTTTGGTGGAAATCGTCTCAGAGGAAGAGTGGGAGCATGCTTGTAAGGTAGTTTACTAGGGGGTGATCATCATTTTTATTGTTTCGATTCTCCCCCACCAGGCCATGAATTTGGGTGACCAGGCCTCTAATTGTTTCTTAATTTTGTCCAGTATGAGTTCCTAATTGTGTCTAAGGATGGAGATCGGGTCCGAGCTGAAGTAGATGCCCAGGTATTTGATGTGGCCTGTCTGCCACGTGATTCCTAAGGATCCCAGAACCTCTTTAGTGGAGTGGATGTTTAGCGGCTTACATTCTGACTTGTCGTTGTTGAGTTTGTACCCTGATAACTCAGCATAGTCGTTGATTGTGGACATGAGTGCTTCTATCGATGTCTTTGGATGCTGTGTCATTATTAGTATATCGTCTGCGTACGCTGCTACCTTTACTGTAGTTTGACCGATGCTCACCCCCTTTATTTTCTCATTTTGTTTTATATCTTGGATTAGGGGTTCTAGGACTAAGAGGAAGAGCACGGGCGACAGTGGGCAGCCCTGTCTCGTTCCTTGTTGAAGTGATACGGTTCCGAGAGTGCCCCGTTTATTGTGATGCTCGCTGTTGGTGATTGATACAGGGCCATTGCCATTTTAACGTATCTTTCTCCTAGGTTAAATATATGCATGCATTGCTCTAGGGATGCCCATGAGACTTTATCAAAGGCTTTCTCCGCGTCCAGTGCAATGGTAACCGCTTGGAGTGGACTCTGTGAGGCTTGGTCTAGCACGTGGCATAGAAGGCGTGTGTTGTCACTGGCCATTCTCCCTTTCGTGAAGCCCACCTGGGTGTTGCTTATAAGTTTGGGCAGTACCTTGTTAAATCTAGCTGCTAGAATCTTTGCATAGATTTTATAGTCTACATTGATAGGGAGATTGGTCTGTAGTTTTTCGGTAGTTGGGGGGTCTTTATCTTCCTTAGGTATTACTGTTATAGCCGCGCCTGTCATGGATGCTGGTATTTTCCCTGTGGTCGCTGTGTTGTTAAAGACTCTTTTAACAAGTGGGGCCAGTTGCGGGAGGAAGGATTTGTTAAAGTCTGCCGTGTATCCGTCTGGGCAGGGGGCTTTGTTCTTTTTTAGGGACCTGACTGCCATTTCTATCTCTGCACCGTTGATGTCTAATCCCAGATTAGTGCTCTCCGAGCTATCTAGTCTCGGTAGGCCTAGTCTTTCTAGATACTTTTTGCATATTTCTTTGTCTAACTTCTTGTCATTCTTATGTAGGTCTGAGTAGAATTGTCTAAAGGTTCTAAGTCTTTGTGTTTAGTGTAAGTTTTGTTGTCCGCGTCGGTGATTGATGCGATTGACCTCTGGTTGCTTTTATATTTCAGGTAGGATGCTAGGAGTTTCCCTGCGCTGTTGGACTCGCACAAGGTTAGGGCTTTACATCTGTTGAACCAGAGGCCGGCCCTCTCACTAACGATTTTGTTTTACTCCTATTTGCGGGTCGTTAACTTATGGAGGGTCGTGTCTTTTTGGTTGTCTTTTAGGAGCTCGAGCTCTAGATTTTTGATTTCTGCCTCCAGTTCTGTTAGTTTTTGATTTGTCTTCTTGTGTAGTCTAGCTGATATGTGTATTAGTTTCCCCCTGATTGTGGCTTTTAGGGCGTCACACAATGTGTCTACGTTAACTTCGCCGTTATTATTATTGGTTATGTACTCTGTTAGGGCATCTATCACTTCCTTTTTGTGGGCCGGGTCTGTGGTAGTGTTGCTTTTGAATCTCCATCTTCGAGGGAGCGCCTCATTGTGAGAGCCCGCCAGTTTCAGGGTGATTGCTGAGTGGTCCGAGACTAGTCTCGGTTTTATTGAGGCCTCCTCTATCATGTGTGCATGAGCCCCTGAGATTAGGATGTAGTCTATTCTTGTGTGCGATTTGTGTGGGTTCCAGTAGAAGGTGTAGTCTCTCGTGGTCTGGTGTAGCAGTCTCCATGTGTCTTTGAGGTTGTATTTCGTGCACGTGTTAAGGAGTGCTACATGGGAGTTGTAGGGGTGGTATTGGCATAGGGATTGTCTGTCTGTCAGGGGGTTTAACGGCATGTTGATGTCTCCTGCTACTATTGTTTTTTTTGTATTTCTTTTTATTGAAACTTTAACAACATGAACAACAAAAAACAATCAAGGCAGTGCATTCAATCGAACGGCGAAGCGGCCTGCGGGGAGGAAAGCATAAGAACATAATACAATCATTGACATTGCAGGATGGGAGGATTGAGGGAGACAGCGAGTCCGGAGACAATCAAGGCAACATGATAGCAGGAATGTCGGGTCAGGGGGAGGGAGGATCTGCCACCAATTGTGTGAAGGGAGGTGTACATATATCTCCCCGGTAGGAGTTCCACTGACCCCAAATCTTACCCCACTTGCGGGGCCTGCCACGGGCCACATACACCGTCTTCTCCCTGAACATACACCAGTCCATATTCTCCTTCCATGCGGGTCGTTAACTTATGGAGGGTCGTGTCTTTTTGGTTGTCTTTTAGGAGCTCGAGCTCTAGATTTTTGATTTCTGCCTCCAGTTCTGTTAGTTTTTGATTTGTCTTCTTGTGTAGTCTAGCTGATATGTGTATTAGTTTCCCCCTGATTGTGGCTTTTAGGGCGTCACACAATGTGTCTACGTTAACTTCGCCGTTATTATTATTGGTTATGTACTCTGTTAGGGCATCTATCACTTCCTTTTTGTGGGCCGGGTCTGTGGTAGTGTTGCTTTTGAATCTCCATCTTCGAGGGAGCGCCTCATTGTGAGAGCCCGCCAGTTTCAGGGTGATTGCTGAGTGGTCCGAGACTAGTCTCGGTTTTATTGAGGCCTCCTCTATCATGTGTGCATGAGCCCCTGAGATTAGGATGTAGTCTATTCTTGTGTGCGATTTGTGTGGGTTCCAGTAGAAGGTGTAGTCTCTCGTGGTCTGGTGTAGCAGTCTCCATGTGTCTTTGAGGTTGTATTTCGTGCACGTGTTAAGGAGTGCTACATGGGAGTTGTAGAGGTGGTATTGGCATAGGGATTGTCTGTCTGTCAGGGGGTTTAACGGCATGTTGATGTCTCCTGCTACTATTGTTTTTTTTGTATTTCTTTTTATTGAAACTTTAACAACATGAACAACAAAAAACAATCAAGGCAGTGCATTCAATCGAACGGCGAAGCGGCCTGCGGGGAGGAAAGCATAAGAACATAATACAATCATTGACATTGCAGGATGGGAGGATTGAGGGAGACAGCGAGTCCGGAGACAATCAAGGCAACATGATAGCAGGAATGTCGGGTCAGGGGGAGGGAGGATCTGCCACCAATTGTGTGAAGGGAGGTGTACATATATCTCCCCGGTAGGAGTTCCACTGACCCCAAATCTTACCCCACTTGCGGGGCCTGCCACGGGCCACATACACCGTCTTCTCCCTGAACATACACCAGTCCATATTCTCCTTCCATGCCAGAACTGTGGGTGGTCTCTGGGAGCCCCACAACTGGGCGATATCCCTCTTAGCGATCATATTGCCAAGGGTCACCCACTGAGTCTGTGACAAATCATAGTCATTCGGTTCCCAAATATTCAACAAGCAGCGTCTAGCTTCAGGCAACAACGCAACACCCGTGACCTCTTCCATTACTGCATGCACTCGATTCCAGAAGCGAACAACCACCGGGCACTCCCAGAGTATGTGAAGAAAAGTGCCCGGAAGGCCACAACCACGCCTGCACAGCTCATCCGAGGCATAACCCATACGGACCAGACGCGGACCGGTAACATAGATCCTATGGAGAATCTTAAGCTGCACAAACCTAAGGCGGGCCGGAATTGCAACCTCTTTCGGCGAGGATATGGCCAGCTGCCAATCCTCGTCATCTAGCTCCAAACCATCGCCAGTCCAGGCTTCCCTTAGTCGCTGCAAAAGGTCTGTCCTATCGTTTTTTTTTTTTAAAACATTTTTATTCACGACTGCAACAGAATTACATGTCGGCGTAAACATTATATCAATTTCCAGTCTTTTCTGATTTTCCAAACCATGTACTGTCCGTGAATTATCAGGTATGTCTAATCCTCTGACCGTAGGTTGTTAAAGGTGTCAATCATAATACAGTAGGAAATGATCGCGGTCTCATTGCAATACCCTCTTTACGAGAAACTTACAGCTCTTATTCACATTACAGTAACAACTTGTAGTAACCCGATATCCCACCCATGTCCGTCCCACCCTCTCCGTCTCCTAGCGCGTCTATCATATATACACTGTTTATCTAGGTCCCTGGATCAAAACTAGCCTAGAGGAAATGTCGATCTGTAGCTGGCTAACCCGTACTTGTGGCGGTCACATGTTCAACCCTCATTTCTTGCGCTTCGCCCCCTTTGGATATGGTCATGAGTCATTTCCCTGAAAGGACCCTGTGTCTGCATCCTCTAAGTCCATCAGCATTCGCTCCCAATCTTGCGCTATAGGGTGTTTGCGAGCTCCCTTCTCTTCCTCCCTGCGCAGGGTCACGCCTTCAGCTTTGCCCCATTTTACCAAATCAGAGCGCCATACGTCAACCCCCGGTGGTCTGGCAGATTTCCATCGCATAGTGATAGCCCGGAGTGCCAACAGGAGTGCCAGTTCCAGGAATTTCAGCTGCGCCCTGTGGGTCTTGGATCTCCTCCTTTTTCCAATCAAACAGGGCAATGCACCCTCCGGGATCTGCAGGCCTGTGATATCGTGCAGTGTGTGTCTGACCCTCTCCCAGTAAACGCATAGTCTCTGGCATGCCCATAGCATATGAAGGATACCCGCTTCATCCCGCTGACACCTGGGACAATTGTGGGGGGGCAGTAGGGTACATTTTATGGAGCCTATGGGGAGTGAGATACGCTCTATGCAGTATCATAGCCTGTATAAATTTAAATCTTACGTTTCTGGATACTCTCCTGTGATGCTCTAAGACAATCTTCCATTCCCCATCCGTCATGGCTTCTCCTGTGTCTTCAACCCAAGTGTCCCTGAGTGTGGTAAGGGGTAGCGCAGCATGTTCCCTAACACCCCCATAGAGCCATCGCACTAAGTGTCCTCCCGCCCCCATATAATGGAGGAGGTGTATCAGTTCATGTTGTGTCGGTTTAGTGCGTTGCGGGGCCCATGTACGTCGGATATATTGGCTTACTGAGGCGTGCAGTAGGTATAAATGTAATGGGGCACCTGTGGCCTGTGCAAAGGAGGCATGGTCCATCAGCATGTCGTCCCCGAACAGGTCTCCCACTCTATCCACTCCCGCCTCCATCCAGGGCCGTAGCCTACGCTGTGACAGAGTACCTTGCGGTGTAGGGAGCCCTAACAGGGGAATATTATCCGCATAAGGGGTGGTCCCGGCCGTGTATGTCAGTGCCTTCCGCCAGCATCGCAAAGCAGTGCGCAGCAGGGGATGACAGTCCCGGGGGATCTTGGCCGTAGGTAGCAAAACGGAGTGTAGTTCCCCGCGTGCCAGCCGGTCCTGTGTAAACGCTATTTCGTGTAAGTCCCTACCCGCCACCCATCTTGTTAGCCACTGTAGTTGACTCGCGTAGTAATACCCGCGCTGGTCCGGCACACCCAGGCCACTCCGTCTGGTGCTCAGTTGTAGTTTTTTTAAGCTGAGTCGGCGTCTCACCGCACCCCATATTAGAGTGATCAGCAGCGTATTCAGTGTGGCAAATACGTGTTGCGGAAGAAGGACTGGTAGATTTACGAAGTAGTACAACATCCGGGGGAGTAGGACCATCTTCGAGATTGCCACTCTGCCCATGACCGAAAGGGGTAAGGATACCCAAAAGTTCACACTACCCCGGAGACCATTAATTGCCCTTCGTACATTGCCCTCAATCTGATCCTCCTGACCCCTATATATGTTAAGGCCCAGGTATTTAAATGTGGTCGGTGCCACTTGGATCCTGCAGGCACCAAATTGTATATGGGATGGTCGGTGTCCTTCCCGGAAGTAGAATCCTAGGGATTTCGAAGGGTTAATGGCCAGGCCAGAGATGGTCTCAAACCGGGCAAAGATGGTCGCCAGGTGCGAATGGTCCCCATCCAAGTCCCGGAGATATACCAAAATATCATCGGCATATATGGAAATCAGGTGTGGGTGCCTCCGATCGATATTCCCAACTCAGCCGCCCGAGTCCGGAGTGCGATTGCCAGAGGTTCAAGCGTTAACACTAACAACAATGGGCAGGCCTGCCTGGTACCTCTATAGACGTTGTAGCTATCTGAGGTGTACCTACCCTTGCGTGCCCTAGCCGTCGGGAGGGTATACAATAAGCGTATCCAGTTTATCAGGGTGTCAGGGAAACCAAAGCGCTTAATGACTTCAAACATAAAGTTCCAAGTCAGAGTGTCGAACGCTTGTCGGAGGTCCAGGGCAATGCAGCCGGCCTGGTGTAGAACCGGCGGTGCAGCCGACATGAGGGCATGGAGCCTTCTGGTGTTTTGGGAGGTGCTCCTCCCCGGAAGGAAGCCGCATTGGTCCCGGTGAATTAAAGCAGTGAGATGGGTCTGTATGCGCATGGCAATAATTTTACTAAGTATTTTATACTCCGTAGGGAGCATGGAGAGCGGTCTGTAATTGTTAACGTCCAGGGTATCTCTGCCAGGTTTTGGTATAGATATCACCGAAGCCTGCATAGTCGTGGTAGGTAGGCGACTGACCTCGTAGGCGGTCCTATAAATTTTTTCTAAGACCGGTACTAATGTGTCAGAAAAGGTCTGATAAAATTCCGCAGGTAATCCGTCCATACCAGGGGTTTTACCTCGGTTAAGGGAATGGATGGCCAGTTTTATTTCCTGCCGCGTTATGGGTCCGGCCAACTCAGTTCTCGCGTCCCGGGTCAGGGTCGGGAACAGTAGTTCCTGTAGGAATCCCATCATATCGTCTTCGATATACTCGGGGGGGGGGGATACAATCTTTCTAGGTGGGCCCTAAAGGTAGCATTCATTTCGGATTGTGTGGTAGCCTCCCCACACGTCTCGGTCCTGATCCGCGTAATCACCGGGACCTCAGGAGTGTCCCGGATTAAGCGAGCTAGCAGAGCTCCAGATCTATCCGCCTCCGCGTGTTGGCGGCGTAAATAGTCTCTGTAGTCTATAACCCTCAGCGTTTCTAGGAGTTCTGCGTGTTCAATTTTGCATGTCTGTAGATCACTCTTTCGTTCCGGGTCTATACCCGCTGCCGTCTCTAAGTCTTTCAGGCGGGTCTCAGTTTCACAGAGCCTCCTGTGAATTTCTTGTTGGGCTCCCACCAGTTGGCTAATCGCGTCCCCCCATATCACAGCCTTCATGGCGTCCCATACCACCAGATTCGAGGACGTGGAGTCCCAGTTCTCCCTGAAGTAGTTATTAAGGGTGTCGGAGAGGTGTGCGCGGAATGGGGCATCCTCTAATAGTAGGGGGTTGAGTCTCCAGGTGGGTATTGGTGAAGGCACCCTCCCCCAGTGTAGGTCAAGTGTTAGCGGTCTATGGTCCGAAAATGTTTTTGCGAGGTATTCAGAGGACGTACATTTAGTTATAAGGGAGTTGGTACATAAGAATCTGTCGAAGCGAGTATGTAGGTCGTGCACAGGTGAGTAGTATGAATACTCTTTGTGAGTTAGGTGTAACGTACGCCATGCGTCTGACAGCCCCCACCCTTGAAGCCACGTTCCGAAAGAATCGGCCATCTTGTGCACTCCTGTCGCCTGGAGGGGGGGGTGTGACCTATCCATGCCAACATCCAAAACCATATTCCAGTCTCCCCCCAATACCCAGGGAATATCTATCCAGCCAGTCAAGGCTCTCCCTACGGTTGCCAGAAATCTGTCCTGATCAAAATTCGGGGCATATATACTTCCCAGGACTACCATTGTGCCATCTAGTGTTCCTTTCACTAAAATGTATCGACCCTGGTCATCTACCTTTCTTTCTAGTTCCACAAAAGGGATGCCATGGCGTATCCAGATTGTGGCCCCCCTGGAGAATGCAGAGTATGTCGTAGTGAGCACCGTCCCTCTCCATTTTTTACGTAACGTGTGTGCCTCAGACAGTGTTAGGTGGGACTCCTGTAAAAATGCTATCTGCACCTGTTGACGAAGTAAAAAGGCGTGTATTCGGTGTCGTTTTTGTACCGCGCCGAGCCCTCTCACATTCCAGGTAGCCAGCCTGTATTTCCCTGCTATGTCAGCCATGTCCCAGTTTAAGCAGTACAATAACAAGCGTTGTCGTGTTGTGAAAGGTGTGACGTCAGTGTGAACCAGGAGACGGTACCCTCCCTTCCCCAACCCCCAAACATTAAGGGCGCAGCATAGGAACTCTGCTGTGCCAAACCTAAAAATACAAAACATAAACAAACAATCAACAGTGCATACGCTTTTGGGGGGTCGGCGTAGCGTATGCCGTGTCCAGAGCTCCATACCTATCCGCGTCGCTGGCTCAACGGCGCCGCCAGGGGAGACAATATGCATACAGCAATTACTAACAGCCTCTGGGGGAGGAATCTGTTTACACCAACTGAATGGCACACTTCTCACTCCACAGGGGCGTGAATCATGTGGTCCCCAAATCATATCTAGCATGCAATAAGCATACCCCAAGAAAAACAGGCTTCCATATATGGCCACATAACAGTCTCAAATTCTCGTACTGCAGTAATGGTTCCCCCATCGTTAACTCAACATTACAATTAGTATACAGGAAAGGATATCAGTGAGTCTCACAGTCTCGGGAGATGGTTGCGTCAACAGTTATTCTTGGGCGTTGTCCAAAAGTTCATCCGCCGCCCTAGGCGTGACCGTCGGGAACAATACCATACTGGGTTCCGAGTCGGAGTGCAAGGTACTGTCTTCAGTGTCAGTAGGTATTGTCTCTCTCTCTTCCCGGAAGGACCCTACCATCGCAACAGCGTGTTTTTGGCCTGCTTTTTGCTGGAAGACGGTGGGTTTACGCCGCTTCGGATTCGTAGTCTGTGCGTCGGTCGTGCCACCCGCCTGGCTTAAGTCGTCCTTGGAGCCAGTGGCCGGTGATCTCTGGGTTGGACCCGGGTCCTCTTCAATGTCCATCACCTCCATCCATTCTTCCACATCCGTGGGGCTTTCAAAAAAATGAGTCTTATTATCATGGACCACCTTGAGACGGGCCGGAAACAGTAGGGCATAGCGGAGTTTCGCCTTCTGAAGTCTCTGTTTAACTTCGTAGTATCAATAGGCCAGAATGGTACGATAACCCTGAATCAATTGGGGAAATCCCGAAGAAAGCTCTGAGAAATCTATGTATGGAGCATTTTAATACACTAAGGTTTGGAAGTGGAGTCAGCAAAAAATCTGTGCTTGACCACCAATCGCTGCTGACCACTCATAAAATACAACCTTACCTAAACCTTGTGACTTTGGGGTTCGATCGTTTTATCCTCACTAGATTCAGGTTCAACATTTTTCACCACATTGTTTCATTCCCAAACAAAAACGACTGGAGCAGAACTCTGGCTGTCTGTCCATGCGACAAGGTGTCCGCTCAGACCACTTTCCATCTGGTTTTATTCTGTAAATTGTACAACAAAGAACGTTCCAGATGGATAAAACAATACTTGAGAGATGGGGCCTGGCGGCAGTGTAGGCCTGCATTTTTGAATTTGCAACTTTTGGGAAACCCCCTATGTATAATGACAATGACAACGTTTTTAAAAAGTGTACTGAAACGACGGAGTTCATTATGAATTATTAATTATTCGATGGAATCACTTTAATGGATTTAATACTTTTAAAAAAAATATAATGTATGTTTGTATTGATGCATTCTTTGTATAAATTGCTTTTATGATTTTTAACGTGTGAAAAATCGAATAAAGCTTGGAAACCTGAAACTTGAACTTCGTAGTAGGAGGACCGTTGTTTCTGCACTAGGTTGGTGTAATCCGGGTACAGCGAGATACGTTTATTTTCATATTCGATGGGGGACTTCAGCCGGGCTTTCTGGAGCAGCACATCCCTATCCCGGTAATTGAGGATTTTGACAATCAGTGGTCGTGGGGGCTGTCCTGGTCTCGGTTGTCCAGTGGGGATCCGGTGGGCTCTCTCCACGCAAAAGAACGGCGACAGACCTTCCGTAGCCATGTTGTCACGAAACCATTGTTCCATAAATTCCGATGCGTGGGCCCCCTCACTCCGTTCCGGAAGGCCAATGACGCGGATGTTATTACGCCGATTACGACCTTCAGCATCCTCTACCCGCTCCATGAGGGTCTTTACCTGGTGTTGGATTTGCCGGATGGAGTCCGTGTGATCTGCAACCGTCGGGGCGAGGTCCGTCAGCACCATACCCTGGTCCTTAACCTTGTCCGCCAGCTTGTCGTGGTCAGCCTTTAACAATGAGAGGTTAGCAGTGAGGGTGCCCACCTGTGTTTCCATCGCGGCCCTGGAGTCACGAATTTCTTTAAGGATCAGGTCCAGTTTGTCAATTTGCTGGTCCTCAGTGAGGGCAGAGGTTGAAGCAGAGCCACCCAGGCCAGCGTCCGGGAGAGGTCCCAGTGGCGCTCCACCGTCCGTTGCTTTTGCCCCTTTCCGCACCATTATAGCCGTCCGCAGGCTCCGACAGTGTCCGGGGCTATGAACAGGGATGGGCGTCCGGCCAGTCCCCCGTCGTCCTCAAGCGACCCTCTGGCTGTACTTCTGGTTCCTCCGTATCCCCGGCGGCCAGGTGTGTCCCAGGGTAGGGCCCAACAGATCTGCTCCCGGGGCCCCGCCGGTAGTACTCAGCGTCTGCTTCTCGATGGAGGGCAGAGGGCGGACATGGTGCCGGTCTCCACCCCCCCCCCCCTCACTCGTGGCGTGAAAATGTCGGCGTTCCCCTTGGTGGCACAGGGCGTCCGTGATGCAACCACGCACCCTTCGGCACTCACCCAGGCCCGCTCCACCTATCCTCGCGGGCCACAGCAGGATTCTTCGTCCGGCGCTTCCAGGGGAAGGGAGGAGGAGAGGAAGTCAGGGAGGGAGGGAGGGAGGGAAGGGGGGGGCGGCAAATCCGCCCCGGTGTCTCCACTCGTTCCCCGCCCCCCAGCAACTCACCAGGCCCTCAGGCAGATCGGGGAGCCGGCGCGGCGATCAGGCCCCTCCCGGGCCGGGCCCACTGCAAAAGTTCGGGTCCTCCCTCCGGTCCTTGGCCCGCAGATCAGGCAGAATCCCCCGCCGGTAAGCAGGCAGGCACTGTCGTGGCCGCCCCGGTCTCCGGCGGCGCCGTGGGTCACAGCGTGGGTGAGCTCAACCAAACAGGCCCAGACCGCCGCGCCGGCCGGCGCCCAGCCCTCCAGGCACCTCGGCCTCCGTCGCCACGCTAGGACCCGGCTCGCGGCTCGGAGGCAGGCCTCAATCAGCACTCCGTGGGTTTCTCGATGGTGCGGGCTCGTAGGATCTCCGGGGCCACGTCGAGTCGTGTAGGGGCTCTGGAGAGTCAGTGGCCAGTCAGCAATGGCGTTTTTCGACCCCCCAGCACGGCTTACAGGATTCAATTCCCCCGGCGGCAGCGGAGCTCTAGCAGACTCCGACCGCCATCGTGGCCTGCTAGCCACGCCCCCCCGGTCGGTCCTATCGTTAATCAGCTTTTTGTAGATAAGCGAAATCGTACTGTCGGGAACGTGCCCATCCAGCACCCGATCTTCAAGCGGTGACGCCTCCGGAACCACCGTGCCCGGAGGGAAAACCGCCATCAGCGCGTGTCGGATCTGAGCGTATCTAAAAAACTCCCTGTCACTCAGGTCATACTCCAATCTCAACTCGTCAAAGGTTTTGACTCTACCCTTGGTCCACACATGATTCACCCTGCATATACCAATCGCGTCCCATCTATCAAAGCCTTTCGTCTTCCATAGGGAGCCCAGCCTCTCGGAAGCATAAAGCGGAGTAACGCGTGTAAGTCTATTCTTCCATCCCATGGCTTCATTCGCACGATGCCATACCTGCACCGCTATCTTGGTGGGGCCAGTGAGCAGCCTCCCGGCGGATTTCGTGTAAAGCGCCCTGTTGTAGTCACCACCAGGCAGCAACCATCTGTCCATTTCGAACGCGGGGTTCAACGCTGGATCATACGTGCCGTGATTAATCGCCCCCAGTTGGGAGGCCCAGTAGTAACGCTTAATATCCGGGAGAGCAATTCCAACGTCATTCCAAGGGAGTGTCAACTTGGCAAGTGCTATACGGGACCGTCCACCCCATATCAGTTGTCGCGGCAAGCTTTCAATCTCCTGAAAATAGCTGGCCGGGATGGTATCACAAGTATTTTGTAAGCATATAAAAATCGGGGCAGTGACATCATCTTAAATAAAGCCGCACGTCCGAGCGGGGACAACGGAAGTCTACGCCATGCCACAACATCGGATCGCAAGCGCTGGAGCGGGGGCAGCAGGTTACGTTCATAGCGAACCAAAGGATCTAAGGTGATAAACACCCCCAAGTATTTGAAACCCGAGTGTGCCACCTGTATTGGGCACCCACGCGGCAAGGGAGGAGGGTCTCCCGATATAACGTACACGCAGGACTTGAACCAATTAATCACAAGGCCAGAATTTTTACCGAAGGAAGTCAAGATATCAAACAATACCACTAGCGACTTCCGAGGCGATGTGAGATATAACAGGATGTCATCAGCATAAAGCGATATCCGGTCCTCGAAATCAGGGGTCCAGCGTATACCCTTCATTGACGGCTCCCAGCGCAGCCAAGCCGCCAAAGGTTCCAAAGCAAGAGCAAAAAGGAGCAGAGACAATGGGCACCCCTGGCGAGTACCCCTTCCGAGAGAAAATGAGGCAGAAACACGACCGTTGACAACCACCTGGGCCAAGGGGTCTTGATATAGTAGTTTCACCCAACTGATGAAAACAGGGCCGAAACCAAACTTGGCAAGGACAGCCCAGAGATACGGCCATTCCAGCGTATCAAACGCCATTGTGGCGTCCAAAGAAGCCAAAATGGCCGATTCACTCAGCGAGGACGCTCTCGCAAGGGCGCCATGTAGACGCCGGAGATTCAGCGCCGTATTCCGGTGCGGGATAAACCCGGACTGATCCGGATGGATCAGGTCGCAGACAACAGAGATTAAACGGTTCGCAAGCACTTTTGCGAGGATCTTAGGCTCAGCGTTTAAGAGCGAGATGGGCCTGTAAGACGCGCAGCGATCCCACGGCTTTCCTTCCTTGTGAATCACGACGATAGACGCGAGCCTCTGATCGGATGGAAGGGTACCCGCGTCTAGCGATTCTAAAAACATCGAGCGAAGATGTGGTGCTATTTTGTCTGGGCGCAGCTTATAGAGTTCGATGGGAAGTCCATTCGGACCCGTGGCCTTTCCCGATCTCACAGAGCGGATCGCGGTCGCGACCTCCTCAACCGAGAGTGTCGCGTCCATCAGTTCCCTGTCCAGATCCGACAAGCAGGGCAAAGCACTGTCTCTCAGAAGCAGATGGGAATCCTGTTCCGGTCTGTCCGATACAGGGGAGTATACGGATTGAAAATACTCAGAAAAACACTCCACAATCTCGACCGGGTCAGTCACTCTCACTCCATCTGCCCTCTCAATCAAAGGAATCACACGACTAGCCCTCTCCTTCTTGTCCAACCAGGCTATCAACTTTCTGGTCTTATCACCCACATCATACAAAGGGCCCTGCTGCTCTCTACTCATCACCTTGGCAGCATCAGTGACCAACGCTCTATAGTCAGTTTGTTTGAGGCTAAGAAGGTGCAACCTGTCCTGGGTAACATCAGATTCCAGCTCTCTTTCTATGTCTGATATCTCAGTTTCAAGTCGGACCACTGCCTCGCACTTACGTTTCTTAGCGTTATTAATTAACGATAAGGCGTGGCCGCGGATGACCGCCTTATAGGCTTCCCATAGCGAGACAGACGATGACACAGACCCCACATTCTCCACAAAATAATGGTCTAGTGATTTGATTAGTTCCGTACGGATCTTAGGGTCATGGAGATACCAAGGGTTGATCGGGGCCACCCGGCCCTCAGTTCCCGGTCCTGCTTCCATGACGAGCCATAAGGGGGAGTGATCTGAAATACCCCTAGCCAAATGTCTAATTTCCTTAACAAGTGTGGCCTGCGTTGCGGGCATCAGGATATAGTCCAGTCTCAAGAGACTACCGTGTGCACCAGAGTGGAAGGTGTATTGCAATTGTCCAGGGTGTAGCAGCCTCCAGCAATCTATTAGTCCCAGAGTGTCAAGGAAGCCACCCAGCCAGGACTGGGACCTCCCAAGATCCCTGGGCAGGTAGCGATCGACATGTCCGGAGACCACTGAATCAAAATCGCCACCCACCACATGGATGCCCTCCGGGAGCCCCAGTATCACCCTCCCCAGGTCAGCAAAGGTCGTAGTCTGGAGGCCAGGCGGGACATAAACGGAGAGCAGAGTGACGACCTTCCCCTCCCACCGTCCAGTAATGGCGGCATATCGCCCCCTGTCGTCAAGGATGACAGCATCGATCTCAAGGGGGAGGGAGACTCTGATCAAGATACCCACCCCCCTAGAGCCAGTAGTGAAGCCGGAGTGTGCCAGGAGACGGTAGCCCCTACGCTTCATAGCCTGGCATGTATTGCCCATCAGCTGCGTTTCTTGTAACAGCACAATCAGGGGAAAGACGTCTCTAGAGTTGTAACACCACACCACATTTTATCCTGTCGCCCAACCCGTTAACATTCCAACACAGTAATTCTAGCCCCCTACCTCCCATCCCAAACGTATTCGCAGCATCCACCCCACATTAGTCGCGACAGCCAAGTCCAAATGTCCATCAATATAGTGCCTTGAAGGAAACCAAACAAGAACAACTTACCCCCCCTCCCCCAAACCTACCCAGGAAACAAAATCCCCCACCCTGCACCCCTGCGTTAGACTCAAAGGCCCCCCCAACTTGCAGTGTGCCTGTCGCCCTAGCAAATAACTAATCTACGAAAAGAGACCCCAGATGAGGAAGAGACTCACTCCCACCGCCACCCCTGGAGGACCACCTCAATTAAAACAAGTTAAAGGATCCGCAAACCATGCCGAAAGATCTGTGCGCAGTCCAGCGAACCGAGTCGCATTAGTATTCCTGGTCCATCAGTCCACCCGAATGTTCAGGGTGTTCCCGCTGCCTGGGCAATGTGTCAATCCAGTCACTTGCAGCCTCAGGGCGATCGAAGAAGAACGTCCGATCTCCATGTTCCACACGTAGTCGGGCTGGAAATAGCATTGCGTATTTCATGTCCCTGTCTCTCAATCGTCTCTTCACTCCCTGAAACCCCATTCTTTGCTTCTGCACCAACTGAGTGAAGTCGGGATAGAAACTCACCGTCGTGTTCTCAAATTTCGTGGGGCCACCCAAACGCGATGCCTGCAGGATAGCATCCCGATCACGGAAATGAAATATCCTAGCGATGATTCGCCGCGGGGTAGCACCCAGCTTAGGTTTACCACCCGGCACTCTGTGAGCCCGCTCCACCGCAAAGAATTTACTCAGACCTTTGGGTGCAAGATGGTTGACGATGAGGTCCTCCACGATGAGGTCAACATTTAAGTTGTCTGAATTCTCAGGGACACCCACAATACAGACGTTGTTCCGCCTAGAACGACTTTCAAAATAGTCTAAACGACGGGAGAAGGAGTCATTAGAGGACCGTAAATCGCGGACCTCCGTTTGTAGATCGGAGACATCCGTCGTGAGGCTAGAAGTCTTCAAGTCCAGGGATTTAGCCTTTTCGTTCGTTTTAGCCAAATCCGCCCTGATCAAGGTGACATCGATCGCCACTGTATCCAGTTTTTGCACCAGGGTCTCATACTACACACCAATTGAGGCCTGCATACTCGCAATGGCGCCCATGATATCGGGCAGAGTCGGGTCTTCGTCCACCGTAGGGTCGTCTCCCTTGTCCGCTGGGGGCCTGCCTGTTCCACCGGGGGATCCCTTGGGATGAGTGTATCGGTCCATGACATTAGATTGTATGGAGCCCCCACGGTGAACAGCTTGGTCTTCCGCTTTTCAACCTCGGGCTTGCCGGCCATTTTGGAAGCTGCGCCCCCGAGGGGACCCCGAGATCTGGTGAAAATGGCTACGTCAAAATCACCCACAGATGCTCAACCAAAGTACAGTGTGTTCCAATTCACACACCGAGCGGTGATATACAGTCCCGGCCCAAGAGTGGGACCGTGAAGTGAAGCAATCCGAGGAGCGGCAGGGCCAAATCCGCTGCGCAGAAGGGTACGGGCCAAAAGCGAAACCGAAAGTCAAGTCCAGGATCGTAAGTGGGATCAGGGAGACCGCTGTTGTTCAATTACAACCAGGCAGTTCATCAACTCGAGCCCGGATTCGATCTGTGGAGCAGGCCAGGAAAGTTCAAATCACCAGAAAATCGGTTCTCTTGGACCAAATCAAATTTTGAAAGCAACTGTCATATCAGTTGCGTTTAATCTGCGATGGTCCGTAGTCGTATCCAGGATTATGGTCAGGATAAATGCCGGAGGTGGCGAAGGTCCGGGAGCCCTGTGCTCACGCGACCATCTCGGTTGCGCGTGAAACTCCTCCTCCATCCTGCTACTATTAATAGTTCATTCTGTGGTACTTTGGCTAGGGCATCTGCTACTTCTTTCCAGTAGGGAAGATCATTTGAGTTGGGGCCGTACAGATTTGCCACATGAATTTGGTTGCTTCCTCTTGTGATGTTAGTCAGCAGTAGCCTGCCCTCTTTGTCGTGTGTGTGCGAGTTTATCGAAAGTTTGAATTTTTGGGAGATGATCGTCATGACGCCTCCTCTCTTTTTAGGTGCAGGAGAGCATACCAATTGTGTTATCCACTTCGCCCTGACTAGTTTGTAGCTTTCTTCATCGAATTTTGTTTCCTGTAGCAGGATAATGTCACTCTTGGATTTGGCTAGGTACTCTACTATCTTCCTGCGCTTGATGGGGTGGTTCAGGTTCTTAACATTTAGTGAGGTTATTTTGAGGTCTGTTTCGAGTGAGATAGAGTTGTTGCTAGTTATTGTCTAGGGTGTGAACTGGCTGTTTTCTGTGCCCCACCCACAAAACGGTATAGTCCTGTGTGGCCGCCTGGTTCAGGATGTACACGAGTTTGAATAAGTAAAGTGAGGAAAATACAGAGATAAGTTTCGAAAAAGATCCTACCATTTCACCCTCCTCCCATGTCCCTACCCTTCCCTCCCCCTTTCCTCCCCCCTGCTCCCTCCCCCAACAATTAGAATGTGGAAGGTGTGACGGCAGGATCGCCATTACGCCTCCCGGAGCTCAGTCTGCTATAAGTCATTACAGCAGCTGTTCTCAGTCTGTTGTTTAAACAATGGTTTAGCGAAAGTCATCGAGAAAGCCATCAACAGCCAACTCACCACATTCATTGAAGAACACAACATCCTCGACTCCTCAATGGTCCCAGCGAAAGTCATCGAGAAAGCCATCAACAGCCAACTCGCCACATTCATTGAAGAACACAACATCCTCGACTCCTCCCAATCCGGCTTCAGAAAAAACCACAGTACAGAAACCGCCCTCCTCGCCGCAACAGACGACATCCGCACCCCACTGGACAAAGGAGAAACAGTAGCCCTCATCCTCCTCGACCTATCAGCGGCGTTCGACACAGTCTCCCACCGCACCCTAATACGCAGACTCTACGACGCAGGAATCCAGGACAAGGCCCTCGACTGGATCTGCTCCTTCCTCTCCGGCAGGACGCAGCGGGTCAGACTCCCCCCTTTCCTCTCGGACCCCACACCTACCACCTGCGGAGTCCCCCAGGGCTCCTCCCTCAGCCCGACGCTCTTCAACGTCTACATGGCTCCACTTGCCCCCATCGTCAGAACCTACGGACTCAACATCGTGTCATACGCAGACGACACCCAGCTCATCCTCTCCCTATCCAACGAGCCCAACACCGCCAGACTCAACTTTCGAGAAGGCATGGAATCCGTCGCCAAATGGATGAAAAACAGCTGCCTACAGCTAAACACCACCAAAACAGAAGTACTCGTCATGGCCCAAACCCCGACGCGTGGAGCGACACCTGGTGGCCCACCGCCCTCGGAAACCCGCCAACCCCCACAGACCACGCACGCAACCTGGGAATCATCCTGGACTCCGAGCTCAAAATGGACCGCCAGATCAACTCTGTCTCATCTTCCTGCTTCCACACCCTCCGCCTCCTTCGTAAGACCTTCAAATGGATCCCCCTCGAACACCGAAAGACAGTCACTCACACCCTGGTCACCAGCAGACTCGACTACGGCAACGCACTCTACGCCGGAATAAACAAAAACCTCATCCGCAAGCTACAGAACATCCAGAACGCCGCCACAAGACTGGTCCTCAACCTGCCAAAACACTGCCACATCTCCCAGCACCTGCGCACACTCCACTGGCTCCCCGTCGAGGCGAGAATCACCTTTAAAATGCTCACCCACGCACACAAGGCCCTCCACGGCACCGGACCAGCATACCTGAACAGCCGACTCAAATTCCACGCACCCCAAAGGACCCTCCGATCAGCCCAGCTCTCCTACGCCGTGGTCCCCCACACCAGAAAGACCAGATCGGGAGGCCGCTCCTTCTCCTTCCTCGCAGCCAAAGCATGGAATGCCCTTCCGCTCCACCTCGGACAGACAACATCGCTCCCCATCTTCGCAAGAAACCTCAAAACCTGGCTCTTCGACAGACCCCCTCCTTGATGGAATGGAACCTGCACCCCCCCACCCCTAGCGCCTTGAGACCCTTACGGGTGAGTAGTCGCGCTTTAACAAATCCCTGATTGATTGATTGAATGGTTTATCGCATTAAGATGTTACACATTTGCTGATGGCTAGCTGCCACCCGTAGGGAGGAGCAGCCCTGGATGTAAAATAGTTACGTAGGAGTCTATAATATTGTTTGATAAAGGATACTCTGTGGGTTTTGGAGTTTGTCCAGTTGACGCCTTGGGCAGTAGTAGGATTGTCTCTCCATTTGGTAATTCCCTGGTAGTTTGGTGGGTTGCTGTGCTGGGTTGGTGGCTGTTCATTGTTGACGTCAACGGCAACCCTCCCTTTCTTTGAGGTAGTTTGGTTCCTCTAGAAGGTTACTTCGTCACCATGAGGTAGGTTACGTTGTATATCTTGAGGTAGCTTAGGTAGTGTACCGCTATTTCTTCATTCAGTGTTTGGTTCAGGAGAATGGCCTCTTTTGGCCGTGACGTGTGTTGCCGTGTCCATGTCTTGTATTGATGGTCCTTTCAGGTGCTGGTGCAACTCCTGTGGATCTGTGAAGAAGTGAGCATTCCCTCTGTCTGTTTTTTTAAATTTGGCGGGAGCGACAAAGGTGAATTGGATGTCTCTATTTTTGAGCAGCTGGCGTTGGACGGGAAATTATTTCCTGGTGTCCACTGTAGTTTTTTAGTAGTCCTGTGTTAGTGTGATTTTGTGTCCTTTCCAGCTGATTTGGTGGTTCTTTCTGGCAAAGTTGAAGATGTCCTCCGTGTGTTGAGATCTCAGGGGTTTGCAGATAATGGGTCTAGTGAATTGCGTTCTGGGCTGTCTTGAAGCTGGGACTCTGAAGGCTTTATCTAGTTCAAAGTGGCGGGCGAACTTTAGGTTTGTGATCCTCGTGATAAGGCCATCAAGGAAGTTGGCACATTATCCCACCGTCTACTCTGTTCCTTCCGGAATTCCCAGTATCTGAATATTTCCTCTGCGGCTCTTTTCTTCCATCTCTGCCGTTGTTCTTTGTAGGGAGGCCGTTTTTGTGCGGAGGGTCTTCACTTCTTTTTTTAGTGCTTAGGGTTATATCTTCAGTATCGCTGAGGCGTTGTTCCGCATTTGCCAGTCTGATATTTACTGTGTTTAAGTCTGCCCTTACTGCAGCTAACTCTAGCTGTATTGATTCCGTGGTGAGTTTCGTAGAATTCGCAAGGTCGTGTACCTCTGCCAGTTTTTTCAGGATAGTGTCTAGTGTGTTATTTATTTCCGGTTTCTGTTTAATTGGGGAGTCCGATATCTCTGGTACCCCCTTGCTTTTCTTCTGTAGCTGTGCTTGCAGTCTGGATTCTCTGTCCGCCATTCTTCCTTTTGTAGGTGCACTGTTTGCTAGGGGTCTGATGGTGTAACTACCTTTTTCCCTTCGTGCCTGGAGATATCGAAACGTTTCTCCTGAGTCAAGTTCATAGTCCCTTTGAAGGTCTCCAAAGGGTATATAGTCTTCCCTCTCGCCCATAGTTCACCAACCTTGGAGAGACCGATAAGGTCCCATTTGTCGACACCAGGTTGTTTTGCTAATAGTCCAAGGTGCACTGACTCCCAGAGTTGAGTGGCCATAGTTATCTTATCTTTCCAGCTCAGTGCCACCGACACGGTGTGCCATAGTGTAATTGTTGTCAACGTTGGTGTGTTTCTTGGTGCACTCTGTTTCCCACCATAGATAGCTCTGTGATGGTTCCTGGGTTCCACATTATGTCTGTCCATCCTATAGGCTGGTGGAGAAGTGTGGCTCACTGGTTAGAGGAGGCAGACCCTGAAGCAGAGGTCAGACCCGGGACCAGGGTTCAATTCCTGACGCGGCACGGTCTTGAGCCCAAATATCCACGGACTCGATAATTCTCGTTTCGGTGCCTACTCGAATCATGGGTTCACTCTCTGCAGCTCTGGGCATTAGCCTGCTTAATCTCCACTACGGCCCCCCCGCGGCGGGATGCCTGGCTTTCACCTTGGGGGAAGCCAGGACGGGTTCCCAAGGCAAGCGCCGAGATGCCTACGGGTAATCGAGCGCTATATAAGAACGCATAATAATAATAATAATAATAATTTGTTTGTGGCAAATGTACCCATTGATTTGTTACTGTAAGTTGAGCTGCTCAATAGTAATATTTCAGGTAGGGCAATTCCTCTGTCGTACCAGCTCATTGTCAGTTTAGCTAGTGCTGTTCGGGGGATACCCTTATCCCAGAGGAGTGTACGTAGCTCTGATTCTATCGCTCGAAAATACTTTGATGCGACGGGATAGGGAGTGTTCTGTAGGATATAAACAAAACGAAGGAGCGCCATCATTTTATATAGAGAGGCTTTTCCCATTACTGAAAGGGGAAGTGTCTTCCAGAGTTGCACTTCTCTTCTTGTAGCCGACCTAAGGGGGGAGCTAGGTTGTGAGTGTAAAAGACTGCCGGGTTTGTGGTGACATAGATTCCCAAGTATCGAAACCCTTCAATTACTCTTCGTGCTGTGCAGACCATGGGGAGGTTGATGCATTGACCGCAAAGGACATATATTGTGACTTGTCCTTGTTTATGGTATATCCTGAGTATTTCTGAAACAGTGTAAATATATGCAGTACTCTATGTATGGAGGAGTGGAGTAGGGGTTAGTCACAGAGTAGTATGTCATCTGCGTATAGGGAGATTCTGTCCTCCCAATCCTCTGTCCATTTGAGTCCCCTTATGAGTGAATCCCCTCTAATCCATATCGCCTGTTTCTAACACCAGTGCAAATATTAATGGGGAGAGTGGGGAGCCCTGCCTTGTCCCCTCTCTCCAATTTGAAAATCGATGACCTTCCCTCATTTACTGTGACTTGTGCTAGGGGTTCGGAATAGAGAAGCCGTATCCGCGATAAGAAGTTTTTGCCAAATCCGAATCTCTCCAAGGCCATGAATAAAAAGCACCATTCGATCATGTCAAATGCCATTTTGGTGTCTAATGACATTATAGCAGCCTCTTCTCTACTGTTTCCAGCCCTCCCAAGTACAGCATGGAGGCGCCGCAGGTTAAGTGCTGTATTTCTACCCGGCATGAAGCCCGATTGATCGGGGTGGATTCATTTATACAACAGGGGAGACAATGAGTTGCGAGGATTTTGGCAAGAATCTTATCTTCTACGTTCAGCAGGAATATGGGCCTGTATGAGCTACATTTTTCGGGTGGTTTTTGTGTATTATGACATGATATTAGCGAGGCTCTGACTTTCAGGTAGGGTACATCGTGTTACGCTTTATTGATGCATCCGCATCAGGTATGGGGCAACTGCGGATGCTGTTAGTTTGTATAATTCACTGGTAGGCCACTTGGGCCCATTGCTTTTCCTACCTTTAGAGCCCCAATTGCCTGTAGCACCTCTTTCTTGGTCAGTTCTGACTCCAAACGATTCATATCTGTCTCATCTAAAGAGGGCAGACTAAGGGTGGCCAGCTCTTGGGCCCCAGTCTGGGTGGACGTCCCTGATGGCATATACAGGTGACTGAAATATGTTGCGAAAGTCTCAGCTATTTCCTGCCTGTCTCTAAGTGGGGTCCCCCATCAGGTATAATTTCGAACACCCATCTGGTCACCTTTTCCTGTTTCTCCAACCACGCTAGCAGCTTACCAACCTCATCTCCGACTTCGTAAATTTGGTGTTGAGTGGCTCGATGGTGTGCTCTTGCTGCTTCTTCTGCAATGTCCTTACATTCTTTCTGTTTAATATGTAATCTGTGTTTAATGTCTGGGGAATCTGTTGATGTAAACTCCGATTCTAATTTCCGAATCTCATCTTCTATTGCTATCAGTTGTGTCTGTTTTTCTTTTTCAAGACCTGCTATTGAAGATATCCCCTGTCCCCTGATTACTGCCTTGTAGGCTTCCCACATTATTTGGGCAGAGTCTACCAACCCCTCATTTATTCTGAAACAGTTAGTGGTTGCTTCAGCTAAGCCCTCCCTTAAAGCCGGTATTTTCAAGTACCAAGGATTAGGCGTCATCCCCTGTCTTTCGGGAGTAGATGCATTACCATACAGTGCAATAAGTGGAGAGTGGTCTGAGATACCCCTCAGGAGGTGAGCCACCCCCGATCATTGAGAGCTGGTCTGCCATTCCAAATATATAGTCTATACGGGATAGACTTCCATGAACCCCTGAGTGAAAAGTATACTGGTGGGCTGTGGGATTATGCACCCTCCACACATCAACTAGGCACACCGCCTGCAGAAATTCTTCCAGGGCCTTCCCAAGAGCTTCCCATGCCTGGCTGGCCAGCAATCCCATTCTCTTCTAAGGACCGCATTACAGTCGCCCCTATAAGTAGTTCTTCCTCTGGTAGTTTGACTATATGTAAATGTAAATTGATAAATGTAAAATTACATTTTACTATATGTCACCCAAGATCTGCTAGAATGGGAGAATGCAGTCTTAAAGGGATATAGAGGGACATAATATTCAGTGGCCTGCCCTCCCAATACCCTGACAGGGTTACAAATCATCCCAATAGGTCATGTTTAGCAGTTTGTATTTTAAAATGGAGGAACTTACGCAGAAGAAATCCAACTCTCCTTGATCCTCTGGAATAACCGGCATGAGCTTATAGCCCCATCTATTTCTTGCACAGTAGGAGGTCCCTTGTATGTGGGTTTCTTGCACAAGGGCAATATCTGGTGCCTGCCGCTTCAGGTATTGTAGTACATCCCCTCTTTTAATTCTGTTCCCCAATCCATTGTCGTTCCAAGAGAGGATTTTAAAGTTACAGGGGGGATGTTGTTGTCATGTTACCATGCATTTCATGATCCCTGGGAACACGATCTGGGGGCCCGGGAGCATACACTGCCTCCTCAGGGCCTCTAACAGCCACTGGATGCCGGGTAAATCTGCAGCTAACCATGTATTCTTTGGTGGGGCCTCTCGTCTTGCATCTGTTTTTGTTGTTGTGCAGGACCAGTAATGTGAACTGTGGCTTTCGTTTTCATCTGTGAGTACCTTAAAACTCTATAACTCAATCTAGTATAAACTCCCACCCCACTCCCCTCCCTGCTTCCCTGCAATGTGGACTTGAAACTATCCACCCCCCCAATATTGCAGAGGGCCTGTGTACCCCTTCCCACATAACTCAACGTTGGGGGAACGTGTCCCACCTGGCCACGCACCCTTCGAAGTCTCTTCCCCTAAACATGTAGTAATTAAGCCATTTTGACACTGTTTAGTCTATCAGGTTCATACTTATTTCTAGCAAACTCAAGCTAACCCAAAATTATTCGTATAGAGATTTATCGATTTCGACTAGTGTCTTACTATTGGGTTTCTACCTGTACACATCAGCTGGATTAGCAGTCTGAGAAAAGTTCTTTACATATTAGGAGGAATTAGTGGCAGATCCTTTTGAGTATCTTACTTCTACCAATGTTGTATGGTCCTGTGGATATCTTCCTGCCCCGGCTTGCCCATCCTCTGTCTCCGGACCTTTGCTCTGTCCCAGACCCGCATGTCCCTTTTTATGCCTTTGGATGCTGGATGTTTTGTTTCCGGAGGTTCTCCATCCCTCCAGTCACTCCCAGTCTTCCTCTGGTGATTAAAAGAACCATGACTTCCTCTCAGCTACTACTCGAAGCCTGGCCAGGAATAACATTGCATATTTTATGTCTTTGCCCGTTTAACCTCCAGGAAGGAGTGCTGCATCTTCTGAACCTTCACCGTAAAGTCCAGGAAAAAGATTATAGTTGAGTTACCGTACTGTAGTGGAGGAGCAGAGCGAGCGGTCTGAAGGATTATGTCCCTGTGTCTGAAATTGAAAATCCTTACCAGGATGGGGCGTGGGGTGCACCTGGTCTCAGCGGGCCCCCAGGCACTCCGTGGGCGTGTTCCACTGAGGAGTACCAAGAAAGGGAGCGGGCTGCAAGTGATTTTGGATAAGATCTTCCACAAATAAGTCCGTGGCTGGGCACTCGGATTGCTCGGGAACCCCCAAAATTTGTATGTTGTTCCCATGTGGGCACCCTTCGTAATCTTCGAGTTTTGCCTCTAGCTCCGCTGTTGTTCTTTGGACCTTTTTAACACTCCGTTCAAATGTTTTTGTAGATAACTGGAGCATAGAGACGGACTACTCTGTAGCTTTTACCCGTTCTCCCAAATTACTTAGGTCTGCATGCATTGGCGCCACTTCTGAGGTAACCGCATCGATCTTGCTTTCGAGTGCCGAGCGCACTCCTTGAATTGCTGCCATTATATCCCTTAGAGTCGGGCCTTCTCCCTGCATTAGCTGCTTTTGACCTTGCACTTCACCCTTTTCCACAGCAGTGTCCATTTTGGGGTGCACGAACATATAAAGTTTTGTTTGGTGCGTAGGCTTTGGCCCCTTCGAATTCGACATCTTGCCAGGGTGCGTTATTTCGGCAAACAACGTTTACCACAAATCTTTCTCCCCGCAGGGAATCACAACGCGGTCGTTACAAATACCGCGTTGTCATTCCGCATACCATTACTCCGCAAGTCGGAACAACGACTTGCGGGGGGGGGTCATGGGGGGGGTCGGTGTTGGATTTAAAATCCAACACCTTCACTATTGTCCACACAGATTGGAGTTGGAATAGTTAATGATACTATTCCAACATCCAGCCCCCCCCCCCCTCCGCAAGTCGTCGTTCCGACTTGCGGAGTAATGGTATGCGGAATCACAATGCGGTTGTTGGAACGACCGCATAGTGATTCCCTGTGAGGAGAAATACAGCGGGATAATGTCATGCATTCTGTTATTTCACTGTCTACCTCTCCTGCTCCACACCCACACCACTACACAACTGGTTTGGGATGTTACCAGAGCTATATGAATGTTCCTCTCAAGTATATTCCTTCTGTCAGTTGGAAGGCCCTCATCCGTCACTCATCCACCCACAGCCTTCATATATCTCCATGTACCTGGGATCTAAGCACGAGCAGTGATGTTGCCTCTCAATATGGCGGGCCCCAGGCCCCTGGGCATCGCAGTTTCACTCCCTCGCTGCCCATCTGTTCTGCAGCACCTATCGCCGCCGTACCTCGCTCCCTGAGCACTGCATCCCGGCGTAGTCCTTCACCGCAGTCCGGCCCGGACCCAGAGCTCTCGCCTCACTCGCCTGCCTCCAAGCAACCCCCCCCCACCGTAGCTGTCCGGCGCGCCAATCAGGAGGGCGGATTCAGATGTCTGGATGGCTCCACTTCTCGCCCCCGCGCTACTTCCAGGGCTGCTGCGGCCCAATTTCCTCACTCTGCATGGGTCACTTGCTGGGGACGCGATCAGCCTCCTGGCTGCAAATGTCCGGCACTCCAGCGAGGAGGGCTGGGGCACAGATGCCCAGGCGGCAGCTGCACTCTCTAAGCCACCTGCACTCTCCTACACCGCTCAGGGGTCCCATTACTGCTGCGCTGCCTAGCGGTCCCACTACAGACCACTCCTCTCACTTGAAACAGATACCTCACAGGGTACGAGAATAGCTTACAGCCCAGCCATAGGGATCAGAGGGAGCCAGAACCATCTCCACCTCAGCCACCTCATTTTACTGAAGTTCATGGGTCTCCTCCCACCGATGCGCTCGGCGCCATCAGGTCTGTCTCCAGCCGGTGGCAGAGCACGGTGGGACCCCACAACTTCTGCCAGACATTCACTGGTGTGTAGGGGCTGTCTGGTGAAAATCCGGATATTGGTAGACGGATAAATGTGGCAGATATTCGGGGATTTGGTGGGGGATCGCCGGAGCTCACCTAAAGTGCGGCCATCTTGGCTGGCTGCTGGCCACGCCCCCTCAAGTCTGAAGGAATTTTGGCTCACTGTCACTTTGACACACAGTTCCTTTTGCAAATGCACTTTGTGTAAGGCCACTTGTATTTTAACTTCACCAAACTTTGAAAGATTTATTTTTTACTAAACATATCTTCTAACGTCTTTATCCTTTTTTTCGTACTTTGTATTTGTTTTTTCAATTTAAATAAATCCACTCTCTACATGACCTTGCTCCTTACGTAGATAGCCCCCTCCTTGCAGCAAAATAGATTTAAACCTATAGGTTTGGCTGTTCTTTCCCCTTCAAACGTATAAAGTGTCATAATATGTTTAACACGAAAGGCAACTGAGAACTGAAGTGAAGTAGCACGAAGTGGTCACGCTATGCCTGCTCTCCAATGACCGTCTGTTCTCACAGCTTTTTAGGTCTCGCCTGAGCCAGCACATGCGCTGCTCTGGTGAGACATTTAGTAAGCAGCTTCTCGAAATGCTACCAAAGCGGCCACCAGCTTGCGCCACGCTCTGCCTCTAACTGCTGCGCGCGCATCCCTCGCGTGCTTTGCATTGAGAGTGTCATCGCGATCACTTTTGCTTTCACCGCGATCGTGGTCACTTTTGCTTTCACGGCCGCATGGCGTTACTTTTACGGCCGCGCGGCCAATGCTTGTTTTTTGATGCCATCTGTTTCCTCTGACTTATCAAAGAGACTGATTTCAGAGAGGTTCAACGCCTCAGTGAAGGCAATCACTCTTATTATTCACAAAGTCATAGGCCTTCCCTGACATAAAAGTGAAGGTCAGAGCTCAGCTGCAGACAGACTCCGAGTTAACGCTGTCACATAAGACTACGGTCTTTGTGCATGTTGTACCACGTGGGAGCTTTAATGCGGATGTATTGATCTGAAGTACTCATTTACACGGTAGTGTGTCACCTTTCCTTATAGGGTAAACTTGCAAACAGCCGCTATTGTGCGCCTGCCATCGTATGCCCATTTATGTCAGGAGATACCGGCTGGCTATTTACCCCGGAGCGCGTGCACCAAGAGAATGTCACTCAGGGCTTCATGTGCATATTGCAGTCGGAAGCTGAGTCACGGTAGTTGCAGCGTTGCTCGACATGAGGTCTGGTGGCAGAGTTTTGTCCTTTACGAACATACTTCCTCTGCAGAACTCTTATCACTCGCTGCCTCTGGTCAGCCCTGCAGAAGACGCCAAGCTTGTTGCTCTCAGCAATCTGATTATTCATTTTTGCATCACATACTCACAGATGGATAACTTCAAAAGGACGGCAGTTTGAGGTGTTCACACAGCAGTCACCTCAGATGTGGCTCACCAAAGGGAGGCTTGGAAGCAGAAGAAACCACTCGATGGAGACAGATGCACTTTGTAGCACATACCTGGGCATAGGATTCCAGTATAAGGGGAATTCAGAACCTGGCACTCTGCCACACGCGGGCACAGCACTTCTCTGAACCGACCTTAGTGCGGTATTCAACGTATAATTCCCTTTCGGACTAAAACAGAGATGTTGCCTACAGTACGCATTCTGCATTAGAAGTCAAGCCAATGACAACAGACAATCCAGTGTTCCAGTTACCTAGTAGTACTCAGTTCATTTGCTGCGTGAAATCTGGAAACCAGTAAACTAAATGTGCAACAAGCAGCAACGCATACAGTAGGAATATGGTACCTACTGGAAAGGCTGAGGGGTAAAAAGGAAACAATCAAAATTGTGTTTTTTAGGAAATCTGTAAAATTATAGCAGAATTGACCTTTAAAAATGCTAGTTTAATGTCACAAAAAATAAATGCATCGTTGTCAATTGCTATTTTGTAATCTTCAGGAATCTGTGTTCATATTACAACAGGGAAGTGCAAAATCATAAATAAATGAGTGCGACCTAGTGGCTGGTATACCTAGGTATTTAGCACCACAGCTATTTATTTAGAATTGAGTCATTTTCACGCCTCATTATGGCCAGCCATACTGACTCTAGAAAGGAATTGACTATTCACCATTGGAAGATTCTGAAGCGTGACACAGAACCACTGATTTTACAGCAGCAATCCTTTTTCGCATGGATATTTGTCTAAAGAGTACAGGACAAAGCAGCAAAGGCATGCCCCGTTGATAAATACACGTGTGGTATAGATCTGCGCTGCTCTTCTGCAACACTTTAAACAGAAAGCCTTGATAAAGACAACACTCTGTGCCACTGCCAAGGGACTGGACAGGTGTACAGGGGAACAAGAGAAAGAGACTGAACAGACCGACCCATTCAGAGAAGGCTTTTGGGCTTAACTGCCTGAGGTTTTACATCTGGAGGGAATCAATGAGTTTTGTGTAGGAGCCGTTAACAGGGCCAGCTCTAACACTGGTGGCGCCGGTGCGACAGTGTTTGTTGGTGCCCCCCCCCAATGTCCACGGATTCCCTCACTAGCACCCTTTCATAGTGCCCCTCAAGCAAGGCCGGTCTGGGAACCGAAACTGGCCCTGGCAAACTGCTCGACCGGGCCACCTGAGCTGTTTTCTGGGGCCGATTTTGTTACAGGGGGGCGATATTGCTGACCCCCATTAACAACAAGCATTGGCATAGCTAATAGGTCTCGCCTTTGGGACCTTATAAGTATTTAGTTATGCAGCACAATATCCTCGGTGCAACAACATCAACTGTTGCATGACTATACACTTATAAGGTCCCAAGGGCGAGACCTATTGGCTATGCCAATGCTTGTTCTGTTTTATCTTTCCCCACATCCTATTTTATCCACGCCACAGCCTTTGACCCCTATCATACCGAACCCGCCATTTTTGTTTTAGGGCAGGGAAATTCCACAGCCTCTGATATTTTTGTCACAGCATTTCTATAGACTTTATTTCATTCGGTAAGAGTATGTCATAATTAGGGACGAGCACATTAAACTCGAGGCATTTTCCTTCCTCCTGTCGTAAGCAGGTTAAATAGTGAACATACCGTCCCTTTAATGGTGAGAATTTTGGCACAAAAAAGTAATGCGTTTGTTTTTTTCAGAATGCAAAACAAATGTTAAAAACTGTTGGAAAAAATGCAGAAGTCATTTTAACTCAGAATTCATGCAGAGTACAAGCCAATGGGTGGTTCAACACAGCTGCCAGTTACACAACTCTTGCTCCATTTTTTCCCCAGGTCGAAGTTGAAGTGGTGACTCAGAAGATGGAAGGTCTTCAGCAAGAGTATGAGATTAAGCTTGAACAATATGCCAAGCTTCTGGACATCAGAGCTGCGCGTATCCGAAAACTGGAAGGTATTGTATTTTTTATTGAATGCCATCTGTCTTTGGGAGAAACCTGAAGATCTACTTTATGCCCAATTTGGCTTTTGTTGGGAAAACCACACCGGCAAGATTACATTCACAAAGCAAACTACCTAGCAAGAACACTGTCAGACCACAACGCCCTATTGGTAGGTTGCTGTGCTGGGGCCTGCATCAATTGATGCTTGAAGAAGCAGGTCCGGGCGACTACAGGATCAATTTAGAAGGATGGAAGACCAATTACACCAGTCGGAGTGAGAAACCACTGGTTCAGTGCATAAACAGCAAAGCACATACACAAAGAGAAGCATGACAGTCTAGGAGTGTATGACTACAAATAATATATTGCTCAAAGACATTTGGTAAGGTAGGTTGAAGGTTGGCTTGCTTTGCTAGTTCGGACATCCAGAACGCCCCTATAATGGCAGTGAAACACCAAGAGGGTCACTTGTTGCATGGACAGGAGGAAATAAATGAGCTAATGGCAGACTATTAAAGGCAACTGTAGGCCAGGCACTTAGACGTAAGTAGTACTTCTCAGGATGCCTATATACACGGAGCTCACATTCAGTTATTGACACTAGGACAAACTGTTTAAATTGAAGCCCGCTCTCACTGAAAGAAATAGATGAGGACCTGAAGCAGCTGGCCAGGAAAACAGATGGAGTGTTTGGCTACTGGCAGAATATTCTTAAAATCATCTAGCAAAGCGGCTTCTAGTAATGGTATGTTGAAGCCAAAGATTAAGGCACTTTATTGCCCACAACACAGTAGACAATGTGTGTGGTGTTGCGTAAAGAGGGTTGATCATTGGCAATGTTAAATCTTGACTACAAGCAGGATCCAAAGGATTCTGCCACAGAAGTACACCACCCAGCCTTTGCAGGCTTTTCCCTATCTTAGACAGAGCAACAGAAGTGCACAAAGATGCTTCCAAAATCTCCATATCTCCATGTATATGGAAAAAGCTTTCAGCATGCTAAACTGGGAATTCCTGTTAAAGGTGCTAGTGGCTATCCTGTTAAGCAGTTGAAAAAGGCTGAAACATGTCGACACAGCAGATAGGGTAATGGAGAAGTTGCTTCTCCCATTTAACCTCTTATAATATTTTTTTATTCTGCCAAGTGGGACCCACAATTAAATTCAGGAGGGTACCCACTTAGATAGGTTTAAGTATGCGCTAGGGGTCCCTCACATGAAATAATCCTTTTTCAAAAATAAGCGCTCCAACCTGGACATTGGTCTGTGCCAAGGTGTTTTAGCCGCCTTATGATGAAGCATGCTACTATTTAGTGGGTTAGGGCAATTTAAAAAAAATGTATGGTTATCCCAAAAATGACTCTTTTCTCTCTCTTTCTTTCTACCCCTTTGGTTTGATATGGCCCGAAATTTAGGGGCCTGTCTTCCCCACTTTGTTTTAGTCCTTCTCTATAGTGAGTTGTACAAGCCTCATAGTGGCATGTAGTATATTACTTAAGAGGAGCAGTAGAGGATTTGGAAACAACTGCAGGCACTGTATTACGCTCCATGTAAGTAAATGCAAACATGAGACAGTCCAGTGCTTTTGATGTCTGAGTAATTTAATGCTGGCCCTAGTTTACTGCGGAGATGTAAATGACAGGAGGCAAGTCTTGTTAGTTTGGTAATGTGAACATTCCGGTTTAGTTTTTAGTCGATGATGAAGCTAAGAGTTTTTGCATATGGGACTAGAGACTGGGGAATGCCAAAGTATTGTAATGTGTTGAGCTATTTTTGAACTGAAGGTGGAGTCATTTCAGAACAGGAGAATAAATGTGATTTTGGATAGATTCATTTTGTAGGGAGAGTGAATATATCTATTTGCTTAGTTTCTCCAAGAAGATTTTCTGGTGTGTCATGCTAGTGGAGCCTGAGACATACAGGTAAAGCCGAGAATCATCGGAATATTAGTATAGATGGTTAGATCCATCTTGATGTACTGAGGTAAACGGTTCCATACAGACGTTCTATGGGTAGGGAAAGAGGCTGGTGCGTTGTGGAACTCCCAAATCTTACTAGGTGTGAGTTTAATAAAAAAAACAGTTTTATAATTTGATATTTTGAGGAGAGGAATGATTTGAAACATTTTAGCACAGTTCCTTTTACTTCCATTCTAGCATTCAAAATGTGAGTGGTGATCAAGAATGTGGAATGCTGCCGAAAGGTCAAGCAGTGCCAAAAGACAGTCTTCACCACCAAGTATTTTCAAGGCAGTATCTCTTATCTGGACTGTAATGTTTTCTGTACTATATTTGGAAAGGAATCCAGATTGGTGGACATTTACAGGGTTATTGACGGAGATGTAATTTAGTAGTTGTGTGGATCACTTTCTCAATGATTTTGCAAAGGGAACAAAGTTTACCAGCAGCTTTGAAGTTTTGAAGATCTTTGGTATCTAGGTTTGTTTTGTTAAAGAAGGTTATTTGAGATGTTTGGTAATGAACAATTAATAGTTTCTGTTTGAGGCATGATCTTTTCCTAATTGTTTAGTGCATACACCCTGTTCACCTTTACTTTTGTGGTAGTGCTGTTACAAGTTAAAATTTAACGCTGAAACTGTAGCACTTACATTGATACTGTAGTTAACACTTGAGACCTAGGTACGGGTCCCCGGTAGGAGCTCCCTTAAACATGAGGAATTATGGGAATCAATTATTCAGTTCCAGATTTCCCTGGTTATTTCTTACTTTACACTCAGTATTTCACCCGGAACTCAATCTGCTTTAAGTAGAAGAAGTATCCAGGAGAAATGCTCTGGAGTCCTTGTCTTCCTGCAGGACTCGTAATTCATGTGGGACACACTTCCCCCTGCTTCAGAACCACAAAACTAAATGACATATTCTGCTCTAGGTTCACAGGACCGCATGTGAGATCATAGGTCCTGACTGAATCCTGAGGTTTATAACCCTATCTTGTGTCTTCAATACCCCCCAAAAACGTACCACAAATCCAAAAAGGCCAAAAAGAGCTACATCATGCCCTGCACCCAATATCTGCCAAAGACCGTGCGCTTTGGGAGTTGACCCGCAGTGGTCCTGTGGCCAACTGTCACTGCGCACAGCCAAAAGCAACGGGGATTGGTCACTCCCTGTAGGAGGACGCACTCCCTGCCTTCAGGCATTTACAGCAGGATTTGTTGCCCGCTGTGGTGAGGGAGTTATGGTTTTCATAGTAGGAGCATGAGTTGTTGTTTGTGTAGTAAACCATACGTGGTTAATGTAGGGTATTTTCTTTTTTTTCATAGCCATAACTCCACTTTGTGTGTTTGTTTAATGGATTTATAGGTGTGTTTGTAACTGTACATTTTCTTTGCTTTTTGAATTTCAGCCCAGCTGAAAGATATTGCCTATGGTACCAAGCAGTATAAATTCAAACCAGAAATTATGCCCGAAGATAATGTTGAAGAGATCGATGAAACTGTCCATTTAGAACGAGGAGACAATCTGTTTGAAATCCATATTTCAAAAGTTGCATTTTCTCCAGGAGTGATGCACATCTTTGGTGACAAGGAACCGGCAACCTTCTGCACCTACTCATTTTATGACTTCGAACTTCAAACTACTCCAGTAGTCCGAGGCCTTCAGCCGGCATATGATTTTACGTCTCAGTATCATGTGCGAGTAGATGACTTTTTTCTGAGATACATACAAAAGAAAACCCTCACCCTTGAGGTTCATCAAGCATTTGGCACTGAGCATCAAACTGTTGCTGCCTGTCAACTCAAATTTAGTGACATTCTGGAAAAAAATGGTCGTATCTTTGCAACAGCGCTTTTGATTGGTAAGTAACATTTCTAAGTGTTTGTTTCTCTTTTCTCCCTCCTGGCATGTTGAACCGAAATTACACCCAGTGTAAATATAGACTGAACAATGCTCTGTTTTTTTCACGGATGTATGTAATTTGCATGTGTTGAAATATGTCAGATTCAAATTTTGGTAAACATTTAACTAGTGTTCAATGTACAGTTATTGGAAGAGGTGTGAAAAAGGTCCTACTTAACGGCAAGAACTGCACATTTCAGCCAATTACTGCTCTTTGGGATTCATTTATGTTTTTTACTTTGACAACCATTCTCAAATGGCGGGTTACTGGATGGACAACTGCAGAAAAAATCAGAATTTCCTATAAAGTGTATTTTCTGATAAAATAAACTGCTCCTTGCCCACCAGGCAAAAACATTAAAAACATTGCGTAAAGTGCTCAATTCTAATTGTTTTCTGAACTTTATGAAATAAAAGTTTGTCTTGAATGGTAAAAGTTATGAATAACTCGTAGGATTCTGAAAAGTTTCTATTGTTTGTTAAAATGTACTACTAACTTTTAAAATAATAGATTTTTAGCTTATTGTTATACAAGATACTAGGAATTTGAGAACATTTGAAAACATTACTGTGATCATTTAGGAATTTTGAAAATGCTGAGATTGTTTTCTTAAAAACGTTTAATTAACATTTGTAGATTTAAGGAAACTTGGCCATGTGTGTTAAAATTGTATTCAAATTTTTTAGGTTGGAAACAATTACAACTATATATAACCATACATTTTGGTAACAAATAAGTCCAAAAACTATTCCAATGTTTTAAAAATATTACTATATAACTTTTATAAATTAGAGTTTTTCAAGAAGTGTGCATTTTACCCACTGGGCCTGACTTTTCAGCCAGGTGACCAACAGTGCGATACTTTCACAGAACCAGGAATCATGTATTGTGCCCACATCTAATTTTCCGATTTAGAGTCAGCTTTCATACTGGCCTTGCACATTTCGGATGTTACAATTCCTTGCTACAGTGAACAACAAGTAAGAAAAACCCATTTCAAATGTGTTTCTGCGACGTGCTGTTTGGTATATGGCCACAAGCAAAGCACCTGAGATATGTTTTTATGCAATAAGTAGATAAAGTGTCGGATTTAGAGTTTGCTGGACAGTTTCTCCATCACAAATGCAAGGGAAATCGGGAGATTTGAAAAGAATTGGAAATATTTTGGGAATCTAGAAAAATTGAAGGGAGGATGATTTGAAAAGAAAATCGAGATTAGATAATAAAAGTTTTTTCATTATTAACAGCCGTTTCATCTATGAATGCAACAGTTTTTTTTAGGACATTTGCACTTTATTAGCATCGTTTGCTGATTTGCACTAGCTTGCACTAGCACTTTTAAGATAGCACTTTATTGTACCTTTTGCACTTTGCAGTAGCACTTTATTGTAGTTTTGCACTTTGCAGTTGCACTTTATAAATTGTGGATTTTGCACATCATTTCTTGAAAGCCCTAATGATGATATTGGCTGTTTTTAAAAAAAAATGTATGATCTCGATGAATCTCGCTCCCTCTTATCTTCTTTTTATCTCTTGTTTGATATCCAAAGGTTTTTTAGAAATGTATTGAAATGTATTGATATTGAAATTTAAAGTGAAATATGTTTTGTACCATCGGCTACCTATTGCTCTGTTCAATAAAAAAAAACAAATGCAAGGGATATCCAGTTTATCTTATTACAATTGCTACAAAATATATTGCACTTGTATTAAGACAGGCATGATATTCCTCCTGTTTGTGATGGAATAACCCGGCCGTCAGTGTCTAAATCCGGCCTATAGAGTTATTCCTTGAAATTCTGTCAAATATAGTAGGGGCATGTCCAAGATGGCATCCTGGATGGGTGCATAATGGGGAAATCTGGCCTGCTATTGACAGTTATCCGGGATTGCACCCTTACAATCTCTTTAATGACAGCACTAGGGTGGTTGCTGTTGCCGCTGCACTTGTGGCGCCTTATTTGGCCAGTTGCAGCATGTCTTAGGGACATCCTGAGCCCTGCGGAGTGTGAGACCTGCATGACATGGTAGAAACCGCTCCACAAATGGAAGTGCAGTCTTTTCTTACTCCTCTCCTGCCTCTCACACCGCAAGAAGGGTATCGGGGGGGGGGGGATTGGCAGGTGCTGTCACTGGGTGCTGTGATGTGTGGCAATAACAGTGAGGCGTGAGGTAGCGGATCATAATCCCCACCTCTGTTGGAGTGGCAGGATACGACTAGGGCCAGCAGGCATTTGAAGAGAGAGCCTAGGAAGGCTCCACCTTACGCCCTGTACATGTGGTCGGCTGTAATGCTGTGTCCTGCTCAGGCTGAGAATCAAACCAGGTCCCAGTGAGTGATTTTGCAGCCTGGAGTAGGGGGAGCTCCTTTAAACACTCATGATTGCCGGCATTTCGAAGTCGGAGGATGACAACTGGGGCATCGGGCCTTGAGAGCACCACTTCTTGTTTCCCTCTGCCCTCCCCCCTTTTGTTTTTAATCTGGAGTTGGCTTCCAACCCCTATGGGGGACTGGACTATTGATAACTTTTTGGTGTTGTGGGATCAGACTGCCAGAGGGAGTGGCCAGTGATGCTATCTAGACTAACTGCAGTGCACTTCGAGCTGTCTCCTTCTTGAATTGGTGGGCTCCTTGGTTAAGACAAGGGTGGCTCATCATGGCTAAATCAAAGGCAGACAAGATTGGGGATGGAGCACCATCGACTTTGTGGCTGGCAGTTGATCAAGGTTTCCTGCCTCAAACATCAATCAGTATTTGTAGAGCGTGCTAATCACCCCAAGGAATATCCAGGCAATGGAATAGCTACTTGAAGACCCACTGAGAAAGTTGTGAAACTCCTGGCCACAGTAAGTAGCCTTAAAACTTCACTGAAACCCAAATTGGATATGCTGATAGTAGAAATTGAGTTCTTACAGGAAGATCACAAAAAGCTGAAGGAGAGATTGACATTGAGATACTTCAGAAGGAGGTTGCGGTGCTGCGCACCAGGGTGGACAACAGGAAGGGCCGTTCCTGGAGAAATAATATCCGGAAAGTGGGATTGCCTGAGGGAGTGGAGGGCCTCATTATAGACCTCTGTCTGTAGACCTGTTTGACAGAGTCAAACCTTCAACCTGTCCCTGGTGTGGCCCCACAGTATGTGCTGGCAAGACTACTCAACTTTAGAGACAGGGATAACCTCTTACAGATGGCCAGAGCCAAGTGCCACTGAACAGTCAAACAGTACAGTCATGATATTCCTAGATGATATGGTTGATGTTCGTAGACAGCATATGGTGAAATGGCAACTTGGCCTCTTGGAATTCAAATATGCACTGTTGTCCCTGGCAAAACTGAAGGTCCTTGCAGGTGCCAAGACACTTTTTTATCCTTACACTGAAGGAGGCATGGGACTGGTTGGAGATGACAGGCAAGACCCTGCCCACCACTTCTACGGAAGCTGAGGAGGGGTGAAAGACCCAAAGTAATAGCAGGAGCTCCTCAAGAAACCTCCACGGATGGCCTGTGAGGGCTCAGGCCACCATGGGGGGAATGCAGGTGCTTGCTGCAGTGGAACGGTCCATTGTGTCCAGACAAGAGTCGGGATTCAGATTTGGACACTGTGTTATCACATGATCCATCTACCATAAAGAAGGTTCTAGAGAAACTGATAGGGGGGCCCTCAGGTTACTCCAATGACGGAGGAACTGCTGATGTACATGTGAACTGTGGGATATCTTTTTTAGTCTTAATTATGGCATCTTAATGCAGTTAATTACAGGGATTTGGAACCTTGGGTTTGGCACTTGTTTGTCCGGAGCGTATAGTGGATGTATGAAGTACTGATGGCAGGAGATGCCAACTAATACTTATACCACATGGTTTGTTTGGGACACTCCCAGTTGTGGAATGATTATAGATTGATTGCCAAATCATTAGAGTCATTGGTTGACCGTGATCAATTGATCTGGGATGTGGAATTGTTGAGGATTGTGTTTACGTTTTCTGTTTGTAACTGCTGTCTGCACTGTAGCGATCACATCATTACACTGGTCATATGAATTTTACTTCCCACAACGGTCCCATGGAAGCACAATAATATTGTTCTCTGACGTGGATGTAAGGGGCAGGGGCACTTATAAAAAGAGAAACAAGATTCATATATACCTAGGACGCTGTTGTATCCATTCTGCATGCCTCCAGGAAACACATGTAACGGCGGGAGAACTGACTACATTGCGCAAGCGTTGGCAGGGAATGCTGTATGGGACCACCTAGTTAGGATATGCCAGGGAAGTCCTGATATGGGTAGCTCCTGGTTTCCCCTTTGAGGTATAGCACTCTGATAAATTGAGAGGCTCACTATGTCATTCTGGAAGGTACACTTGATTGGGAACCCCGCACGTTGGTTGTGCAGTACACTCATAATGTGAGACTACTTCTTTTCCTTGCCTCCCTGGCGCCGGCACTCATGTGTTCTGCATTTCCCCCAGCCCTGTGGTGTGGCGACTTTAATTGTGTCCCAGGTCTACCCCCACCTGTTCCAGGTGCTCCGTCTCATAGTAACATTAAGGAGACCATCAGTTATTGGAGAGACTGCTGAGCAGAGTTCATAATGTGCTGCGGATGGTGGCTGTTTGGGGTTAGAAAAAATATATGCACAGTGGTGCAAAGGTTGTCCCCTACTCTTTGAGTCTCCTGCTGTGGCCGGCCTCTTTGCCGACAGTTTAGCGGAATCACACCAAACAGGAGGGTGGGCGACTGTAAGGCTCGAACTGTCCGAGAACATGGTAGAAGACGGTAGACTGCAAACATTTGAGGACTTGGTGGCAACATGTGATCTGGAAGGGGTTTTCAACCATGTCAGCCGTATCCCAGCCACCATCCTGCGCACACTCCTCAAGTTGTGCGTAGACGCGGTTCATTCTGACCTCAGAATGGTAGCTGGAAGTAATTTTCCACATAGCCCTCGGCAGCTGCAGCCTCTAAACACTCCTAGTTTGAGTCTACAAGACCATTTCACTTCAGTTGGAGGGAGAATTCATGTTCATCTCTTCCACTAGAGGTCCAGAACATTGGACAGATGGATCTTGCAGATCATTCAGGAGGGCTATTTTCTTTTGTTTCCTCCAAGAGGAAGTTACAGCTGTTCTGGGCAACAAAGCTATAAAGGTTCCCGTTTGAGAAATAGGCAGAGGTTGCTACTCGCGCTACTTTCTGATTCTGAAAAAGAACACAGGGTTGCGGCCATTTTGGACCTTCGTACGCCAATCTCTTCTTCACAATGGAAAAATACAAGATGCTCACATTGGCTCAGGTCTTGTCTGCCCTAGACCAAGAAGACTGGTTGGTAGCGTTGGACTTGCAGAATGCGTATTCTTACATCCCCATCCTGCTGGGCTAGAGACATTACCTGCGGTTCAAAGTAGGCCACAAGCCTTTCTGTTTACCGTGCTCCCTTTTGTCCTTACCAGCGCCCCTCGGGTGTTCACCAAGGTGATGGCAGTGGTTGCAGCTTATCTGCACATGTTAGGGGTGTCAGTCTTCCCCTATCTCGATGACTGGCTATTGAAGACTGTGGCAAACCTGCATTCACTGGGGTTCTCTATATATGTGCCAAAGTCACACCTGACTCCTTCCCAGATGCTCCCTTTCATTGGAGCTGTTCTGGACACAGTGCAGTTTTGGCTTATTCTCCCGAGCAGTGAGTCTGGGGTATTAAGCTATGATACGGATGTTTCAGCCTCATCCTGGATTTCGGTGAGAATGACTGGGGCTGCTGGGACTCATGGCTTCCTGCATCCTGTTGGTAAATCAGGCCTGATGGCATATGCGGGCTCTGCAGTGGGACCGGAAGTTCCAGTGGACGCAGCATCAGGGGAATCTCTCCGATGTGGTCCAGATTTCAGAGGGAACTACAAAAGACCTGCAGTGGTGGTTAACAAACTGCATTTGGGTCAGAGGCAGACCCCTTTCCCAACCAGATCCCACAGTAGTGACAGATGGGGTGGCTATCTGGGAGAGGTGGAGATCAGGTTACACTGGTCTCCGGCATGGTCGGAGCTCCACATCAACTTGTTGTAGCTTCGGCAATTCAACTAGCATTAAAAGCATTTCTTCTCCCTGTCAAGGGGAGGTTAGTGCAGGTGTTCACAGGTAACACCACCGCCATGTGGCACTGCAACAAGCAGGGTGGGGTGAGGTATGTGGACCCTTTGTCAAGAGCCCCTGCGTCTCTGGACTTGGCTGGAACAGCAGGGCATAACGCTAGTGGTTCAACACCTGGCTAGTTATTTGAACGCCAGGACGGATGAACTTAGCTGTCGATGCCTAGCGTAAAGATGAATGGCATCCACAGTCAGAGGTTGTGCAAGGTCTCTTTAAGCCGCCTGGAGAGCCTTTCACCTCCGAATAGAACGCACAATGTCAGCAGTTTTGTGTGCTGGAGTTTCCAGGCGGCTATCGCTCGGCAACGCTTTCCGTCGCAAGTGGAGCTCAGGCCTCCTGTACACCCTTCCATCCATATCACTTCTGCCCAGAGTTCTCAAGATGATCCAGAATGACCGGGCCAAGTATTCTTGTGTCCTTGGATTGAGCATGGAGAGGTTGGTATCCTGAGCTTCTTCGGACGAGCATAGATCCTCCGATCCGGCTGCCGCTTCGGGAGGATCTTCTGTTGCAGCAACAGGGGAGGGTCCTCCACCCGAACCTGTCAACTCTCTGTCTCCATGCGTGGAGTTTGAGCTGCAACAGTTGATAGCTTTCAACCTTCCTTCCGAAATAAGCAATGTTATAATGGCGGCCAGACGACCCTCCGCTAAGACGATATATGTCTGCTGTTTCCAAAAATGTTTTAAATATTGTACAGAAAGATCTATTGACCCTCTACCTACTATTCTTTTCCGTCTTACCTTTGCCCAACAGGGCTCTGTTTTGGGTACTCTCAAAGGTTATCTTTCTGCTCTGTCTGCTCTCTTGCCACTGCCGGAATCAATCCTCATTGTTTAAGTCTCCTATTGTAAATATGTTCTTAAAAGGGCATCTACATATGTTTCCATCTACGACCTTTGTCTTGCTGCAGTGGGACCTTAATTTAGTCCTTACATTTCTCATTTGTGCTCCCTTTTAGCCATTACATAATTGTCTCCTCCAGCTGCTTACCATCAAGACAGCCTTTCTAGTGACAATAACCCTGAGGGTGAGTGAATTGCTGGCTTTGTCATGCAAGCCTCTACTTGATGATTTTTGTGGGTAAGGTGGTGCTTCACACCAGTGCGTAATTTTTACCAAAGTGATGACCCCATTGCATCTGGGTCAATCAAGTATGCGGCCCACCTTATTTTGTTTTGTAAACAAATGTTATTGGTTTTTACAATGAAGCCTGGCGGTGACGGCCTGAATAATAAAGTAGCATGTTATTTCAAAAACAACCAAACTGGCACATTCCCTCCCCCAAACCTTGGAATGTCTTCAGTAGTTCCTCGTAGCAAGAATATTTATACAACAGATCAATGATTCTAGACGGTATCCCCAAACGTTCGTATCTCAGTGTCCAGTTGAGCAGCGTTGCCATATCCTTGGGTGTTTTTGGGGGCAGGCCCTGGCCTGGAATACCGCTAAATCAATACCCACACAGTGGTCTAAGCCTCTTTTCCATGCGCCTATGGATGTTGGGGAGTTCAGTTTCCATACTTAAGCAATGCCTTGTTTGGCCAATGTAAGCCCCCAGAATAATAAGTGCTGCTCATAGCGGTTTCTGCTAAGACCTCTGTACTATGGGATCTAGAGGGATCTCCCAAGAAAGAACCTCCGCGAGGCAGGATGTCACCCATCACCAGACGCCCTGCAGAGATGGACAATCCTACACTCGGTTTATGAAGGTACCCTCGTTTATCCCACTCCTTAGACAGGGGATTTAATCACGCCCAAGTGCCGCAAGCGTTGTCAGGTGTAATAGGCTCTGTGAAAATATTTTGAACTGAATTCGGCAAAGGCGGGATGAGATAGCCAGTTTGCGTGTGGACCCCAGGGCTTATGTCCAGTCATCATTGTCCATTCCACCTATGTCTCCGTGCCATGATGCGGCAAAGACATGTGTAATCAGTGATTGATAAATGTGCGTGATTTTATGCATGACTAGATCATACATTAATATTTTGCCCTGCAAAGGGCTGAATTCCAGCAGCTCCTGTAGGTCTTGTAGCTCTGGGGAGCTGGAGATACCTTTAGAACTGGCTGCTGTGAAGCTAAAACACAGACTGCAGTTCCTGAAAGGGCTTCAAGACTAGTCCCTTTAGTACTTTGCCCAGTGTGGACAAACCAATGTCATTCCACTTTTGAAATCCTTCCAGCTGGGCTACCTGGCAAAGTAACGTGCCATGCCACAAGGGAGTTTCTCGTGTCGGTTTCCCCCACCACCCCATTCGTTGGAGGGAGCACCACCACAGTAATATCACCACCTGTGTCGCACCACTGTACAAAAGATCTAGACGTGGGATGTGGCCCATCGCCCATTTCTCCAAAGCAAAAGTTGGTTTGCCTTGGGAGATGTACCACCAATCATTAATGATTAGTAGGTGTGAGGACTCATAGTAAGACTTTATATTGCCAGCTCCAATACCTCCACAATAGGTGGATTGAAAACATATGCAGAGGGCTGTGTGTTACCCCACCACCCCACAAATATGGAATTAATCTGTTTAAATCAAGAAATTGGGATAATTTGTGGGTGATTTTGGAGTTGATAAAGCACACATGGGAGCGAGACCATATTAAAAATCACTGATTTGCCTAGCAGTGAGAGTGGAAGTTGGGAACAGGCCCTTACATCCTCCCTAATTCCCGGTAATATAGGATAAGTATTGTGGGACCATTATGTTAGAAGGCCAGGGGAAACAAAAACCCCAAGATATTTGAAGCCATCTTTGTCAAAGGTTGCGACCAGTGACCCATTTCCTATCCTTCGTCATGCCACTCACAGGGAACACCACGACTCCTCTGTATTCTTTTAGAGTCGAGATGTTTGGCCAAAAAACAGCATAATCTGTAAGGTTCGGGCCCTGAGGGTCGCTGATCCCTAAGGAAGAACAGAACATTGTCTGCACATATCGCAATTCTATCCGATGGCCCTGATAGCCATTCAAAGCCAAGCACCTGGGCATCCGCCCTCACCCCAGCAGCCAACGGCTCCATGGCCAGAGCGAACAGCAGGGGGGACAATGGGCACTCCTGTCTCGTGCCATGAACAACCAGAAAGGGCGCAGAAAACTTGTTAGCGACCCAAACTGAGGCAGTCAAATCTGTGTATAGAAGGCGGACATACGCAAGGAATTGTGGACCGAAATTCATCTTCTGGAGTAGGGCAAACAGGTATTCCCAGCTGACCGAATCAAAGGCTTTGTAGATGTGGCCAATAGTATGGTCACCAGGCAGCCCAAGTGGTTGGTCAGAGCTAAGGCTTTGTGGTCCTGCTGAATATTGTGACGTGTGGCTCTGTGCGGCATAAATCCTGCCTGGTCTGGATGGATCAGATTTAGCATATGTTCCATGAGTCTGTTAGTGAGAGTCTTAGCAAGTAGCGTCAACTCCACGCTGAGGGAGGATATAGTGCTATGTGATGAATGGTCCTCAGGCGCATGGCCCGGCTTAAAGAAGACCACAATTTCAGTGTGTCTCCAGTCGGGCGGTAGGACTGAGTCTCTCCATGCTAATTGAATGGCGCCCAACAAGTGTTGACTAAGTTGAGGCATATATGATTTAAGGAATTCACAGGGGGGACCATTCAGTCCCGGTTTACATCTCTGCTAGAGCGGCGGAGAGTTCCTCTTCAGCCTCTAGCTGCGAGCGGGCCGTATTTGATATGGATCATCGAGATATGACTGTAACAAACTCCAGAATCTGTTCATGGGCTATGGCATCACTGCAGGCAGACAGCTCACCATAGAAGGCCGCAAAGCTTTGAGCCAGGACCCGATGGTGTGACAGAAGTTCCCCGCAGTGTTTTGCACCATTGGTGTCGAACAGGCCATCCGAGGGACCTGGCAAAGCCTATGGAGCATCTTGCTAGATTTTTCACCCCATTGGTAAATGTGACTCTACGCCGCTTGCCACGTCTGTTTGGCGTCATTAAGGAGCCGTTGCTGATTTTGCTGCTGCAGCAAGTGGAGCTGATGTCGTAGCATGTCATCACCGCCCTGCCGAAATCGTTTATCAGGCTATGCATCTGGGCCTCCAATGTAACCATGGCATGGATTCTGTGTTTGCGCACATCAATACAATAGCTTATGTTTACTCCACGTATGGTCGGCTTAAGAGCCTCCAGTAGAATAGTGCCAGGGGACATAGAATTCGTGTTAATGGTCAAATATTCTGTTATGGATTCAATCAGCAAAGTTTTATAGGATGGATTCCGCAGGTGCCAAGGCGGGGAGGGGGCTTCCTCGCTAGGACTCAATGGGCTTGCTCAAGCATGAAACACGTCGAGAGTGAATCTGCCGGCATGAGGGATCGAAGCAACTGTGTGAGGAATTCCGTCATGGATGAGCTCTCGCACCCCTCTTGGAACTCCACAAAGCGCAGGTTGTTGCATCAAGCACGGCCCTCTGCATCCTCCACGTGTGCTGCTACTTCCTTTATGATTGCTGTCAATTTGTTGACCACCTGCTGGCGTGTGGACACCGAGTCCTCCACTCTTGAGACTCTCATTTTGTCCTCTGTGGTGCAGTCAACTGCATTTTGGAGATCTTGGCGGAGCAGTCACCTCTGATCCAACTGCCCCTATCTTGGCATTAAACATGTCACGCGACTGCGCTATCGCCGCTAGCAGTGCAGCATTATCTGGGCCAGGCTCAGCAGCCGCACCCTGGTCTACCGCCACATTGCCTGGGTTTGTATACTTGTCCATAGTGCTCTGTCTGGCTGATTATCCAGTGGGTTTATCTTTTGTCATGTTGCAACACCAGGGGTCATCAACATCCAAGCAGCCAGGTGTCAAGGGAAGATCCGCATGACTCGCCAGACCCCCTACCGTCTTTCTGAGGGGCGGCACGAGCGGTTAGCCCCTCCAAGAAGGAGATGTGTGTTCCGGAGAACCGTTTGTCTATAGGCTGCAAGCCGCATCAAGACCTGGCATGAGCGCTTCTGCAACCCACGGACCGGTTATAGTGCTACCCCATCTAATGGTACGTCGCACCAGGCAGCACCATGCAGATGGTAGGTAAAGTAGACAAAAGGAAATAGTATGGTACCTTTCTAGGTCAACTGGGTCTTCCAGAGGAGTCCTTCAGCACCTGCTCCCATGTGGCATACACCTGAGCAGCAGCGATCACTCTCCGGACAGGTAGAGGACACCGCAGGAACAGAGCCACCAATCATGGTCCGATCATCTGGTCAATTCAGGGTCGATCACTTGGGCTATACCCAAGGTGGTGCCGGCCTGGTCACGGGGCAAGGTCTTCCCCTCCGCTGGCGATATACTTAAGTTAGGGAAAGATAGTGAAAATGCTTTTTCCACCTGGTTTGCAATAATGTTTCATGCAACCGGGTAGAGAGAAAGAAACAGCAAGGAGCGTCGGCATTCCTCTGGCAACATAGTACGCTGCGAGCAAGCGTCACCGACGTGACTGACGCTGACCACGCCCCGGCTCCCACGTGACGGGAAGCTGGGCGCCGGGTCGGGTATTTCCGAATGGAAACTCTCCGCTCCCGCTTACCTTCGCGGCGAGTGCGGACGAGCGGTTAGAGGGAGGAGCACTCACCTTGGAGAGGGGGTGGGTGCAGAACCGGACTAAGGACGAACTTTGGAATCATACTAAAGGGAGTCTGTGGAAACGCCCTTGAGGATCGAACATGGAACGATACCTGGGGCTAGAGCCTATATCAGACCCCCCAGGATATAGCGGCATGGATTGGCAAATTTAGCGGCACAAAAATGAAAATTTAGCGGCACAAAAATTGAAATTTAGCGGCATTTTATTTTGGGTTTTTTGCAACACCAAACACAGATATCTTACTGTTTGAGTTATTTGACAACATGGAGCAGACCTGTTGTTACATCCTGCTTTCCCTCTTTCCCTGTCCTACTTTAGTGTTTGTTATATCTTGCTCAGCATGCATCTATGATGTCACATAGGGTTCTGATTGTGTATGCTTGGATTGAGAGTTAGTTACATCTGAGGCTGAGCAGGAGTCCATCTGCTCCTGGTGGGGTTTTTAATTGGATTACTATTGAACCTACATATTTCTGTATTATCAACTAATCTTCAATAAATCAGATCTATTTCTATCAACTGGATTCAAGGATCATCATTTAATTGCTACACCTGTTTCAAGAACGTCCGTTAAATTATGCTATTATATTGTTGGGTTATATAAAATTCGCCAAGTGCGTTACAGGTAAGCACTGTAGATGTTTTAGGACAGCATCACCTAGGCAGTGGTTTTCTTCATTGTCTTGTAGCCAACGTCTTTTAAGCAAGTGCATTTTTAACTGTTTTTTATTTTTGTAATAATTGTAATTAATCACAGTCAATAAAATGTACTAAAGTTGAATCTGAGGTGCTACAATGGAGGGCGGTCTTGTGGCCAGTCCCCCCACCCCAAAAAAAACCCTTGTAAGTTCTAAAAGTATTCTGACAATTTCTCTTCTGGGTTAAGATTCGAGTCCAGACACGTTCTCAGGGCAGACAAAGAAACTTTAACTACTTAGAGAAAGAATTAAGGGGAAAATAAGATTTTGCTAACAATATAAATTGAATTTTGATGCGTTTACAGAGGAGGCACAAGGCCTTGTCGCATGGCATGTCCACACGACTTAGGTGCTTCCCTGTAGACTGATCCTAGGTCAGAGTTAAGAAAACACACTTCATTTTTTTAGGTAAAGGGCACTGATACTGCCGGGTCTATTCGTGCTATATAAACATGTAAAAGAAAAAAGAAAACAACTTGTCTGTAGAAATCAAGCTGACGTGCACCATGCTTGTTATGGAAATACAAACACACAAACGATTTGAGAAAACCGATCCAGGGCGCTTGGACATTCCGTATTATTCCACTGGGCCTGTATTATTTTCTGCTCGAGACAAGTTCTCGCAGCATTGTATGACACAATTTAGAGGAAAGCCAGGTATGATGCAGATGATAGCGCCTATCGCCGTGGTTAAGCCAGTTTCAAGGCACCCACCCCTCGCCCCCGGCAGATAAGGACACCGAGACACCAGGAAACGAAGGGACTGTCCCAGGGTCACCTGTTCTGGAGAGCAGGCCTCGGGCTGACCGGGTCACCCCCCTTGACCCGTGTGTTGTGCTCACAGGGTGACTGTGCAGTGAAGGCCGGGCCCTCCCCGGGCCGTGGCCTGGCCTGCCTCAGCTTCAAGCCCAGCCTGGGGAGGACGCACACCGCAGACAGGTTCATGAGGGAGGAATGCAGCGATCCGAGGCGCTCAGACCTTCATTCCAGTGCCGGTCGCCGCCGAGGCCGCCCCGCAGCTCAGGGCCGCCTTCATCCCGCAGCTCGGGCCTCGGGGGACATTAATCTTTTATTTTAGTATTGCTGTGGGTCGGAAAGGACTTCCGAACACCTTCTTGTTCCCTGATAACGGGATCCTGGCAGGGACGGACGTATCTCCTGTCTGTGTTCGCCGGCCGGCTGTTCTCCTGCTCCGAGTCCGCTTCCCTGGTCTCTGGAGAAGAGGAAGAGTCTTCGTGTGTGTGTCGCTGCCGCTTCTTGCTGGTCTTCTCCCTCTCTCGGCCGCCGTCCTCGACCTCCTCTCGCTCCTTACGGCGGAGACGGCGGAAACAGCAAATTTCGCGGGCTTTTGCCCAAATATCGCGGCATTTCAACAGATCGGCCGATTTCACGATTTTTTTGCAAATCGCGATAAGCTGGAGGGTCTGCTATATCTCTACATCTGTAGGTGACAGCAGTGTGATAGTAGCGGCACTCTAGGAGATTGTGGGACAAATGCTACCTTACCCGCCTATAGAGGGCACTAAGAACAGTGATCTCTAGGCAGTATACACTTAAACGAGTATTGATATTTAGACACCCGCAGGAGTCAATCCTAGTTGGAGGTGTTTCTTTGTGGTGCATGACCATCTAACCACTATATATGTCTCCGTGTTGATTTGTCTCCCTCGGAGTGTGACTAGAGGGAGTCTCTCCTTGTATCTCGCCAGTTCTAGCAACATTCTAATGTAAACTTTGTAAGTGACAAGACATTTGATTATGAGTGAGAGATGCAAGAAAGAGATGCATAACGATCTACGCGTGCGATTCTAGTAGGTGAATCCACATCAGTTTCACATTAATAAACCACGTCATGTTATCTTTAAATCAAGGAAACTGTTCCGGGCACTATACCCGTGTTGTGGTGGATTGACAATGATTGAGCTGTGGTAAGCAAAACTACGAGAGGGAATGATTAATAGTGACCTCTCTTGTTTGTTGTTTTGTTGTTTCTGTTCCATATAGTGTTGCAGGAGAGTTTTACTTAGGGGATACCTCGGTGCAGGAACAATTGGTTCATGTACAACTGCACTCTAGGTAACGAGGTGACCGTGGTCTTGGGATCAGAAAGGTCCTGACGAAGGCCGGTATGACCCTATACTGTGGGCACATCACTATGGCTGAAACATGTCTAAAAATTGGCAGTAAAGAGGGGTGTGGAGTTCATAATCTCTTCCAGTCACCACCATCCTTCACGTTTTTAATCCTGGCTGGAGAATCCAGGGATAAAATGTACACTTAGCGACACCTCTAAGCTAGTTTTAACTCACACTGCACTTCCACTTTCGGTGATCCCAGTCAAACTGCTTCAATATATCTTTATATGTTGTGTCTTGTCTTCCCCAATCCTATTGCTCCACCCGAGGCACTGGTCTGCACAGGGGTGTACTGAAGCAGCCCTATGATAAAGCATGTCACACAATTATGTGAGTGAGGGTAGTATTTCGACACAGAGCAGGTGCCACCACAGAGTCAGATATTTTATCACTACTCCTTTTGGTGTGTTCAAGTTGTGGCCAGGGGGATCGGAGTAGATTGGTCTGAATCCCTCACCCCTTCACTTTTGTGTATGATATTGCATTGAGCGGAGGCGCAGCCACAGGGGAATACTGCGCCACTGTGCAGTAAGTAGAAAAAAGTGCATTGTACATTTTTAGCATCTCCTCGTACTAGAAGTCACTATCCCGCAGGGGATTGTGCACCTTTTCCTCATGGCGCAGGATCAGGGATTGTCTTTCAGTGAGGATATGATAGCAGAGATCCTAGCAGGACCATCATTACTGGGTGACACTGCGATAAACCAGGTCCTCACACAAGGAGAGGGTTGGGACACCCTACTGGAACGTAAGAGAACAAATCTGAAAACAATACGCGATGGGGTCATCCTCACTAAATATCTAAGGGGGGACGCAGCACCATGAGGCCTTCTTGTCACTAATGACCTGCTAATCTTTCTAGAGGATGCCCCATTTAGAAAAGACTGGGCACTCATAGCGTGGTTGAGCACCAGGGATTGGCTTGTGCTTATAATAAGCACAGCAAAAAGATTTGCCGATACCCTGGTGATACAGATGAAAACGAGTGAGCAGGGATTAAAAACGGAGCTACTACTGACCACATATAAACACAAGCTAGACAAAGTGAACACGGAATTGGGGGAATACAGGGATTACCTGATGCAGTCAAATATCACTAAACTGCAAAAAGACCTCAAAAGATTTTTTACAGAAAAAGTCTATCCTTACACTAATGAGGAATATATCTAACATAAACTGACAGAGATGAAGAAGGGTACCCAGCAAGGCAAAAGGGACCAGGATATCCTAAGTAGCTGCAGTGAGGGTAGTGACTGTGAATACGCACAGTGTAGGAGAGGGAGGGGTTGAAGGTATCAAAGGGGACCAAGATCGTTCTTCGCTGGCCCTCTCCACAGCTACCCCACACTACTGACCGGGTATGGGTTTTACTCCACATCAAGGGTTCCAAAATCCACAATTCCCAAAACCCCAATTCCAACAGCCACAGATTCCTTTTTTAGGCAGGGGTAGAGGGAAAGGCAGGGGCAAACAGAAGGGCCAACCGAGGGTGACCTGGGATGAAAGGGATCAAGAATTGGATCAATGGGTAATCAGGAGTATGGCCCAGACCCTGGCACCAGGAACAAGCAGGGACCATCACTAGTGGTGAACCTCTCCTCTTCAACCCTAATCGAATGACAAGAAAATCTTCTCAGCAAGGGTCTGGGTTTTGTCCTGTCCAACATGCTAGATCACTTTCAGATCTGCCAAGAATTAGCAACTTTTTTCAGAAGTATCAGATTGAAGATATTTGAGGGTGCGGAAGAACGAACAACATCTCTGGGTACACACCAATGCGCCCAAAATCCACCTTCACACCCCAGATTGCTGCTTTACCACAGGAGGTGGCTACCTTTAAGCAAGCAGTCATCTATGACATTGAAAATTTACAAAGGCAGAACACACAATCCTTTGTCAACATGAGCAACGTGGAAAAGGAGGCAATCAGACAGTTGAAGGAAAATGGTTCCAATGTCATCAAGCCAGCCGATAAAACGGAGCAATCGTCATTCTGGACAAAACAACGTACATGAACGAGTGTCAGCGTCTCCTGTCGGATTAGAGGAATTTTAGGGTATTAAGTAGGGATCCTTCCACGGAAATTGCCAAGGACATCACAACACAAGCAGAGGAGGGGACGGCAATCGACTGGATCTCCAAACACGAGGCAGACTACCTGACTTGAGATCAACCGATAAAACCCTATTTCTATATATTTCCTAAAATCCACAAACCTACAAGGCCACCACCTGGCAGGCCCATCGTGTCTGGTATTGGCTCTATTCTGGAACCTCTATCACTATTTTGAGATTTCTACCTGAAACCCCTGATCCAGAAAATGTCTGCATACTTGCAGAATACGCGCGATATCCTATATTTAATCAAAGATATGGATTTCGACCCTGTCAGTGAGTTCCTATTGGGTTTAGATATCGAGCCCTGTATGCTAACATTCCTCAAAGAGAAACCCTACGGGTGTTAGAGAGAATCTTGTTTGAGGAAGAGTGGACATATTGAACCCCAGAAGCCTTTATCTTAAACCTGGCTGAAATAGCCTTCACCAGAAATTTCTTTGAGTTTGAGGGAACAATATAACTGCAGACCACATAACCCTCATGGGGAGCACATTTGCCCAGAGTCTAGCCGGTCTATATGGGGTAGCATTTGAAAAGACCATGATTTATGACACTGGAAGCCCTTGGTCCAATAACCTCAGACTCTTGCGCCATGATATAGACGAAGTCCTGGTGATCTGGAAGTGAGATGCACACTCGGTTACACAATTCTTTGATTGGCTTAGCAGCAGGAACCCCTTCTGCATTTTACATCTATGGTTACAAAAACTGAGTTACCATTTCTAGAGGGAAAACTCTTCACCAGGGTCTACCATAAACCCACTGACAAGAACTCACTGCTAGAGTATGATAGCTTTCGTCCCAAAGCATTAGGGGAGAACCTCTCTGTGGGCCAGTTCTTCAGACTAAGGCAGACCTGCACTGAGAGAACCACTTTCAATGAAGAAGCTGTCCTCTTCACAGAACAACTCAATCAGAGAGGATACCCAGGGCGCACCATCTCAAAAGCCAGAAAAAGAGCAACCAATACCAACAGGGAAAACAGATTGGAGAAAACTGAGAGACCATCAATGGAAAAACCCGTGTGTGTCACCACTTTCAACACGGCCACGCACCAAATAAAGCAAATGATATTAAACCATTGGTGCATGCTTAACTCAAACGGTATGAACATAACCAAATCTCTCTTTTCTTTCAAAAAGAGTGCCAATCTTAAGGACATGTTGGTACACACCAGACCAAACACACAACAACAGAGGGGATCAGAGACATAGGGTGGACTCCCACCACTCCAAGGACATTCTAGGTGTGGATCATGTAATGTGGGCCATCTTATGAAAAACACAAAAACCATAGATGTGGGTTTTCTGACCTATCCATTGGAGCAGAGGACACACGAAATGTAATTCTGATTTTGTGATCTATCATTACATGCCCATGCCAGAAATTATATTTGGGGATGGCCAGCAGGAAAGTAAAGACATGCATTATGGAACATCACAGTACAATCAGGTTTCTCAACTCAAATACCAAACTAACCGCACACTACCTAGAAAAACAACATACAATTGAGGATATAGCGTGGAAAGCGGTGGAAAAACCTAGATTGAGCCCAAACATGAGGCCCTACTCCTGAGGGAACAAAAATGGGTATATCGTCTGAAGAATCACCTTGTGGGCCTTAATGAGGACATCCCGTGGCATGCCCTAAACAGATAGAGGATCACATTAGGCTTAAATTGGGTTGCTCATTCTTTACTTGGGACATATACACCTGTCTATTGGTGGAGTGGACTCTCGCCACCATGAGATATAGGTCACTCTATGAAAAGAAGAAAATAATCCCCCCCCTTTTCTGTTTTACATAAACACATAATACACCCGAGTCTGGTGGCGTAACAATTACCTCAATCAATGACATTGCCCTTCTGCCCTGCTGTCTATTTGCTCTGACAACTTTATTTGAAAAAGGACACCCTAATAGGGAACCCCTCACACATATATATTTAAATATATATATATATTTTTTTTTTTTAAACATGCTCCTCTGTTTCCACTTTTCATCACAATGAGCAAGCGGAAATGATTGCTTTTTCTGGCCACAGAAGCCTTTTGAAATTCATGAGCACCTCATAAGCATTGCTTAACAATTTCAAGCAGTGCGAGCATAAGCGAAACATAGGCGGACCGCTGACGATATACTTAACTTAGGGTATGATAGTCAAAATGCTTTCTCCGTCCGCGTTGCAGTAAAGTTTCATGCAACCGGGTAGAGAGAAAGAAACCGCAAGGAGCATTGGCGTTGCTCTGGCAACGTAGCACGCTGTGGGCAAACGTCAACGATGTGACTGATGCTGACCACGCCCCAGCTCCCACATGACGGGAAGCTGGGTGCCAGGTCGGGTATTTCAGAATGGAAACTCTCCGCTCCCGCACACCTTCACGGCGAGAATGGACAAGCGGTCAGAGGAGGAGCACTCACCTTGAATAAGTAAGGAGAGGGGGATGGGTACAGAACCGAACTGAGGACAATGTTTGGAATCATACTAATGGGAGTCTGTGGTAACGCCCTCGAGGATCGAACATGAAATGATACCTGGGGCTAGAGCCCATATCTCTGCATCTGCAGGTGACAGCGGTGTGATAGTAGGGGCACTCTATGAGATTGTGGGACAAATCACAAATGCTCCCTTACCTGCCTATAGAGGGCACTAAGAACCGTGATCTCTAGACAGTATGGACTTAAATGAGTATTGATATTTAGACACCTGCACTGGTCAATCCTGGTTGGAGGTGTTTCTTTGTGGTGCATGACCATCTAACCACTATATATGTCTCTGTGTGGATTTGTCTTCCCCAGAGTGTGACTACATGGGGTCTGTCCTTGTCTCTCGCCAGTTCTAGCAATATTCTTATGTAAACTTGGTGAAAAGGCATAATATGACCTTTTTGATTATGAGTGAGAGATGCGAGAAGAATACATACGCATAGCGATCTACACGTACGATTCTAGTAGGTGAATCTACATCAGTTTCACGTTAATGAACGACGTCATGTTATTTTTCAATCAAGGATACTGGTCTGGGCACTTTATCCGTGTTGTGGTGGATTGACAATGATTGATGTGCTGTGGTAAGCAAAACTACGAGAGGGAATGATTAATGTTTGTTGTTTTTTTTTTGTTCTCTTCCATATAGTATTGCGGGAGAGTGTTACTTAGGGGATACCTCGGTGCAGGAGCAATTGGTTCATGTACAACTGCACTCTAAGTAACGAGGTGACCGTGGTCTTGGGATGAGAAAGGTCCTGATGAAGGCCGGCGTGACCCAATACTGTGGGCATATCACTATGGCTTAAACATGTCTACAAATTGGCAGTAATGAGGGGTGTAAGGAGTTCATAATCTCTTCCAGTCACCACCATCCTTCACGTTTTTAATCCTGGCCGGGGGGGGGTCCAGGAATAAAATGTACGCATAGCGACACCTCTGAGCTAGTTTTAACTCACACTGCACTTCAACTTTCGGTGATCCCAGTCAAACTGTTTCTATATATCTTTATATGTTGTGTCTTGTCTTCCCCTACCCTATTGCTCCATCTCAGGCGTGGTCCTATGATGAAGCATGTCGCACAGTTTTGTGAGTGAGAGCAGTATTTCGACACAAAGCACGTGCCACCACAGAGACAGATATTTTATCACTCTATACTCCTTTTGGTGTGTTCATGTTGTGGCCAGGGGGGCCGGAGTAGAGGGGTCTGAATCCCTCACCCCTTCACTTTGGTGTAAGATACTTCCCCAACGCAAGCCAGGCATCACTCCCGCAGTCAAGAAGTACAATGACAACCACTCTCCCCAGTGTTTCGGAAGGGTGGAGGAAGGGATCCTCACAGTTCTACAAGGGGCGGCCACAGCCTCCAGCCGCCCGTCAACCAAGCGAGTTCAGGCCAAAGGTCAAGACCAAATGCAAAGTAGGCACGAAGTCCCCCAGCAGGCGCAGAGCCGAGTGAGCGCAGGAAACGAACCTCCAGGCCCCCCCAGCGCTCTCTCGGACAGTGCTGCCAACCTCGTCCGGCACTGCAACCTTCCACCAAAGGGCGCCTCAGTAACCGGTCACGTCTGTAACTCCACGCCAGGCCGTCTCAGCTACAGGCTGGGGTCGCCGCCCACCCGCTTGCTGCCCCGACAGGGCACAGCGAGATGGTATCACGCCACCAGTGGGCGGGGCCCCCGCTTATCTTTGCCGCTGGTCTGGACGGCCGCTAACTCAGCCGCAGCTCTGTCGTCTGAACCGCCATCCTCACGCCAGTCCACAGCCCAGCTAGGCTGCAGTCTACACCAGCTGTATCCAGACTCCAAGAACGTGGCATTAGGCTCGACAACCCCCTCAAACAGATCCGCCATGCTGAGACAGGTGCTGAATATATATTTGTTACCAAGAAAGGGGTTTGGCCTACAATCAGTATTGCTGGGCCATAAATACTAAACATCAATCAAAAATGCCAATACTGATTACAATTCAATCACCCATTCACAACATGATCACATAACACAATTAGTATGGTCAAATTAATTTATTCCCCAACATTTTTATTTTTATTTTAGAGAAGTTTGTTTTTTTGACAAAAAAATTGAAAGCTTGATTAATTTTAAGATTTTATTGTTTTTTAACATACACAGGAATTACTGAATTTCCTAAATGCAAGAGTAGGACAAACATACAAATTATATAACATATATATATAGGCCCAGGTTCTGACCAGTTCAAACTGCAATACTACCATGGTACCCCTGACAACTGCCTAACTGGGGAACGTTCACATGTGTTAACAGGGCAATAGCCAAATAGTGACCCTCCTGGGCTCCCATGTAATTTTTCAAAATTGCTTAATTGTGAGCAACAGTGGTAACACATATATTGAATACTTATTTGGCCGAGAGAGAAGCTGTCAACGCGTTTCGAACTCTGACATGTTTCATTGAGGGTTCTCCTCAGGACACAGAACACTACAAGAGCTGAAAATAAAAAAAACTGTGCTAATCAACACTTTCACTCTTTCATCTCACTCAATCACCAAACAACCCAATTTCTTTACCACCATCTCCTATTTTCATTCAATGAACGTCGCTTCAAAAAAAGGCACGTGGACTGCCGCAATCTATGACAAGAAGACAAAAGCCAAAACCCGCTATTAGTTGGATTTCTAGAAAACTGAAAGGCTGTACTGGTGTGTCACAACATTGGATCACTTACTATGATCTTGTAACTTTACCAAATTAAGAATTGCTAACTCCGCCTGACTCAAGATTTTCTTTATTCTTTGTTTCTGTTGAGTTAAAAAAACCAGTTGTAAGTATTACTGTATTTCTTTTTTTTTTGTTTTGTTTTTGCACCGGAAAAAAGGTTGTGAGATCCTATCTATATTATGTAGAGGCTCAGACACCGGGTTTATATCTAAATCATTCAGGTAGTGTGACCCTTTGGAGTCAGCTCCTGTCTCATTTTGTATTCAAAATACGAATCTGTAATCTGCAGACTGCTTGTAGTTATACAAACGTGTTGTTTTGAATACAGGTGTTTGTTACTCGCATGGCCAATATCGATTTTATTCTTACATGCTGCCTTATGTTTATGCCTGTGTCCAGTCTCCCAGAGAAGACATCTTTCCGATTGAAGTTACGGCCATTATTTTACGAAATGACGCAACCAGCATTGAACTCTAATTGCTGGTATGCGCAGACACATTACTGCCTGTGTGTCCCTTATAATCCAGTTCCGAACTACGAACCGGAATACACTTGCAATATTTAAGAAAACGTTTATAAGAAAGTCGAGTGAGCAAGTATTTATTGTTCGCCCTTTGCTGGTTGCGCTTTTGCATCTGAAATAGATTGATTTTCCTCTATTTCTTGTTCTAAAGCTGAAATTTCCAAAAATTGCTGTTGCGATATACGTTGTGCAGCTTCTATCGTAAGCACCTGCTACATCTTGTACCAACAACTGTTGCCTTTTTTGTAAATTGAGTCTTCAGTAAAGATTACTGGTATATTCCGTACTTGTAGTCTTGCAGGAATTGTACCTGCCTTTAGGTGTTCTAAAAGGAAGTGGCCATGCAGTTCAGTCCTAATTTGTTTCTTCTTAAGTCTAATTAGTTTATCTGATTCGTTCTGTTGTCTGGCAGTTGTACTTGGAGATACAGAGGAAAAAAGGCTACAGTTGTATTGGTAGAAAATGTAGCAGGGACTTAATGATGCTTACGATAGAAACTGCATAACATTTATCGAAACAGCAACTTTGGGAAATTTCTGCTTTAGAACAAGAAATAAAGGACAATCAATCTATATCACATGCAAAAGGGCTACTAGCAAAAGATCGAAAAAATACTTGCTCACTCGACTTTCTTAAAGCATTTTTTAAATATGGCAAGTGTATTCTTGTCTGTAGTTCGGAACTGGACTAAAAGGAACACACAGACAGTAACGCGTCTGCGCATATCAGCGATTACAGTTCAATGCTTGTTGTGTCATTTCGCAAAAAATGCCCGTAACTTCAATCGGAAATGTGTCTGCTCTGGGAGACCGGACACTGGCATAAACATAAGGCAGCGCACAAGGATAAAATGAATACTAGCCATGCGAGTAACAAACACACATCTATTCAAAACAACAAGTTGGTTTAACTACAAGCAGTCTGCAGATGACAGATTTGCATGTTGCATACAAAATGAGACAGGAGCGAACTCCAAAGGGTCACACTACCTGAATGATTTAGATATGAACCTGATGACTGAGGCTCTCAATATATACCAAAAAAAACAAAAAGACAGTAATACTGACAACTGTTGTTTTAATTCGACAGAAACAAAGGATTAAGTAAATCTTGGGTCAGGCGGAGTTGGCGCTTCTTAATTTGGTAAAGCTAAAAGATCAAAGTAAGTGGTCCAATGTTGCGTAACACCAGTACAGCCTTCCAGTTTTCTAGAAATCCAACTAATGTCGGGTTTTGGCTTTTGTCTTCTTGTCATAGATTGGTTTAGATTGTAGAAGTCCACAAGTGTCCTTTTTGAAGCGAGGTTCATTGAGTAAACATAGGAGTTGGAGGTGAAGACATTGGGTTGTTCAGTGATTGAGTGAGATGAAAGAGTGAAAGTGTTGATTAGCACTGTTTGCTAACCATAGTTTTGTTGATTGATTTTTTTTTTTCCAGCTATAGTAGCGTTCTGTGTTCTGAGTAGAACCCTCAAAGAAATGTGTCAGGGTCCTAAACTGAGGGCTTGCTTGTTGTGCGGACAGACTCTGGACATCCCAAAGGATGAGTCAGCCGTTAGACCAGCTAGCTCGACGGTGCCACTCAGTGGTGTGTGTAGTTTCTGGCAGCCACTGAACATGACAACCCTGTTTTCTCAGGTATCGTGGAAAACAATACGGTATCTTTCACTCAATCACTCGTGCTTACTTTTCTCAGAATACACATAGAATCACGATTGGAACGGTTTCAATAAGTATTTATTGGTCAGGCACCAGTCTAGTGTGAAACATATTCGCTAGGACAATCAAAAGACAGGAGTAGACAAATGTGATCGCTAGCATCAATATCGTAAATAGTAGCTACATTTCTACCATAGTGCTAATAAGATGAATATAAACAAATTATATAACACAGTAGCATTGGTGTGCTCCTACGATGTGTAGCCTACCTAAATGTACCTAGCATCGATATGTAGGTGAAGCATGTGTATGTAAATGTCAGGATAGCACCTAATGGAGCCAAGAATCCCCCAGGGAAGTACTAACCCCTCACCTGATGGTTTAGAATGAAGGACACCGTCTCTGTGTCGACCCCTCTGTTTTGTTTGAGGGAGTGAGGGTCTTTTAAACCAAAATGGTCATTCTGTTTTTTTTATCTAGAATCAATATGTTTTGAAAACATTCTCTAATAGTTTGCTAATCCTTTTCAAATAAAAACACTCATGCACAGCTGGCTATTGGCCATGGATGAAAACAAGTGGTGATCCTTATACAGAATAAATATGCCGTGCCTGAGGACATGCTTATGTACGTCAGGCACAGGGATTAAGATAGGGTACAGAAAGCCTGGTGTTGAAGTAAGCTACTAGGTAAAAGGTCACCTCTGTAGAAAATGTATGTAATTGGTATGTACATGATGGGACTATCCTAAAGGACATGACACCCACTCCTCATCAAAAGGTCAACAAGGTCAGCTAGGTAATGCTAAAGTAAATGCTATAAAAAGGCATAGAAATCATTTATATTAAAACATACTAAAAGCACTTAAAAAGGTCTTAAAAATTGTTCATAAAAGCAGAAAGCATTTTTCCCTAAAAGTATTCCTAAAAGGTCCTCTTTATATTTGCATTGTTACTCTGAGCTCCTTGAAAGTCACTACGCTCAGAAAGAGCGAAGAAAAAAATAACGAAACAAAGTCAATTTAACCTTCAATTTGGTAAATGTTTTAAAAATGTGCCAAATGTTCCCAGCACAGGAGAGGCCAGATTGTTTAAGAATCCTACGCCGAAGACTCAACATCGCTGAACATTTCATCTGCAGGAGGCAGACCCTCCAGAGCTTCCTATATGATAACAAGTGAGCAGAGTTGGTCATCTCTGGTTCCCGCGGCAGCCATTGGGGAAGAATTAGATGCCTGTGTGCCTGAGACTGATGCCTGTACATTTGTGGTGGAGCCGATCTCCGTTTCAACAGGAGCTGAAGCGTCACTTGGAGGCTCTAGGAACGCCATGATCAACATGGGAATAGGCTGTGGACAACTGTGCACATTGGCCCGCAAGGGCGCCAGGATCATGTGTATGTCTGGTAGCGCAACCGATGGAAGTGTCAGACACAGATCCAACACGGGTCCGAATCCGCAAAAGAAGCCGCGGAATGCTGGCAGAATGTAGTCAAGCCAGGCCAGTCTAAAAGACAAGAACCAATGCTCACTCACCTCTCGAAGCAGAGGTATACCCAGGAAGAACACCAATCGCTCACGACAGTGTTGGTTCAGCAGTGTTCTCTCCATGTCTCCAGTGATATTGACATCCCTTGGAAGCAATAGGATTAAACTCAGGATACCCGCGACTGCAAGCAGGACCAAAGGAAACCCTCCAAAAACGCTTCCCAGTATGGAGTGTATGAATGCTTGAATCACTCTGAAAATGGTTTGAAAGGTGGTTAACAGACCTGATCCAATACTCTTAAATAAGTGCACTATCCCTGCGTATCAGACATGTTAAAGATATGATGGACAACTTGGGCTCGGTCTCCACTTGGGCCACACTGTGGGAAGCCTTTAAAGCTTATGTCCGAGGGATTCACCATTTCAAAACAGGCGGGGGTTCTGAGGGATCTCCGGGCTACGATTGCGGGCATTGAGCGCCAATTGACACTACTGGACAGGGAGCAAGTGTTCCTGCCCGGACACAGCTCGATACAAATCCCGCCTGACCTTGTTGACCGACTTTCGAGAGGCTGCGTAAAGTAAGTCTCTCTTTTTGACTAAGTATGCCACAGCTCGCAAATATGGGGAGGGCGACAGACCAGGAAGGGCGATGGCTAGACTTTTGAAACCTCAAGCAGGTCGAGCCTACATAACCGAGATACGGTCTCTAGATGGTCGGGTTCTGACTAACACATCAGACATTTGCGATGAATTTCTGACATGTTACATTCATTTATATTACGCCCGGAGAGATGGCAATGGTTCCGCTCAAACTGATTATTTAGCAGAGATTGCCATGGTTTGGCTGGAAACATGTATGCAGGACTTTTTGGCGGAACCCTTCTTGAAAGAAGAGCTCCCCAGCGCAATTGATGCCATTAATTGATCCACGGCTGCCAGGCTTGATGGATTTACAGGTGATTTTTATAAGGCATGCAAAGATCTTTTAAAGATACGATGGACCATTTCTCCGAAATGGAGCGGGAAGGTCATACGGACCAGAACCTGTATCTTTACCGAGGACCTTGCAACCTGGAGATCAAAGATCTCTTGGGCTGAAGTTAAGGCCACATTTTGCTGAAACAGCATGCCTTTTAGTCTGCTCAGAGCATTCACTGAAGGCCACAGTGGTGCCTCCCTAACTGTGCGAGCTGGGGAAAACACTTGCTTACAACAAATAATGCTGGAGTTGGCGATCATTAGTTAAGCAATGCCAGGTGACATACCACAGCTGCCTTGGTTATTCAGCATTAAGTAACTCCCATTAGCAAGTAACTCAAAAACTGGATGAATTACCACAGCTGGGGACCCCTTGAGGAAGCAGTAAAAATTTGCTATTGACTCATTACACTGTCCGTGCAGCAACACTTCTTTACACACTAAAGACCCACTCAAGGCTGTTTCGCAGTTTGAACCACTCAACAAAAACTTCCTTGTTCTTGCACCTGTATGTGTATGGCAACTCCCAGGTTTCTCGTATATACCCTTCGCCCAACACTTCATACCTGCCTACTGGGTGATATTTCAGGCAGTACTGGAATTGGAATGTCTTGATTGGCAGTGTGATATAGCCATGGATTAACCATTCCGTGGACGGTAATTCGGCTACAGTAAAAGGTAACATCTCTAGTTTTACAATGAGCAGCATGGTGTACTTCGCATCTCTGCGTGCCATGGTCATTTGTATGTCAGTCAGATCGTAAGCCGAAAACAGATTTGCGTCATGGAACGTGGCCTGAATGCAATGATTGAAGCGTCCAGCTTAAAAGCATAATAGCGCGTAACTGAGACTGCCCATGTTGTAGAATAGACCAATATTGTTCCATTATGTCGATAGCTGATGACACAATGTTGCCCAGTGAATAAATATGAGACGAGAGTGTGGCCATGCCATTGTCTAACATAGCTAAGGCCTTTTATAGGTTAATTCTATCGATTTCACAAAGTCTCTCAGCAGCTTCCTGTTCAGAGACTTTCCATACCTCATTATAGATGGCATACAAGAAGCGTCTATTACGTGGTTTCTTGGGACCTAACAAGAAATCCCTAATATCCATGTTGTCTGACAGAAGGGACAAGTGTTGTTTCACCTTTGAAAGTGTTGAAGTCTTTAGCTATTCTAGGCACAACTTCCAGACACTATAAGAAGTCACTACTACTGGGGTAGCGTGCGTCTGGCCTATGGATACAAAATCTTTCGGTGGTACCCTTGAATCTTGAGTTACACATAATCATTTCTACAGGCCAAATCAACCAACCCTTCCAATCAGGATATGATGAATTGTATGTATTTGTGCCATGTGTCCCCTCACTTTTTAGTATGTTATTTGAGATACTCTTGAAAGGTGTGGGTGAGGGAATTCTCAGTGTTCTTAGGTCTTTGATTTTTTGCAAACCCGTAACAGGTAGTCTGTTGCACTGTTCTGTTCAGGAAAATCATCTGTAATGGTATAAGACAAGCACTGAATAAAGCGTCAGTTCCCTGAACCTGCAACTCTCTTGTCCCCCAAATAGATTTTGTGACTATGGTGTCTCTCTAGTAGTCGAAACCCTGCATAGACAGTTGGGAGAAAAAAGGCACTGAATATATCAGCTTAGTATTAGTCAGCATAATCTTCTTTATTGTTGCATTAGTCTGCGCAAGTTTGTAGTAAAACGATTCTGGGTCTGATGCATTAAACCCGGAAAAGTATGCAAATTTCTTTGTGAGCGTGGCAGACTACCTTTCGGTGGTGTCGGACAATGTTCCCATTGATGGTAAGTGTTAGCAGTGCGTGGTACACTTGCTCTATGCAAAATATGATGACCATAATGCTGGTAACAAAACATGGTATCATAATCAGTGGTATGTTCATACAATTCCCTGTAAGAAAATGCAGCACACTGTTCTAAATATGTGAGCATAGTATTTACAGTCTCAATGTCCCAATCATCAGAGAGGGCACTCGGGGTAATGAAATAATGTAAAGAAATTTTGAACACATGTGGAATTTTAAATGTTCTGTGGGGCCATATAAATCATATGAAACTCTATCCGAAACTATACCATCAGGTACTGGAATTGCTGTAATGTTCACTAGGGTCATGTCTCCTTGTTCATGGTGTTACGATGTATGTGGTTTCAGGATAAAGTTCACAGATTGTACTGCAGAGCTTTCTGGGAGATAATGTCCATTCAGAAGCAGAAAAAAAGACAGTCACTGTGCCAATCCAAATTTACAGGTATACTACCCCTATTGCAAACCAAATATGCAACCAAGGTGCCACTAAGTAAGTGTTTTTGAGGAAAATATAGAATTGTAGAAGTTTCTCTTTCTTTGAAATGGGTGGCGTTTGTGCAGGTTCACTTGGATCTGAGTAGAAATCCTCGAAGTTGATGAAGTAGCCAGACACAGTTCAATCTTTCTTTTGTAGCTCTGCAGGTTTTGTAGAACTGGCAGCTGTGTCCTTTGAAGGCACATTAATATGGACTTCATGGTTGGGCCGAATTGCAACTTGCAATCTTGATTTTTTTCAATTTCAACTGGAATGATTTGTGCTCCATTATTCAGTACTCCTTCACTTTGTGTAGTTGAGTCTTGGAAGGTTATTAGGCTTTCCATTTGAACTTCCTGTAAAGTAGCAAGAGGACGTCTACAGCTGCTCAGGACCCCGTGTGACCTACTGTTAAGAATCGGCCACATGATGCTGTTTGATCAGATCAATATAGACAAATCTTTTCCCTTTTTTGCCGGCAAGAGGCGGTAGAAGTACTGTTCTTGTTCCCACTACTGCCAGGACAGGTACAGGTGTTGTGAAAGATTGCCCAAACTCTCTTCTGTCTATGTTCTTTTCCCTGACCAGGTCCCCAATCTGTGTATCCCAGGCAGGTCTTGCCAGAACTGGTTTCACTACCCCTTTCGCAGTGCGTTTGACTTGCACGTTGCTTTGGAACGCCCAGAATTCCTTGAGTTTCTGTAAAACAGCCAAACGGTCATTCAGTTCAAATGGTTTTGCATCCGCCACTGTGCTGGCATGGTCGAGATCAGTTACCCACATTCTTATCCCAAACAGGATTTCATAAGGGGTACGGCCACCCAATGATATTCTTGGCATATTATTGAGTGTCCACTGGACCCCGTATAGGTGATTGACCCAACTATCACCCGCACCTACTACCCTCGCTGTTAAGGATTGCTTTAGATCCTGGTTTTTCCTCTCCACCACCGAATTGCTTCGGGATGGTAGGGGGAGGAGTACCGCAAGGCCACGCCATACTTTCCATATTTTCCTTGTAAGCCCAAGAGCTAAACGTAGGGCCACGCAAACATGCAAATTGTAGATGTCCCGATGAAGACTCGCAAATCCTTAATAACAGTTTGAGCATCAGCCGAGCACTGGGGCCAAACCCATAGGAATCTAGAGCATAAATCCACTGCCACCAAGGTGTACCGGTAAGCCTCATCTGAAGTTAAGGGGCCGCAGTGGTCCAAATAGGCACATGCAAGAGGTCTGTCTAAAATCAGTATTGGTGTTTGTGGTGGCCTGTGAATGTTGGAACCCTTCATCTGCTTGCAAATATCACACTTCAGGACATAGTCCCTTGTCTTGACAGCCCCGACCACCAGTAAAGCGGCTTTAATAATGAAATTGCTGCAGTGACTCCTGCATGAGCAGAGCCCAGACCCTCGTGTACAGCTAGAATTAAACCTAATATGTGATCTTTGTTTGGCATTACTCTATCCCCCACTCCTGGAATTTGAGCATACAGTGTGTTTTGCGCATCTAACTTGTAGGAGTACTAGAGTGGAAAACCTTTATGCAGTACGACAGAGCCGTTCTTTGTGGCATTGATAGCTACTAGTATATCTCCGTTTATTCTTGTGTGTGAACGAGTGATTGCAGAAACTGCAGCAGTTCGCACTGTCGCCTTGATGGCTTCATCAGCTAGTGAATTCCCTTCAACGTGTATGACATCACGCTGATGACTCAAGGTGTGAATAACTTGAGCACCTGGCAGGCATTCTTTCAGCTTTGCCACTTGTTCCCATAACAATTGATGTTTTATCGTGCAACCCTTGGCGTCTTTAAACCCATTATGGCCCCAATAGTGAAGATATTCATTGTAAGATTTCACACTGTAAAATTAATCGCACACAATTAGTGTGGGGAATTCCCGATCTGTGTACTGTAGTGCTAGTATCAGGGCTTTCAGTTCTGCTAGCTGCGCTGTACAATCTCCTAGAGATTGTGTAGTCGTATTGCTGGGATGGAACTTACTATCCCACATACGACCTTTCACTACAGCACATGCAGTGCTATATTACTGTTCACTTCCAGTAGCCGGTTGGGCAGAACCATTAGTGTAAATGATGTATTCATACTGATCTAGAGGCAACATTTCCTTAGGGAGAGGGTATTTTTGTTCGTACTACAGAAAGGCTTATGTTCTCAGTGTAGGGTCGTATCTATATTCTACATCTGTTGCAGTGAGAGAATTAGCCCATTGTATCCAACGTGGATGTACTGTCTTTGTATTTGGAATGCTTGCTTTGGTTACCGCTTTTAAAGTCGGTATAGGGGTTACAACGATGATGCGTTTCCTCTGTGCTAGTGCTCTTTTTCTCCCTACAGCAGCCTGTACTGCCCTCAGTACTTTTTCTGTTGCTGCAAATCGATTTTCAGCATTCGTGTACAAATGAGATTTGTATGTGATTGGAACGGTGTCACCTTCATTGTAGGTGTACTAGGTATACTCTGATAACCCGGGGACGACCCGCATTACCAGTTTGTGGGTGTTTACTCTTGTCTGCAAGTGTTTTGAAGCTATCATGTCAGCTTGAACTGAATGTAGAATGTCTGTATGTTTTTGAGTCCACATGTTAGCTGTAAAATCTGGTCTGATTAGGTCGTAGAAAGGTTTTACTCTTTCGCGTAGTCTTGAATGTATGTTCTACCGAAAGTTAGAAATCCTAAAATAGATTGTAACCCCTTCAGCGTCTTTGGAGGCTGGATTAGCACTCGCTTTCCCCCAGAATTTGCGGCCAGGCTTTTCCCTTCACTTGCGCAAACAAAAAGAGATGATGGACAGAGTGCTGAAACTTTTCAGACACTCACCCACAGTCACAGATTGAGGTTGAATCCATCATCATTCTTTAGCTCACTTCATGTCCTCAGTTCGGACCCAGCTGTATGCAAATCAGCCTTGACCCTGTGCCTCATGGGAACAGTCCAGCCCGTACGGCCAAGCCAGGTCTTCCCTGAACCGGAAACAAGCATCCTGGGACCAGTTTCTGGGTGACACCCTTCAACAGCCAGGCTAGCTTGAATCCAGTGGCAAAGTGAGCAAGGGACCCACATCTGGGCATACCCTACCAACTTAGGGCAATCAAAGCAAACACAAGGAGATGATAGACAGAGCACTGAAACTTTTCAGACATTCACCCCCTGTCACAGATCTGGGTTGAATCCATCATCATTCTTTAGCTCACTTCGCCACTCAGTTCAGACCCAGTTATATGCAAATTAGCCTTGACCCTGTGCTTCAAGGGAACAGTCCAGCCTGAACTGCCAAGCCAGTTCTTCCCTGAACCGGAAACAAGCATCCTGGGACCAGTTTCTGGGTAACACCCTTCAACAGCCAGGCTAGCTTGAATCCAGTGGCAAAGGGAGCAAGGGACCCACGTCTGGGCATACACTGGCAACTTAGAGCAACCAAAGCAAACACAGGGAGATGATGGACGGAGCGCTGAAACTTTTCAGACACTCACCCCCAGTCACAGATCTGGGTTGAATCCATCATCATTCTTTAGCTCACTACGCCACCTCAGTTCAGACGCAGCTATACGCAAATCAGTCTTGACACTATGTCTCATGGGAACAGTCCAGCCCAAACTGCCAAGCCAGGTCTTCCCTGAACTGGAAACAAGCATCCTGGGAAGGTTTCTGGGTAACACCCTTCATTAGCCAGGCTAGCTTGAATCCCCGAGCAGTGAAACATATACCAATGCGCCCCGTCAAAAGGAACCTGCCTAACACCACTGGACTGCCTCCACAGATAAGTTCTATTGAGGGGGTGTGAAAACTGATTAAACGCAGACTTAATATTACAAGACCCAGAAAATATAGATGAGTAAGAGACTGGGGAGAAATTGATAGGGGCCATTGAGTGCAGATCCGGCATCATGATACTTAGTTACTTTTCATAGCTGTACTCCATGGGTGATGGTGGCAGCTGGGGTATCCCCATAATCTGAAACAGCGATAGGCATTGTCTACTTGTAGACTTCCGGCTCCCTTCTAGCTACTGCAGGGTAACAAGCTCTTGTGCCCCCCACAAGGGTACACCCCACTGGGAAAAAATGTTTGATGTTCTATGTTATGTGCCCTTGAGGCCTATTAGTACTACATTGTTCAATAGTAATGGTTACTATCTCAGGCATGGCTTTGGCATGGGGGAGGGGTTGTTACTGTTGGATCGTTATGGAGACACCAAATGTATGTTTCCCGTACTAATCTCCGCACAGACGTACCCCGACCCATGACCCCTCACACAGTACCATAACACACTGGGATGCATACATGAATAATAGAACAAACACCCTCAATTTGCTCATGTGGAACGTGCGCGAGTTGAATAACCCTAAGAAAGTTAGGGAGGTAGTCGCGTATTTTGATAGGCACTGAGTGGACATCGCATTTATACAAGAGTCACAGCTCACCCCACAGGCTGCAATACATATGGGGACACGATGGGCACACACTAAAATAGCTTCCTCCTAATCTTCCTACTCTAGGGGGGTTATTATTTTAGTCCGTAGAGGTACCCCCTTCACTACACTGCACTCTGAAACAGGTGATCAAGGGAGATGCATCATATGGCAGGGAAAATGCAGAGGCGCAATGCTAACCCTAATAAATATTTATGGACCTAATACAGCCAACCCCGAATTATACACCACGTTGTGTGGCAGAATCTATAAACTCCAGTCAGCCACTATAATCTGGGTGAGGACTTCAACTTCCCACCGTATCCGGTCATGGATAGATCCGGAGCCCTACTCGGACAAACTAAACAAGTGAGTAGGGTGCTCAAAGAGGGTATGCCTGACTGGGAATTCAGTGATGTATGGCGGACCTGGAACCCAAAGAAGCGGTAGGGCACGTATATCTCGACCGCACACAATATGTGGTCGTGATTAAACTACTGCCTGGTAACCCGAGAAGTAAATAACTGGGCACAAACTGTGAGACATTTACCCCGAACATTGTCGGACCACTCCCCAGTGCTGCTAACGTTGGCACTGCCGACAGAGGCACCCCTTCCTTTTCAATGGAGACTCCAGGCCTCCGCTTTGATGGAAGCATTTTTCAGAAACAGAGTAAAGACGGCTATTATACAATATTTTAAAGAGATTAAGGGGTCGGTGGGCACAGCAGGTGTACTATGGGAAGCCTTCACGGCCACAATTTGAGGAACATGTTTAGGGTTTAAGACTGGGGTTCTACAATCCTTACGATCTCACTTATCCCTTCTTGAAAAAACTCTGCAGACACTCGAGAGAACATATGAAATCAACCCAAAGCCCCAGACACGGGCTGATATTAGGACACATCTATGAATACTGTGAGACGGTGGATCAGGAGATCCACTATCTGTCAAAAAGATGGGTGGCGAGAGCATATGGGGCGGGGGGAGACCCGGGCGCAGTTTAGCCACCAAAATAAAAGGACCCAGATATTTTCCACAGATACTGACTCTCACCACGCAGGGTGGAACATGACACCATGGCTCCCAAGAAATCCTACAATGTTTTGTGGATTTTATCACCAAACTTTACGGCGGGTGCAAATTGATACATTTCCTAGATCTGAAGAGATGCATTCGATTTTAATTACAGAAGATGGCATACTTTAGAAATCTAATCTCTGTTTTTGTACACTTAAGGAAAGAGCACACAAAAATCAAGAAAGGGATTGCACAGTGGATTTTAGTAGTCTATACTTTGTCACAAAAAGACAAACAGAAAAGTGTGTGCTCATTTCATCAGAAGCATGGTAGCCAATGCAGTGCTCTTCGCTAGAGTTCCTATTGTGCACACCTGCAAAGCAGCAATTTGGCAAACATTCCACACCTCTGCAAAATACTTCTGCTTGGTTGTCCGGTCTAGAGTTGAATTTATGTAGAACAGGCAGTCCTCAAGAACCTGCTTAATTTGAGCAGGGCTGAGTCCCACCTTCCCTATTGTCTTTGTACTGCTTGATAGCCTTAAGTCAGCATGCAAGCCTGACAGATCTAATTCTGGAGATGTTTAGGTTAATTACGTGTGACTCCAGTTCTGCAACTCTGTTTTTTTCTCGTGACTTTCACTCCTCCCCGTTTTAGAAGGCCATACCTAATTTCATCCACTCTTATGCTTTTAAAATTTTATGTTTGGTGGCATGTAGGGTATGCAGAATTTCAGCCCATTCACCTCGGTGCCTGAAGGGCATACTATTCATTTATGTAGATAATCTAATAAAACTATAGTATTAAACTTTTCTGCAGACCTAAAGTTGGCCCGTTTTTCTACAAGTGGTTCCTTAAATTTGGTACCGAAGAATGCCGCCCTCGGCCCTCTGTTGAATTACTGCACAAGGTTTTGCAAATATTGTTAAGCATAATGCTAGGGCCAGAATCCATGTCCTTCAGTACGATCATATGGTATTGGCGGAAAGAAAACATGTCATCATAGCCCAGTGGTACTGCCACTCTACATGATCAATACATTCTCCTGGCCCATGCTTGAAGCATAGAGAGGAAATCCCTCAGGTTCTGTAGTGTCAGTCTGGGCAGTCATTCATACACAAAGGTGTTATTTTGAGCAAAATGTTAGATAAGATCTTCAAGAATATTCTGCAATCTGATTTGATCAATGATAGTCGCGGACACCCTCCTAACTTGACAATATCACAGTTGCCTGCTGCTGTTCGAAAGGACTGCAAGAAACATTCTTGACGAGCTTCTCTCGAAATAGTTTAAAGTATTCTAAGCAACAGTGTTTGGACTTGTAAAATTGCCCTTTGAAGCATGCCAAATAACTGTACCTATTTTCTCTATTATATTGTGTTTTCTGGAGATCTTGGCTAAATCATGACGGAGTTATACAAATTATATAAATCACTTTAAAGTTTGGAGCACCTGACTTATTAGCAATCTGTGTAGTCATTCATTCTTCCTTTACTGGTTCTCATTTGATTTCTTTACCATTGGCCTTTCACTAACTATAAAGGCCGTCCACTTCCCTTTCTTGATGCTAATCGCATGCAAGCAAGCACAGTACTACTAGGTTTTTTATGTCCTTCTCATTCATAATTTCAAAAAGACATGTTGTATTCTATGTATTTGATGGATAAACCTAATCTTGTGTCTTAGCATTTGACAATTACATACAGAGGCTGGTATGCAGTTACCAAACATAAGGCCAGGGTCTAATGTGGCATACCTCTGGTATCTTCCTTCCATATTGCTCTTCCATCTTCAATAGGTAGGCATCTTTCCAATGATGAACACCCTGAAGGTGTCTTATAAACCTAAAAGGATTACCTTGTTGTCATCCATTAATGCTCACTCCGGAAACTAATGCCAAAATAATTTCAGTATGTATTAAGACAATTGTCCCTCAGGGGTCTATTCTCAGCCCGCTGCTATTTAATATCTACATCAAACCTCTCGCTACCATCGCAGAGGAAGCCGGGCTGACTATTTTTTCATACGCCGATGACACGCAAATCGTTTTTTCCCTCTCCAGCACTGAAGATAACAGCGTGTCTGGTTTGAAAATTGGTTTGTCACTTGTGGCTGAGTGGATGCAGAGGCATCTCCTCAAGCTTAACGGTGATAAAACCGAGATCATTATTTTGGGGAAACAGAAAGATCTCTGGAGCCCTCAACACTGGCCCAGCACTATGGGTCCTACCCCTCTACCAGTCCAGGTGGTACGTAACCTGGGTTTTCTCATAGATGATAGACTGTCTATGAGGCAACAAGCCACCAAGGTGGCGGCCATCTGTTTTACTACCTTACGATGGCTCCAAAAAATTCTCTGGATGTTGCCTCATGCCGCTAGGAGAACCGTAGTCCAGGCGTTAGTAACATCTCGCCTGGACTACGGTAATGTTCTCTATCTTGGCGCAGATGCCGCGACTGTCAAAAAATTACAGGTCGTACAAAATTCATCAGCTCGTCTCCTTTGTAATATTCCGAGGAGGTCTTCGGCTGTGCAGGCTCTTCGCGATCTCCATTGGCTCAAGATCTCGAGTCGAATTAAATTCAAAGCCTTATGCTATCTTTTTAAAATCAAACAGGGTTCTGCCCCATTGTATCTACAAAGTTTAGTCCAACCCTATAGGCCCCAGCGTACTTTGAGATCATCGGCCAATTGTGATTATGTTATCCCCAGATTTAAGCTAGTGAAGATGGGTGGAAGATCCTTCTCCCATCTTGGCCCCAAGTATTGGAATGCCCTGCCCGTTGCCCTGAAGACCGAGACCAACATGCTCTGTTTTCGAAAAAAACTGAAGACCCTACTCTTTTAAACTAATTCCCTGTAGCTCTTGTTGCTAAATTCAGCTGTGTCTGATGTCAGTTTTCTTCTTCAGTCTATCCCTTGCGCCGGGAAACCCACTGCGGGTAGCTGTTGCGCATTATAAATTTTAAATAAATAAATAAAAATTGACTGAATCATTGTATAGCCTTCATGGTATCTCGGAGATTGATTCACTGTGCCCTGTTTTCTCTAAATTCTCTTTTAATTAAGTTAATATCTATGATTTCATGAGTGAGCCCCCTCATCTTTGTATATTTCTGACGCTGCCATCCATTGCATAGTACAAAATGTTAATGAATTATTAAGCCTTTATCAATAATTGTATTATTTATGGTAAATGAAACATGTCTATATGTAAAATGTTCAAATTAAAAGAATAAATCCACTTAATTAAATCTATTCATAATTACCTTGAACATATATGATAATATCTAGTTTGCTATTTACAAATGTTTCTTTTGTAGGCATTCAAGACAATATGCTGAATTTTGGCTCTTTGGAATATTGGATAAGGTTGAGAGTTCCCATGGATCAAGCAATCAGACTATACAAAGAGCGGGCAAAAGCTTTAGGATACCTCTCATCCAATATCAAGGAACCAGAGTTGGCAGTTCAGGTACGCATCAAAAAGTAGTATTCCTTTTTTCTCAAATTTTAACTTTTGTGTTTCATTTTCCCTCATGGAGACACAGAACTTACCTTTACTGGCAGCCCTTTTTAGGTCTCGGCAACGAGAACTATTGTCGCCTAGTAAGCTAGCAAGGGACTACAGAGAGGTGGACGAGCCGACCAGGGTCTGTGGACGCGCACAAAGGCAGGCAGGCAGGCAGGCAGGCATGCGCCAGACACACACACAGACAGACAGACACACGCACGCACGCATGCATGCATGCACACACACACACACACACACACACACTCTCACACTCTCTCTCTCTCTCTCTGCCGCCCCCCCCCCCCCCCCCACTCACCGGGCTCTTTCCCTCCGCATCGGGTCAGTCACGGCAGAAGGCAGACTCGTGTCTTCTCCGGCGATCTTCAGCTGATGTGCACGCCCACGCTGCGTCGTGCGCGCCCACCACGCTGTTTCGCGCCCGTTGATCCTCAGCTTGTGATTACTACTCCTTCTAACCCGGATTCTAAACTACTATTTCTTGGTTCTCTAACTCCACTCTGTTGATTCCTAACAAACTGATACTCAGCACATTTCACAGTCTCGCTTTTGCTTCTCATAAATACAATAAGATTATTTTAAGCAATGTCTACCCTTCTTTTGGTTCTGTGCCTATTATGCTTCTGACTATAGAGTTTTAGAAAGTGTGGTGGAAGATTCAATGATATCAGCGGCGTGCACAGTGCAGAGTGAGTGTGCAGAGTAGTGAGTGCAGAGTAGTGAGTGCAGAGGAGTGAGTGCAGAGGAGTGAGTGCAGAGGAGTGAGTGCAGAGGAGTGAGTGCAGAGGAGTGAGTGCAGAGGAGTGAGTGCAGAGGAGTGAGTGTGCAGAGGAGTGAGTGTGCAGAGGAGTGAGTGTGCAGAGGAGTGAGTGTGCAGAGTAGTGAGTGTGCAGAGTAGTGAGTGTGCAGAGTAGTGAGTAGTGAGTGCAGAGTAGTGAGTGCAGAGTAGTGAGTGCAGAGTAGTGAGTGCAGAGTGAGTGTGCAGAGTAGTGAGTGCAGAGTAGTGAGTGCAGAGTAGTGAGTGCACTACTCTGCACTCACTACTCTGCACTCACTACGTGCAGAGTAGTGAGTGCAGAGTAGTGAGTGCAGAGTGAGTGTGCAGAGTAGTGAGTGCAGAGTAGTGAGTGCACTACTCTGCACACACTACTCTGCACTCACTACTCTGCACTCACTACTCTGCACTCACTACTCTGCAGAGTAGTGAGTGCAGAGTAGTGAGTGCAGAGTAGTGAGTGCAGAGTAGTGAGTGCAGAGTAGTGAGTAGTGAGTGCAGAGTAGTGAGTGCAGAGTAGTGAGTGCAGAGTAGTGAGTGCAGAGTAGTGAGTGCAGAGTAGTGAGTAGTGAGTGCAGAGTAGTGAGTAGTGAGTGCAGAGTAGTGAGTAGTGAGTGCAGAGTAGTGAGTGCAGAGTAGTGAGTGCAGAGTAGTGAGTAGTGAGTTCAGAGTAGTGAGTGCAGAGTAGTGAGTGCAGAGTAGTGAGTAGTGAGTGCAGAGTAGTGAGTGCAGAGTAGTGAGTAGTGAGTGCAGAGTAGTGAGTGCAGAGTGCAGTGCAGGTGAGTGCAGTGCAGTGCAGGTGAGTGCAGTGCAGGTGAGTGCAGTGGAGTGCAGGTGAGTGCAGTGGAGTGGAGTGCAGGTGAGTGCAGTGCAGTGCAGTGCAGGTGAGTGCAGTGCAGGTGAGTGCAGTGCAGGTGAGTGCAGTGCAGGTGAGTGCAGTGCAGTGCAGGTGAGTGCAGTGCAGGTGAGTGCAGTGCAGTGCAGGTGAGTGCAGTGCAGTGCAGGTGAGTGCAGTGCAGGTGAGTGCAGTGCAGTGCAGGTGAGTGCAGTGCAGGTGAGTGCAGTGCAGGTGAGTGCAGTGCAGGTGAGTGCAGTGCAGTGCAGGTGAGTGCAGTGCAGGTGAGTGCAGTGCAGGTGAGTGCAGGTGAGTGCAGTGCAGTGCAGGTGAGTGCAGTGCAGTGCAGGTGAGTGCAGTGCAGGTGAGTGCAGTGCAGTGCAGGTGAGTGCAGAGCAGGTGAGTGCAGTGCAGGTGAGTGCAGTGCAGTGCAGTACAGGTGAGTGCAGTGCAGGTGAGTGCAGTGCAGTGCAGGTGAGTGCAGTGCAGTGCAGGTGAGTGCAGTGCAGTGCAGGTGAGTGCAGTGGAGTGCAGTGCAGGTGAGTGCAGTGCAGGGGAGTGCAGTGCAGTTGAGTGCAGTGCAGGTGAGTGCAGTGCAGGTGAGTGCAGTGCAGGTGAGTGCAGTGCAGGGGAGTGCAGTGCAGTGCAGGTGAGTGCAGTGCAGGTGAGTGCAGTGCAGGTGAGTGCAGTGCAGTGCAGGTGAGTGCAGAGCAGGTGAGTGCAGTGCAGTGCAGGTGAGTGCAGTGCAGTACAGGTGAGTGCAGTGCAGGTGAGTGCAGTGCAGGTGAGTGCAGTGCAGGTGAATGCAGTGCAGGTGAGTGTAGTGCAGTGCAGGTGAGTGCAGTGCAGTGCAGGTGAGTGCAGTGCAGGTGAGTGCAGGTGAGTGCAGTGCAGTGCAGGTGAGTGCAGTGCAGGTGAGTGCAGTGCAGGTGAGTGCAGTGCAGGTGAGTGCAGTGCAGTGCAGTGCAGTGCAGGTGAGTGCAGTGCTGGTGAGTGCGGTGCAGGTGAGTGCGGTGCAGGTGAGTGCAGTGCAGGTGAGTGTGGTGCAGGTCAGTGCAGTGCAGGTGAGTGCAGTGCTGGTGAGTGCAGTGCAGTGCTGGTGAGTGCAGTGCAGGTGAGTGCAGTGCAGGTGAGTGCAGTGCAGGTGAGTGCAGTGCAGGTGAGTGCAGTGCAGTGCAGGTGAGTGCAGTGCAGGTGAGTGCAGTGCAGTGCAGGTGAGTGCAGTGCAGGTGAGTGCAGTGCAGGTGAGTGCAGTGCAGTGCAGGTGAGTGCAGTGCAGGTGAGTGCAGTGCAGGTGAGTGCAGGTGAGTGCAGTGCAGGTGAGTGCAGTGCAGTGCAGGTGAGTGCAGTGCAGGTGAGTGCAGTGCGTGCAGTGCAGGTGAGTGCAGTGCAGGTGAGTGCAGTGCAGGTGAGTGCAGTGCAGGTGAGTGCAGTGCAGGTGAGTGCAGTGCAGGTGAGTGCAGTGCAGGTGAGTGCAGTGCAGGTGAGTGCAGTGCAGGTGAGGTTAGTGCAGTGCAGGTGAGTGCAGTGCAGGTGAGTGCAGTGCAGGTGAGTGCAGTGCAGGTGAGTGCAGTGCAGTGCAGGTCAGTGCAGTGCAGTGCAGGTGAGTGCAGTGCAGTGCAGGTGAGTGCAGTGCAGGTGAGTGCAGGTGAGTGCAGGTGAGTGCAGTGCAGGTGAGTGCAGTGCAGGTGAGTGCAGTGCAGGTGAGTGCAGTGCAGGTGAGTGCAGGTGAGTGCAGTGCAGGTGAGTGCAGTGCAGTGCAGGTGAGTGCAGTTGAGTGCAGAGTGGTGTGTATTGACAATGTAAATGACAATGCCATTTATTTATGATTTAAAGAAAAAAAAAGAAATGTCATGAGCAATGCCAATAGCTCTACCTTTAATGATGCCGAGACCATTGCATTGTAAATGCTTGTTTGATATGTGATGCTTAGCTATTTAAAGCTCTACTGTCACCCAGCTATTGGCATGAAGCCCATTTACACTGAAGACATTCCGTTGAATTAGTTAAGACAATCAACCCAGTGGTAAATGTGATGTGCTGCAGGCTTAATATTGTTTTTCTCAAACTTCTTTGCACTCCTCGGTGAAATGTAGATGCACTAAAACGTAATTTTGGGTGTAAATTCTAGGACACTATTGAGTCTCAAAAAAATACATTGACCAATGAAACTTAGTACTGAAGACAATAACTCTGGTTTATTGTTTGCAATACTAAATTTAGAGGGAGTGACAACAAAGCAGGGGTATCAGGAACGGGTGGCTATTCAAAATGCAGTGAACTCCCACTAGCTAACATGGTTGTTGTTATTAAAACATTTTGGAGGATATTTCCTGCCTTGGAAATTACTCCTGCAAAAGGCAGTTTTGTTAAGTGTGTTTCAGGACTGGGACAAGAAATGATAACCCCCATACTGTATGAAGGTGCCCTCTGGGATAAATGTGCACTTGCACTAAACTACCACATGTGTTCTTGTGTATTGTCTCCCAGCCTTTAGGAGTAAATTGAGTGGATGAGAAGTATACATGTAAATGCAAGATTTGCATGTATGCTTATGAGTAGTTTTTGCAAATTATCACAACAGACGTATTTGAGTCATATATTTCCAGCTTTTGCCTTTTTTTGTGACACAGGCCAGTATTAAATGCAGTTTTTCTTGCTAATGGATACAAATATCATTGTATAAGGCCAGAGCCAGAAATATAATGCAATTGAAGAAACATACATTTAATTTTGGTAGCATTGTTGTCAAGTGTCAAGTGGCGCCTTTTGTGGAAGTCCTTCAGTAAGCACCATGCACATAATTATGTACAATTGCATCTGTGTATTTCTCTTGTTGATCTCATAAAGGGATCGCATGCCACAACTTACTGAATTGTTTATTGAACCAGAAAAGCAAAGCACCCTCTTCTGTCATAATTAAAAACATAGACCTTTCATCTTATACATTTTATTAGGCCAGTTTGGTCTCCACATTTGAGTACATCACAGATCCTATTTGGTTGTTACCTTACAATTCGCCTTCCAGCTCTTAATGATCATGCTGTACCTTCTTCTGGAAAGTTGCTGCAATAATCTGCCAGGTACCCTTTTGAGTATTTCTCCTGTACTATCCCCTCTGCAGGCTCCCATCAGAAACCATATTCTAAAACATTTGTCCTACCTTGCTCTACATAACGGTTCTGGCGCTGACCTTTTACCTAGTTAGGTGCTGGATAAATGATGTGTGGTTTCCTCTGAAAACTAGCCTTATTTATCATGCATGAGAATTCTCAGTATCACAGCAGAATTACCATCTTCTGCATTATAACTCTGTATACGGGTCACCACTATCGTCGTCCTTGGCCAACATGTCCACAGTACCATGACACTTCTAGGTAGTGCACCTGAGGGTACCTTTCTGGTATATATGTACCGCATCTTCTCTGGGCAAGCCAGAGGAGAAAAACTTCCATGCTGACATGAGACGCTGAAGTCCCTGCACGCAGACACTACAGCACACAGTGGTCTGACATCCCTCGCGGGGTATGTCCAGCTTAAGACCAAGACAGGGTCCTTTGTTCTCTCACATCAGGCAATGGGGTTGGCTCTTTCCTAGGGGATTCTTGTCTAGACACCTGCATATATGCTAGGTACACTTAGGTACATCTAGTTAGGGTTTGCATTGGGATTACTGCCATGTATCTATATGCCTGCATATATTCACTGTCTTAGCACCATGGTAGAATTCTACCTTTTATTTACTTTGTTGGTGCTTGTAATCATACATATCTGTTTCTGCCTAATGGTTGTTCCAGCACACTTATTTTATCCTAGAATGATGCTAGTTCAATAAATGCTTATTGAAAACGTCCCCATCATTTAGTCTGTGTAACTCTCTGAGAACAAGTGAGCACAAGTGACTGAGCGAAAAGTACTGTACTGTTTCCACGATCCCTGAGGGATCAGCGTTGTCTTGTTCAGTAGTTGCCAGAAACTATTCGCTCCTTGGTAAGGGCGGGGGGCATACAGTGGCACTGTGTGCTAGCTGGTCTACAGGCTAACATATCCTTTGGGGGTGTCTGTATTCAGTCTGGACACCAATCTTAGTTTACGCGCAGATCCTATATAGATTGGTAGGACTACACGACACCAGGATGAGGGTACATTGATGAACAGTTAACTAATATTACACGTTTGGTGTGGCAAATGCTTCCGCATGTTGCATGCTCATTTTAGGTGCCTTTTATGACTGACAGAATTTCCTTAAGCCCAGTTGAGAGGCACTGATGGAGCCATGAGCTGAAATTACATGTTTGAAAAGGTAGATATTTCCACATTTTTGCGGGGTGCACTGACGGAGCTTTGAGTTGATGTTTGAAAGAAGTGGCTGTGATTTATATGTATGAGGATGGAGAAGTAATGAGTGAATTGTGTGTCATCGAGCTAATGTTAAAGTCCTAAAGGTTGGTCCTCCATAAGATTAATGTTCTCTCACTCAGCTTTGTTTATCTTTGGTGGCTCACCCTACTGTTATGTTTCTGAATGCTACAGTGATGTATGCTTCTGGAGACCATGGGGTTGCATCACACTTTCTGTTCAGTAGAGATGTTTTTGTATCTGGATTGAAGTACAGACAAAGACTGAGGGAGCATTCCGTTCTTCAATGGTATGAGATTCTGCTAGTCCCATGGGCCATTCACTTAAATCAAACACGCTTCACTTACCCAATCTGGCCTCAGCATCAGTCACTGTTGGAATTAATTAACAGAAATCAATAGGTACTTGTCAGAAGTCTAGTACTTCTCCTGACACCCTGTTTTCTGTAATCATCTGCACCTTCATCTAATAAGTTAACAAATGATATGGCATTATTTAAATGCAGTGCTACTGGAACTATGCAAATCTGTGGTAGTGCGTTTTTCACTTAATTATGGATTTGAGCTTAATCCATCATCTGCTGCACAATCTGCAGTACAGATATTAAACCAAAAATGTGTTTCTAACTCAAACGAATAAAAAGATACTGGCACAGGTTTGTGCGCATTGGAAGGCCCGTTGCAAAGGTGAACTAGTTATCTTTCAGTTGCTCATTTCTGTATTTGGTTGTTAAACTGGTACTGAGGTGAAATCTTTGGCCAGTCATTATGACCATTTGTAAAAATTGTGAAAAAATTAAGTAATACTATACAAAAATGTCAACACTGCTTCATAATTTGGTGCTTCTCCGCTGCATAATTCCAGTCACCCTGAATACATGGATTCCTGACTTGGAAAACAAAGCCGCTCTGGTTGAAGGCATGGAGTCCTCTAGAAATAGATTTTAGCTTCCCAATTTCACAAAAGTGGATCAGCTGGTTTGGTTACCTAGGACCAAGCATTTTTTAATTCATTTTGAAATTATTATGATAATTGTGACAAAGGAGGATAACACAAGAGCTCTCCAGTATTGGATCTATCATAGATTCACATGCTTGAATCATCCCGTAGTCCTAGTGGGAGTCCCACTGTATCCTTATAAAAGCAATAGATAATACTATCATATGCTACAATGCAATGAACCGCCACTGCCATAGCCTATCTACCTTTTTTTTGTAAAAAAAGAACTAAACTTAAGTAATAACAAATCAGGTGAAAGCACCCTGTAGAACACACCCAAGAGAGGCTTACTTCCTCAGCTTTACTACCGCATGTCGTGTGACAGGGAGTCTCCCTGAGCTCTGGTCAGTTTTTTCTCTCAAAACTACAGATATCTTCTAGAAAATGTCAGATTCTTCAAAGAAAGATCTCTTCAGGCCGTGTGGAACATGTGGTAAGAAGAGGCTCCATGCCGAAGATCCCCATAAGAACTGTATTTGCTGTTTGTACCCCCAGCATAAAGTAAAGGACTGCAAAATTTGTAGAACTTTCTCAACCAAAACCCTTAAAGATAGAGAGGTTAGGTTGTTGATTTGGCTTCAGAGACTTAAAAGTAAATCTCTTGTCATCTCTGATGATGAGGAAAGCTCTGCCTCACATACCTCTCTGGAAAAATCTAAAAGGAGAGATAGGTCACAAGTCCACTGAGGGTAATAAAAAAGCTTCTAAAAATCCTGTCATGAAGCAGCAGGTCCCTCACAAATAGGAAAGCATTAATTTCCTGCTGAGGAGAAAGCCAGTCTGACCCCAAAGCATGAGAAACACTTATCAGAGCCATCTATGAAAATCACAGTCCCTAAAAAGCTTGTGTCCCTAAAAAGTCGCACCGTCCTCTGGATCCCGGTTGATGCAGAAATCACCATTGGGGCATGTTTCCCCCATCATCATCGTCGACGTTACTCCAGTATTGGAACTTTAATAGATTCACATGCCTGTATTATTCCCCGTTGTCGAGACGGGAGTCTCCGGTACATAAAAAAGCAATGCATAGTCATAAAGCAAACTGAAAAGAGGCCTAGGCCCATTTTCCTTTTTCAACCCATAGCCTTTGTTAAGTAAAAAAGGCCCAAACTTTTCCCTGAACCAATCAGCTGTCCTCACTCTAGAACACTCCTGAGAGAACCTCTTGCCCCTCAGATTTTCTACCGCACATTGTGCTAGGGAGTCACTTTTGAGCTCTGCTCAAACTCTTCATTTTTCTACTATATTTGACTAGAATTTGGGGTTCCCCTTTTTCTATATTGATTTATTGGAAGCTGCTATTGATCTTCTACCATGGCTGACAAGGAGAAGAAAAGTTTATTTAGAGCTTGTGCCACTTACTCTGAGAAAAGACTGTATACAGAGGACCCTCATAAGGACTGTATATATTGTCTATACCCGAACCATCAGGCAAAATATTGTAAAATCTGTTGCCCTTTCTCCAATAAAACCTTGAAAGACCGGGAAGGAAGGCTTCTACTCTGGCTCCAGAAGGTAAAGGCCAGGAAAGAAATCTTCTCAAGCGACAGTGAAAAGAGTCTTCAACATCCAAGAGATCTCAGAAGAGAAGCAGATCTCCACAGGCTCATACCTCAGGTGAGAGGCCTGAAAAAACTCCTAAAAAGACCACTCCAGGTTCTTCGGGTCGCAGTCCCTCAAAATCTCCTTCAGGAAAGTCTAAGGAAAAGAAGGGTCATGCTTCTGAGGAGAAACATGCTAAGAAACCTGCTTCAGAGCCGTCTAAATCTCCTCAAAAGGTAAAGATTACCATTAAAAAATCATTTTCTACACCTTCTGAGGTGCAGAAATCTACATCGTCGACGAGGAAAACATCCTCAACGTCGACGAAATCTGAGGTAAACCCGGCATCGTCGTCGGTACTTTCCACGTCGATGATGAGCCCTTCGTCGACAAGGGTGGTGATGATCATGGTGACGAGCGCGTCGTCGACGGGACCGTCGACGGCATCAACAATGGGACCGCCGACGACAACTACGACGACGGTGACGACAACGTCGACAATAGCGTCGACGATTATGATTTCGGCGACGGTGACGATGATCTCGTCGACGGGCTCGTCGACAAGGGAAAAGACTCCAGAAAAGCGTTTTTCAGCTTGGAAAAGGACAATAACACCAGAAGTGACATCACCAAGTAAAGTCGCAACATTGGTACCTTCTCACCTGCTAGAGGAGGAGGATTCGGAGGAAGAGGATGAGGATGGTCGTTTTGGGTATGCAAGTAGCCCATCCCAACTAAAGGTGAAATACCAAGAAGAAGATTCACAGGATGAATATGAGGATTTCAGGGTCATCCTCAAGAGCATCACTATCAAGAACAAAGGGAAGAGATGACAAGTGTGCCCTCTTCTTTATTAAGAGATCTACAATCCATGCTGTAGGATTATAGGAGAAGATATCCTACACCTCAAACGTCTAAAATCATTCCTGATTGTTAGACGGGGACCTGGAGGGTCGGCCGAGCACAGTGATCGCACAGACAGGTAACTTCCCCCCCACAGATGGACACCACACAAAGATTAGGGTAACACCTTTTATAGGCACTTCTGGTAGTAGAGTGGTACGATACAAGGCGATCAGGACACGATGATCCTCTCAATTCTAGTCTCTAGTAAGGGAAGGGGGTAGCGGGACAGTCTTGGTACCCACGGGTACGGGTGTGTAACGGTGATAGCTCACAATCCTCGAGCTCGGTGTTCGGATGGGTCAGACCGCGGCAGCGCCGGCAGGTCCCGAAGAGGTCGTAGGTGGCAACGGGCCGCGGCAGCGCCAGCAGGTCCCAACGAGGATGAAGGTTACAACGGGCCGCGGCAGCGCCAGCAGGTCCCACGAGAATGCAGGGTGCAACGGGCCGCGGCAGCGCCAGCAGGTCCCACGAGGATGAAGGTTACTACGGGCCGCGGCAGCGCCAGCAGGTCCCACGAGCATGCAGGTTGCAGAGGGCCGCGGCAGCGCCAGCAGGTCCCACGAGGATGAAGGTTGCAGAGGGCCGCGGCAGCGCCAGCAGGTCCCACGAGGATGAAGGTTGCAGAGGGCCGCGGCAGCGCCAGCAGGTCCCACGAGGATGAAGGTTGCAGAGGGCCGCGGCAGCGCCAGCAGGCAGGACAATAGTTCACAAGGCAGGGCTGTGGCAGCGCCAACAGTCCGTCAAGGATGAGTTCGTCGCGGTGTCTCTCGACTCCAGGATACAACTGCCTTCCTGTCCTGGGGTTGCCTCAGTTATAGGTCTGGCGCCCTTTGATGTCCGGACCCTCGCTCTTGGAGGTCGGGAGGTCTGGGATGAGGGAGTCCAGACACCCAGCAGGGGGGTGGAGCCAGCGCCCGAGGAGGCTGGGGGTGCTCGGCACCTGGCGGGGGAGAGCCATCGACACTTCGTACTCCCATTGACCTGCCAAGTGGGCCGTTCACCTCCTGGGTGGAGGGTGGTGCCGGGATGTCGGGGCCTGGCCAGGCCCAGGGTTGGGGTCGGGCTGAGGCCGCGCGGCCGCGTGGTGCCGTGTCCAAGATGGCGGCTGGGCCGGGCAATGGTGCTGACGGTGGCCCGGGCCCTGTCCTGCGGGGAGGGAGCGAGCCCTTCATGTGGCCTGTCCAACATGCGTCCCCCCCAGCTGAAGGCGGGGAGAGTCACCCATCTCCTTGGGGACTTTCCTCGTCGAGGCGGAAAAAGCGGGACAGGCCATCCGCGTTGGCGTGGTCTTGGCCAGGGCGATGTTCCACAGTGAAGTCCATCCCCTGCAGGGAGATGGACCATCGCAATAGTTTGGGGTTCTCCCCCCGCATCTGCATGAGCCATTGCAGGGGCCGATGGTCCGTCTGTACCCGAAAATGGGTTCCGAAGAGGTACGGCCGGAGCTTCTTGAGGGCCCATACCACCGCGAAGGCCTCTCGCTCAATGGTGCTCCAGCGCTGTTCTCGGGGCAGTAGGCGTCTGCTGATGAAGGCCACTGGTTGGTCCACTCCTTCGGCGTTCAGTTGGGAGAGGACGGCCCCAATACCATGGTCGGAGGCATCGGTCTGCACGATGAACTCGCGGCTGTAGTCGGGGGCCTGGAGCACAGGAGCGGTGCACATGGCGGCCTTCAGCGTCTCGAAGGCTGCTTGACAGTCGGGAGTCCAGTTGACTCTTTTTGGGTGGTTCTTAGACGTGAGCTCCGTGAGGGGCCCCACAATGCTGCCATAGTCCCTTACAAACCGCCGGTAGTATCCGGTGAGCCCCAGGAAGGCTCGGACCTCGGTTTGTGTCTCGGGGGGTTGCCAGGACTGAATGGCAGCTACCTTGAGTTGGAGGGGGGCCACCAGACCGCTCCCCACTTGGTGTCCGAGGTAGGTCACGGACCCCTGGCCGATTTGGCACTTGCTGGCCTTTATGGTGAGGCCGGCCTGTTGGAGGGCCTGCAGGACCTCTCTGAGGTGGTGGAGGTGATCCGTCCAGTGGCGGCTGTATACCGCGATGTCGTCCAGGTAGGCGGCGCTGAATTCTTCGAGGCCCGCCAATACCTGGTTCACCAGTCTTTGAAAAGTGGCTGGAGCGTTCTTCATGCCGAAGGGCATCACTCTGAAATGGTAGTGCCCATCCGGGGTGGAGAAAGCGGAACGTTCTTGGGCTCTGGGGGTGAGGCCGATCTGCCAGTAGCCCGCTGTCAGGTCGAAGATGCTTAGGTAGCGGGCTGCCCCCATGCGGTCGACTAGTTCATCTGCTCGGGGGATAGGGTGAGCGTCGGTTCGGGTGACCGCGTTCAGACCCCGATAGTCAATGCAGAACCGGAGTTCAGGGGTGGTGCCCGGGGCCGCGGCCTTGGGGACCAGGACAACCGGGCTGGCCCAGGGACTGTCCGAAGGTTCGATGACTCCGAGGGCGAGCATCTTGGAGACTTCTTCTTGGATGCATGTACGTACCCGATCCGGTACTCGGTACGGCCGGTGTCGGACAGGAGGACTGTCCCCCGTGTCCACGTCGTGCAGGCACCAGGAGGTGACTCCGGGTGCGAGAGAGAACAGGTTTGCGAACGGCAGCAGGAGGGCCCGGCAATCTTGACGCTGCTCCGGGGTCAGGGCCTCGGAGAGTCGGACCCCGTCCACCGAACCATCTCTTTCCCGGGTCCTCAGTAGGTCAGGGAGGGGCTCGGAGTCTCCTTCTGCGCCACTGTCGGTAGCCATCAGCAGGCTGAGCTCTGATCGCACGAAGTGGGGTTTGAGTCGGTTGGCGTGGAGGACCCGGAGGGGGTTCCGGGGGGACTCCAGGTCGACGAGATAGGTGACGGGGCTCCTGCGCTCGATCACCTTGAAGGGCCCCGTCCATTTGTCCTGCAAGGCACACGGTTCGATGGGGGACATCACCCATACCTGCTGACCCGGTTCAAACTCGATGGAGGAGACATGTTGGTCGTACCACTTCTTCATGTCCTCTTGACTGGCCTCCAGATTGGCTTTAGCGATCTCCCTGAATTTCCGGGTCTGATTACGGAGGGTCAGGAGGTATTTGTAGACGTCCGGAGGGGTCTTTAGGGGGGCCATTTCCCATTCCTCCTTCACTAGGCTGAGAGGCCCGCGAACGGGGTGTCCGTACAGGAGTTCGAAGGGGCTGAAGCCGAGGGACTTCTGGGGGACTTCTCGGTAGGCGAAGAGGAGGCACGGTAGTAGCACGTCCCACTGGCGGCGTAGGGGTTCTTCCAGCCCCATGATCATCCCCTTGAGGGTGCGGTTGAACCGCTCGACCAGTCCGTTCCCCTGGGGGTGATAGGGGGTGGTGAATCGGTAAGTGACTCCGCACTGCTGCCAGAGGGATTTCATATACTTTGAAATAAAGTTCGTACCCCTGTCGCTGACGACTTCCCGGGGGAAGCCCACTCGAGAGAAGATCCCCATCAAGGCTCGACCCACTACTGGGGCTGTTATCGTACGAAGGGGGACCGCCTCAGGATAGCGGGTAGCGTGATCCACCAGGACCAGGATGAAGCGATGTCCCTGTGCTGTTCGGGGGTCCAGGGGCCCCACAATGTCTATTCCCACCCTTTCGAACGGGGTGGTCACCACGGGGAATGGTTGTAGGGGTGCCTTGAGTTTGCGGCCGCTCTTCCCACTGGCCTGGCAGGTCGGGCAGGACCGGCAATGGTTGGATACGTCATTTCTCATTTTGGGCCAAAAAAAGTGAGTCACCAGGCGGTGGTAGGTCTTGTCTTGGCCCAGGTGCCCGGCCAGGGGGACATCATGGGCTAGGTTCAACAGGAAGTCTCTGAAGTGGAGGGGCACCACCAGCACTCGCCCGGCCCCCAGTTCTGCGATTTTCTGTTCGCTGTACAAGAGATCATTGTCCCAATAAACCCAGTGGGCCCCGGTGGTGTCTCCTTGGCTCTGGGCGAGCGCTTGCTGCCGCAATCCCTCGAGGGAGGGGCAGGTCTTTTGCTCCTGCCGGAATTGTTCCTGGGTGGGCCCCCCTTCTTGACGCCACTGAGCCAGGTCGGGAAGCTCGGGGGGCTGTGTGGACCCCTCTGGGGTGGGGTCCGGGTGGTCGGTCTGGAGGAAGTCTTCTTCTGGAGTGATCGAGGGCGGAGGTGCTGCCCATTCTGGTCCTTCTGGTCTAGGGATGGTGCGGGTGGCCATGGACCGGGTGGTTACGCACGCCCAGTCCGGGAGACCCAACATCCCCAGATGCTCTCTTCTTTCCACAGCGGCCCACGGGGAGCTCTCGAGATCGTTCCCCAGGAGGCAGTCTACGGGGGCATCGTCACGGACAGTTACTTTCAGCATGCCGGACACTCCTCCCCATTCGAAGGGGACGCAGGCCATCCGACACAGGCTCTCCGAGTTATCTGCCGATCGGACGGGGCAAAGTACGTTTGGTAGGATTTGTTCTGGGGTCACCAGGTGACAGCGGACGGCCGTCACACTGGCCCCGGTGTCACGCAGGGCCTCGGCCTTGCGCCCATTGATGCTCACCCATTGGCTGTACTTCCGAGTGTTGGCGGGCAGGGGAGTCCGCGGGACCATGTCTCTTCCTCCTAGGCATGCCAGGGTCATGGCGGCGGGTTCCCACTCGAACTGCTCCGACTCATAGGTCTCCGTGTCTTCGGAGACGTGTTCTTCTCCCAGGGCGGCGGCCGCCATCTGGCGGGGCCCGGGGGCCTGGTTCTTCGGGCAGGTCGGGTCACTGGCATAGTGGCCGACTCGCTGGCATCGATGACACGTCACGTTAGCTCGGAACCCCGGGCGCATCGGGGGGTTTCCCCGGCCTGCTGGGGCCGGGGTGGCGTTAGTGGGTGCGGCCGGGGCGGCGTCTCTGCCCCGGCCCGGGCCTCCTCCTCCTCCTCGGGGACGATGGTGACCTTGGTTGGTTCTGTTCTGCTCATTTGGCCCACTCCGGGCCACTCGGGTGCTCTCCCACCGGTCAGCCTCGGTGGCGAGCTGCCGGGGTTCAGTCAGTTTACTGTCGAGGAGGTGCTGCCTGAGCTCGACAAAGCAGTTGTTGGAGAGGTGCTCCCACACAATGAGATTGAAGAGTTGTTCGTAAGTGGTTACGTTGTTACCCTTGATCCACCCCTCGAAGGCTCGGCTGAAATAGTTCACGTATTCCAACCACGTCGTACCTGGGATCCGGGTGCAGTTGCGTAACCTCTGGCGGTACATTTCGGGTGTAAGTCCATATCGACTGAGGAGGGCGGCCTTCATGTGGTCATAGGACGTCATTTGATGGTCCGGAAGCTGCAGCAGGGCATCACGACCCTCGTTGACGAATCTCCCCCATAGACCGGCTCCCCAGTCACTTCGAGCGACCCGGTGGGCGGTCATGGCAATCTCATAGGCCTTGAACCACTGCTGTATGTCGTCGTTCCGGTGATATTCTCGGACCACATCCTTGGGGATGTGGACCTTCTGCTCGGTAGGACCCGGGGAGTGCGGTTGCTCGGGCACCCCTAGGTTTTTGTTCAGTTTGCGTATTTCTATCTCCGCTAGTTTGCACTCGTGCTCGTATGCCAGTCTTTTTTCTTCGAGGTCTCTCTGTCTCTGTTTTTCCTCTCGCTCTTCTCTGAGCCGTAAGTGTTCTAAGTTTATTTTTTGTTCCGCCAGTTTCAATTCTCCGTCTAATCTGAGTCGTGCCAAGTCTAACTCGTGTAATCTATTTTTTTCCCGCTCTTGGATCTCTTCATGGGAGGGGCCTGTTCTCCGTTCCTCCGTCCGGGTGGTGTTGACTTCCGGGGCTGCGGGGTCCCGGGGGGTTGCGGTATTGGTCTCTGTCCAGGCCTCTAGGGCGTTTTTGAAGTCTTCTTTTGTGCTTAGCCCGGTGGTAGCAATGCCTAAGTCCATGCAAAATTGTTTGAGCTCTCGGTGGTTGTATTCTTCCAGCTTTTCCATCTGGAACTTCTCCGCCGATCCGCTCTCTTTGGTCGTCATTGTGGTTTTAGTCGTAGGGTGAGTTACTGTCTGTACGGTACGCGTTGGTTCGGATCGCGCCGCTAGCCACCAATGTTAGACGGGGACCTGGAGGGTCGGCCGAGCACAGTGATCGCACAGACAGGTAACTTCCCCCCCACAGATGGACACCACACAAAGATTAGGGTAACACCTTTTATAGGCACTTCTGGTAGTAGAGTGGTACGATACAAGGCGATCAGGACACGATGATCCTCTCAATTCTAGTCTCTAGTAAGGGAAGGGGGTAGCGGGACAGTCTTGGTACCCACGGGTACGGGTGTGTAACGGTGATAGCTCACAATCCTCGAGCTCGGTGTTCGGATGGGTCAGACCGCGGCAGCGCCGGCAGGTCCCGAAGAGGTCGTAGGTGGCAACGGGCCGCGGCAGCGCCAGCAGGTCCCAACGAGGATGAAGGTTACAACGGGCCGCGGCAGCGCCAGCAGGTCCCACGAGAATGCAGGGTGCAACGGGCCGCGGCAGCGCCAGCAGGTCCCACGAGGATGAAGGTTACTACGGGCCGCTGCAGCGCCAGCAGGTCCCACGAGCATGCAGGTTGCAGAGGGCCGCGGCAGCGCCAGCAGGTCCCACGAGGATGAAGGTTGCAGAGGGCCGCGGCAGCGCCAGCAGGTCCCACGAGGATGAAGGTTGCAGAGGGCCGCGGCAGCGCCAGCAGGTCCCACGAGGATGAAGGTTGCAGAGGGCCGCGGCAGCGCCAGCAGGCAGGACAATAGTTCACAAGGCAGGGCTGTGGCAGCGCCAACAGTCCGTCAAGGATGAGTTCGTCGCGGTGTCTCTCGACTCCAGGATACAACTGCCTTCCTGTCCTGGGGTTGCCTCAGTTATAGGTCTGGCGCCCTTTGATGTCCGGACCCTCGCTCTTGGAGGTCGGGAGGTCTGGGATGAGGGAGTCCAGACACCCAGCAGGGGGGTGGAGCCAGCGCCCGAGGAGGCTGGGGGTGCTCGGCACCTGGCGGGGGAGAGCCATCGACACTTCGTACTCCCATTGACCTGCCAAGTGGGCCGTTCACCTCCTGGGTGGAGGGTGGTGCCGGGATGTCGGGGCCTGGCCAGGCCCAGGGTTGGGGTCGGGCTGAGGCCGCGCGGCCGCGTGGTGCCGTGTCCAAGATGGCGGCTGGGCCGGGCAATGGTGCTGACGGTGGCCCGGGCCCTGTCCTGCGGGGAGGGAGCGAGCCCTTCATGTGGCCTGTCCAACACTGATGTAACACCTAGGCCGTGCTCTGTACCGGGTACACCAGTACGTAGGCGATAGATCTTGCCAGAGCCTCTACCTAAGTCTCCACCAACAAAACCACAGAGAGATACTGACACGACTGATGAGGAACATGAGGATGGAGAGATTAGGGATCCTAGCAAAGAGTGGGATGACGACCTCATTCCTTCACCGTCATCTCCTTTACCTAAACCTGTCGATTCCCCACCTGAAGACATTGTGGGGTTTCATAATTTAATGTAAAGAGCCACTAAAAGATTCTCACTTACCATGACAGAAGATGAAACCGAATGTTTCTTGTATGACTTTAAGGACAGCCTTCGGAAATCGGTGAGATCTTTACCGATTGTGAGTCATATTTGGGAGGAAGGCTTGAAGGTGATGGAATCACCAGCGACAGTGACACTAGTGCTCGCAAGACTAGATAAAAAGTACAAAGCGCCGACGGACGCACCTGCTTGCCTTTTGGGTCACCCGAAACCGGACTCAGTGATCACACAAGCATCGCAACAAAAATCAATGAACCCGTCAGCTCCAATTACGGCGCCCCCGGACAGGGAAGGACGCGGGGAAGAGGTTTTCCTCTATGTCAGCACTATTGGTGAGAGCTGCAAATGCTCTGGCTATCCTAGGAAGGTACGACAGGCAGATGTGGTGCGACCTGTCACCTTTTATTGATCACGTTCCGGATGCAGAGAAGCAGGAGGCCAGAAAAAGGCCAGAAAAATTCTTCAAGAAGGAGAGAGGACTTCAGCAGAAGTCCTAGACTGCGCTATGGATATAGCAACTACAGCATTCAGGTCTCTAGGATGAGCGGCGGTGTTGCGCAGACAAGGATGGTTAAGGGCTACAGCATTCAGCAAGGGAGGTACTCTTCCTATACCTCCACTTCTCAGCCCTACCATCCGCAGTATTCGCAGCGACAATCAGGAGGATATTCCAAATCTACTCCTAAAGGTAGAGGAGGTCGTCAGGGCAAGGACAACGCCCGTCGACAATGACAGGTTACTGATACCATACAGACCAGATACTCAGAGTTCATATGTTCCCCTGGGTGGAAAGATTACCCGCTTTCTTCAAAATTGACAAGAAATAACCACGGACCGATGGGTCCTCAACATTGTTCAATTTGGCCATACTCTAGAATTTCTCCAAACACCCCCTCGTACGTCACCGATGCATCACAGAATAGATCATTTGCATCAAATCCGGAAGGAGATTCGGACAATGCTCCGAAAGGGAGCAATAGAACCGGTTCCAAATTCCCAAAAAGGAGAGGGATTCTACTCCCTATTTTTTCTAATCAAGAAAAATATCCTACAATGGTGTCCTATTCTGGATCTCAGATCCCTAAACACTTATCTCAAGAAACAATCTTTCCGGATGATCTCTCTTCAGGACATCCTTCTGCTTTTAAACCCAGGGGATCATATGACCACCTTAGACTTACAAGACGCATACTTTCACGTCCCGATTCATCCTGCACACAGGAAATATTTTCGATTTATGGTAGCCGAAGAGCATTACCAATTCAGAGTCCTACCTTTGGCCTCAAATCAGCCCCAAGAGTATTCACAAAATGTCTAGCTCCAGTGGCTGATTTTCTAAGGAGGCAGAAACATCAGGTATTTCCTTACCTAGATGACTGGTTAGTCAAGGCACCAACAGCAGCACTGGCTAGAAGGTCAACGAGGGCGTGCATGGACTTTATCAACAAACTAGGATTGACTCTAAATGTGAAGAAGTCATCCCTTCATCCAAGAACACAGATCACTTTTCTAGGAGCAATCTTGGATACGGAGGGAAACATGGCGTCCCCTACCGAAGAAAGACAAAAGAAGATAGTGTCTCACTTCCAAAAGTTCTGAAAAGAAGGTATCTTTCAGTACGCAGATACAAATCATTGCTGGGGATAATGTCATCCTGCATCCCCCTCGTGCCTCATTGCAGATTACGAATGCGGCCATTACAGGAGCAGCTCGACCTCCAATGGCGTCAAGCTGAGGGATCATTCGAGGATGTAGTGGAAGTAACCCCGGGTATGCTGCAGGCAGCGGAGTGGTGGACACATCGGCAAAATATCTCTCAAGCACTTACATTCCTCACCAACTCAGCCCCATTAGTGGTGACAACGGACGCATCCCTAGAAGGATGGGGAGCTTTTCTGCAGGACCTTCAGGTCAGCGGTCGATGGAAGTTACAGGAGCGACAACTACACATAAACTTGCTGGAACTCAGGGCGGTGCGCCTCGCGCTACTGGCCTTCCTACCACGTATCAGAAATTCATCAGTGTTGATAAGAACAGACAACACAACTGCGATGCATTACCTAAACAAACAGGGAGGCACAAGATCTCTCTCCCTTTCTCAGGAAGCGCAGAGATCATATGGGAATGGGCTTTACGACAAGGAATATCACTATCGGCAGAACACCTGCCAGGAGACAAGAATACCACAGCAGATACTCTCAGCAGGCCCAAAACTTCCTGCCACGAGTGGAAGTTGGACTAGGGAGTCCTGGACAGCATTTTGCGGACATGGGGAGAACCAACTGTGGACCTCTTCGCCACAAAGGAGAACAAAAATGCCGGTACTTCGCAAACTGGCTTCCCCAAAGGGGATCTTGGGGGAATGCGTTTTCAATGGCATGCTCCGACGTCTTTGCCTAAGCTTTTCCCCCAATTCCCCTACTCCCAAGAGTGTTGAGAAAAATAAAGAAAGAACCGTGCAGACTGATACTAATAGCTCCGTGGTGGCCGAAACAACACTGGTTTGCGGAACTCCTGCTGCTTTTGGAAACACAGCCGATTCGCCTCTAGCCGATTCCATCGCTTCTCACAATGTCCCAGGGACAGGTACTCCATCCGGACCCGAAATCCTTGCAATTAGCAGCCTTTCTCCTGAACACTGTGAGTTCCAACATCTGAATATCTCACTGGAGTGCAGAAGCATCCTCTCAAAGGCAAGAGCGGACAGCACAAACAAAACCTATAGAATGACCATATACCATACATCTTGCAGCTAGCCAAATCGGGATTAGCTCATGCTTCTTTAAGGGTGCATTTGGCGGCTATATCTCGATACAGGAGATCTGCATCAGACCCGTCCTTGTGGTCAGCAAGAATCATAAATCAGTTTATGAAGGGATTGTTCAGGGTTTTCCCTCCAGTAAAACCACCACCACCGAGCTGGAATCTCAACTTGGTATTGACTCAATTAATGAAACAACCCTTCGAGCCTATTCACAGAGCGAACCTCACATTTTTATCTTGGAAAGTGGCGCTTCTTCTCGCCCTCACTTCAGCCAGGAGGGTAGGAGAACTTCAGGCTCTCACAATTCGAGACCCAATTTTACAGTTCAAGGAAGATACAATGGTTCTGTGAACTAATCCGAGATTTATTCCTAAAGTTCCGACTGACTTTCATTTGAATGAACCATTGGTGTTAAAACGTTTCTTTCCTCAACCTTCTACAGCGGCAGAAAGGGCTTTGCATTCATTAGACGTCCAAAGATGTCTCAAGTTTTATCTCAAAGAAACAAAGAATTTTCGGAAATCTTCACAACTCTTTGTTGCTTTCAGTGCACCAAGAAAAGGTTTCCCTTTATCAAAACGTGGGATTGCCAGATGGATTTCCAGTGCTATTACTTACTGTCATCAAGCTGCGGGGAAACCTCTGCACACAAGGGTTTGTGCACATTCGACAAGAGCAGTAGCCACGTCCACAGCATTATTTGCAGGAGTGCCTTAACAGGACATCTGCAGAGCAGCGACCTGGTCATCCACCAGGCACTACTGCTTGGAAGCAGCTGCAGAAACGGAAGCAGCGGTGGGAGATGCGGTGCTGAGAAACATCATCCAGTAACGGTGAGCCTTCTTTACATCCCTCCATCCTTCTATCTTGTGCACAAAGTCACATTTATGATATTGTACTGACATTTGTACTGTACAAATTGTATTGCATACGATTGGAATGCAAGAAGCAACTGTGCTTTGTGATATAACTGCTCACTATTCTAATACAGGCAAGTGAATCTATGAAAGTTCCAATACTGGAGTAAGAAAACAAGTTACTTACCTGTAACGGTAGTTCTCCAGTATTGGAAGCTTTCATAGATTCACATGCACACACCCTCCTCCCCTGAGAAGCTCACCTCGGATTTAGCATGGCAAGTGTTTATTATGCACAAGTGCGCGAAAAATCTGAGGGGCAAGAGGTTCTCTCAGGAGTGTTCTAGAAGCTGAGGACAGCTGATTGGTTCAGGGAAAAGTTTGGGCCTTTTTTACATAGCAAAGGCTATGGGTTGCAAAAGGAAAATGGGCCTAGGCCTCTTTTCAGTTTGCTTTATGACTATGCATTGCTTTTTTATGTACCGGAGACTCCTGTCTCGACGGCGGGGAATAATACAGGCATGTGAATCTATGAAAGCTTCCAATACTGGAGAACTACAGTTACAGGTAAGTAACTTATTTTCATCTCGTCGTTGAAAAAACCATTGTTTTTCGAAGGTCTCTGATGTGCCGTCAACGGCGGCTCCACCAACGATGCCTCTACTGGCGGCGAAGGTACCTTCACTTCTGACTACTTCCTCATCGACTATTTCTCCTCAGTCAACGACGATTTCCTTGTCGACGTCTACATCCTCATCGACGACGTTTGTTCCGACGACAACTGCAACGACAACGACGACAGTATCTGCATCGACGGCGATGGCAACGATAATTTCAACATCAGTTCTTATTTTGTCCTCGTCGACGACACAGCTACCACTGCGGTCGACGAAGCTGGTGGCGCCACATACTACTTCGAGCCTTGAAAGATCTTCGACGTTACAACTTACTCCACTATATTAGTCAACAAAAAATTCTTGTCGATGGCGTGTTTAGTTCAGAATCCTTCGCTGATTTTGCCTTTACCTCCTTCAACATTTTTGGAAGAGTTTGATAAGGATGACATGGTTGGCCCTGCTTACAGTGCCTCTCAGCTTCACATCAAGTATCAAGACGATGACGATGATGACTATGAGGATTATTATCAACAGGATTTTCACTCTCCGCATGAAAAGATTCAATACATGGAACCTGTTCTTAAACCCATGGTCCACCTTCCTGTGACATTAGTTCAAGAATTGCAAGACATGTTGCAGGATTATCGTATTAGTTTTCCTTCATCGAAGTATGCACCTCCACCTCCTTCTCCACCACCACCGGCATTTCCGCCACGCATGTCTGAACCTTCAAATATAATGTCACAAGCAACAGATAGTGTTCTACCTCCGCAACAGCATGACACCTCTGATAATGGGGATGTAGAGGAAGGCGAATTCAAGGTGCCAGACTATCTGACAATAAGTGGGAAGATTACATAATCTAGACACCTGCTTCCCCATCTCCTCTAACAGTGGATTCTATGCCGAAGGACATTGGCGGTTGCCACGCATTGATGGAGAGAGCAGCTTCTCAATTTCAGTTACTGATTACAGTCAAGCAGTCTTACTGTTCTCCTTACGATTTTAAAGACCAATCTTGGAAGACTGTAAGAGAAACCTATAATTGACCATATTTGGGAAGAAGGTGTGAAAGTCATGAAAACATCTGCTACATTGATAGCAGTTTTGCCTAGAATTGACTAGAAATACAAGACTCCTGATGATGCGCCAGCTTGTCCGGTAGGACACCGTAAATCAGACTCGGTACTCACTGAAGCTGTACAACGGAGCACTCGGGCAATGCGCTAGCGATATTAGGCAATTGCGACCGCCAAATGTGGTCTGATATCGCTCCATACCTGGACCTACTTCCATAAGACAAGAGCCTAGAGGCAAGAAAGATTCTTCTAGAAGGTGAAAGCTCAGTTTTAGGGATCATTGATGTGTCCATGGATGTGGCTTTCTTGGCCTTTCGTCATCTCACTGGAGCAGCCATCCTTCGACGTCAAGGTTGGTTGAGGCCAACAACATCCGCCCTGAAGTGAAAAGTAACATCCTAGATATGCCTCTTGTGGCAGTGCGCTTTTCGGTAAGCTCATTGACGCCTTACAGGCCATTAAGGCAGACACCAAGACTGCTAAAGCTTTGAGCACGCTCCATTACTGGAAGACCCTCCTTTGTGGAGCCCATAGTAGAGGAGCCTATTCATTTTGTAGGGGCTACCAGAAATACCAGCCTCAGACCTATCACCCATTTCGCCCTTCCTACCAACATCAACAGACTTATTGTGCACCACCACAGGCTGCATACTCCCGGCAACCCAGACGTAACCAACCCGTACAGTTCAGGGATACTGTTAGGAAACAGTGACGATGTCCTGGCGCCAGCTGCACTCTCCCTATCCTTCCAGCCAGGGGAGCTTGCATCACACGCTATTTCAGTTGATTGCAAAAAATTACCACAGACAAATGGGTTCTGGATATAATAAAGTATGGCCATACCCTGGAGTTTGTCACAGTGCCCCCTCCTCATCCACTACAAAAATCTCTGCCATCCCATCTTCAGTTACTCAGGAAGGAGGCATTTGTCATGCTACAAAAAGTAGCCATAGAAAGAGTACCACGTTCTCAAAGGAGAATGGGCTTCTACTGGCGCCCCATTCTGGACCTCAGAAAGCTCAACAAATATCAACAGAAAAAATCCTTCTGCAAGGTAACTCTCCAGGAGATATTGCATCTTCTGAGCCATTCGGATTTTCTGGCAAGTCTCAATTTACAGGATGCATATTTCCTTATTCCTATCCATCCCAAACATCGAAGCTTTCTCTGTTTCACTGTGGCAGGCGTGCACTATCAGTTCAAGGTCCTGCCCTTCGGCCTCCACCCAGTTCCTCTGGTATTTACCAAATGCCCCTGTGGCGGCACACATACGATTACAGGGCCTGCAGATTTTCCTGTATCTCGACGATTGGCTAGTGAAGTCTTCTTTGCTTCACCGGGCCTTGGAAGCCATATCCATCTGCCTACAACTGTTTCGCTCTCTAGGGCTTACAATTCACTACCAGAAATCCGTTCTCACACCTTCTCAACTGATCACTTTTCTCGGAGCGACTTGGGATACCCTCCAAAACAAGGCATTCTTAGCCACAGAAAGGCAAAACACCATATTATCGCTGGCTCAGTCTATCCAAAAAAGAGATCGCTTTTGTCTGTCTCCTCAAATCCTTCCTCGGCATGATCAATCAATCAGCGGTTTATAAAGTGTGATCCTCACCCATGAGGGTCTCAATGCGCTGGGGGATGGGTGAGGGGGGATAGCTCCGAATCAGTCGAAGAGCCAGGTCTTAAGGTCCTTCCTGAATGTGTTTAGAGTTGGGGAGCGTCTGATGTTCACAGGGAGCTCGTTCCAGGTCTTGCCTGCGATGTAGAAGAAAGCTCTCCCGCCTGCTTTGTTCCTGCAGATGCGCGGGACCTGTGGGGTTTCCTCTTTGGTACGTGGAAGGAGACTCTCTCGTTGAGGTATATGGGTCTGATGTTGTTGAGGGATTTCTAGGTGTGGGTGAGGAGCTTATAGGTGAGTGACCCTCTTCTCCACGGGTAGCCAGTGGAGGTCTCATAGGTGCTGGGTCATGAGTTTGTGGCGTGGTGTTCCGAGGACGAGTCTGGCTGCTGCGTTCTGGAAGGTTTGGAGTTTGTGTAGAAGGGATCTGTTGAATCCGGCGTATAGAGCATTGCCGTAGTCTAGTCTGCTGGTTATGAGCGCATGGGTGACGGTCCTTTTGCATTCGGGGGGATGCATTTGAAGGTCTTGCGGAGGATGCGCAGGCAGTTGAAGCTGGTGGAGGTGACGGAGTTGATCTGGCGTTTCATGGAGAAGGAGGAGTCTAGGATGATGCAGAGGTTTTGTGCGTGGCATGTAGGGGTTATTGGCCTTGCGAGGGCGGAGGGCCACCAGGTGTTGTCCCAGGTGGAGGTGCATGGGCCGAGGATGAGGACCTCGGGTTTCTCTGAGTTGAGCTTCAAACAGCTGTCTTTCATCCAACCTGCGACGTCCTTCATTCCTTAGTGGAAACAGAGTCTGGTGTCTTCGGGGTTCTTTGTGAGCGAGATGATGAGTTTGGTGTCAGCGTAGGATACTTTGCTGAACCCATGCTGTGTGACGATGGCGGCGAGGGGGGCATGTAGATGTTGAAGAGCGGAGGGATGGCCTTGGCAACCCTCATGGTACACCATACACGTCTCAGAATGAGACCTTTCCAGGAGCAATCGGACAGGCAATGGCTTCAGGTGACCGGGTCATTCAAGGACATTATTCAAATCACTCCGATCATGAAAGAAGCACTTCCTTGGCGGCAGTACACCAGCAATTTTCTGTGGGCCTGACATTCCTCTCTCCACTTCCAGAGTTTGTTCTGACCATAGATGCCTCGTTTGAAGGCTGGGGAGCCCACCTTCAAGACCTCCAAGTAAGTGGGAAATGGAGTCTCTCTCTCTTCAAGATGCCCATCAACTTCCAGGAATTGAGGGCAATCTTCCCAGCTCTTCAGTCGTTTCTCCCAAGAATACAAGTATCCTCTGTCCTCATTCGTACAGACAATACCACATGCATGCACTATCTCAACAAGCAGGAAGGAACGAGGTTTCAGATTCTATCCTTGGAAGCTCAAAAGATGTGGTAATGGGCTTTACTACACTACAAGGCGGAACATCTACCAGGAGTGACAAACAACCTAGCAGACACCTTGAGGAGAATAGGAGAAACCTGTCACAAGTGGGAACTCGACCAGTTGATTCTCGACTCCAGATTCCGGAAATGGGGAACACCCAACTTAAACCTCTTTGCATCTCAAGAGAACCGCAAAATGCTGGTTCTTCGCCAGCAGAGAACCTCAGAGAGGGTCATGGGGGAATGCATTTTGAAAAAGATGGTTAGGAATCTTTGCTTACGCTTTTCCCCATACCCTCTCATCTCCAGGGTTCTAATGAAAATGAAAAGAGAACTCTGCCGGCTGATCCTCATTGCTCCTCGTTGGCCCCACCAGCATTGGTTCACAGAGCTACTCCTACTCTCTGAATCCAAGCCTTATCGTCTTCAGCGGTTGCCTCAATGTACCTTTTTATCTTTTTTTTGCCAATGCTATGCATCATGGACAAAAAGCTTCTTGCTTTTTGCCAATTGGCAAAGCCAATAGATCAGAAAGGCAAGACCTATTGGCTTTGCCAATGCTTGTTATATTATTATTGCTTAACATCCCCAGCAAGTATGTTTCAGAATTCCTTATAAAATTCCAGTCTTAAATGTTCCGCTAGATGGCGAAGATGGCGTTTCGGATAGCTCCAAAAAACCTATTTGCAGATGCTGGCATGCCGTAACTAGGGGGTGGGGAGCTGGGAAGACGGCAATCGATATTTCTGCCCGACTTTGAGATATGTGCATGCCCGCTGGTCACCGCTGAAGGGTAGGATTCGGAGCACACTGTCTCCAACATGGCGGCCACAAACTGAGCACAGACCCTCCACTGGACTCAGTGCGTTGCATGACTACAACACGCTTGGAGGTAGAGGCCCCTCCAGGGATTTTATCAGGCACACTGCCCTGGTGACGGCCCCCCTGTGGGCCGGGGGAAACTGATGCCTGGGGGGCACGGGCCGCACCCTCCATGGTGGGGTAGCCAATGCTTACGGTGGCCCACGAAAACAGCTGCGAGCTCCCATCCAATGGCCCTGCAGTCATCAAGAATCTGCTGGGGGAGCCGTTTGCCTTTACAGTAGGGCCCCCACTGTTATTAACTCCTTACAGCTGTGAGCTCCAACTTGAGCCTCCAGGTCTTACTGGTCTTTGCCCTTTGTGGACTGGTTTCCCTGGTGAGCTGTATGATATTGTGGGTTAGCGGCATTGGCCGGGCCCGTTCCTGCCCACCCTAATAAGGGACTCTGTATCAGCGGATCCTCCAATTTTCATCACAGGGCAACCTATGTGTCTTTGGCCGCTGACTCGGGCCAAGTGGTTGCTGCTTGGTTTGGGGGTGGTCATCCCCTACCTGTGCGGATGTGGATCCGCCCTAGATGGGCCATCTACCTACCTACCTGGGGCCATGCCTGTGATGCTTTCCAGCTGAGAGGGGTGACACCTGCTGCCCAGTGTTTTGGAGGCTCTCTTCTATAACTATGCTGTGGGGGCATCCGCAACCCCGATGGGGATGAGAAACTGGCATTGACTGCACATGATTCCCGGGCCCTGCACCTGGCGCAAGCGGGTCAATTGCTGTTCACGGTGTTGCCGGTCTGGACACTCTAAACCCCTACCGCTACCTCTGGGGTGAGCTAGCGTCACACTGCCTGCCGCAACATAATTTGGACACAAGTCATCTGGCTCCACCAACTCATGATGGGCAGAGACAAGGGCAAACCAGGCCAAGATGGAGAAGTGCACAGCCCTCCATGGAAACACGGGGGCGCCTCGGAAACCGGACCTGAGCCCCCCCTCAACCGAAAATAACACGTCCCTCATCCTACAAGCCGTTAATGAGTGTAAAACACTCATGAAAACTAAAATAGGGGAGTTGCGGTCTGACGTTTCTCTGCCTTGACATTCTCGTCGCCACATAGTTTAATGAGTCTTGGAGGAAGAAACAAGGATCTCCATTCTAGAAGACACTGTTAAGCATCTTTCCTCAGAAGTAACACAACTATCTCTTGAGCCCAAACTCTTTCAAAACCGCACTGAAGACTTACAATACAGTACGGCGCAACATCCTACGCTTTATTGGTTTTCCCTTGGGGTCCAAAGGCCAGTCCCCAGAAAACTTTCTCGAACAATGGATCTGCACCTGGTTAAAACCGTAGGAATTTTCCTCCTGTTTTCTTATTGAGCAGACACATTGGTCCCTGGCTGCTAAGCCCCTCCGGGGTCTTGTCCCCTGCCTCTAATTACCTGCTTTCTAAATTATGGAGTTTGCAATGTGGTCTTGTGGGGGGCTCACCAGATTAAAGATCTTAGATTTCAAGCAGGGCGAATATTGATCTTTCCAGACTATACCCACATGGTTCAGGCACAACGCAAATCCTTTGACCAAGTCAAGGCAAAGCTGCATACTATGCACTTCTCGTACATGCTCCTTTACCCTGCAAAAATCAGTATCATTCATCACTCCAAAACGGTCTTCTTTAAATCTCCAAAAGAGGCCTGGACTTGGCTCACAGAAAAACGTCCACGTACCACCAACAAGAGATCTATAGTTGGTGTTCTTTGCTGCATAAGTTTTTTTCGCTGTCTTCTCTGACTCTCCTTCATTCTGCCCATGCGGATTGACCCTTTTTTAAGTCTCGCATACGCAGCGCACATGCGCTGCATAGGAGGGCCTTTATCCGTCGCTCGGCTCATTTTCAAGCACACACTCATGCTTGTGGCGGCATCCACCTTGCGGGAGCGAGCAGGGGCACGCCACAAGCACAAGTGCAGTGCTAGGAAATGAGCAGACTGCTCTCCCAAGCGCGCAGGCGCTTCTATCCTCGCCCACACGTCCCGGCCACTCACATGCTCCGCCCTCTGACAGATTATTCTCCCCCACTCTGCTGATCAACCTTTCAATGTCGATGTAATTATGGGAATTTATCAAATACGGCACTTAATTCTCCACTTTCTCACCTCTCTTCCTTTCAGTCTTCCTTTCTGCTACACATATAAATTATATTTCAGTGGACACTGCTAAGCTATTCACAGCGCTTTGTTCTTCAGCAATTCTTTTCTATGCGCACATACACGCATATATTTATTTAATTGGTTCGATGCAGCTGCTCACTTTTGCTTGGCACATATTTAGCCCTAGCCATAACAGGCCACATACACTAGCCGGCTCCCTTTTTCATCAAACAGGCACTTTTTGGGTGCATAAAATTCTCTGCGTAGACACTTTAGGAAGTAGTACCTTATTGTGTGCGACGCCCACATATCAGCCGACTGCTAAACTTTTTGGTACCAGGTGTTTTACGCAACTTTAAAAATAGTCTTGGCGCTTTGTTCTCCGGTATGTTTTGCTTTACCACAGGAATATTGGTGCTCACACAATAACAGACATCTTTCCCTATATTCACTGTTTAATTTATAGCTGCGCTGGCCACTGCGCCATTGCCAGGCACCTTAAACCAACATATAAACACATTTATGAGCGCAGCTCAAAATGCAAAAAAAAAAAGGTAAGAGAAAAAGGCAGCGCACACAGGCTCAGATACATACAAGCTCGCTCGTTTATGAGCCTCCTAATGTCGGGAGATCCGCAGCAATAGATCAAGTCCCCTGCCTAATCCACCACTATCTCATCTCTCCTCCTTTCCGTGCTCACACAATAGCAGCCATTTTTCCTCCTAATTATCGCTTATTGCATGGTTACTCTGGTTATGCCATGTCTCTAACCACCTTAAAATTACATAGAGAAACGTACTTAGGGTCACAAGATAACATACCAAAAAGTGGGGGACAAGGGGGAAGCAGCGCGGACAGGCTCACATATGTGCAGGTTCTCTCAGTTCATCAGCCTCCCAATGTCGGTATATTTACAATGCTATATCTAATTACACTGCTAGGTGTTCTCTTCCAGGACCTTTTGGTAACTTAAAAGCTCCTCGCGTTGCTTTATTTTGTGGTAAGTTCCTCTTTTGCACATACAGTTGGGGCTCACACAATAAAACCCACCTTTTTTATATTCATTGCTTCATTTATAGCTGCGTTACCCAGTGCCCCGTTGCCAGGTACCTTAATACAACATGGAAACACACTTAGAAGGACAGAATAAAATGCAAAAAACAGTAGGGAAAGGGAGAGCCGCGCACATAGGCACATATATATATATATGCAAGCCTGCTCAGTTCATCAGCCTTCCAATAACGCTAAACTCATGGTGATAAATGAAATCCAGCACTTAATTCGCCACTTTCTCACCTCTCCTCCTTTTCGTCTCCCCTTCTTGTACACATTTACCTCCACGCCCCCCCCTCCCCCCTCCCCTTTTGCTGATCCGGTCACCCATTTAGCTTACTGCAAGTGTTTATTCAATTACTGTGAAAAGTAGTGCCCAATCGTGTGTGCCGCTGGCATCTCGCAGAACACAGCTAAGCTTTACTCTTCCATGGCTACGCTGTATTAAAAAGATGTGTAAGATTTTAGACATGCCATCTATGTTCTTCATTTGATCAGGGCCAACCAAACTGGATTTCTCTTGGGTTAGTAAGTGTTTTTTACTCTTAAACAGAGAGAAAGGGAGGAGATGGAGCTATTTAGGCCCCAAGTCCAAGAGTATTCATTGATCCAGATAACAGCTGGCCTGGTACCATATCTGGAAATAGTTTTGAAGACTTGGAACAGAATGTTATTGACCAGATTTAGTCTGGGCACTATTAGATCTTACTTTCCCACTGGGACAACTTGACCCTACCTCCATCCCCTCTTGCCCCTGTGATGAGGTGTCTCCACGGAGTTTGCTTCATTTTACATTCTTTTGTAAAAGTTATAGTCAACCCATTAGGAATTTTTTTATTGCCAATCTTAAGAGGCACATGTTTTAAAAAGTGTCGACCAGCCCTGTTATACTTGTAATTGTTGAATTCTCCACAGGTTTATTTTGCTGTTACCTTCTTCCTTAAATTTGCTCCAAGTGAGAGGTAACAGTTTCTTTTTTGATATCGGTTGGGAGGTTTTTATCACATGGTACTTTTTAAATGTTTTTAATTGGTTGATGAATTTGTACTTACTGTTTATTGTATTTTAATGTATGTATATGCTTTCATGATAGGGGCGTGGCTTGGCCACCGACAAGAATAGACACGTGAGCACGAAGCTCCGTGCCCACCTCCCATATTATCCTGTGAATCTTGCCCTGATGTCCCCAGAGGGCAGCATCTGACCGCCTCCCTCTGCGTGGGCCCTGGTGAGCAGCCCTGGGTGGCGAACGATGGCCTGCGGCGGTGACACGCCGGGCCTCCGGAGGGCTCACTCTGTCGACGCCGGCCATTTTCTTGCGGCCTGTGTGGCTGGGCTCATCCTCGGCCTTGCGTGGTCCAACGGCCGAGCTGCAGTGAGGGTGGGCCGGCCCCACTACGCTGCGGAGCCGGAGCTCCGGAGCCGACCTGGAACATAAGCACTGGAGGAGAGCGGGGCCTTGGGGCCGCCGGAAGTATCGACTGTGCCCTACTGGAGGCTTGGAGACGCTGGGAAAACGCCTTTTCCCCACTGGCGGTGGCACCATGCTGTGAAGTAGGCAGTGCGGCTCGCGAGCCCCCCGGCGATTACGGGGGCCCAGACGACCTGCGGGCCCGGAGCGCACGACATGGTGGTGACGGCTGACTGTGCTGTGGAGAGACCCCCGGGCGTCTTGGATACCCTGCTCATGGCCTCCCGGGCGGCCAACGAACTGCCGGATGCGGGCCCTCTCTTCTCGCTGTGGAAACACTGTTCCTTCTGGGGAGCGAATTTGATGCTTTTGTTTGAACCCGAGCACCCACCCCCCTTGATGTTGCTGGGTTTGGGAGCCGGGCATGGACAGTGGCTATAGTGGGCCCAGAGCCAAGCACAGACAAGCGGTGGGAGACGGCTCGAAAGGGGGATGTACGAACATAAAGCACTGCACACTTCTGGTGCCAGAGCGTTTGATTCTGATCCCTGGCCTGGAGCACGCAGGAGGCCGCCTGATGGTGGTGGGCGGTTGCCCCGCCTGGCCATAAACTCTGGCATATTGGCTGACCGGGGTGCTGGTGGACGAAGTTTCAAACCCAGCTGTGGATGCCCTGGAGCCCTATCGGACGACTAGCGCAGCAACAGGGGGCCTGCTGCCACGACTGGAGCCATCGATACCGTGATCTGGGGTACGACCTCCCGATAGTGACATGTACCCCTGGCGGACCTGTCTTGAGGGAAGTTTTCGCTGCTACAGGGATTGCACGCTGAATGAAGGCCGGCGTTATGGGCAAGTCACGCCAGAAACCGGGCGCAGTGCCTCCTGACCCTGTGGAGGACCAACCTGGGGACCGAGATGTTGATCTGTCCGGAGACTCCGCGGCGGGGCTGCAGCAGCGCCAATTGGACCAGATCCTGAAGGCCATAGCAAAAAGAGGCCCTGCACCGTGACATCACCCAGATGTCCACGGGCTTGGGGCTGTTGTGGGCAGATCATGGAAAGTTGGTGGACCGAGTCAAATAGACTGAGGTTACGCTGGATGTGCTAGAGCCGGCCCAGAAGGCGACGGACGCCGCCCTGGAGGACTTACTGAGGAGAGTACAGACGCTGGAAAAGAGGGCCGAGGATGCGGAAGGTCGCAACTCGCAACCGGCGTGACAACATACGAGTGGTGGGCCTGCCGGAAAAAGTTGAAGGGGCTGACATGGTAGCCTACCCGGAGACCTGGCTACGGGAGGTGGTTGCTCCTGAAGGGTTGACGCAATTTTACACGCTGGAGAGAGCTCACCGGGTCCCGGCCCGTACCCCAACTCCTGGTCGACCCCCCCGGCCGGTTGTTGCGCGCCTTCTACACTTCAAGGATAGAGACATTATCTTACAGAGAGCGCGAACGATGGAGCCCTACCAAGTGGATAATGCAAGGGTTTCCATCTACCCTGTCTACTCTTTCGAGGTCCAACGCCACCGCTCCTCCTTTTTGGCAGTCAAGAAGGCTCTTCGGGATGAGGGTATTCGATACTCTCTCTTGTTCCCGGCCCGCCTGCGAATAATGGTGGATGGCACATCCTCCTTCTATAATAACCCTGAAGAAGTATGGCACTGGTTGGAGTCTTACAGGGCCGGGGCGGATGGCTGCACGGCGAATGGGAAGAAGCAGGTCGTTGCACCGAAACCTAGGCGGGGCCGACGGACCAGGAAACAACCGGCGGCTAATCGGGTCCCTTCCGTATCGCAGACTGAACTGGAGCGCCAGGAGGCCCTCAGGGCGGTTTCCACTATTTCAAGGACGGTGACCTCTACTTCTGCAGTGGACTCCGGATCCCGAAGGGGATCGGGAGATGCGACATCCGAGGGCTCGGGCTCGGGAGGCGGTGACCAGACACTACCCCATGTCACACCGGGGACTGCTGATGGCCTTCTGGACGAATGACGCCTGTGCCTTTATCATTGTGGTATAGTAAAGGAATGAGATTTTGTATATGGGGCGAAGGAAGAAGTGTACACACCATGGTAACGGAGGCTCGATGGGGGGGGGGTGACGGTGATTAGTACATCTTTATGATGAGTGGCTAGGGCTGCAGGACATCAGGGGAGTTTTTTGGGAGGTTGGGTTGCTTAATTGTGAGAGATTTGTTGTCCTAGTTGTTGTGGTTCTGCACCCCCTCGATCTCACACTGGTTGTGAGACTCTGGTGGCTACCAGAGACTTTCTTTAATTGGGGATTCTGAATTTGGATGGGTTTCTGCGGTTTAGCACCCGTTCTGGGGGTGGGTGGGAAGCGGGTTGGTTGGGTTGTTTTGGGGTTTCGGGGGAATGTCAGTGCGCCCGGGGATTTGTTGAAGAATCGAAATGCATGTGTAATTCTGAATGGGGACCCTACTTGAATTGAAATGTATCACCTGGAATGTGCGGGGACTGAATTCCATGATGAATCGACACAAAGTAGATGCCTATCTTGTTCGCAGGGGGATCCAGGTGGCTTTTATGCAAGAAACACATATTGACCAGTCCGAGGGACGGGCCTTGCAGCGCAGATGGCGGGGCCAACCTTTTTATACTACCTATTCTGCCTTTGCACGGGGTGTTTTGATTTGGGTGAGAGCAGGAGTTCCGTTTCAGCCCCTGACAGCAATGGTGGATCCCGAGGGGAGGTTTGTGGCTGTGCAGGCCCAGCCCGATGGGAGGGATTTGACGCTCTGTAGTGTATACGCCCCGAATGTAGAGCAGACTGCCTTTTTTGCAAGATTATCTGTGAAATTAGCAACAGTTTTGGCGGGCACGGTCCTACTAGGAGGAGATTTTAACTCTGTTGTAGATGTGGAGTTGGATAGGTCACACCCACCACGAGCTCAGTCCGCAGTCCATAGAATAGCGAAGGGGAGACGGGATTGGCAGAATACTTGGGGTTTGGTTGATGCATGGCGACCGCAACATCCTGCTGAGAAAGATTATTCCTTTTATTCCCCTCCGCATGATCTGCGTGTCTGGCTTGACGGCATTTTAGGCTCACCAGATGTTCAGAGTTTGGTCCGCCATAGCGAATATCTGGCGAGGACGATCTCTGACCATAATCCCTGTTTGGTGGTGGTCCAGTGGTCCCGGCAGCGACAGGCTATTCCCACTTGATGTTTGAATCCTCTGGCGTTGGAGGACTCCGTTTTTAAGACGACAGTGCAGGAAGGCATGGAGCGCTACTTTGCTGAGAATGAGTGAACGGCGTTGAGTAGGGCCCTCGAATGGGATGCCTTTAAGGCGGTGATTAAAGGGGTTTGTATCTCCTCTACGGCGGGGGCTCGTAAGACTCTCCTACACGATCTTGCGCAGAGCGAAGATCGGTTATGTTTCGCGGAACGGGCTAGCCACACGGATTCCGAGTCTCATGGGGCAGTCCTGGCTGCTCGTGAGGAGGTCGCGACGCAGATGGAAAAGCTCCGTTGCTTCGACCATAAAGAATACCTAGTTCGGGCTCACGCTGAGTGAGATAAGGTGGGCTCCCTGCTGGCTTGGTTGGCTAATCCTACGGCCCATGGTACCCCGATTCTTACCCTGTCTACTGTGGAGGGTCGCTTGGTCTATACCCAGAAAGAAATTAATGACCAATTCTTTGCTTATTATGAGCACCTTTATAGGAGCGCGATGCCGACGGTGCCCGAGGGTCTTGATGATTTCCTAGCCGCAGCCCAGCTGCTGCGCCTCGATCCGGGTCAGGTGGATAGGTTGGGAGGGGAGATTTCAGTAGGGGAGATTCGTACGGCGATGAAGCACATGGCTCGCCGTAAAACGCCCGGTGCGGACGGTTTACCGGTTGAGTTCTACGCAGCGTATGAGGATATATTGGCCCCGCGATTACATTCTCTTTATAGGGAGGCTTGGGACACTGGTGTCTTGCCTGCGACTCCCCGGGAGGCCATTATAATACCCTTATTAAAGCGTGGGGGTGATGTCAGCTCTCGTTCGGCCTATCGATCGTTATCTATGCTTTCGGTTGACTATAACATTTTGAGTAAGATCCTCGCGTCGCGACTCCTCATCCATGTGCGAGCCCTGGTTCACTCGGATCAGGCGGGCTTCTTTCCCCAACGCACCACTGCGACTTATATACGTCGACTCCTCCGGATCATGGGCGGCGATTTTGGAGGGCTCCCGGAGGCTACTGTGCTCTCGATCGACATTGAAAAGGCCTTCGATAGTGTGGAGTACCTGCTCTGGGTCTTGGAGGCGTTCGGATTGGGTGACCGGTTTGTGAAATGTACTGCATTGCTCTATAATGCGGCTACAGCCAGAGTGAAAACGGGAGCCACAATATCGGCCGCATATCGGGTTGGCCGTGGGACGCGCCAGGGGTGTTCGCTGTCCCCCTTGCTGTTTGCGTTGGCCATTGAGCCATTGGCATCTCATGCTCGGGCAGGACGGGCGTACGAAGGCCTGGTGTTGAGGTGCGAGACCCATTATATCTCTCTATAAGCTGACGATCTGCTGATGTTCTTGACGGATACTAATGACTCGCTTCGCAGAGCCAAACTCCTACTACAGGATTTTGGCAGTATATCGGGACTGAAGGTCAACTGGGGGAAGACCTGCCTCTTCCCGGTAACCCCAAGAGAACACGCACCCCAGATGGAGGGGAACCTTCAGTGGGAGCACCACTGTCTCCCGTACTTGGGTACTCATGTTTATCATTCTCAGCTAGACTTGCTGGAGGGCAATGTGAACAGGGCGATCAGGAACCTACAGAGTAACATGGGATTTTGGCGTACCCTTCCTCTGTCGGTTGCGGGAAGGGTGGCTTTGCTGAAAATGATAGCGCTTCCTCGCCTACTGTATTCTTTTCGCATATTGCCTGTATGGATACCAGCGTCGATCTTTCGTAAACTTCGGTCCTTGACTACGGGGTTCATTTGGGGATCGGGCAGGCGTCGAGTCGCTTTGACCACCCTGATGCGTCCCAGGGCGGATGGAGGGCTGGCAGTCCCTGATTTTGAATGGTATTACCTGGCGGCGCAGCTACAATGGCTTACTCAAGCAGTGGCTCGGGAGTTCAGGGGACCGGAGGGACCACAGGGAAGACTAAGTCCCAGACATGTAATCTCTTTTAGAATACTGGGCCAGAAGATTGACTTAGATCAACTCACTCTTGAGGAACGTACTCTTCGCCTCTGCTGGCATCGCCGTCACAAACGATCGGGTTCCATTCATCCATATGCCCCAGAGATTCCTTTAGGGATGTGTACGGCTCTTCCGCACGGCGGTAATTGGTCAGCATTGGCTATTTGGGAAGGTCTCGGGCTACATATGATTGGAGATCTGTACAGAGATGGGGCCCTGCTGACTTTCCAAGAGTTGCAGGACACTTATGGCCTCCCGAGAGGTGATTATTTGCTGCATGCCGCTTTAGTAGCTGGTATTCAGAAACAATGGAATATGGGGCTTTCTGAGCCGCCGACCTCTCTGGGCTGCCAATATGTGGTTATGGCGGCTGGTACTTTCAAGGCCGTTACCTGCCTTTATAAGAGGTTATCAACAGAGACCTTGCTATCCTTAGATGGGTTGCGAGGTAAATGGGAATTGGACATCGGAAAACTCATCCCTGAGACGACGTGGCCCCAACTGGTTCGGCGCTCCTGTAAGGGTACTCGGAACGCTAGATTTCAACTAGTTCAGTTTTTTACGCTACATCGGGCGTATTTGACACCTGTTAAGATTTCGCAATATTTTGGTGGCGCTACGACGCACTGCCCGAGATGTAGGGCTGATGGAGCCGATTTCTCCCATATGTTGTGGTCATGCGCAGGATTGAAGGATTATTGGAGGGAAGTGGTGGCTTGTTTAAATGCTGTCATGGACCGGCAGATAGAGGCGGACATCTTAACCTGTTTATTACTCTGGTTTCTACATGCCCGCCGAACGAAAGTTACTATTAAATTCTATGACTTGGGTTTGATTTTGGCCAAGAGGGAACTTACCATGCATTGGAAATCGACCATGGGCCCTAGTTATTCAAGATGGAAGGCGAATCTCTTGCGTTTGGCACGATCTGAGGGTACAATCTGACTCCAGCAGGCGAGGCGCTTAGATAATGATAAATCCCTAGAAGTGGCTAGAGCATGGGAGTCATTGGTGACAGCGCTCCAGCGCCCTGCGGACAGTTCGAGTGAAGGGGAGGAGGGCATTGGCACCCAGGTGGGACTGATACTGGAGAAGAAAGGACAGATAGTGATTAATGTGATGAGCATATTTTAGGAGGCTGTCCCCTTTACGTCACCCGGTGCAGAGAGAGCTCATGATATATGGAGGGTATCCACGGATATTGTGTTTTTCTTTATTGGTTACAGGCGCACTACAGCGATCTGGTGTAATTGATATATGATGCTCATTTTTGTTTGCAAATACCAATAAAATATGTTTACAAAAAAAATGTATATGATTTCATGATTAAAATGAGCTAATAAATATATTGCTTGATAAACTACTGAATACTCTTCATTGCACGATGTGTATCTCACCAGTGCGGCTTAACAAATGAACTGGTTAAAATGTCTTCTTTTGTTTAATTCAGCAGCCACATGGACCTTCCAAAGAGAGCACCCCTTCTTCTGCGGATGGCGACTTAAATGAGCTCTATATCACTGTAAAAAGTTGCTGCAATCTAACTGTATCCGGAAGCCACATGCAACCAAGTCCTTACGTCGTCTATAAGTTCTTCGATTTTGCGGACCATGACACTGATATCATCCCATGCAGTAACAACCCACAGTTTGAAGACTACATGTATTTCCCAGTGCCTATGAATATAGACTTGGACCGATACCTGAAGACCGAGGTATTGAGTTTTTACGTCTTCGATGACAGTGATACCCAAGATGGTGCTTACATTGGGAAGGCGAATGTGCCGCTCATCTCTTTAGCGCACGACAAATACATCTCAGGTAAAAAAACTACTTTACAAAATAAAATAGCAGTTAACTTCAATACAAGTAGTTTAACATAAGTGGAATGTAAAGAGAGACCGCTTTTGCTAGGATTTACAGGGGTGTTTATTATGTATCCCGTGTGATAGGGTGCCAGGTAAAATGGTTAATATACTTTTAAGTTGTATTCTTGATTATAAAGTGACTACCCAAAGTAAAGCCAGTATCAACTACTTTATCATTAGGTTTATTTTGGTTTGATATGTATCTGTACTTCTGGTGCCCTTCTTATGATTTTCTGGCGCTCTCTGTTCTACCAACACTACCTTCTCTTATTTGGTTTTCTTCATATATTGCTGTGTCTATACATTGTAGTTTTATTTCTATGTCTGGTTTGATCCAATGCTGGAACACTTAGTAATGTGATAGATATTTAACCGGTCTTTATTTGGAATTAGTGCTAGGCAATTTATATTTCCCTCTTGAAGAACACGTCCTGCTACATAGCAGAGTATCATGTTTAATAATTTCCACAACAGTCACTGAAGAACAGAGAGGGGTGCAAAGTTGCAAAACATTTTTCTTACGAAACATCTCGCAAATACTATGGGAAATATGCAAAGACTTCCACACGAGTTGTTCTTTCACATGAAAATCTGGATTTTTGTATGTTCACTTGTGTAATTTGTATTGTCCCTTGCAAGTTAGTCAATCAAGGGCAATATGCTCACTGGTGCCACACGGTTTCGGAATATTTGTGTGAAAAAGGTTACTGAGGTATGAGGGAAACTCTATGTAAGCCAAGAATCAGGATCACTACAAGACTAATCTTGCATTTTTTAAACTTTGCATGCCGCTATAGGGAATAATAAAAAAAAAACTTTTTTATTTCATGCTATATTTTTAAATACAAGAGACTATCACAGTATTAAAGGACACATTATTTCTGTATGTTGCACCTTTCATTAGGTTTAAAAACATATTTAATAATACAAATATACTGTTTTACAATTAATGCAACACTAATCATTGTAGGGTAAATGTAAATGGCCAGTATTTGTAAAGCGCAAACAATTACCCGAAGGTGTCAAGGCGCTGGGGGCTGTCGGGAAGATTAAGCAAGCTATTGCCCAGAGTCACATGGTACTGGGCTGATCCGGCACCGGGGATCGAACCGTGATCCCCCGGGTTCCGGAGTCAGTCACCCTGGCCGGTGCACCACACCTTTCAACATTCTTATTTCTTTCTAATTATCCTGTGACGCTTAGTTATATTTTGTTACATGCATTTACTCAGTGCTGCAGACCGTCGATAAATTACTGTATTGTCATTTTAAATGTTATCATTATAAGCCCTTTTTTCAAAAGGAGGTATTATAAATGATTATACTCACACTTGATAAAATAGACAACACAAATCATTGCAAGTCTTTGTGGAGAGGAGATACATAGACAGACAATGCCTCTTCTTGGAATACCATTCTCTCTAAGATTAACACAATTTAGAGTTAATTGAAGGATGAATGCTTCATGCTGAGCTTTTGTTATTTTTATTCGATAATATTACAAACCTATATCACTTAGCAGAGCTCTGAATGAAGGATAGATGTGATAGAGACATCTAGCTGCTGATTCCTTACCTTAGAACGTCCATGCGTTAGACTAATAGGTGGCGACGGTCGACACCACGTCACGTCATAGGCGTCTGGTTCGTCGTCGTGGTGACATCCACGTCGTCTATATAGGCACCACCCCTCCACACTGACATCAGTTCTTTTCTTTCTGTACTAGCCAGCTCAGATCCGTCAAAGAGAGCTAGCTCCTTTTTACTTTTAGGTTTAAATTTGTTTTATTGTTACAGCTTTACATGCTCTCCCAAACAGCAAGTCTCACCTTATTCTAAAATCTACTTTCAGATAGATTGCAACCATAAAGCGCAACTTTTCCAAGCAAACCCAAACCCCACCCGAAACCCGCCCTCCCTCCCCGTGTACCGATAGCGATATGAAAATACAGTAAGAGAGCACTCAAATGAGGTGTCACTCAGAAGGGACCTCCTTGTCTTTTATAGGAGTGGGATCTGTAATACGTAATAGCTGCAAGTAGCAGGGGATGGTCAGTTCTCTAAATTCCTGGAATAGGAGGGCTCTGAATGGTTGCCAGAGGGTTCTATACATGTTATCTTGGGCAGTGAGAGTGAGGGTCAGCTTCTCCATTCCAAGAACATGCCAAAGGCGCTGAAGCCATCCCAGGTGTGTCAGTGTAGTGGTGGTGCCCCAGAGTGCTAGGGGGGTTTGATGGGCTGCCCCCAGGACTATATTAATATGTCGCCTGCTGTGCTTTGTAAGCGGGTTTGTAAGGGCATTGGGCAGTCCTAGTAAGGTAAATGACAGGCGCCTGGAGATTTGGGTGTGGAAGGGGGTATCAATATAATCTACCACAGAATCGCAGCATGAAGTCAATTTCGGACAGTCCCATAAGATAAGAGTGAGGGTGCACTTAGCCCAGCATTGTCGCTGGCACTCATCACTATGGGCAGGGTTGCCCCTGTGAAGCATGACAGGGGTCAGATACCACTAAGTGGCAATTATTACAGCTGTTCCTGTGGTAGATGTGTTATTTGCTGTGTGCTGCATTCCGTAAAATATATCCGGCCACTCTTTGTTGGTGCGCGGCCTCCCCAATTCCGTCTCCTAGCGTGATTGGGCGGGGGATTTGTTTTCAGCCCTTGATGGTAGAAGCAGAGTGTATAATTCTGTGATAAGGCGTTTATCTGGCCTTTTGACAAGGAGCAATTTTTCAAGTTTTGTTAGTGACCTCTGGGCTCCCTTTGTAACCAGACAGTGTAAAATCCAATGTCTAATCTGAAGAGAACGCAACCGTTCATCTTCAGGAATAGAAATTCAGCCCGAAGTGTATGGAAGGGAATGGGACCATCCTGATCGAAAATGTGCCCAATTGCCAGACAACGGGCCTCCCGACAAGCTTGGAAAATGGACTCCATACCCAAAGTGGAAGCCGGATAATTTACCACTGACGTCAAGGGGGAAGGGGAAAGTGGTTTGGTTCCCCTGGAGAGTTTGAGTGTCCCACACCCTTAACAAGGAGCTTGTGATTGGGAATATGTAGAGACTGGGGGCTCTATGTACAACGGGACATTCCCCAGTGAGGTTCCAGCAGTGCTTGATCCATGTACAGCCACAGCTTTTCGGACTCTGCCCTGGGCCACTCGACCAGGTAGCAGAGCTGGGCCACCTGGTAGTAATGAGGTAGGCTCTGCACTCCTAACCCTCTTTCAGCAGGTGGGCGCCATGTCAGCTCCTTTCACATACGGGGGTGCTTCAGATAAAGTGATGGAGCAAGGCTTGTAGGGCAGGAATCCTGCCTGTCTGAGAAGTCAAAGGAAGGGTCTGGATGAAGAACAGTGTCCCGGGGAAGATCTCCATCTTAGGGGCACTATGTGGTCCACAAAGGCAATGGTTAATGTCACGAGCGGGCCAGATTGGCTTGCACTCGCTGCAGTAGGTCTCTATGATTAAGGGTTTTCGTTTTCTCCGGTGTCAAAGCCAACTGCACTCCCAGGTAGGGGATGGAGTTTGTTGCACATTGTAGTGGATAAGCCCGGTCTAAGAAAGCTAGCATAGTTAGCCAAACTGATAAGTTAAGGGCCTGCGACTTATGGAGGTTCATGCGGAAACCTGTGGCCTCTCCGAACTCCTTCCGCTCCTCCAGGAAATGGGGCAGTCTCTACCAGGGATCGTCTTACATCACCATGACATAGTCTGCGTATAAACTAATCAGGTGTTCCTCCCCTCCAAAGAGAAATCCCTTGATTCGAGGATAGTCCCTCACCATCTGCTCGAATGGCTCTATATACAGGGCAAATAGAAGGGGTGACAAGTGGCGACCCTGCAGTGTGCCCATTCTGTAGGAAACTAACTCTGTATATACTGTAACAAAGTAAGTTATAGTGTGCACAGAATCCAGGGAATGCCCAGAGGTATAGCAGGGGCAAAATTAGGTAAGTACTAACAGCTCTCTTTGTGATAGTGTGGGCGAGCAGTTAGGCTTATTCAGAGGGTGGGTTAAGCATTTATTGTATTCACGTAATCAAGGACTGATTACACACAATCAGAGTCAGAATCCAGACCAATTAGGTAAGTGTAAAAAAGGTATACGTATGCTTAATTTTACAACCAAGTACGACTTGGCACAGGTAAGTAAAATACGCTCTCAAATGCAAGACTGTTCAAGGAAATGCAGTTGTCATTGAATTTGCAACTAGAACAGGTTTGTATCAATTTAAAATGCAGTTTGAATTACACAGTAAATACTTTCAGATTACTTTTTAGTTGCTTTTGGAATACCTTGAGTGCTGGGGGTGGTATGCCTAGATATCACACCTTAGGATCTCATACTGCAAGGTAAGTATGACTTTTTATACTTTGCAATGGAGTTCTCTTTTGTCCATACAACAACATTTTCACCGAACATTTTTAGGCCCAAAATCTCTTAACATGGGTTCCTATGGGAAAAGAGTGTTAGCGGTTTTCCAGGTAAGTACATGACTTAGGAGTGGGAGTTTTGGGGTTTCGGACCAAGGTTGCCCGAAGTCTAGATGGGCACTCAAGTTGCACAATGTGCCAATGAGGCCAAAGGGGCCTTCGGTCAGGCAGGCCACTCGGTTGTGGGAGCAAAGCTCCTGGGGTTAAGGTCAGCACAGCAGAGGCCAACGACCAGACAGGGGTGGCACACCCAGCAGCATTGGGCTGACTGGATGCAAGGTGCTAAATGGGCATCGGGCACCCTGTGATTTTAAATGGAGAAGTTCAGTTTTGCGATGTTGCTGCAGGCTTGGGCAAAGACTTCCTGAAGGTGACCATTGGCTGGAGAGGTAAATTGGGATCTTGGGGGTTCATAGACACCATTGGTTGGGCCACTCAAGGCCATGGGGTATTGGGTGCAGATGTGTCCTCTGGCGGCAGGTTTTCTTGCCACCTCCGGATCACGATTCGGGGGCACCCTTCAGGTTGAGGCTGCAGGTGTCGTCTTGAAGCTTGAGCAAGGTCAGGGATTACCAGATCCCAGGTCAGGATTGCTGCAAAGACCTCCTTGTGGTGTTGGGCCACTTGAACTCGGGCCATGGGTGTCAGGTGGAGAGTGGTACAGAATCGTGGAGTCACCAGAATCCGGATTCTGTGGTGAGCCTTTGCTTGAGTAAATCCGGTGCAGGCGGGTGACAGAGTCTGTAAGATGGTTGGAGGGCAGGTCCTCCGGGCTCTGCGGGTAGCTAGCTGCTGGACTCGCCGAGGTTCTTGCTGTAGGCAGGCAGAATATGGGACAGGCCAGTATAGCTGGGGCCAAGGCAGTCCTCTAATTCTTCCTGGGTCAGCATAGCTCTTCGGTCTTTCTTCCTGGAATCTGAGGAGGCAAGGTTCAGGGTTGCCCCTAAATATTACATTTAGGGGCGTTAAAGGGTGTGCAGGTCAGGCCCAATGGGTCCCTTTCTTAGGGGGATACACCCCCTGTTATGCCACCCTCGAGTGGGAGCGGGCAGGAGCCTCACCCTAATTGGCTGAGTCCCCCAGTCATCAAGATGGGGGCACACGTTTGCCAAACATTATTGCCTGGACAATCAAGTCCATAGGGAAAGCCTCTTCGGCCATTCAGTCCTACTGAATTTTCTGTTCTGAAAGCTTTCCGCAGTCCCTCCTCAGGGGATAGTATTCTTTGTGTATCTGTTCTAATGTAAGGAATCTGCAGCTAGATGTCTCTGTCAGATGGACAAGTTACTTACCTTCTGTAACGCCTTATCTGGTAGAGATATGATCTAGCCGCCAATTCCTTACCGACTCACTCAGCCTCCCCACACTGCGGGTCATTATTTAGTGTCAGGCCTGTTCCCCTTCAGAGCCCTAGTTGTTTTTTAACACACCATGGTCAGTTACTTCATGGCTCCGCGCTTCTTGTGTGGAAAGTCGTGAAAAGTACAGACATGCGTTTGCCGGGGCGGCACCTATATAGACGACGTGGATGTCACCACGACTAAAAACCAGACGCCTACGACGTCACACAGAGTTGACCAATGCCAGCTATCAACGTGCAGGGGTGCTGATGCCCGAAAGGTCTAAGGTAAGGAATCTACAGCTAGATCATGTTTCTACCAGATAAGTCGTTATCGAAGGTAACTTGTCCATCCTGAACATTCTTGTTCAGGGCAAACAAAATTGTGTATTGCATTCACTTACATATGTGTTCAGGCTGAAGTCCGCTGTTGTTAATATCGTTCATGGCCAATTGGGACTGGAAATTGTGACCTCAAGTGCACTGTGACACAATAATATAAATATTGACCTACACACAGAGATCGTCTGCCTCCCATGGTAGCGTTTGTACTTTTTTTGTCAAATGAGGAGAGTGCTGTCAACTTGAGCTGAGAATTTCCCAGGTTTGGCAAGTCAAGGGGTAGTGAAGTCAACCTCTAGTTTTCAGTTCACAGTGCTTTTGGTCAACCCCTTTGAAACTGTTGGAAGAAGCTCCTTTATTCATTGGCTTAATATATTGTCAGTCACATTGTGGATTCGGCCACGTGAGTATTTTAGTGTTAACTGTCATCCTACTGGCTCTCTGGATGTATGCTTCCATATCTTAAGCAGTGCATCCTTTGGAGTTAATGTGTCTTTAGCACAATGTTTGCCACATCTTGTTTACAAGCTCCAATGTAAGCAGAGCACACAAAATATAACAAAGTGTACTTTAGTTTTTGCCATGCAGACAGTGTGATTGTTTTGAAAAATAGATGCACAGTTGCCAGCTTTATCTTTTGCACACTGTTAATATAGCTGTTATTTGTTCCTGATTATTTATCAGGGTCTGCTTAAATCAACCATTTTCTCTCAACTTTGCTCAAAGGAATTCCACTGATTATACAGTAAGTGACAAAAGGGCACACTCATTCATTGTGTCTCTTCTTATTTCAGTTGATAAGCAATCATTTAATTTAAGTCAAGTTTTAGGGGTGATGAAATTCACTGATTAGTATTGTTTAAAGACTGAGCCAAATTCAAGCTTGCCGGTCCCTTAAGACAAAAATCCTTGTCTAGAGAATTGAAGTCCTTTTCATCATTTGGTGAAGCAAAAAAGGATTCTGTCATTTTTAATACCTGCCTGATGACACCTGATAGATCTGGATGAGTGAAAAAGAGAAACGACTTCTGCTAATACATGGTTGGTTTGAGGAGTATATTGTGAGTTTCTTTTCTCACTTTACAAGAATCAGTAATATTGGATCTTGAAAGAAAGAGGCAGTAGCACTAGAGGTCTTAAAAAAGTTGAACGTCTGAGCTTGTTGGGTTTAAAGAAGTCTATGAAAGATTTGTGAAATGATTGGGTAATACATTTGGATGTAGGACCATTTAACTAGTTATGAAATGGCTAGAGATACCTATTCTTCTGTAAAGAGCATTTAAAGTGATTCTGTGGTGTTGGCCTAAATGGATGGTAGTATAATGTAATCTTCAAAGTAGATTTCCTCTACTTGTAGCTGATTCCTAAATATAAAATTGATTTGGGTAAGATCCAGACTCTCCGTAAACTCTGTTTCATTTTCTTTTAAATGTTATGAATATGTCTGTTGTAAAAGAGGTTGTTTCTGTCAGACCCAGTACAAGGGACCTTAGGGCAGATGGAGTTACTGAGTCCCAGCCATGATAGTTGAGGTAGTTGGCTACTGATATCCATGTGTCCATTATACTGTAGCTCTACAAACTGTGAACACTTTCAGCACTTGACTCTCAAGATATCTAAGAATTGCAGTCACATTTTTCCCAAGGAGGTACTGTGGACGGCAAGAGCTCAGAAATCAACTGTCATCCAACAGACCTAAGCACAAAATGTCCTGCCCAGCGCTTATTTTCTATGAAAAAGAAAGTGCTTTCAATACACAGCTGGATTCTTTAGAATAACAAGGGCAGCCCTTACTCAACAAGAACTAGGGCATAAAGTATTTTTAAGGAACAATAATTTTTGTTAGTGATACCGATAGTACAAGAATACAAATGCATTTGCAATGCAATGCAATGAGTTCGAAGAGAAGCTGATTTCAAACATTCGGATGAAAAAAGAAGTGGCAACGTGGTATTGGGAAATAGTCGAGATGGAGGATGGCCCTTTCCTACTTCCAGAACTCCTGTGGGGAGAGTGCTTGCCGAAGATCGCAACAGAAGAACAATGGCAAGTAGATATGTTGATTCTCTACAAAGTGGTAAAACCTGCAAATTTAAGGAGGAATCACTTGTTTACTCTCCACAGGGCATATTGGACTCCAAAGAGACTTGCAAAATTCAAGGATGGGGGCATGGTGTTATGTCCAAAGTATAAAAGCCCAAATGAAGATGATATTCACATGTTTGTGACCTGTTCAGAGATTCAAGATTTTTGGGCAGCTGTAAGTGAAAGGTTATCAAAAATGTTGGAGCTAAATATCACGGTAAGCTCTGAACAGATCATCTCGGGCAGACTGGATATAAAAGGTAAGGGCCTTGATGATAATTCTAAGCTGTTTTTCTATGCCATTTTGATTGCTCGAAGAGAAATATGTAAACTTTGGATTTCGTCAGAGCCTCCGACAGGACTAATGTGGATTAGAGCTATGAGAGTAATAGCTAAGTTGGATATGGCTGGGCAAAATAGCAGGAAGCACCAGTTTTGGAATTTATTTTTAAATCACTATGGGTGAGGGAAATGGAAGCCAAACAACTGTTGACTTTGATGAAGGGAGAAAAATAAGGTCCAATGATTAAGTCACTTCGGAGGCTCTTGGAGGTTAATGCAACCTATATGCTTTTCTGCATCAGGTACGGCTGTGATACCTCCCACTTCTCTCAAGCCTACAGGTATGCAGTGTAAGCAGTAGGAAATAGCCTCTCATAGTTGAGTTTGGAAACCACCCAAGGGCATTACAAGATATGAAGAGGTGGGAGTGGCGTATGAGGACAAAAAAAAAAATCAAAAAAAATACAAATGCAACAATGGCCTTATATAAGTGTTCAGTTCACAACATGAATCCTAAGAGTAACCACTAGGCCTGGACCAGAGGATTCATTCTAAAAAAAAATGAATACTTGACCAGCTCAAAGGGCATCTCACTTTCACTTGTTCACTTCATAAAACAGAGGTTGCTTTCCTTGACCTTGTACTGTGTAGCCTGCAAATACACAATAGACACAAAAACATTTGAGTACAGTACCACCAAACTTCACTTCAAGACCTTTTCAGTTTGTAATTCCAAAAATGTAATTTACGTCCCTTGTAAACTGTTGAATATAGGACAAACCTCGCTACCGGTGAAGACAAGAATATGCCAGCACCGCAGTAGAATAAAATGCAAAGTAATCAACAGTCCTTCGGTAACAGATTTTTTTTTAACATATTCACACTGCGGAAGACCATGTCTGGCAAGTCATTGATATGGCGTTCATTCCAGAGAGAGGTGGTGATCTTTAATTTTATTTATTTATTTATTTTATTTACTAGAGTTTTATATAGCGCTGGCTAGACCCGGCGGTATCAGAGCCCTTTACATGAGGAAAGTTACATTGGTTACAAAAAAACATTGTTAAAAAAAAAAAAAAACATAATTTACAAGTTACATATGTTTATTAGTGGTGCGTAGAAGGGTGAGGGGGTAAAGTAAAAAAGGTAACAGGGAGGGGATACGGTGGAGAGACGAAGGAAAGTCTGCCCAATGTCCGACTGGGTAGGTGATGGCCGAGGGGGAAGTCCGCAGCCCATCTCCTCTATAGCTAACAAGGTCACTCCAATGGCAATGGTCAAAAAGCAAGGTCTCCACAGCCGGTGAAATGTTTCATTCCCTACAAATAGGCGTCGATGCTGAAACACTTGTCCAGGGCCAAAGGATCAAAAGGGTCAATAGGAAGAAAACAACAGCGGAAAAAGTGACAAGAACATATGTCCGAAGTCCGGCTGGGTAGGTAACGGCCATAGCGGTGTGCCAGAGCCAATCTCCCGATAACTGTCGGTGCAGCTCCACCGGGAATCGGCCATGAGGTTCGGGCTCCGCCGGATGAGTGAAGATCATGAAGTGACCAAAGTTTTTGAGTCCAGAGACAGGAAAGTGGAGCTGGCGAGGATGGTAGGATCGGTAAGGGTTTGTACCTTGGCTGCCATCTTATAGTCAGGCAAGTTGAGTCTGATTGGCCACTGTGATTCAGCAGCTATGCCGGCTGTGGACTGCCGTTCGGGTAAGTTTGATCCTCGTACCCTGTCTAACCGGGAGTACATGTAGAAGGCTCTCTTTATACTATGCCTTAGACTTATCTTTTTGGGTGCTTACTTAACTTGGGGCAGGCATCCTTGTGCAGTAATCTCTGTGTCCACCTCTGGGCCATGTCGGATCCCCTCTCTTGTCTCCCCCGTATGTTCAGGACCTGTTTTCTATTAAAGCATGGTCCCTTTAAACTTTTCTTGCGGGTCCTTGTGGATCTCTACCTGAAATGGGGGCACCATCGGCACTCGTTTGATTATAATCTGCACTCTTTCGAAGCTTCTTTTGTTTTATGTATTGACGGATAGTCTTACGTAATGATATCTTCCTTCTTATCCAGCCCAGAGCTCCATACACGGTTGGTGCTTTCCTGGCGGTTTTGTATCATGTGTACTATGTTATTTATCTACTCTTCTAGACACCTTCTCAAATTATTGAACCTGCGCCACAAAGAAACAAAGAAATTAAAGTGTTGGCCTCTTGAACTTCAACATCTTGGAACGCTCGCCCCCTCTTTTGGACCTCCTTATATCGTGTTCCCAGTAACGCCGGTCCATTTGACGCCTGTATTTATGTGATACTGCAGCTGTTCTTATCCTGGGTAAGTGAGGGACTTCATTCTAAATATTCCTTTTTTGATTGACGCAGAGCCTGGCGCCCCCGTTTCCGTGATATTCAGTCCTAATATATAAATATATATATTTTATTTGTTTAGGTTTTTGGGTGAAGCCCTCTGTTTTCATTAGCTTCATACCTTCCTGCATTCTTCCCAGTGACTACTCCAGGTATTTTTGCCTTTTTGAGGTGTTTATTCTTAGCTTGTCAGCATTGCTATCCTCTGTTTTTTTTCATCTACATTACATTGGTGTCTCTTGGTGAACTCTATATCTCTGCTATCGGTGTCTCCTGGTGATTGTTATATCATTCTCAGTCACGAGTACTGACTATTTGTATAACTATTCATGTTTCATAGTGTGCACGCCTCCTGTTTCATTGTAATGAAATATTTTACTTGATTCTCTCATATCCTTTCATTTTTTGTTTCCCAAACATGTGTTTTCCCTCCTATCAATCCTCTTTTGTCGGGATCACATCCTTTCTGACATTTCTTGATGTATCACATTGTGTGATATTTTCTATGTTAATACAATATTTGTTGTCCCTTTAGGCGCATCTTATCTTGTGTCTCACACACGATCTGTTTCGCCCTGAAGAAGGTGTGACCCATACCCGGGTTGGACACCGAAACGCGTGTCGGCCCTGGAGAGCCTTGTGTCTCCTTTGTTTCCACCTTCCCTTATGAGGAGAAACTGGATTATGGACTGTATCAACACTTATGAAATTGACTTCTTGATATATATATTTATTTTTTACTATCCCATGTCAATTCACTTCCGTGACGGAAGGATTGTTGCCATTGTCCTAAAATGTACAATGTGGTTTTTAAATAATTTTGAGTCTGTGGGATGTATGAGTATGGCTGGGTTTGTGGTTGTTTGTTTGAACTGAGAGAGAGAGTGTGTGTGTGGAACTGTTGAAAATGACAATGTATATGCACATAAGCGGCGTTCATTTGTGTTCACTGTACCCCTTGTTGTAAGCAGAACGTATATCGCTAAACACTGACTGTGTTATCCCGCCAGCATAGACCCATGCACACACGTACACGACAGCCATTTTAGGCACCATGGCCTCTCTGCCCGTTTGTTCCCGGCACCCCTCCCCGCGCGCACTGCTCATGCATCAGCCATAAGACCCTCTCCCTCTGCGTGACCCTGCCCTAGAAGTAACCCTCCTGCTTGACCAACACCCCCCATTTCCTCCCAAGAGCACCCTTCCCCTCAGCTGATGAGCCCCCCCCCCAACTGCACTTGGCCCTTCGACCCGGTCCCAAGTCCTAAGACCAAGCCTCGTGGATGTACACCCCCCCTTTTTCCTGCCCAGCATAACAAAACCGTGATACACCAGCCGAAGTCCCCGATCTTATCGCCTGCCCAACCTTTGATCTGATCATCCCCTCCTGCCCTCGTGTCCTGTAGGAATGTCCGGCTGAGAGATCACAATCTCTTGTTACATTCAGGAGGGGAGGATGACATCTGAGCGACTGGTATGGGAATAGGCCTGAAGCTGGGATTCCAAGCATGCCTTTTCCTACTTCAAAGCGTCTTTATTGTAATAAGGAATGTTTGTGTATCATAAACATGTGTATAAAAGACGAAGCCTCAGAGAAACTGGTGTGTGGTGGTGTGGAGGGCACCAAGAGAGAACACCTCCTGAAGACACTATGCGAGTGTCCGAAATGACAGGCTCTCCTCATGAGAAATAAAACTCTGTTCTTGTTTTCCTGCTTCCAGCGCCCGTCTCTTTATTTGGTAATTGTTCAAGATGGGAACTAAGAGGCGTCCTGCGCCAGCAGCCTGGGCATCAGGTGCGTTATGGGCTGACTTTTCCACAATTGGCGTCCCAACGCGGGGTCCATCAGCGATATAAGGTCCGGTAACAGAGGTCCAGACGATGGGGTGAACATCTAAACGATTGGAGTATACCTGCCTTGAGAGGGCCCTCGTCCAGCTGCCGATTGAATGAACTTCACTGATTCCGAACGGACCTCTCTCAAGTGACCTACTGTCCTGACTGGAATCCCACAGGAATGCTGCGGTAAAAACATGGAGAAAGAGAACGATTGGGCGCTGGAAAAGGGAAGGCGAAGAATTGCCCACACGGTCCGGTCCGGGTAAGGTTAAGTAGGACGTCTTTACGTCCGATTGGTAGGATGGCTTTATCCATCTGATTGATTGATTGATTGTACTTGAAGTATTGGTTCTCTTTGAGACATTCTCTATTTGCAAACAGCGATGAATAGGAACGTTCCTCTCTCTTTGCAAATAGTGAAGGATAGGTAATGCAGACGTTTGTCCCCCATTGTAATCCGTCATGCCTATCTTTCTCCCCACTGATTGTTTGTTATCGATTTTTATCGATTATTGCTCTTTGAGATATTCCCTGTCTACAAACAGGGAAGAATAGAAATATTCTGCCCCCTTTGCAGATAGTGAAGGATAGGTAATGCAGATTTTTGTCTCCGTTGTAATCCGTCATGCCTGTTTTTCTCCCCACTGATTGATTGATTGTCTGGACATTTATTGTTCAAGGAATAGTTCTTTTGAAGCATTTTCTGTTTGCAAATAATGTAGAAAAGAAATATTCTGTCTAATCTTTGCAAGTAGTGAAGGGTAGGTAATGCGGACCTTTGTCCCCCGTTGTAATCTCTCGGGCCTATCTACTCCCCACTGATTGGTAAACCAGTTCCACCCGGACCATTTATTAGAGGTAGGTCATCTGGCTCGACCAGAGGGCACCCCTAATAAAAAGGACATATGCAACAATAACGAAGTAATCACCGTATCCTGTTAACAGAAACTTTAGCATGAAACACGCTAGGAAAAAAAAGGGAAGAAAGAAATAAGAAAGCAAAATCAGTAGGCCACTGATGAGTTTTTTTTTGATTTCACTACAAATAAGAAAACGTTAGAAATAGCTCACGATAAAACACATGATTTCGCTAGAAATAAGAAATGTTAGAAATAAGCCCGTAATAGGAAACATGAAAATGGTGAAAGAAGCCAAGCTTGACATCGCAACGGCCACGAGGCAACCAGGCTTCGCCACCCCTCACTGCTCCAAACATGTCTGTCCCACCGCCTGCCACGCCCCAATAACGGTAACATGAGATAGACACAAATCAGCAGATACCTACCCCCTTTCTGGAAACTTCCGAAGTGCAACAGGTTCGCGGCTACGCCCATCCGGTAGACGAGATCTTCGGCACGTGTAGGGCGGGTCCTGCTGCCAGCCGTCGGCCGGAGGTCGTCGCATAAGGTGGGCCAGAAGAGGAGCCGAGGCCGACGGGATCCGGGCGTCCCCTCTTCTTTCTTCAATAATGGCTGCGACTACACGGGGGGGATGTCTTGCTCATGCCACCGACCCCCCCCTCGCATCTCCTGGTCCAGCCACGGCTTGGTAGAAGCTCCCCGTTCGGCCCTGAAGCGGCGCCTTGCAGGCCACCGGGGGGGGGATGTCTTGCCTATGCCTCCGACCCCCCCCCTCTCATCGCCTGGTCCGGCCATCATGAATATTAGCGCCGAGAAAAACGGCGTGGGGTGCGCTGGGAGGGAGAGGCGGCGCGAACGAGCCTCTCCCACCTCCCCAGGTGGAGGCCCCCAACGGCACCCCCAACGCTCCACTCACCCGACGAGGGTTCGTCCACTCGTAAAATGGCGGTCGACCCTGCAGGAGCGGGCCCGGCGTGAAGAGATGGCCCGGTTACTTGTTGATTAAGAAATGAGTCCCACAATCAAAAGTGTTCTCCTCGACTTTGAAGATTCTATAAGAGCCACGGGGGCCCCCGACCCCCGCAGGCACCCCCGATGGGGAATGACTGCCATGATTGCCCGCGGAACGATGAAAATGTAGCCGCGAGACGTCGGCGCTCCCATGCTGACGCCAGCCTCAGTTTGAATGACTAAAATCCTGCAGACTACAGTTCGGATCAGTTCCGGTGAAAACCCAGTATGACCCGGTAGGAAACAATTGTTGCCTCCCTCCCCCTTTGACTGATGGTTCATACCGCCGATCCTTTCTGTTGCCCTTTAACGGAACTTTTTGGACTGCCGAAAGAGGCTCTGGGCCAACCACGAGTAGGTGGAGATTTTGACTATGCCTGGATCTGCCTGGCTGCCCCCAAAATGGCGCTGGTACAAATGAAACTTTCAACTCCTTGTTGTACCCCGATTGCTCAGCCTTGGTGTCATGAAATATGTATGCAGTTTTTAAACACAATGAATTGATATGGGATGGGTACTGATTATGTGTTCGGACAATGAATTGAAGTGAGATGGGTACTGATTGAACATTCGGACAATGAATTGTTGTTAAGTTTTGGCGCATCATGATTATTGAAAGTTCGAATTTCAACACTTATGATACTCGCTCACACTGAAGTTTCGATATGATTTTATTGCACCTGTCGCACTTTTTATTATGAAATCAACGACCACCGACTCCATTAGGTTTTCCACTAATAAGTATCCCCACATGTACAGTTCTGGCCGGCCCACGGGGTTGTAGGCCCGTATTTATGCACCGACATTTTTATTAAAGATTTTTGGAAAAAGCAAACGTAGTTGTCACGTGTAAATTGGCAAGTTTCGAATAAATGACCACTATTTCCGATATAACTAAATTACAGGTGAAATGGCTCAGCTCGATTAGTTAAGGGTTAAAAAGTATAGTACGCAGAAATATTGCAAATATGAACGGTCCAGGTTTTTGTTGTATGTGTTTTTCATTTTTGTACAAGCCTAAAGCAACTGCTAAAGATCCTGGTATTTAGCCTATACTTTATATGCTACCTGTGTCAGGAAAGTTGCTTTAAAAATACCCCTAAGTCGCCCCGAAGGAGTGCCACCTGACCCCCCTAGTACGAACGACAAACGACCCCGTACCACTGTAGGTTATCACTTTTCCTCAAAGGAGAGCACGAGCTCGCCCCCCCACGTTGCACCGACTGCCCTTTGTTCTGACCCCCCCCCTGCGCACGATCCGTAATACCACACTTGGGCGACCTATGCTATCCACAGGCTTCCGATAATCATCTCTCCCACACTAAATGGTCCACTTGGGCTTAAACGCCAAGTTGGCAGGGACTGCGTCCAGTGGAGATAGCCCGAGTATGTAGTAAGTAAAAGCCTTTTCGAGTTTATGCGCGCTGATGTGTTTTTAAAATGCTGCCCCCGCCCCCCTTCTTTTTCCCTCTTTCTGCAGGTCACATCGGAACGTCGACTAAAGTACGAAAAGGAAAATGGTTATCTAGCGGACAAAGATGGGAAAAAGGGGTTCGATTATGGTACCTACACACGACGAGCGAACAATTGCTATTTCTCTCCCTGAACTTAGCGCTTGGGAGGACAGCCTGAAGCGGAAACTACAAAATATGACTTCGCTTGGCACCCCGAATAATACAACCAGGAGTGACGTGCACTAATGAATAAATTCCTACGTTTAACTAAATAGGGAAAGTTTAAGGAATATTCCGAGGTGAGGTTTACCCAAGTACCCTCCGCTTGGAGGACTAGGAATGTTGCCAGTGTTTAAAATCTACTACCTCCTTTTCGCACCCTCATAGACATGAAACTCAAAGCTGCCCCATTGTTCTCACAACTGACACCCACTGTTGCCTCAGCCTGGAAACACATTAGCCCGACCAGGTTAGTTCTTGACCAATTGCCAAAAGCGTAAGTGTGTGCAACCAAAGCCACCGGTGGAGGCAGCCGACGATAAACGAGAAGAAAAAGGTAAAAAGAGCTTAGGATGCTAAGGATGCGCAGCGTACAGGAAGAGATCATTTTGGCCAATAACCGTTCTATGTTTTGTCTTGGATTTTTGTATATAATACCAGTCACTGTTCTATGTTTTGTCTTGGATTTTTGTATATAATACATGTACTGTCTCCCCCGCCTGAGTTTGTGTGCACGTAATGTATGGGTCTACGTCGTCCCTCTGCCTGTGTTTCCGTATTACTTGACCCCTGCTGTTCTGTGTTGAGTGCGCACTAAATGGCCTATTATTGTACACGTCTCTCTCTTTCTCTCTCTCTCTCTCTCTCTCTCTCTCTCTCTCTCTCTCTCTCTCTCTCTCTCTCTCTCTCTCTCTCTCTCTCTCTCTCTCTCTCTCTCTCTCTCTCTCTCGTTCGTTTAGAGTGCGGACGACTCTCTCTCTCTCTCTCTCTCGTTCGTTTAGAGTGCGGACGACTCTCTCTCTCTCTCTCTGAGGGTCACCCTGTTCCCTCCTCCCTTGTGTGGTAACGTTGTGCCCCACCGGCACAAACCTAATTGGGTCTCTTCGAACACAAAGGTGTTCGGCAAAATTGACAGGAACCAAAACGATTGTAACTTGCCATATTACTACCTCTCCTTTCTGCAAAACGATAGAACCCGAGTTGGTAATGAAAGAAAGGACAGGTAAGACGACTGATGTCCCCTAATCTGGCCTTTTATAGGGGGACTATAACGTCAATGGTTGTCTGTTTTTCAGTTCGTTAGAAATGCAATGCCCAGATTGCCTCACCCCTTTGCACTTAAGTGCGGATGTCCAAAGCGTCCTCGCTTCTCCCGATTGACCCCAGCTCCCTGTCCAAAGCGTCCTCGCTTCTCCCGATTGACCCCAGCTCCATATCAGCTATCCCCGAAGCGTAATTGATGACCTTGATTAACCGTCGCTCCCCAAGAAAAGCATGTTTAACCTCTGCCCCCCTCTCATGATGATAACCCCCCTGCTTGCAAGAATTAGTCGACCCCGAAGGGAAATGTAAGATTGTCAGTACTTGGGTTAAAAAAAGGGTCGAGTCTCTACCTAAGGACTCGATTTCGAGTTTGATATAATACACTGTCGATAGGAGTCCGATTTCTCTCCACGTACGTCACGAATGAACGCCAAATAGGCTTACGAATTCAGTGGAAATGCCCTCCTACATACTCCATAAGTGATGACTTCTGACTGTGACTGATGAACCTATCCCCCACCTACTTAGGATTGGGGACGGAATTGAGATGTATAAATGTCTTCTCCTGCCAGTTTTTCTAAAACTTGTTTTGTACCCATTCAAAGATACAATCACCGGAGGAGAGGAGCTGGATGTGACGCACAGCCTGGCCACAGATCATGAAGCACGTGTGACCTCAACCAAAGGTGGAGTCGCAGAGCAACGAGACGCGGGACGAGGCACCACTCTCAAACTCGGCAGATGAAGGAATGAAGGGCTGCCTTGAAGCCCTCGATTTGCTGACCCACTCGTGCTTGAAGTCCCCGTCCCTTTTGAGACCGACTGATGGGCCTGCCTGCTCGTCGTCCTTTGCTCCTTTGGTCTCTTGGTGTGTTCAAAGATCTGATCCCACTCCGCCCTCTCTTCCCTCGATTATTCAACAACATCACCCTTTTCGCATAACTTTTGACTCAGGAAAGAAGAGCAGCATTTAGATAGAATAAGGTTTTGCCACGAAAGAAGAAAGACACGCAGGTGCCCAGCATGAGGCACCCCTAAGAAGATCAGTTAGGAAACAGGACTGTGATCTAACAGCAGAGGACTGATCGCACCCTGCAACGCGTAAGGATGAATCTGAGCTGGACCTATAGCTCCACCGCCGGTGCTCAACAGCGCCAACGAAAGAAGACGGACTCTGTTAAAAAGACATTGTGACAAAGACCCCCCCTTCCTGAACTTTCTACCCACCCCTTGACTAATTGCTTGTATCGAACTGAATTCCTCCCTCAACCATTTTTGTGTTGCTTTCAAAAATGTTTCATCGGTCACTCATGTATTTAGTTTTCCAAAAATCTCTTATAGCACTGACAAGACCCGAAGGTATCAGAGCACTTTTTACTGTATGTTGATGTCACCGGAGAGAAAGTCGGAACCTGATTCTATAATGTGTCGGAACCTTTTTCTTGATTGACCCCCGACTAAGTATTATGCCGATCACTAGACTTGTATGAATAACCCAACAAATGTAAAATCATATGTACCGCATTCCGCCAATCGTATCAACTGTATAGAAATGAACTAGCTTATGTAAAAAAAAAGCGGCGACTGTTGAAAATGACAATGTATATGCACATAAGCGGCGTTCATTTGTGTTCACTGTACCCCTTGTTGTAAGCAGAATGGATATCGCTAAACACTGACTGTGTTATCCCGCCAGCATAGACCCATGCACACACGTACACGACAGCCATTTTAGGCACCATGGCCTCTCTGCCCGTTTGTTCCCGGCACCCCTCCCCGCGCGCACTGCTCATGCATCGGCCATAAGACCCTCTCCCTCTGCGTGACCCTGCCCTAGAAGTAACCCTCCTGCTTGACCCACACCCCCCATTTCCTCCCAAGAGCACCCTTCCCCTCAGCTGATGAGCCCCCCCAACTGCACTTGGCCCTTCGACCCGGTCCCAAGTCCTAAGACCAAGCCTCGTGGATTTACACCCCCCCCTTTTTCCTGCCCAGCATAACAAAACCGTGATACACCAGCCGAAGTCCCCGATCTTATCGCCTGCCCAACCTTTGATCTGATCATCCCCTCCTGCCCTCGTGTCCTGTAGGAATGTCCGGCTGAGAGATCACAATCTCTTGTTACATTCAGGAGGGGAGGATGACATCTGAGCGACTGGTATGGGAATAGGCCTGAAGCTGGGATTCCAAGCATGCCTTTTCCTACTTCAAAGCATCTTTATTGTAATAAGGAATGTTTGTGTATCATAAACATGTGTATAAAAGACGAAGCCTCAGAGAAACTGGTGTGTGGTGGTGTGGAGGGCACCAAGAGAGAGCACCTCCTGAAGACACTATGCGAGTGTCCGAAATGACAGGCTCTCCTCATGAGAAATAAAACTCTGTTCTTGTTTTCCTGCTTCCAGCGCCCGTCTCTTTATTTGGTAATTGTTCAAGATGGGAACTAAGGGGCGTCCTGCGCCAGCAGCCTGGGCATCAGGTGCGTTATGGGCTGACTTTTCCACAGAACCACAGATGTGCTTCCATATGTATGGTTTTCATTTTGTTGTATGTCTCCCTATCAATGTGATTTGATGATATAAATAAATGCAATGTTTTCTACAGATCAGTTTTCCTACATTAACTGGGGAAGGCCTTTGTTTGTTTTTTGGGTATGTTCTAATATATCAGTGACTTCAAGGGCACTATGAGCTGTTTTCAGGCAGATCGGGTTGTTTTTTATTGTATTTTGGTTCTTTCCCCTGTCCGCTCTGACTCCCATTCGTCTCAGGGGCCCCTTTCAGCGTGAGTGGTTATATAAAATAGACAAACCACTGTGTTCTATATAAGGAGCTGGTTATAACAATGAACACATTTTCCAGCTCTGCATAATGATGAGCATATAACTACCAAATCTGTACCTTATAGTGTCAACGAAATTTCGACCACTAACATTTGTGAGGTTTCACCTGGAGTAAGGCATTGTAGGACACCCATGTATAAGATAAAAACTTTGAAAATAAAAGCTGAACATGGGTTATTTTAAATAGAGAGATTCCGCCCCAGGAATTGTGAATTAGAAGGGAATAAATACCAATAGCTGGTAGATTCAGGCAAAAGGCCTAATGGATATCTGTTTTTAAGACTCACACCAGAGTGAAGGTGATGGCTTTGGCAAAATACTGTAAAGAAAGAATAGTGTGAAATTTTACATTGAGACAGGGGCACCTCCATATGTGCTGAGCCTCTCTTCAGTAACCATTGTGCCTCAACAGCTTTGCACACTAGTATCCTGTGCAATTCATCAGTGTATTCTATGCATTTGGTTGACTCCAATTTAAGCCCCCTAAAAATAATGCTTCAGATTTCCTGCGCATCCTCTATTATGGGAAAGGAGAAAGGAAACCCACCTACAATCTTGTGTCTGATAGTTACTGTTCTATTCCAAATGTGAATCCTCCCTGGATTGGTTCAGTAGAGAATCATGGGACACCACCTGTCCTTTTTACCCACTCTGAATGGGTGAGTTGTAATACCTATTCTTACTTGTTTAGAGTTAACCCGTGGGACGGAAACACATGCTCATTTATTGGCATGACTGTGCATCAATTGTAGCCAAAAGAAAATCTAACGAAAAGTATGTGTATGTTTGTCTTTTTTGATATTCAACACTGTGCTAACAGGTGGATTGGTGCAGGTATTGTTTCCTGCATTATTACAGGTCTGACATGCCCGGCTGCCTTTGAAGACATGTTATTCTCTTTTCACATTATTCATGCAAAAGCAATACATGCTTGCTTACTCTGTGTCTGGCAAAACCCCCACAATGGTGTCTTGTCTTCAGATAAAATAGATCCCCTCTGAGAGGCAGACGAGATAAAAGATAGCTGAAGGATCAATGCCACCTCTGCCCAAGCTGTTGGGCGACTGACCTGCCTGTCCTTAATTGACCCCCCTAAGACTTATTTATTTACATAGATGTTATATAGTGCTGGTTAGACCCATAGGTATCAGAGTGCTTTACATAATAGTGAACTAGACAATAATCTTCTTGCTGAGCATACGATGCGTGACATATTAGATTCAAATCAACGCAAAATATATACAGGGAAATAAAGTTAGGCAATGTGGTTGGTTAATCATATGTGGTCAATTAGTACAGTATAAGTTAAGGGAGAGAAAGACATTCGAGAAAAACAAAACAAAATGACCGGATGTCACAGGCTGTTTCTAGTCTTTAGAAAGAGAGAATATTTAAGAATAGTTCAGTTTGCTCCTGTATTAAAGTATTTGTGGAGTAGAAGGAGTTTCAGGTCTCTTTTGAAGCAGGAGAAGGAGGGGTTGCATCGAAGATCTTTGGGGAGAGAGTTCAGTATGCTGGGTGCGTTTCCAGAAAAAGGGCAAGTTTCCCTTTTTAGTTTGGGAGGAACTAGGAGAAGTGTGTTGGAACTTCTCAGCGTTCTGGGTCTTCCTGCTTTTGTTATTTTGTTTTTTAAATAGTCGGGGTATGAGAATGAAGGACTTTGTGGGTGATACGGGCAGTCTTATAAGTACATCTTCCTTCAATGGGATGCCAGTTGAGGATCTTGAGGGCAGGTGAGTCGCATTGAATTACATGACATTTGCTATTTAATAGCTAAGTGTGACAAGTTGGGTTCAATCAAGCGTAAATCTTCTGCACCTAGGAATAAAACTCCCTCCACTGTGACCGAACTAGTCAAGTTGGTCTTGAAAACCTGAATTACTAGTTGTTTACTTAATGTATATATTCGTTTTTTTTAAGTAACAAAGTATTGAAATATATGGGCTGAACTATGTGTTTCTGAGCAAAGTTGTATTTTGTCTGCTGTAGGTGCCAAGATGGATATTAAAAGGAAATGTTGTGACAATTCGATTCACTGCCATTTTTAGCTATGCCTTTTTATTTTCCCTGCCAATTATTAACTACTGCCTGTGTCTAAGTTACTGAAATTCGTGAACTATAATTTTGTTTCAAATACTAAATGACCTCCTAAGTATTCCTGTTAAGATTAACTTGAAGTATTAGTGGAGACCACCAACATCAGTGTACTATGGGAAAAGGAAAGATAAGGCATAATGTGCTGTGCCGTGCATAGAGGAAAAATGTATTTTTACACCAATGTCCTGATAGGTTGCCCTATGAACATGTCAAAGTTGAGAATAACCCGAGCATTGTTTTTATTACAAGTCTGTTTTATTTTGGAACAAAACCCCTGGGAGGGGACAAAAACACAGCGTTAAGCCCACAACCTCTATCCGAGGCCGGCCGCGAAGAATGCGCAACAGAATTCGTTAAGTCAGAGTAATTAAAACAGCGCCTTGCCTACAACCCCGAGGGGCTGGCCGCGTGGCTGAGAAGAAGCTGTTGAAGTTGTTCAGCGCTGAGAGAACCCCAATTACAGTACAGGGGGAGTAAATAAGAGAGCAACCGAACATTGTTTTGAACAAAAGAGGAATTTTAGAGTGATTTGTTGAGTAGTGGTGGGTGAAAGCAACAAGTCTTTGCTTGGTCTATGCACTGTTTGGCAGCACCCATTTAGAAATTAAACAGCTTTTTACAGACAGCAGTTACTCTTGAAGTTCATTAAAGATTTTTCTTTAATCCTGTAAAAGTGGGTGTTATGAGCATAGGTTTGTAAGGCAACATGAAATTTAATCAGTAGTAACAAATGCAGGGCCATGAAGATGCTGAAACATGTGGGAAGGCACTTCAGGTTACCGCCCAACAGTATCACTCAACTGATTTTGAGCAATAATGCATTGCAGAAAAAACTTAGAACTTTTGACACTAACTTTTGCAGGTTGTTTCTAAGCACAAAAAATATAGAAGATCTTGTGTAGACAAAATTCTTAACCTTTATTCCTTATTTACTTGTGCAAAACTTAAACCTGTGGTGAGATTGTTTGTTTCAGTGTGATAGGGTGATTACTTTATCAGCAAGCATTGTTGACTAAAAGGGTTTTTATTTGGTCACAAACCCTTGTCTACATCCAATATCATAGAAGAAATGAATTGAAGATACTCCAGATAAGATTATTATAAGCTGCACTGCTGCCTTGTCCATTACTTTGGAAATGCCAGAGAGTCAGACGCGGGTCAGTATTTACATTTTATAGATAAGTCATCGCCATCTTTCAAATTGGAGGGAATCATTATCTCACAGAAAAAATGTTAATCATTAATATTTCACTGGGAGTGAAGCTGTGTCCGATGTCTTACCATCTATGTAAAAGGTGCCTCGGCGTTCAAATCAGTAGGTTTCAATTGTAACGGTGGGATTATCAAACTCTCCTATTGCACTAGTTGTTTGAAGAATAAAGGAACATTTGAAGATGATAGTAGTCTTGCACTCAATCATGGAGAGGTATGTCGCGAATCTACAATTTAATATATTTTTTTATGTAGGTAGGTCTTTTGTTAATTTAACAAATGCTTTACTTGTATGTTTGACGATGCTTATCACATAGGATTGGATGTATATTTTGAATATATTTCATTTGGTTGCTGTATGTTTGGTGTTTCTCAGGTACATTTGAACTCAGAGATTCTGAATCTCACCTAACTGGTGCCATCAACATCATGCTGAAATGGAAATATACGTACCTTCCGCCTAGCGGATCAACACCTAGTACAGATCCATTAGATTCAATGCCCAAGGAAGACCCACTGCCTGTTAGATTACCCACTGAGGATGAACTGCGGATTACAGCAAGGACACCTGCTTCAACTGCTTCAGTGAGTTTTTTCACCTTTCAGAATTAATGTTAGAATGAATCAAGCAACACTGCCTTATTTATTTCTGTAAAGTGAGACTGGCTTTAAAATATTCAAATATGACTACTTTCCAAATAGCTGGCATTTCCTGAAAAAGTACAGCATTTTGGATGAGCCTTGCAATCCGTTTTTGATGTTCATTACACAGACCTCTAGTTGCATGTGTGTACTGGGTGGTGTGTTAACTATCTTGAGAAATAATGTAGAAGTAAAACTCATGATTAACATAGATCTACATCATAATGTTGTGTCTGTTTTAATATCTGTGTTTAGAAACCCCGCTCCCGGGAATTTGTTGAGGATAAAAATATATATTGTGCAGAGCAACACTATACCCCAGCACACGTAAATTCAAAAGACAGTCTTTTCAGAAGTTTGTAAAAACATACAACGAAGTAGATCAATTTTGTCAACTTGTTCTTCTTTTTATTCAGTCTTCCTGTTGTCAGGCGTTCAAGTTTTCCCAAGCCAACACGTGTTTCGTCGCCTCTTGTAATTTAGTACATACGACTTGTTCACAGCTAGGTAAAACATATATATACACAGTATGAGACCGTATATTGCTTATAGCAAAATGCGTAAAAGCACAGTTTGTAAGTGAACCAAACAAATGTGCTCCCAGGGCAACATCTTAGTGTTACTCCTTTGTGCCTTGCTTTGCACTTAAAATAGAGTTTGGTACATGCAAAAGACTAATCAGTGCTGGGTGGCATTTTTTTGCATGGAGTTTCAACCACGAAAGTAATCGTACAGGTTAAAATGTACATTCCATAATTTTTATTGCTAAAACAGTGCATGTGGATTTGGTTGGTTATATGCTGGGAAGTATCCGTATTTGTATTCCTATACTGCCTTTTCACCAGAGACACAACTACGTCACCCAGTGACGAGTCTGTGAAAAAAATCACCTTAATCTCCTTGCTCACCATGACCATTATAGTCATCAATCATCAAAATAGTTAATACATTGTTCTTTCACTGACCTGTGCGTATTCACAGTAATATAGTCTGTGAACAAAAAATCTGAAGAAATATCTGTATACCAACAGGTTTCTTAGTATTACCAATCGTATCAACATGTGCTTAATTCTGCCATCACAATGTATGAATGCCAAAAAGTACATACTTTTCATGTGGCGATAATTCCAGGCCACATGGTCCCGTGGCGTGAGGTGAGATTCCAAAATTGGTGGGGCAGGAGGACGCGAGAAGGCGCCGGCAAAGTCAGAAGAGGTAAGGAGAGGAATCTCTACCTAAGCACAAACTATGTGCTGAGATAACAGTGGGGTATTCAGAGGTACAGGCCTTGGAGATAGGGCCAAACTGAGATCGGGTATTTTTATTTGTTGTCCCACATAGACTCTGGAGACCGGCTAGTGGCGGGACCGCAAAAGACATATAAACATTTGTTTTGGAGACTGAAGTTTTGGTTGAAGTGGAGTACCAAGTATCCTAGGTTGTTTGCAGAACAATTGTGATGCTTGGAAAAATGTGAACACTGCATCTTCCTTAAGTAAGGCTGTTGCCGGAAGGTACATAAGTGACTAATGTTCCGTTAGCGTTGCGAGAACAACTGAAGGCAGAACTTGACCGACTGTACAGGGTCAATAGAATCATCTGAATGTCTCAACCCGATTGTGTTGACATGCAAGTCTAACGGAAGGTTGCACATGTGCTTAGATTTGAGGGACCTCAATGAATGTATATTGGTTGATCATCATTCCCTACCACAAATACATGAAATGGTAATCAGTATAATAAACAGCAAGTTATTTTTATCCTTGGATCTGGCTAATTATTATCACCAGGTGCGACTACATCCCGAGTCAAAACATCTGACATCATTCATAACACCAGTGGGTGCCTTCCAGTTTGTGCGGATGCCATTTGGGTTGGCATCAGTGTCTGCAGTTTTTCAAAGGGTTATGAAATGCATTTTGAAAACTCTCACAAATGTTCTGTTTTTCCAGGACGATATCTTGGACATGGAAAATAAGGATTGTGTGTTAGAATGCGTATTGAAGAGATACAAGATGCAAGTTTGACTGCCAGTGTTGACAAATGTAAATTTGGTGTGACACTGGTGAAGTATCTAGGACACACGTTGTCAAGTGAAGGCATAAAACCCAAATTGAAACTAGTAGAGGCGATTGAAAGTGCATCTCCTTCTATTGACAAAGGCAGCTTCTTTCTTTCCTCAGGTTAGCCAATTATTATTCTAAGTTCGAACAAGTTTTTGCTGACAAAGGTGCATGGTTTGCGGGTGCTGATGAAAAAAGGAGTGCATTACGAGTGGAGGAGAGTGTGTCAGGCTGCATATGGAACTATCAAATGAGATATTGTTAATGTTGTCTTCCGGAAACTATTTAGTCCCCAGAACAACACTATAAGTGTGGTAGATGCAAGTGCTTATGGTCTTGTGACTGTTTGGATGCAACTCAAAAATTACCAGGACAGGACAGATGCACACACATCATAGACGCTAAAAGGAGCTGATAGCAAATACCCAGTGATAGAAAGAGAAGCATTGGCATGCTGTTGGGGCGTGCAGTACTTTAAGACCTATGTATGGGGAACCACTTTTGAGTTGCGCACGGACCACAAACCTTTAGGTGATTTATTTTCCGTGAAGGGTGCTGGAAGGTCGGCAGCCAGGATCGCCAAATGGTTGTATCGCTTTCAAGAATACAATTTATTGTTAAAATATGTTCTAGGGGCAAGGAATGTGAATGCGGACTGTTTGTCATGATGGGCTTTAACTGTGGAAAAAGGAAACAAAGAGGATAATGACAGTGGGTGTCGGGTTTAGGGTCTTTCTTACCAGTCGTGAGGTGTTGGGATGGTTTCCGACTTTAGTTCTTGTAAGTCCTGGTTTGTCTGAGATGAGGGCGACCCCTTCCGGTAGCCACAGTGCTGCCGACAATGAAATCCTAAGCAGCCAGTGCCCTCCAGAAGGTGTCCCAAGAGGAAAACCCCAGAGGGGAAAAAACCTCTGATGATGATGAGACTCCAGGAATGAAGGAGAAGACAAGGAGCCAAAAAGGAACCAGGAGAAAGCTGGAAGTCAAGCTGGAGCAGAAGTCGCAAGGTTACCAGGAATGCCAACTGAAGGAAGGTATTACCAAAATAAGAGTCAAGGAGCCAACAGGAGTGAGGACACACCAGCAGGAACAAGGAGTATTGCAACGCAAGGAAGGAAAGTTTCTGATCCCTTATATACTGAAAAACAGGAAGTGACCTTCAGAAATAGAAAGTGACATACAAGAACAAGAAGTGACAAAACAGGAAGGAGACGTGTCGACATCTTGGATAGGGAAAAGAGTGAAGTGCATTACAGAAAGATCACCATGTTTGGAAGGTAAGTAACCCTTCCCTATTGCCTTCTGGGAGCAAGGTGAAGAGGAGAGCAACAATATAGCCCCCAAGGAAGAGGGATCACCAGACGCCCACACCAGGAGAGTGTAATGTCCCAAGGTGCTTCGGGAAGCGGATGGGCCACCGTGCAAGTATGCGGCGTGCCCGAAAACCTACAGGCGTCATGGGTGCTTTCCGCTACGCCGTTGAAATGGCCACCGCGGGCCGCAATGCTATACCATGGCGCCCTCGAAGAGGAGAGAGGGGCCCCACGGGTTGCAACTTGGCCGGCAAGAGAAAACAGGTAGCGTCGCGAGTCAGCCCACGGCTTAACAGTGGGTTGTGGCTAATACTGGCGTGGAAGCAAGCATTAGACATGGATGAAATGTGGAAGCAACTCATTCCATTTCTGAAAGGTCACCCCAAACTTTTTGCCTTCCTCCTCCTCTTGAAGCTCAATTCTTTTTGTTGGCTTTCGGACTCTGTCCACTTTACCACAGCTGACCAGTACTAAAGTGCATGTGTTCCCTCCTCAAAACATGGTATAATTGGTTTACACCTGTTTGGAATATTTAATCTACTTGTAAGTCCTTTGTAAAGTGGTTTACTATGTACCCAGCCAGGGCCTGTAAATTAAATGTTACGGTTGGGCCTACAGCACTAATTGTGCCACTCACACAACTAGTGCCTTAAACAGCTCTCAGGTTTTACTGCCACTTCTACTTGACATTTAAAACCCTTTGCCAAGCCTTAAACTCGTCTTTTATTACAGATAAGTCAATAATAAAGTAGGTCCTAGAAAGCCCATAGGCAGGGTGCTGTGTAAGTAAAAGGTAGGGCATGCACTTTTAAGTTTTCCATGTCCTGGTAGTGAAAAACACCACCAATTCTTTTTTCACTATTGTTAGGCCTACTCCTCTTATAGGTTAACATTGGGAATTCCTTAATACACATTTATGCTGCAATCCCTGATTAGAAAGGAGTGGCTGTGTCATGTTATTTTCTATATCTTTGGAATGGTAATTACAAATCCCCTTTACTGGTAAAGTTGGACTTGACATTCCTATTTTAGAAATGGCACTTTAGGAAAGTAGACATTTTCTGCTCTTGCAGCTCTGTGTGCCTGCAGGCTGCCTCTAATACACATCTGGGGTTGGTGACAGCTACACTTGGTGCATTCCCTCTAGACCGCCACAAAAACAGGAAGCTTAGGTGTGTCTGAGCACTCATCTGCACTCTGATGGCTCTTCTGGAGCCTCAAGGGAGGGAGGGGCTAACACCTACACCTGAATAGAAGGATCCTGTCCCCACACAAAGGGCTGATTACACCCTATAGCTAGTCTGGAGCCAGGGTTGGGAAGAAAGGGCTATTGTGCACTTCAGAGACCTTTCTTTGAAGTCACACCCACTTTAGAGGCACAACTGGGTATAAGTACTGGGTCTCTTACCCTATGAGCTCAAACACTTCTGGACCTGTAAATAACCTCTGTAAAAAGAACTGTGGTGGTGCTACAAGGGCTGTCACTCTGCTGGACTGCTGCTCTGGATGAACTGTTTTTCTTATGTGCTGCCCAGCTGCCTGCAGCTTTCTGACCCTGCTGAGGAAGAGCTGATCTCCAAGAGCGTGCCTCCTGTGGCTGAGACTCAGGGCTATTAAAGTCTCTACCCTGCTTGTGTGTCTGGTTCCCTGGAAGTGGACCCAGATACTTCCCTAAAGAAATTGACGCATTTCCAGTCTGCTTGGAGCAGAACCTGCACATTAACCCTGTTGCAGTAGTAGAATTGGCGATTCGCACTCTGAACCACCTCATCATATCCACAACTACCGCTTCGGAACCAACACATCTCCGCCACTGCGTGGAGAAGATCGATGTATCGTCCTCCAGTGTGGATTAACCTGGTACATCGCCTTCAGAACCCGCATACTCGGAACCGGCACTTCGCTCAACGGACCCAACACATCCAGAAGTTCCATGGAGAAATCCGAAGCACAACCCCATTTGTGTGGGGATCATCGACACATCTCATGCTGCGACAAGGATTAAGGTACTTTGCTCAGTGGGCCCTGCGTTGGTCCTCTAGCTAGTCTGTGCTCCATTGAGGGCGGCCTAAACTCTTGACTTTGTCCCGGTCCAGTTCGACCAGCTTACCTCATTGGCGCTTATTGCGTCTAAATGCTAAAACTCTTTTTATTTGTTACAACTTCATATCCTGACTTCTACTTATTGGATTTGTGTTGTTTTTGTCTTCATTTATTTATAAAATTATTCTATATCTTTCTAACCTGGGTTGGAGTCTTTTTGTGGTGTTGTGCTAGTGTGTGTGTGTGTTGCACAAATACTTTGCACATTGCCTCTTTAGATAAGCCAGACAGCTCTGAGTCAATCTACCAGAGCACAGGTTATATTTTAGTATGTATCTGACTTACCCTGACTAGGTCTAGGTTCCTGCTTGGACAGGGTGCATACCTCTGCCAACTAGAAACCCAATTTCTAACATTCTTGTTACTTGACAATCAGATAGTGTGAAGAAGGAATTTGGGGATTACAGAATAGTATAGTCGGAGTTGTCTGTTATGGATGAAATTCTAAGAAGAAATGGAAGGTTAGTCATGCCCATAGGGGTACGTGCAAGATTGCCGGAGATTCTGCATGAGGGCCATGGAGGCATGGCAGCCATAAAGAGGAGGGCTTGTGCAGACGTTTGGTGGCTGGGCATGGGCAAAGAGTTTGAGTGGTTCGTATGTAATTGTGCGGCATGCATGTCTAGTGATAAATCCCACAGAGTTGAGAAAACCCCTATTACGTCAACTAAATTTCCTGAAAAACCCTGGCAGAGACTAGCAATTGATATTTGTGGGCCATTTAATTGTGAAGGATTAGAAGGCAGGTATGCAATAGTTTTTGTGGATTATTTATCCAAATGGTGGGAGGTAGCTTGTGTAGAGGATGTAAGAGCTTCCTGTATAGTAAGTTTTTGTGTACAAGTCTTTAGGAGGAAAAGTAATCCGCAGTGGATTGTATCCAGTAATAGCCCACAGTTTGTTGCAGAGGAATTCCAGAGGTTTTTAAAAGAAGAAGGGTTGAAGCATCACATAACTGCTGTTTACCATCCCTGGCAAAAAATGGTCTCCTGGAGAGATTCAACCGAGTTCTCAAGGAATTTGTGCAATTAGCAGTGGAAAATTGTGCAGAATACAAAAAAGTAGTCAAAAATATATTGTGGGGTTATGGGAACACACCAAATTAATTCACAGGTGAAACACTCTGTTCGAGGTGTGTGTGCTGTAGACACACATGCTTTACATAATCTTGCCATGTTTGCAAGTTGTTTTTCTTCAAAGAAGTCTTTCCAGTCATGAGGTAAGGTGACTCCTCCTTTCGGGGATAGTGCCTCATGCGCATTGACTACATTGTCAGATTCTTTTGCCTCAGAGGGTGAGAATGGAGTTAGTAAGAGTAGAATAGAGATGTCTATGCATATGTATATGAGTAAGAAACTGCAACAGGTATAGGTACCCGGGGAGGTGGGTGGGCGCATGTGAATCTACAGCTCTACATGCCAAGAACAAATGTTTACTGGGTAAGTAACATTTTCCGTTCAATGCATGTGAGCTGTAAATCACATTGCTTTGCATAGACTATAGAGCAGTATTCTCCCAAAGCAGTGGCTAAACTGTTCTTCGGGTCCCCCTCTGTGCACAGTTCACTCTACCCTTGACTGTATTGTTTCTGTAAGAGTGTCCTTGTTCTCCTCAACAAACTCTCCATTTTCGATCAAAAACCTAGTGGGAGGCCGTCTGGCCTAGCCGCGTCGGTCCAGCCTTCTGTCGGACGGAACAGACTCAATTCCAATTCTGTCCTCGGTGCCAAGCCGAATATCCCTGCAGCGACCTACATCAAGTTTGTAACTTGTGCCTCTCACCGGAGCACAAGGAGGAAGACTGCGGCGCTTGTAAGTCGTTTCGGTCCAAGAAGACTATGTGATCATTGGGCTCAACAACAAGAGATGCAGTGCCTAAGCATCCAACACACTCCGGATAACTTCGTAGAAGAATCCGACCAAGAAGAGTTCAAAGCGACCGCCGCAGGAGAAGAGGCCCTCTCCGTTCCAGAGTCCGATTCCGAGCTTCAGATCGATCTGGAGTCGTAAGATGTGCCTCCGGGACAGGGTGCCATGAGTACCGAAGGCCCCTTGCCCCCTAAATCCTCTTCCAAAACTCATAAGGCTACGGCACCCCCTCTGCCTTCTGGCCAAGGTCGGCACCAAGACAATGTTTCCGACGCCCCGCCTCTCGGCTTAGCTCCAAAACAAACTGTGAAGCCTTCCGGCTCGGGACCGAGTCGGATGAAATTACCTTCGGATCTGAAATCATCAGGCTCCAGGGGCAAATCTGGTTTGGAGCCGAAAACCTCTGCTTCAAAACACAAACATGCTTTGGCGCCAAAACCCTCAGCTTCGAAACACAAATACGCTTTGGGCCGAAACATTCTAAATTTATATTAATCCTGGTACTGGACATATTGCGGCTAAAACACCAGCAAAACACAAGCTTTCTGCAGAGGACACTGCTGATAGGATTCCCTTAAAGAAGAAGAAGAACATGGCTACCAGCCCTGTATATCCTGCCCCACAACCCTTTCCACCTCCACCATCTTCTCCACAGTTAATAATTGAAAATCCCTTACACATAACACCTCAGGGATCTCCACATACACATCCAGATATGGATCATGGTGGTAATGATACTCATTTGTCTACAGACCCATGGAGCGATAACACCAATGACCCTCCAGTAGACAATGAGCCAGACCGTTATCCTGCAAACCAATCACCACTGGCTGATAATATGGCTTTTCAAAGTGCATTGCTAGAGCAGCAGAGTATCATGGGGTGCCCTTACATAAAGAAACATTAGAAGAGGTATTGTTATCTGAAACACGTAAGTCCACACACAGGTCAAGTCAAACACTCCCACTGCTTAAAGGCATTATGAGGCATGCAGATGATATATTTAAAGACCCTGTCCGTGCACATATTTTAATTCCAAGAGTAGACAAAAAATATAAGCCCTCACCATCACATCCTGTGTTGTTCAAGGGATAATTACCTCTTGAATCCCTAGTGGTGTCCAGTGCTTGCAAAAGAGCTAACTCGCAAACCTCTGGGGATGCAGCGCCCACAGATAAAGAATCCAAACTTATAGATGCCTCTCGAAAATGAGTGGCTGTTCAAGCCGCTAACCACTGGTGCATCACAAACACAGAGGGCCTACTAGCTAGGTACAACAGGGCACACTGGGAGGAGATGGGGCAACTGCACTAATACACATTTACTAAGGCACAGCAGTTAGTTGAAAAAGGGAAACTCATCTCTAACTCCTCAATCAGATGTGCTTTAGATGCAGCAGACACCACAGCTATGGAGATCAATACCTGCCTTCTCCTTAAGAAACATGCACGGCTTAGGATCTCGGGATTTAAGCCTGAAGTTTAACAGTCAATTTTGAACACCCCCTTTGACAAGGAGTACCTGTTCGGTCCTGTAGTCAACCAATCTTTAGGAAAAATCAAAAAGCACACCAAAGTGGCAAAATCCATGGGAGCGCTCCTGTCCCCATCCAATAGAGGCTTCTTTTGCCGCTCATTTCACAGAGCAGGGTCCAAAACAAAATCCTCAGACCCAAATACTTCCTCTTACAAAGGCAACAACCAATCCTTTCCCTTAAGAGGTTTCTATAGAGGAGGATATAGATGAAACAATTCCAAAGGAAGGGGTAAAGGCACCACACCGCATAACACCCCTTCCCCTAGTAAACAGTGACTTGCTCACACTTCCCCATATCACTTAACACCTGTTGGGGGAAGACTTCAACAGTTTCTCACCATTTGGCAGTCTATAACAACCGACAAATGGGTGCTCGACCTTATCCAACATGGTTATTGCCTGGAGCTCACCTCCAATCCACCAAACATTCCACTTTGTGTTCACAAACTTTTGTCAGACCATTTGCAGTTACCCAAACAAGAGGTTCAATCTCTCTTACAAAAGGAAGCCATAGAACCAGTTCTGTTTCATTACCAACGTGCAGGGGTTTTACTCTTTATTTTCTCATTCTAAAAAAAGACGGTTCCTTAAGACCAGTTTTGGATGATCTCAGAGAGTTAAACCAGTACATACCGTTAGAACATTTCCATATGGTAACGCTTCAGCAGGTTCTTCCTCTCCTACAGCAAGGTGATTTTTTTGGTCCACACTGGACTTAAAAGGCACATATTTTCACATTCCCATTTATGCAGCTCATGGCAAATATCTCAGATTTGTGATAGCAGGCAAACACTATCAGTTCAAAGTACTTCTATTCGGAGTAACTACTGCTCCCAGGGTATTTACAAAATGCCTAGCAGAGGTAGCAGCTCATCTCAGAAGACAACAAATTCATGTCTTCCCGTATGTAGACGACTGGCTCATCAAAGCCAGCACACACCAAAAGTGTTTACAAAATACTCCGGCCACCCTACACTTACAACACCAATTGGGTTTCACCGTCAACATTCAAAAATCTCACTTACTGTCTTCACAGATATAATCTTATCTAGGAGTCACTCTCCATAATGACACGGCTCTAGCCTCCTCCAGGTGCAGACAGAATTTCCAATCTTCAAACTCTATTGCTGCAGTTCCAAACCAACCAAACCTTGCCAGACAGAACTTTTATGTGGCTACTGGTAATCATGGTGTCATGCATTGCAATAGTACCTCATGCAGGACTACACATGCGCCCATTACAAGAATGATTAGCACGTCAGTGGAATCAGGCACAGGGTCAATTAACAGATCTGGTGTTGTTGGACAGCCACACCCATCACTCTCTGCAGAGGTGAAGCCCACAAAATGTATCGAAAGGGCGGCCTTTCATCGACCCTGTTCCTCAAGTTGTACTAACAGCAGACGCATCTCTCACAGGTTGGGGTGCACATCTCCATTATTAAACAATTAAAGGTCTCTGAGATGACAAACACAAAAGTCTCCACATCAGCTATCTAGAGCTTCTAGCAGTATTTTTAGCGCCGAAAGCCTTTCAGTCTCATCTCACACCTGTTTCAGACAATTTGGAAATGGGCAATCCATCACAAGATTCACCTTGTGGCAAACCACCTCCCGGGAGTGAACAATCAAATTGCCGACCTCCTCAGCAGAAGGAGACAGGAAATACACGAGTGGGAACTTCATCCTCAAGTTCTCTTTCCATACTTTCAGCAGTGGTGATACTCACAAATAGATCTGTTTGCCACAGTAGACAACACAAAATGCCCAAACTACGCCCCCAGGTTCCCACACCATCATCCAAAGGCAATGCCCTATGGATGAATTGGTCAGACATATTTACCTACACTTTTCTGCCTCTCCCTCTCCTTTTGTTTGTGGTTCAGAAACTCAGACAAGCATCACTTACACTGATTTTGATAGCTCCCATATGGGCCCATCAACCGTGGTACAGCACCGTGTTAGAGCTTTCAGTAGTTAAGCTACATCTCAACTCCAGTCTCCTCACTCAGAACCATGGAGAAATCAAGCATCCAAATCCCAAGGAGCTCAACTTAGTGATTTGGCTCCTGAAGTCGTTGGGTTTGGATATTTAAATTTACCACCAAACTGTATGACTAAAAGAAGCAAGAAAACCTACTACCAGAGCTTTCTATGCAACAAAATGGAAACAATTTGTTGTTTACTGTAATAAGAGCAAATTTCTACTTCTAGATGCTTCTGTTCAGAACATTGTCTGTTACCTTCTAAACCTACAGCAATGTGGGCTAGCTTACACATCTATTCGGTTGCACCTTGCAGCAGTAGTTCCGTATTAGCAAAACAGACCGCATTTGTCTTTGTTCAAAGTTCTTGTCATCAAAGCCTTAATGGAGGGCTTGAAGATAGTTATACCACCAAGAATCACACCAGCACTAGTGTGGAATCTTAATGTTGTACTTACAAGACTTATGGGTCCACCCTTTGGACCACTACACAAGTGTCCTTTACAGTTTCTCTAATGGAAGTTTGCATTCCTCATTACAATCACTTCATTAAGGAGAGTTGGTGAGCTTCAGGCATTAACCTTAAAAGAAACCTTCTTTCAACTCCATAAAGATAGGGTAGTTCTTTGCACCAATCCCAAATTCCTTCCCAAAGGGGTTTCTGCTTTCCTTATTAACCAGTTGAGTTATCTGTGTTCTTTCCTCAACCTGATTCAGTAGCAGAACGAGCTCTTCACACACTTGATGTCGAAAGAGCTTTATTGTATTATATTGAAAGAACAAAAGAATTTCGTAAAACAAAGCAACTGTTTCTTTCATTTACGCCTCCTCACAATGGCAATCCCATTTCTAAATCTGGCATTTCAAGATAGATTGTTAAGTGCATTCAAACTTGCTAAGCAAAAAATAAAAGAACGTTATCTATATCCCTTAGAGCGCATTTCACTCGCAAAATAGGGGCATCTATGGCCTTTTTAGGTAACATTCCTATAGCTAACATTTATAGAGCAGCAACATGGTCTACACCACACACATTTACCAAACACTATTGTTTGGATGTACTAGCACGCCAACAAGCCAATTTAGGCAGTTCTAAAACAGTTTTTCAGAGAACTGCAAACTCTACTGGTTAGCCACCGCTTTGGGAAAATACTGCTTTATAGTCTATGCAGAGCATGTGTATCTGCAGCACACATGCCTCAAACGGATTATGTTATGTACCCAGTAAGCATCTGTTCTTGGCATGTAGAGCTGTAGATTCACATGCGCCCACCCTCCTCTCGGGCACCTGCAGTTGTTACAGTTCTCATTATTCACGTTATCTATGCATGGACATCTCTTTACTACACTCACTCCTTTCTCAACCTCTTGCGGGAAAACAATACAACAATGGAGTCGATGCCCATGCACATTATCACCGAAAGTTGGAGTCACCTTATCTCGTGACTGGAAAGACTTCTTCGAAGAAAAACAACTTGCAAACATGGCAGGAGTATGCAAAGCATGTGAATCTACAACTCTACCTGCCAAGAACAGATGCTTACTAGGTAAGTAACATAATCCTTTTCCTGGTAAAAAGTAGAGAGGCGTACTCGAAAGTAACATCTGCGTGGTTGAGTGAGGCGTTTAGTAACATGATTGACAAAGTAAGACTAAGAGAAAAGGTGTCAGACTATCAAAGGAAGTACAAGCAAAGGCACAATGATGAGTTAAAGAGAAATGAGTGGATTTTCAAGAAAGGTGACAAGGTGAGAGTGCATCTGGATGCCATTGTGAGAAAAGAGTGTTTTAAGTTGTCAAGACCCAAAGATATCAAAAGGGGAATTGCAATAATGGATGGCTGAATGATGGCAGAAATTGGAAGGCAAGGAAGAGAACACTGCAATGCAAAGGTTTGAGCACAGTGTGTGGTTGGAGAAAACTCAGGGATCTGAGATTGCAGGGGGCAAACCATATGTGGTAAAGAAAGTTGAAAGTAATGTTCGGGTGAGAAGAAAATCTGTTTAGCATAAAGACTGTGTGTGTACTTAAGAGAAAAAACATAATGACATTTACATTTAAACTGTACTTATAGTATGTGTCATGAATAAGGATGTGAATCTAATTGTTGTGTTGTTATTTAGTATTGTTTACCATATGTTGTGTTTTCAAATGAGCAGATTTTACCCTGTAACCCTGCTTCATTGTTGAGGTTCTGGGCTGGACTAGGTTCTGAGTCCCAACAGAACCTCAGACAGTTGTGTTACCAGCCAAGGGTTGCATGTACTGACCAAGTTGTCTCAATAAAGTACACCTAAAATATCTATCGAAGTGGACAGCCTGTCTTTACAAAATCGCCGGTTTGCGCAATTCTCGCTGGCCACTGCCCCATGCCCTCTTTTTGGTGTTTCAACACTGTGACACTCTGCACCACGCTCTCTCCCATGCCTATTGCTTCAATGAGGAGGATTGTGGTGCATGGTCTCAGCTCAGGTCAGTTCCTTTTTAGCATGCCAGTCTTTGGGCCCCACTCTGTCCTGTCAATGCTAGCGACGGCACCTGGTTCAGTTACCAGTTTTGTGAGCTTCTTCAAAGTGCATCCATCTTGCTTTGCCAGGCTCCTTCCTCTCAATGATTAATTCTTTAATATCCTCCTATACTTCTGTTTAGACTCTAGTAATGCCATATATTTGGGTCTTCCACAATATGTATACACAGAGACAAACAAAAGAAGAAGCAGGAAACAAGAAAGCAACATCTTAGGGCCCTTATAAAACCATTATGTATAATAAATAATACATTTCTTCTTTTTGTCTATGCAGCTGTCTAAGAATCACCTTTATGGGCCACTATTCTTTATCGCATATTCATAAGTACATAGGAAAGAAACGAAACATACAAAACATTCGTATTGATCTATCATGATTTAAAATGACAAGGCTACTAATGCTCTTTGAACCAAAAAGAAATTCATAAGTGGCAAATCAAACAATAACTCTTGCGATCTGATCATGCTTTTGTGCTGTGGTCAATTAATAAAGTATGGATTTAATTATCTGTAGTATCATCATTAGCATCTGAAAATTAGCCTCCTCTTATTGAATATTGAAGTAGAGTATTAGAATTTATTTAAGCCAGATCTTATTTGATTACATGCATGGAAGTGACCCAGACTTAATGCGAGGATATATCACTAAAACACTTCATCTTCTGTGAATAATGCTATCAAATATGCTCACACCTTACCTACTTCTACACAATTATGTATTCCAACATTCCCGATGTCTTTGGAAAAGAATACATGTTTGTAAAATCCGTACACGCTCCAGTTCATTAATAAGCCACTCAGCCACAGATCCTACAACAATTGATAAGTCAGATTCATGGTCTTCATCCATCTTAATTAAGTATTGATGTGGTCGCTCATTTCACAAATTAACTTCCAACATCATCCACACAAAGGTATAGTGCTTCTAATTTCAAGAAGCCTTACAGTTTAGTGTTTCCATGGTGCAAAGCCTACAAAACGTAACTAAGACTATACTTCTCATAGAAAATATAAAAGATCCATATATTATTTTCTATTTTCTCACCCGCAGATATTGAATTAATTTCACACCCTCATCTAACCAGGTTTACCTATCTTTGTTTCAAGATCACACACTGTGTATAGAAGTGGTGACATCATTTACTTGATCCTCATCAATTAAATCGCAGATTGCTTCTGATGGTGTATGACATCAGTTTCTGTTTCCCAGTGCACACTAAATAATACTTTGAAAACAGAGCAATTACCCGCTTCCATATTTTTCCAACTTCATTTGTTTGTTCATTGATCTTCCAAATGTCGTGTCCACACCTTTTTTGAGTTTTGCTCTGAAAAGGTGAAGTTCCCAGAATTGTGTACCCAAAGAGCGCTTAAACGTTTGTGTTTGCTTCGAGTCATATGCCTGTGAATATAGTTTTCAGGTTTTTAGAAACCAAAACTATAAACCTTGATGTAAATGTGCAAAAAGAACAATTGATGGAAAGAATGCAGAACAATGTCATACATTCACCCCAGTACAGAGATCTGGGCCTAAATCCATGGTTTTTTGCTCCCCATGGCATTCCAGATCAAACCCAGCCATATGCAAATCAGTATTGATCTTGCTCCCAATGGGAACCGTCCAGCCTGAACTGCCAGACCAGGTCCTCCCTGAACTGGAAACAAGCATCCTAGAACGATGAACTCAACCTAGATCTATTGACTGGCGTTGAATGTTTGATTTGCTCTGCATTCCGTCCATCATCTGTGTGTCTTTTTGCGTTTTTGTAAATGTGGGCAACAAATAAGTGCTCACACAAACAGGAATATGTATTTTTCTCCTAGGCACCACAACCCAAGCCCAGACAGATACATCCTTCAACTGAGAAGAAAGTTTCTTTCGTGGACACACCTCCATCTTCAAATATTGTGAGTCTGAATTATATTCGACATTCATTTGAAACTCTGCTTCTTGATTTAATCCAGAAAACTGTGAGTTTAAAAATGTCTTTAAAATACTTTTCTATTTTTTTTTTGCTTACTTAGGCCCTGATTTAGATATCGGCGGATGAGTTACTCTGTCACAAAAGGGATGGATTTCCCGGCCGCCAAAATCTAAATCCCATAGTATTTTGTCGGATTTATATTTCTGCAGACGTGGCATCTGTCCCAGTTGTAACGGAGTAAACTGTCTGCCGATATCTAAATCAGGACTTTAGTTTTACAAAATGGCTTACAGTTCTAAGGTGAAAGTTGCACGTGCAAAGCTGTACTCCACATTATAGTCAATCAATCATATCATTTGTAAAGCGCACTACTCACCCGTGAGGGTCTCAAGGCGCTGGGGTGGGGAATGCTGCTACTGCTCGAAAAGCCAGATCTTGAGGAGTTTTCTGAAGGTCAGCAGGTCTTGGGTCTGCCGTACGTGGATGGGGAGGGTGTTCCAGGTCTTGGCGGCGAGGTGGGAGAACGATCTGCCGCCTGAGGTCGCTCTTCGGAAGCGGGGGACTGTAGCGAGGGCGAGGTCGGCGGAGCGGAGCTGACGGGTGGGGGTGTAGAAGCTGAGTCGTCTGTTGAGGTACGTTGGTCCGGTGTTGTGGAGTGCCTTGTGTGCGTGGGTGAGAAGCTTGAAGGTTATCCTCTTGTTGACCGGGAGCCAGTGCAGGTCTCTCAGGTGGGGTGTGATGTGGCTGCGGCGAGGGATGTCGAGGATCAGGCGTGCAGAGGCGTTCTGGATGTGTTGTAGCCGTCTCAGGAGTTTGGCCGAGGCTCCTGCGTAGAGGGTGTTTCCATAGTCCAACCTGCTGCTGACAAGGGCTGGGTGACTGTTCTTCTCGTTTCAGTGGGGATCCACTTGTAGATCCTAAGGAGCATACGGAGGGTGTTGAAGCAGGAGGAGGAGACGGCGTAGACCTGTTTAGTCATGGAGAGGATGGAGTCGAGGATGACCCCTAGGTTGCGTGCGTAGTCGGTGGGTATTGGAGCGGTTCCCAGTGCGGTCGGCCACCAGGAGTCGTCCCAGGCCGAAGTGTTGGATCCGAGGATGAGGACCTCCGTCTTGTCCGAGTTCAGCTTCAGTCGGCTGTTCCTCATCCATTCAGCAATGGCCTTCATTCCTTCGTGAAGGTTGGCTTTGGCGGTGTGGGGGTCCTTGGTGAGGGAAAGTATCTGCTGGGTGTCATCGGCGTAGGAGAGGATGTTGAGGTCGTGCCGATGGGCGACGTGGGCGAGCGGTGCCATGTAGATGTTAAACAGAGTTGGACTGAGGGATGAGCCCTGGGGTACGCCGCAAATGATCTCGGTGGCTTCGGAGCGGAAGGAGGGAAGGCAGACGGTCTGTGTTCTGCCGGAGAGGAAAGAGGTGGTCCAGTCCAGGGCCTTCTCTTGAATCCCAGTGTTGTGGAGGCGTGTTCGTAGTGTGTGGTGACTGACAGGTCCAGGAGGATGAGGGCCGTTTCTCCGTTGTCCAGCAGGGACTTGATGTCATCGGTGGGGGCGATGAGGGCAGTCTCGGTGCTGTGGTTGCTGTGGAAGCCGGACTGGGAAGGGTCCAGGATGTTGTTCTACTCGAGGTAGCGGGTCAGTTGTTCGTTGACAGTCTTCTCGATGACCCTTGCCGGGAATGGGAGCAAGGAGATGGGCCGGAAGTTCTTGAGGTCCTTGGAGTCCGCCTTGGGTTTCTTGAGTAAGGCGTTTATCTCGGAGTGCTTCCAGCTCTCCGGGAAGGTTGCTGTCTCGAAGGAGGTGTTGATGACTTTCCGGAGAGGGGATGTGATGGATGTGCTGACTTTGTTGAAGATGTGGTGTGGGCATGGATCTGACGGAGATTCGGAGTGGATGGTGTTCATGATCTTGATGGTGTCATCGTCGTTGATGTTGGTCCAGTAGAGCAGGCGGTTGGTGCGGATGGTGGTTGTGGGGGTGGAGGTCTCAAGGGTTGTCGGGGCAGTCGTGGCGTTGAAACTGTCGTGGATGTCTGTGATCTTGCGGTGGAAGAAGGTGGAGAGCGAGTCGCACAGGTCTTGTGAGGGTGGGATGTCGTTGCTGTTGGAGCTGGGGTTGGAGAGTTCCTTCACGATGTTGAAGTGCTCTTTGCTGTTGTGCGCGTTGTTGTCTAGGTGGTCTTTGAAGGAGGCCCTTTTGGCGGATCTGATGAGGTGATGGTGTCTGCGGGTGGCATTCTTGTGGGCGGCGTGGCTGTCCGATGTTCGTTCACGGAGCCAGATCTTCTCCAGCTTTCGGCAGGTTTGATTGGGGGCCCGGAGGTCTTCAATGAACCAGCTGGCTTTCTTGTTGGTATGATTGTTGGAGGGTTTCTTGATCGGGGCGAGGGTGTTGGCGCAGTCGTTGATCCACTGTCTGAGGTTGTGGGCGGCGGTGTTGGGGTCGGTATGGTCGGCGGGTGGGCTCTGGGCGAGGGTGGTGGTTAGCTGGTCTTTGGTGACTTTGCTCCAGCAGCGGTGAGGCATCTGTTGGGTGCCGTGGTGCGTGGTGGGTTTCTTGAAGGTGAAGTGGATGCAGCGGTGGTCGGTCTAGTGGAGTTCGTGGTATGGTTGAAGGAGACGTGGGGGCTTGCGGAGAAGATGGGGTCAAGCGTGTGACCGGCAGAGTGGGTGGGTATTGAGACGAGTTGTCTGAGCCCGAGGTTGGCTAGGTTGTCGATCAGGGTGGTGGAGTTGGTGTCGTCATTGTTCTCGAGGTGGAAGTTCAGGTCCCCGAGGAGGATGTAGTCCGTGGAGGCGAGGGCGTGTGTGCTGACTAAGTCAGCGATGGAGTCGCTGAACTGTGGTCGGGGTCCGGGCGGTCTGTAGATGAGGGTTCCTCTGAGGGTGATGTTGGGGTCGGTGTGGATCTGGAAGTGCAGGTGTTCGGCGGTGCTGAGGGTGTCGTCGGTGTTGGTCGAGACTCTGAGAGTGTTCCTGTGGACGATGGCGATTCCTCCTCCTGCTCTGTTGGTGCGGTCCTTGCGAGTGATCTTGTAGCCTTCCGGGATGGCTATGGCTATGTCGGGTGCCGAGGCGGGGTTCAGCCAGGTCTCCGTAAGGAAAGCGACGTCTGGGGAGGTTGAGTCGAGTAGGTCCCAGAGTTCAACGGCATGTTTTCGGGCGGAGCGGGTGTTGAGAAGGATGCATCTGAGGTGGTTGGGTTCTTTCCTGGTCGGCAGCATGGTGGGGCGGATTCTTGTGAAGCTGCAGTTCCGGCAGGTGAAAGCTCCGTGGGGCGCTTCGGGGCGGCCACGAAGCAGATGTGTGATCGTCCGGTGTTGGGTGCGTGGAGGGTTCTGGCATCGTAGCGGTGTCGGGCGTCGTGGCGTTCGTGGGGTCCAGGGGTCCTGGTGCTGGGCGCATTCCAGCAGCGCGCGGCCGCTGCGAGGCCGCATAGCGGCTTCCATATGAGGGGATGTGTAAGGCAGGAGCAGCTGGGAGGCGGGAGCGGGGGCAACTAATGGGATTGCAGGTGGGCAGGGGCGCAGCGCCGGGAAAAATGGGCAGGGGAATAAAAACAAGTCTGGGCAAGAAAGCAAGATAGGCACAGGGGAAAAATACAAGATTAGGCAAAAACAATGCAGGCAGAGCCGTGCAGCAGCGTGGGGAGCGTCCTGCCTGCGAGCAGGGTCATAGGTCGCACCCCACGACCTAGTGGTGCAGCCGCAATCTCAGAATTTTAACATACGTATTAAGTGTACCCCTGTTAAAATTATTTGTTCATTTTCTTTTAATTTAGTTTTTTTTAAAAGTATGTTATACATCATTTAACTTTATATAGAATTTAATAGCATTCAGGTTCTCAAGTACTATGTAATTGATACCCAGTGCGCCTCAGTAACTAAAGATATTTGTTTTACTGCATGCACAAAGGCATAAATCTTTTTAATTTATGATGGAAAATATAAAGTGAAACAGATCAAATATAAATCTTTAAAAAATAAACCCTAACAAAGCCTAACATTAGTAATTAGTATCTGCTTGGGCCTTTGAGTCTCTCATGGCAGTTTGATTCTTATTTTATGCAGGATGTTTAGATGGTGCATACCTGGCTTCAAGGGGAAAAAGGAAATGAAGGAGTATTTTGAAATAGCATGGGTTGCTTAACATGTGATAGATGAGTGTGGTAAACATATATGTAAGTGGGTGTGTGGGTGTGTGTGTGGGTGTGTGTGTATATATATATATATATATATATCTTGAAATGGGTGGGACTAGCCAAGAATTTATTTGCCTTTTAGTGTACATTTGTGTTGGAATTACCTTAGTAACATTGGGCCTCATTATGATGTCGGGCGAAATGCCATCTTACAGCTCATCGGAGACTTTCTGCCCGACATCAGAGGATTCCGTCCCACCGCCATATTTAGATACTGGTGGTCGGAGAAAACCCACATGGGAATTCTGCTCCTCCTCCAACGGGCTCACGAAGCCCCCCTAAATATCCCTGCACCATGTGGCAGGCACTGCATGGTGTCTGCCACAAGGTGCAGCGATGTTTAAACTCTGAATTTTTTCAATTGCGGCTTGTGCTGCGAGGGGCTAGTTCTCAAGACCAACGACACTCTAGATCTGCTCACCTCAAATGTCTGCTTTTCTATCAAAGTCTTTAATCATAGGATTAGCTCAGTGCCATCCACGCCGAGATAGAAAGGGACAAAGTCTTTTGCCATTTCTACATTAAAGTCTTTAAACATAGGACTAGCACAGTGCTGTCCATGCTGAGCTGTAAAATGGCAAATGCCTTTTACCACCCCAGGCACAGTATAACAGCTTTGAATTGGTAAAATACCAACCAAGCCAACCTGCAATTAATAAAAGCAACACATGACACGTGTTTCGCTCTCATTAGAGCTCTTCAGAGAGGTTTAGCTTTGTCCAGACACAAGGGAGCACCCAGTATAAGTCAAAACAATACTTTTTCAGACACACACAAACACACACACACACACACGCCCACACGCACCAACACATGCACACACGCACACCCAAATCCGCACACACATACTCACACAAACACACACACACACAGACACATCCATCCATCCATCCACGACCAACTTGGGATCTCTCAGCCAGACACCGACACCGCAGTTCCAGTCTTCAGGTAAGTTTATTGTTATATTTACATGCTGTAACGCGTTTTGGCAGGATCCTCTGCCTTAGTCACACACAAGTCGCTGCAACGTTATATAGACATGGGAGAGTTCCCCGCTGTCTGAGAATACTCATTGCTCCAAGCTACGAAGCGTCTGATCGCGAGATGATGCGCGAGTGGGCAGAGACAAACTTAGATTCTTCACGTAAATTGCTGTTTAGCCTCGTTAAATATGCGGACCAAGACTGTACTAAACTGGCCGAGGACATTGAAAACATAACTAAGGAATTGGACTCAATGGAACAGCAGGAGGAAATCGATAAATTAAAAGCTGATATGAAAAAACGCTTAAAAAAAGAAGAGGATGTTATAAGAGAGCGCAAGCCTTCCAAATTTCACAGAGATCGATGTGATTATGAGCATGGAAGATTTTTACCTTTGCGCGAAAATTTGCATCTAAGGAAAGTTCAGCTGTGGAAAGTGGGTCAGAAGCGGATAAACGCAGTAAAACAAAATCGTCAACAGGACGCAGACACTCTTTAACTGAAGAAGTCGATTTTTTATGTATGGAGCGCCTCCAATCGCTCAGGCCAAGGAAACAACAGGCCGGCGGAAATCGAGGGAAGTAAAAATCGGAGGGACAGAAGAAAGGCTAACAGAAGAAGGAACCAACAACAAACAACAGCAGAAGAAACAACAGAAGAAATATTGGAAAAAGTAGGCCAAACCAACACAAAAGAAACTAGTGAAATGACAGTGATTAATCTAACTGACATGACAATTAACACTGCAGAAATACAGCTACTAGCTTTAGGACTCTCCTTCTGTCTCGAAAGCTCATTTAATTACACAAAATCGAGGGTAGACATCTATAAAAGTGTCAGAAAACTTAAACTGCGTATGTGGAAATACTATCTTCAATTGATATTAATACATCGCAAGAGCAAGAAATGGATGCCACCAACAATCAAGACTCACAAGAATTGGTAGAGACTCTGTATAATCTAATACAAGAGGAAAACCAAACCAGTGGAATTCCAACAGAAAATGCTCAAAGAAGCCAAATGGTGCCGTGTAAGACACCCTTTAAACCACCCTCCGCATTTTATCCACTTATGATAAAGGACAACATCAACATGTTTCAAGAACAAGTCATTACAGATTCAAAGAATTTAAATAAAGTTGCACACAAAGAGAAAACCAGAACCAGGAAGAACAAAAAAGAACCACAATACCACCAATTAATGACAAAGATTAAGAACAACAAAGAAATAGTAGGGAGAAACGCCAACAAAGGCGGAAACGTGGTGTTATGGAAAAGGGAAAATTATCTCAAAGAAGCCATGAACCACCTAAGCGACGAATCCTGCTTTGGTAGTAATAACAAAATGTCCTTGAGTGCAATACAATCATCTTTTCGAATAAAATTGATGGCCTGGCGAGGGATGGGCATGTTGACAAGTGATGAGTACAAGTACCTGTGGATAGCCAATCCAACAATCCCAATTTTGTACTTCATACCAAAAGTGCATAAGGATAAGACTAATCCACCGGGAAGGCCGATCACATCAGCCAAAAACAGCATATTTAAAAACACCTCCAAATATGTGCATTTCTTTTTACACGAACACGTTAAAAAACTAGCCTCCTTTATTAAGGATACAGGGGACTTCTTGATTAAAATGAGAAATTTCCAATGGCATGACTAATACCTTTTGATTACCCTAGATGTAACCTCACTGTATACATCCTTCAAACACAGTGATGGACATCGAGCCTTGAAGTACTATCTGGCAAGGAGAGGACCTCAATATGGAGAGCACAGCAAAATGATTATTAACATGGTTGAACTGTGTTTAACTAATAACATTTTCATGTTTCAAAATGCATTGTACCAACAATTGCGTGGGGTTGCCATGGGAGCCAGCTTCTTCCCCAGCTATGCGTGTCTACACATGGGCTGGTGGGAGGAGCTGGTTCTCATGGCAAACTACTCTTAGACACTAACCAATCTTGTGAAGAGCTGGTGGAGGTTCATTGATGACCTGTTTTTGGTCTGGCGGGGTACGGATAAAGATGCAAGTGAGTTTATTGATTCACTAAACCTGAACTTTACCGCCAACATGAGTAGAACCAGTGTGACATTCTTGGACGTTGAGGTGTATATAGATCAAGGGAGGGTGGAGACTAAATTACACACAAAGCCTACGGCAGAAAATGCAATCCTGCATGCCAGTAGTGCACACCCCGACCACCTAATACAAAGCATTCCTTATGGCGAGCTACTGCGCATAAAGAGAATTTGCAGTAGCAGCAAGGTGCTACAGTTAGCGCAAGGCGAATGCATTAAGAGGTTCAAAGCGAGAGGCTACAGTAACAATTGTCTAAAAAATGCACTGACCAAGTGCAATCTTGTTGATAGAGAAATGCTAATAAGCACTCAACTTGAGCCTAGTGTCCAAGAAGAAACTTCAAGTGATTTTAGTTTCATTCTGGAATAAAACCGACAAGAAACTGCAGTGAGAAAGATTATCAATAAGAATTGGTATCTCATTTAACAGGATCCTATAATAGGTAAAACCGTTCCCAAAAGACCGTCTATAACATATAGAAGGGGGGTATCCATGAAAGATGTGTTAGTGGATAATGACCCCTGTGGTCCTCCAGCCAAGGGCTCTTGGCTGGCGCAAAGGAAAGGATTTCACAAATGGAAGGTCTGTAAAGCCTGCCAACTTGGGGTGAATACCACAGACTACTCTACCCCCTTTGGTGGGCCAAACAAGGACATAACCAAGGCTTTGAACTGTAAGACTGATCATGTGGTGTATGTGTTGGAGTGCCCATGCAAATTAAGATACATCAGAAGTACCATCTTACCAGGACATAAAAGGGTGCTCCAGTACATACGAGCCATCAAAAACCACGATCAGTCATACCCTGTGTCCCGCCATTTTCAAGATAAACATGAAGGTAACCCAAAGGATCTTAAATATTTCCTTATTGATTCGGTCTCAAAAAACAAAAGAGGAGGCGACAGAGAGAAAACTTTGAGACTATTAGAGATGCATTACATTTTAAGTTTAGACAGTAAGCATCCTAATGGACTGAATAGTTCAGAGGAACTACATGCAAGCCTTTGAAATCTAGGGTGGCAACTCTATTTCCTATGTGTACAGCTAGTGTCCTTGACCAGTTATAGACTTTTTTTTGATTAATCTGAATGCGCATAGCACGAGTATGTTCGCAAATAAGAAGTACTATACATATATAATCAACAAACCAAAGATGATTTAAATACCGTTCAAATGTATTCATACTGTTTATAAAAGAACAATTCCCCCTACAGTCTTTTACGCTATTTAAACCGTTTTAATGTGGCACAACTTGCACTTTTTGTTCTTTCGTGTTTTGCACATGCACTTTTTTGCACATGGACATCCAGGTACGAGAATACCAACTTAGCGAATTGACATAAGAGATCAGGGCATATAACTAGGGTCCCAATATAAAAATCAGACACCATGAGTCAAATGGGATTTATCCCAACACGCCGCAAAAAAACTAAAAACAAGGAATAAAAGTGGTGTAAACATGGGCTCAATGAGATGGTGTTTACATGTTATTTTATACAATCAGGCAATACTGACTTGATGATTCCTATTGATATATTTGAGAGGATAGCTTTTTAAATGTAGATTTATTGGGTTTGTATTGATATTTAAAGGTGTGTAAATATGGGTATTTATGCTTATTTATTTATATATTTATGCATATTTATGAATCAATATTTATTGAAAATGAATTTTTCCATCTGACGAAGCAAACTAGAAAATAATAGTTTGACTGATCAGTGTAATACAATAGGGATATTGCCTCATTCAGTTGCCGTTTAAATGGATTGAACAACACCGTTTACAAAATTCACTAAACATTGAAATAAGGCCCAAACAATGAATATTGGTCTTTTATTTTGTGGATTATCCAGGTACTAAAAAAGAAAAGAAAAATAATAAATACCATGAAACAATGTGGATGTTAAAATGTATTTTAATGCAGTTTAGCATGCTAGATAGCACCCAGCACAGTTTTGCAAAAAAAATCAAGTGGTATACTTTCATCCAATGAAAAGTAATGTTTAAAAAAGAAAAAAGTGTAACCTTTAAAAACAAGTGCCATTGGTAGCACCACGTCATGTGATCAAGTCCCCAGGGAGGGATGAAACGCGTTATGGCTGCCATTTTTGTCTGTGAATCCTAAATAAACAGAACGGTATTTAAAAAGAATCCTGTGGTCCCTGCTCTTTCTACTCAGGCTGCGATAAAACAAGGAAGATATATGTATATGCATGTATGTATATATATATACGCATACATATCTTTCTTTTTATACACTGCGTTCATACTACTAATGTTTCGAAGTACATTCAAATGCAACTTCACATTGTTTACAAGTGTGAGGTTAGGGTTACACTATAACTGATTAGAAAGTAATGGTCCTCAATATATCATTAACATCAGCTCTCTGTTAACTAGAGAAGTGACCAAAGCTGCCCGCTGGGTTTCTCTTATTGCAGTTTGGACTGTGTCCAATTGGCAGATTAAGAAAGATGTTACATTTTGACTTAAATCAGGTCTTGAAAGAAGTCTATTAATTTGCTTGGCAATTAATGTGAGGTCACACTGATTAATAGTTCTACCATCTCATTGCAGAGGCACATCTAGTATCACTTTTAAGTGTTTAACTCTAGCCAGTGTTGTTCATGATTCAAATCTGCAGCAAGACAATGGACACATGATGCTGTTTCTGCAGATTTTAAAAATAATTGTCTAAGTGGTCTACAGAAACTGAAGTACAATCAAATCCTCCCACTCCCATGTGATCGCCATTTCACCCCCAACGTTACAATGGATATGCATCAGCTCTACACTGGCATCAACAAACTAATCCTATGAAGACGTCTTTGAAGGCCTCAGAACTCAAAGATAAAAACCTCAAGACAGAAAATAACTGATGCATTAGGACAACAGTAAAAGAATCAGACACCCAAAATGACAGTGCTGCAAAAGGATCTACAAACCACCCATCAAGAAGGCATAAAGACTCCACTACTCCCAGTGAGCACACAGTCAAATGCCCTGCCAACAACAACATAGGATCCTCACAGAATCCCACATACCATAGTGCACCAATATCAAAACCATAGAGTCCCAATACTTCCAGATGTAATTGCATACCACATTGTCTCAAAGGCAACATTGTGAAGGAAAACATTACAAACACGATGACCAACAAATAACCTACTCATAATATGATTTACAAGATGATTTCCAAAGGTATGGTCTTCTTGAAACAGCTCGCCAAATCCCAGCGCAAAGAACTGGTTAAAGCAAGTGGCTCTGTTGGTTTCCCAATAGACCTCTGCTTTGTTTATTTCTTCAAGTATACCCCTTCTTTACAATTGCTGCACTCAGCAAAAAATCATCCTCAACAATTCAATAAATTTAGACACCTCACCTTTAGATCTCAATATCATTTATATTAAACCACTTTTCAAGAAGAAACTCAATCCAGCACCCCCTGTCAGGTCTGTCGTGGTTGCTCCTCAGGATTGGATTGATGCTATAAGGGGGCCCACCTCTAGATCATCCCAAGTCTGACTGTAAAATGTCACAGACTGTTAAGGAGATCAAGCGGGGGGAAAATATAGGTCCGGAGGGGAACAGCTGGGCAACTGGAATCGCGACCTGTAAGTACAGAAGCAAGGGATAAGTGCACCTATAACCCTAAGCTAGAAAACAGGCTAATCAATATACCACATGCTGTCTCACCTGCTTCCTACAGGTCTGTATAAACAAAGGAACGATCTAAAGGGCGGCTTCTAAATCCCCTGGTTCTGCTGCTAGAAGATAGAATAAAGAGAACATTAGAAAACCCCCCTTGTTCCCTCCCTTCCTTTGAGCTGGACCTTATGGTTATTGAAACTGAAAGGACACCTACCCAGACGTAGGATGAAGATAACCCAACTCTGCCCAGAACAAAAAGGAAGGACAAGAATTCTCATTTACTGCAGATCATAACCAAATGTTCCCCCTCCGAGGAAATGTAAGAAACGAATGTTCCTGGGGTATTGCAGAGAGAGAGTCAACCCCAAGTTATGGCATACATTCCCTAAGCAGGTTGTTGATCAAATGAGCAAAAAGGTAGTAAATCATAAGCCCAGCATAAAGCAAAACAAACAAAGCGTCTTTACAGATCCTTCTCTGTAAGCGCTAATATGTCAGTACTGTGCAATGATTGGTTCTGCGGCACCTAAGCCCAGGTGTCCTGCACAAACCGGAGCAAGACGCTCCCTGAAGTTATTAGTATAACTAATACACGAACACCAGGTTCCAACAAAGTAATTCACACTCTTAAGCACCACACTCCGTAATGGAAAACCTGAGACTTGGTTGGCAGTTCACGATATGGGCGTTTCCTAAGCCCCACCAGGTTAATCCAGAAAACGGGTGCCAAGAATCCTGGGGACCGTTCAGATGCAGGCGCTTCCTAAGCCCCACCAGGTTAATCCAAGACTCACAAGCCACTAGCGCTAAAGTACAGCGCTCGTAATGGGCGCTTCCTAAGCCCCACCTCGGTAACCTCGATCCAAACCAAACGGACCAACGCTTACCGCCGCCGATCTCCGAAGAACCTCCAGCACGAAACCAGGACACACGCTAAGACTCTCTCTCAGCAAACAGGAATAATCGGCAGCGCGTCCACCGTAAGACGCCATATTAATCCCTTAGTCGCACAGCGTCATAGCAGCGCCCCGAGCAAAGGATCATGGGATTTGTAGTTTCCCAACCCGTTCCATAGAAAAGAGCAGGCAGTGATTTACCAGCGGTCGGGGAAATCGTGACACCCCCAGCCAGCTACTGAATGATCTTTATTAGCTTGATCTCGGGAAGACTTATTGAAAGAGGAGCCATTTTTCACATCTCTTGAGTTCATGAAAAGAAACAACCCATTCTCCAACTATGAATATTCTTCCTCCCCAGCTGAGGCACTGAACCTGTCCAGATCTCATTTTGGTATGACCTGAAAACTACTGTGTATAGAGATGGATTTGCTGCGCTGCTACTGATTGACCTGTCAGACACAGCCAAAACAGTCCATCTCCACACCCTCCTACTCAGTTTAAAGGAACTTGGCATCAGAGCAACCATCCTACCTCTCCCCCTTTAAAATTCACCTCAGATTAGGCCTGTGTCAGGAATCAATCATCTTACCTCTCCTCTCCAATATGTACCTCAGCCTGTTTCTAGATCACATCAAGTCCTTGTCCTAGTGTATTACAGCTACATCGACAACAGGCAGGTCATGCTATCGCGGGAAAAACCACAATACGTAGGCACATATACAAAGACCAGGGGTGCACCAAATACAAACAAATAATAAACACATGAGTATTTTACAACTAATGACAATGAATCTCGAACAATCCAGTAGTGTTCTTCTTTTATTGGTGCTTCTTATAAATGCTCATAATAACCAGCCAACGCATCTCGTCCAATAGACAATGGACTTCTTAAGGCTGTATGTTAAATAGAAACATATGCCATATAAGCAAACTATACAAATATATACAAATATACACATAATGAACCCTGTGACACACAGTTTGATACACAATATTACACCACCATGACAATGAACAAAAGATGATAATTAACGTGATGTAACCTTGATTTATATTGGAGAAGAAAAGAAAAGGTAATATGAATCGTAATCATAAGAAAAGATATGAGAGGAGGAGTCAAGTCAAGTCAAGTCAAAATTTGTATAGCGCACTACTCACCCAGAGGGTCTCAAGGTGCTTGAGGGAGGGGGTTCGCGATCTATCAAACAGCCATGTTTTGAGTTGTTTTCTGAAGGAGAGGTGGTTCTGTGTAAGGCGGAGGTGGGTGGGAAGAGAATTCCAGGTTTTGGCTGCTAAGTAGGAGAATGATCTTCCTCCCATGGTGGCTCTTCGGATGCGTGCGATCGCGGCGAGGGCTTGATTGGACGATCGTAGATGGCGGGTGGGGGTGTAGAAGGTCAGGCACGTGTTGAGGTAACTGGGTCCTAGGTCGTAGAGGGCCTTGTGTGCGTGGGTGAGGAGACGGAACTTGATTCTCTTGTTGACGGGGAGCCAGTGAAGGTCTCTCGGGTGACCGGAAATGTGGTTGTGGCGTGGTATGTCTAGGATGAGTCGGGCGGAGGCGTTCTGAATGCGTTGGAGTTTTTTCTGTAATTTGGCTGTGGTTCCGGCGTAGAGGGTGTTTCCGTAGTCCAGTCGGCTTGTGACAAGTGCTTGGGTGACCGTCTTTCTTGTTTCGGTGGGGATCCATCGGAAGATCTTTCGGAGCATGCGTAAGATGTTAAAACAAGATGACGAGACGGCGTTGACTTGTCTGGTCATTGAGAGGGAGGAGTCTAGTATGAATCCTAGGTTGCGAGCATGGTCCGTAGGTTTGGGCGCGCTGCCTAGGGCCGGAGGCCACCATGAGTCATCCCATGCGGAGGGGGATGATCCAAGGATGAGGACTTCTGTCTTGTCTGAATTCAGTTTTAGGCGGCTGTTCTTCATCCACTCGGCTACGTCTTTCATCCCTTCGCGTAGGTTGGTTTTGGCGGTGTTTGGGTCTTTGGTGAGGGAGAGGATCAGCTGTGTGTCGTCAGCGTAGTAGATGATGTTAAGGTTGTGCTGGCGTGCGATGGATGCGAGGGGGCTCATGTAGACGTTGAAGAGGGTGGGGCTGAGGGATGATCCTTGTGGTACTCCACAGATGACTTCGGAGGCCTCTGACCTGAAAGAGGGGAGGCGGACTCTCTGGGTTCTTCCGGCAAGGAACGAGATGATCCAGTCCAATGCTTTTTCTTGTATCCCGACGTTGCTGAGGCGTTGTATGAGGGTGCTATGGCAGACCGTGTCAAATGCTGCTGAGAGGTCCAGGAGGATGAGGGCAGCTGTTTCCCCGTTGTCGAGTAGTGTTCGGATGTCGTCTGTGGCTGCGATGAGGGCGGTCTCGGTGCTGTGTTTTGCTCAGAAGTGATATGGCGCGAAGAAAAGACCTGCATAGTGCAAGGAGAGGGAGTGGCAAAAAAGAAATTGAGAAAGATGAATGAAAAGGTGACCAAACACAGAGAAAAATAACAACTAGTAATGTCCACACCAATCCGTATACAATTAAAAAACAGAGAGCCAATGGCATTGGTAGAACCAGGCCATCCAAAAAGGATTGGGATGTCCACTTGGTATATTTGACCATAGTGTTAATCATGTGCTCGTAACCGTGATCAGGAAAAGATATAAAAGAATCACATGTGAAGAGGCAGGTGGAACAGAAGAGCAATGGCACATACCAGAAAAATACTGGTGTAAGAAGATTCCAATCCTGTAGTCAAATTAATGAGCATTGTTTCCCACACGCAATGCGATTCTAAATGCATCATCTAAAAAAGCAAAACCATATATATGAAATAACCATTCTTGTATATGAACTACGATGAATCACCTGGTAATCAAACTGGTAAAAAAAGGAGGCAAACCCTCTGCCCCTTGGTACAATGCTGAACTGCAAAAATTAAAACTTGGCTGCAGACAGGCAGAACGGCGGTGGAGGAAGGGGTATCTTGATACAGATAAGGTTGCCTGGAAGGAGAATATCCTCAACTATAAGAAATATATTTTCTGATGGATACATCTGCCAGCGGATTCCTCACCTTGTGACTATCCCCTGCGCAGCAGCCATTCGGAAATTTTTGTAGCTCTCCACGCCGATGAGGTCATGGACGACGTCACAAAGGGTACGACTCCGCTCGCGACCCCGCTGACATCACTGGATCCATAATAGGGCCTCGTCGGCGTGATGACGTCAGTTCCCTTTTTTCCGCGCCGTCGACGAAAACGTTTTTTTGGGACTCTCCATAGTTACTTTGTATATTTAGCTATTTTGCTGGGTTTCTCTTGTTTCCTTCAAAGATGTTTGCGAGGAAATCTGGTTTTAAACACTGCAGGGAGTGCAGTAAACAGATGTCCATCACTGACCCGCACGAAGATTGTATTTGGTGCTTGTCTTACGACCATGACGTCGATGGATGTCCATGCTGCAGGAAGATGAATCCAAAGGCGTTGAAAGAGAGAGAGGCGAAGCTTTTTATGGCCAAAATGAGGTAGGAAAAGAAGAGGAGATCGAGGTTGAGGTCTCGTTCCGAGTCGAGGTCGTGCTCGAAGTCGACATCAGGACACTCGAAGCCGAAGAAACATAAGAAAAAGAAGCACTCTTCAAGATATCGATTTGATAAAGAAGCGGCACAGAGATCGACCTCGCCTCGAAGTCACAGAAAAGATTATGTATCTCCTTCGTTATCGATTCCGGCTTCACCAGAGAAGTTTGCTTCGCCTGAAGCCTCTCCGCGACGATCACCGACTCCGTCACCGGATTCGGTCCATTCCCTGGCTCAAGAACAGGAACTCCCTGTGCCAGAAAGAGCAGGTAACTCCAGAAGAAGTTACGACATCGGCAACGGCTAGCCCGAATTCAGGAACACCTGCTTCTGAGTCGGTCCCAGGAGCTTACCCTCCATTTCCAGCTCCAGGACAAGACCCATCGCATTACCTTAACGCCAGGTATGGAGTCGTTCACAGGGCTATGTACCCCTCTGGTGCACCTGCAGGTCCCATGGGTCCATTAGCTTTCAATTTGGGGGTTCCTCAAGCCTATGCCCAGGCCCCTTTCATGCCCTTCCTTTCGACAGCGCCGTCTTGGAGTTTCCCGGCGCCGAGGGCTCCGACGCCGTTTCCTTCTTCACCGGCGCCTTCTGTTTGACCTCGGCGCGATTGTGGATCCATCGACGCCTGTGCTGCGGATAAGATCCAGGAGAGAGGCCCAGAGGGTTTTAGAAGAGGAAAGATATCGTGAGGAAAGGGAAGAAGGTGAACTGAATGATTCAGATGAGTGCTTTGCTGAATTGGGAGAGGCCAGCGGCCTGGACATTTCTTCTGAATGGGAGTTTTCTCCTGATTCTGATGCTCCTTCAAATGATGTAGCACCGTATCATGTGGTTGTTAAAAAGGCAGCTGAACTATTGGACATTCAACTCCCTACTATTGAGTTTAAGTCAAATTTATTAACAGAAGTTCTCCATTCACCTTCCTCAGTTGTTGAGCCTCTTTTGCCTTTCAATGAGGCAATTCTTTAGCCTGTACTGGAGGTTTGGCGAAAGCCTCATTCTGCGCCTGCAGTTTCCAGGTCTGTAGCAAGAAGATATAGGGTGGCTCCTGGTGACGCAGAGTTTTTATCGGCTCATCCTTCTCCAGAGAGCTTAATAGTTCAGGCTGCATGTTCAAAGAGATCTTTGGGAGCATTCCCTCAAGTTCCAGCTGACCGGGAATCAAAGAGGCTTGATCATTCTGCCAAGAAGGTATTCTCCTCTGCAAGCATGGCATTGAAATCAACGAATGCTACATGTTTGATGGATAGATACATCTATGCTTTGATGGACTCATCTAAACAGTTGCTGCCTAAGCTGTCTGAGGAAGACAGGAAGAATTTTGAGGAGGTTTTACACTATACCCAGGCTGCTGCACGTCAAGTCATTCAAAGTGGGCTAGACACAGCTGACTCGGTGGCAAGGATCATGGGTTCTTCAGTGGCTACTAGAAAGAGTGCTTGGTTGAAGTCTACGGATTTTTCAACAGGTGTTCAAGCTACTCTGTTGGACCTACCTTTTGATGGTTCAGGACTCTTTGGTAAGAAAGCAGACACTGCCTTAGAGAGATTTAAAGACAGCAAGGCAACAGCTAAATCTCTTAGTTTGCAAGCTCAACCTAAAGGCTCTTTCCAAAAATACAGAGGATTTGGGAGGTTGTCCTTTCGTTCATATGGCCAGCCTCGTCAGCAGCAGCAACAACAACAACAGAATACTCTATACAAATCGTATAGAGGTAAAAGTAGAGGTCGTCCCCGAGGCCGTCAACCCTCCTCCTCCTCTTCCTCTACCTCCCCTCCTATCACCGCAGCAAAGCAGCCCTAGATTCCCCATTCCGGATCATGTTGGTCCTGTAGGGGGTTGGCTTACTCATTTTCTGCAAGATTGGAAATCTGTCACTACAGACCTTTGGGTTCTCAATCTTGTAGAGAATGGGTATTCCCTCCGAATTACCCTCCTTGCCAAGGGGCTTGCTCAGAAGAACATCTCCTTCTCCTGCAGGAGGAAGTCATAACATTATTAAAGAAAGGTGCAATAGAGGTAGTTCCCGAGCAGGAAAGAGGTCACGGGTGAGGGGTGCTACTCCCGGTATTTCCTGATTCCCAAGAAGGATAGCAGGTTACGTCCAATCCTGGATCTCAGGATCTTGAATCTTTTTCTGAAACAAGAGAAGTTCAAGATGCTCACCCTTGCGCATGTTATTCAGGTGCTGCAGCAAGAGGACTGGATGGTGTTGATGGACTTGCAGGATGCATACTTTCACATTCCTATCCTATCCTGAAGTCGCACAGGAAGTATCTCCGTTTCACGGTGGGCTCGCAGCACTATCAGTTTGCGGTTCTCCCGTTCGGACTTACTACTGCACCTCGACTCTCCACCAAGGTGATGACAGCCCATCTCAGTAGACTGGGGCGTCCAGTTTTCCCCTATCTGGACGACTGGCTTCTCAAAGCAGAGTCTCCAGAGAAGGTGCTTCATCATTTGCACTTGACAACAGAGCTGTTGTACAAATTGGGTTTTTTGATAAATGTACCCAAGTCTCACCTGGTGCCCTCACAGCGCAACCTGTTCATAGGGGCAGTACTGGACACTACTGTGTGTCGGGCATTCCCTCCTCCTCAAAGGATTCTCGACATTCAGGAAATGATTCCTTTGTTTTTCAACGGAGCGCTTGTTCCAGTCCTGAAGGTCCTTCGTCTGCTCGGTCTGTTTGCTTCCTGCATTCTGCTGGTCAACCATGCATGATGGCACATGAGGGCGCTCCAGTGGTGCCTCCACAGGCAGTGATATCAGCACAACGGAGATCTCTGGGGGTCAGTGAGGATCTCCAGAGAAGCTGCAGCGGATCTGTCTTGTTGGAGCGTGGAGGGCACTCTGTCTCAAGGAAAGCCCCTCCATCTGCCTCCATCGGTTGCCACAGTGATAATGGATGCATCCACTCTAGGGTGGGGTGCTCATCTGGGGGATCTGGAGATCAAGGGTCTATGGTCTCCAGAGGAAAGGTTGCTTCACATTAACCTCCTAGAGTTACGGGCGATACGTTTGGCGCTCAAGGCCTTCCTCCCTTCCCTTCGCGGTCAGTCTATTCAAGTCCTAACGGACAACACTACCGCGATGTGGTATGTCAACAAGCAGGGAGGAGTAGGGTCGCATTGTCTCTGCAGAGAGGCTCTGCGTCTCTGGTCCTGTGTTCAGGACCATCAGATTTGTGTGATGGCAAATCATCTGGCTGGGGTTCTGAACGTACGTGCAGACAGTCTCAGTCGGCAGTTCTCGGTCGACCACGAGTGGAGGCTTCATCCGGAGGTGGTTCGTCACGTCTTTCGGACGTGGAGAACTCCTTGGGTAGACCTGTTTGCCACTCACGAGAATGCTCACTGTCCGTCATTCTGCAGTCTCCAGTATACGATGCAGGGAGCTTTGGGGGACGCGTTTCAGTTGAGTTGGGACTCACAACTCCTTTACTCGTTTCCTCCCATACCCTTGATTCCTCGGGTTCTGAGGAAGATTCGCCAAGACCGGGCCCAAGTCATATTGATCACCCCGGATTGGCCAAGAAGGGTGTGATACACAGATCTTCTCCACCTCTCCTCATGCCCTCCACTCCGTCTCCCTCTCCCTCTCAGGGCAGACCTCCTCTCGCAGTCGCAGGGGTAGGTTCTACACCCCCACCTCCAGAGCTGACACCTTCATGCCTGGAGATTGAACAGGGCAACCTGAATTCTTTTTCCCTTCCTCCTGATGTGGTGGACGTTATTTTGTCCGCCAGACGTCGTTCCACCAAATCTATCTATTCCTGTAGGTGGTCTAAATTTGTCCATTGGTGTGGGGAGAAGTCTATTGACCCTTTAAAGGCTCGTTTATCCCACATTCTTCAGTTTGCTTTATCTCTGGCCCAGCAGGGTTTTGCTGTGACCACGGTAAAAGGTTTTTCGGCATTGTCAGCATTTCTTTGTTTGCCGGACCAGTCATCTTTATTTAAGTCACCTGTGGTGTTGCGTTTCATTAAGGGACTTACCAACAAATTCCCTCCTACTCCTTTTATTGTGCCTCAATGGGACTTAACTCTTGTCTTAACCTTCTTGATGGATTCGCCTTTTGAACCATTGCACAAGTGTCCCATGAGGCTATTGTCTTTTAAGACTGTTTTTCTTGTAGCTATTACCTTGGCAAGGAGAGTAAGTGAGCTTCAAGCTCTTAGTTCGAACCCCCCATTCTTGACCATTCATGCTGAAAGAATGGTACTCAGGACCAGGGCTTCTTTTCTGCCTAAGGTGGTAACTCCCTTCCATCTGGGGAAGTCCATTACCCTTCCTACCTTCTATCCTCCCCCTCACCCTTCCAAGGAGGAGGAGCGGCTTCACCGTCTGGACCCTAAGAGGGCGGCGAGCTTTTATATCGATAGAACTAAAGACTATCATGTGGACGACCAGCTCTTTGTGGGATTTGCTGGATGCAAAAAAGAAAGAGCGGTGCACAAGAGCACACTTTCAAGATGGATTATCTTGTGCATTAAGATCTGCTACGCCCTGGCTGGTAAGGAACCTCCAAAGGGTATAAGAGCTCACTCTACTAGGGCAAAGTCTTCAACATCAGCTTTGTCTAGAGGTGTACCTGTAGAGGACATTTGCAGAGGGGCAACTTGGGCCTCCCTCAACACTTTAACGAAGCATTACTGCTTAGATTCTGAAGTAAGGAGGGATGGCCATTTTGCGCGTTCTGGACACCCTCCTCCGGGAGAGGGGACTGCTGTGGGATTCTATTCACAAGGTGAGGAATCCACTGGCAGATGTATCCATCAGAAGAACAAGTTACTTACCTTCGGTAACGCTTTTTCTGGTGGATACAGTATCTGCCTGTGGATTCCTCACTGACCCATCCGCCTCCCCATTGTCCACTCTTCTATACCAGCAAGTATTTATGTTGTATTTTACAATGGAAATGTTTAATTATTTTTACCTTTTAAACTGTTTTCACACTGTGTGTTGGTTCAAATACTGTGTATTTTGTATACTATACTTGTTTATGTTGGTCCGTCAGTGTGCCTCAGGGGCACGGAAAAAAGGGGCGGAACTGACGTCATCACGCCGACGAGGCCCTATTATGGATCCAGTGACGTCAGCGGGGTCGCGAGTGGAGTCGTACCTTCTGTGATGTCGTCCATGACCTCGTCGGCGTGGTGAGATACAAAAATTTCCGAATGGCTGCTGCGCAGGGGATATTCACAAGGTGAGGAATCCACAGGCAGATACTGTTTCCACCAGAAAAAGCGTTACCGAAGGTAAGTAACTAGTTTGCCTGTGCTAAAGCTGAATATTTTGCAGATGTAATCTTGAAGGCACCTAATAGCACCAAGAGTTTGAAATCATGAATGATATCACCGCTGAGCCTACTTCCTGGCGAGGTCGCCCCCACTCACCGCTGCTCCTGCCAACTCCTGCCTCGCTCCTCTGCTGCTTGTTGCTCCTGCCCGGAACGCCCCAGACGCCGCAGAACCGCCATTTTTGCCGCCGCTGCTGCCTGGAACGCCCCAGCCGCCGCAGAACCGCTAATTTTCCCGCCGCTGACTCCTGGCGGCCCCGCCCCCCTCCTGCCCATTCGCCGCCCCGCCACCCAGCTGCTCCTCCCTCCCGGCTCCTTACTTAAGGGGACCGCGCGCGAGGTGTATGGAGCGACAGCTGAGCCTACTTCCAGGTGAGGTCGCCCCCACTCACCGCTGCTCCTGCCAACTCCTGCCTCGCTCCTCTGCTGCTTGTTGCTCCTGCCTCGCTGCTGCCCGGAACGCCCCAGCCGCCGCAGAACCGCCATTTTTGCCGCCGCTGCTGCCTGGAACGCCCCAGCCGCCGCAGAACCGCTAATTTTCCCGCCGCTGACTCCCGGCGGCCCCACCCCCCTCCTGCCCATTTGCCGCCCCGCTCCCGCCACCCAGCTGCTCCTCCCTCCCGGCTCCTTACTTATGCCGCCCACACGCACGCGCAGCGTTCACGCGCAGCGGGCGCGCCGATTGTGCGCCAAAGGCAAGCCCGTCTGCGCCCGTCCACGCCTGGACCGCGCCAAGTGCCAGGACCCCTGGCCCCCACCGATGCACGATGACCCGACAGACCTACGCCGCCGCTGCCCTCAACGCACTCAATACCGGCCGGGACCCCACCTGCTGCCGGGCCGCCCCGAAACGCATTCACGGACCCTTCACCTGCAGAACCTGCAAGTTCACCTGCCTCCGTACCTGCACCGCGCCCGCCAAGCCAAGCACCAGCAGCAACCTCAAGTGCATCCTGCTCAACACCCGCTCCGTCCACAGACACGCCGTGGAACTCTGGAACCTCCTCGACACAACATCACCAGACATCACCTTCCTCACGGAAACCTGGATGAACGGCTCCTCAGCTCCAACATCGCCATCGCCATCCCGGACGGGTACAAGATCATCAGGAGGGACCACATCAACCATACCGGAGGAGGCATCGCCATCGTCCACAAGAACTCCATCCGCATCACGACCGACTCCAACGACACCTTCGCCGCCGCCGAGCACCTCCACTTCCAGATTCACACCGACCCAAAGACAACCCTCAGAGGCACCCTCATCTACAGACCCCCGGGACCACGCACTCAATTCAACGAAGACATCACGGACTTCATCAGCCCACACGCCCTCCCCTCCGCCAACTACATCCTCCTAGGGGACCTCAACTTCCACCTGGAGAACAACCAGGACCGCAACACCGCCGCCCTGCTGGACAACCTCGCCAACCTCGGACTCAAGCAACTGGTCAACAGCCCCACCCACTACGCCGGCCACACGCTTGATCCCATCTTCTCATCCAGCAAGCACATCACCTTCAGCCACTCCACCGGACTCCACTGGACCGACCATAGCTACATCCACTTCAACTTCAGGAGAACCACGACCCACCACCACCCGCAACAGGTTCCTCACAGAAGCTGGAGCAAGATCACCACCGACCAGCTCACCACCTCCCTCAGCCAGAACCCACCTGCCAGCACAACGGACCCCAACGAAGCAGCCCGCAACTTCACGCAGTGGCTGACCGCCTGCGCCGACGACCTCGCTCCACTGAAGAACCCTCCCAGCAGACCCAGAAGCAAGAAGGCCCCCTGGTTCACCGACGAACTCAAGGACTCCAAGAAGACCTGCCGCACCCTCGAGAAAGCCTGGCTCCTCAACCAGACCACTGACAACATGACCGCCCTCAAACACGCCACCCGCAAGCACCACCAGCTCATCCGCACCACCAAGAGGAAATCACTGAAGGAACGACTGGACAACAACGCCCACGACAGCAAGGAACTCTTCTGCATCGTCAAGGAGTTCTCCAACCCCAGCACCGGCAACAACGACATCACTCCTTCACAAGATCTCTGCGACTCTCTCGCCTCGTTCTTCCACTGCAAGATTGCCGACATCCACAACAGTTTCGGCGCACCATCCACGCACCCTACCGTCGAACCAACGCACCCCACCGCCACCCTCCGCACCTGGACCACGGTGACCACCGAAGACACAACCCGCACGATGAACACCATCCACTCCTGATCTCCAACCGACCCCTGCCCCCACCACGTCTTCAACAAGGCTGACTCCACCATCGCACCCCAACTCCGGGACTTCATCAACACCTCCTTCAACACCGCCACCTTCCCGGAGAGCTGGAAGCATGCCGAGCTCAGCGCCCTACTGAAGAAACCAACAGCGGACCCCACCGACCTCAAAAACTTCCGCCCCATCTCGCTCCTCCCTTTTCCTGCCAAGGTCATCGAGAATATCGTCAACAGACAGCTTGCCGCCTTCCTCGAGACGAACGGATCCCTCAACCCCTCGCAGTCCGGTTTCAGAGCCAACCACAGCACTGAGACCGCCCTCATCGCATCCACCGACGACATCCGAGCCCTGCTCGACAACGGGGAAACAGCGGCCCTCATCCTCCTGGACCTCTCTGCAGCATTCGGCACTGTCTGCCACCGCACCCTAGTCCAACGCCTCAGCAACATCGGCGTCCAAGAGAAGGCACTGGAGTGGATCATCTCGTTCCTCGCCGGAAGAACACAGAGAGTCCGCCTCCCCCCGTTTCGATCCGAGGCCACCGAAGTCATCTGCGGCGTCCCGCAAGGATCATCACCCAGCCCCACCCTCTTCAACGTCTACATGAGACCTCTTGCTGCCATCGCACGCCAACACAACCTCAACATCATCTCCTACGCCGACGACACCCAGCTGATCCTCTCCCTCACCAGAGACCCCGACACCGCCAGAACCAGCCTACACGAAGGGATGAAAGACGTCGCCGAGTGGATGAAGAACAGCCGCCTGAAACTGAACTCAGACAAGACGGAAATCCTCATCCTGGGACCATCGCCCTCCGCCTGGGTCGACTCCTGGTGGCCCCCCGCCTGGGCACCGCTCCCAAGCCAACAGACCACGCACGCAACCTGGGCTTCATCCTGGACTCCTCCCTCTCGATGACCAGACAAGTCAACGCCGTCTCCTCATCATGCATTCACACCCTTCGCATGCTTCGCAAGATCTTCCGATGGATCCCGACCGAAACCAGGAAGACGGTCACCCAGGCCCTCGTCACCAGCCGACTGGACTACGGAAACACCCTCTACGCCGTAACCACAGCCAAGCTACAGAAAAGACTCCAACGCATCCAGAACACCTCCGCCCAACTCATCCTGGACATTCCCCGACGCAGCCACATCTCCGGCCACCTGAGGGACCTGCACTGGCTCCCCGTCAACAAGAGGATCACGTTCAGGCTCCTCACCCACGCACACAAGTCTCTCCACGACCTGGGCCCCAAGAACCTCAACGACTGCCTGACCTTCTACACGCCCACCCGCCAGCTACGGTCTACTAGCCTCGCCCTCTCCGCCGTACCACGCATCCGAAGAGCCACCGCCGGAGGAAGATCCTTCTCCTACCTGGCGGCCAAGACATGGAACTCCCTCCCCATCCACCTTCGGCTGACCCAGGACCACCTCGCCTTCAGGAGACAACTCAAGACCTGGCTGTTCGAGCAGTAGCGGACCCCTCCCCCCAAGCGCCTTGAGACCCTTCCGGGTGAGTAGTGCGCTATACAAGTGTCATGATTGATTGATTGATTGATCACCAGCCTCGCCGGCACAAAAAAAAATCTCCCCCACGCAGGAACTGTGTGATAGTTTGGCTGTCTTTCTTGAAGACAAGATCTGTAAAATTATCAAAAGGTTAGAAGGGGATAGCATTGATTTTGGGGCTTGTGGACCCCTACAGGATGTGAAGGAGGGATGGACCGGGGTGAGCAAAACATTGGGTCAGAGGCCCCTTCTTGATCACTTCGATATACCTTTGGTGGAAGATTTTATTAAAGTAGCATTGGGTGTTTCCTTTAGTTCACTCCTGGACCCTCTTCCCCATAGGGTTTGGAAAAGCACTAGGCGCTGAACTATTCCCTTTGTTAAGACAGCTGTGTAGCCAATCCCTGTGCATCGGGATTGTTCCATTCTGCTGGAAGCAAGCAGTTGTATCCACCTTATTGAAAAAACCTCCGCTTTACCCTGCATGTCTCAAAAATTACAGGCCCATCTCTCTCCTTCGATACCTGGTGAAGATCATTGAGCGACTGGTAAGGAAGGCGCTCTCCCAGTTTCTGGAGGCAAATGATATACTGAAGGACCTGCAATTCGGCTTCGGCACAGCACACGGGACGGAGACCGCCCTACTGACTGTGTTGGACAATCTTCGCATGCATGTAGACAGGGTGGCAATCCGCCATACTGATCCTGTTAGACCTGTCTGCCGCATTCGACAGAGTCGATCATAAGGTCCTCCTGAAATGGATGGAAGGAGTGGGGGTTGTGGGTCTGGCGCAGAAGTGGCTTTATTCTTATCTGTCTGACAGATGTCAGGCAGTGGCTCTTCCACCCTTCCGCTCAAAGTTCACCAAGATACGCTATGGGGTTCTGCAGGGATCTGCGATTAGCCTTATATTATTTAACGCCTATATGCGTCCCTTGGTGGACGTCAATAAATCTTATTATATAGGCTTGGTGAACTATGCTGATGACACCCAGCTCATCCTTTCCCTGGAGGGAGATCAGTCAACCACTCTACATTATTTCCATGCCTGTATGCTGGATTTGGTACACTGTCTGAGAAACAATTCTCTGCAATTTAATGCAGGTAAAACAGAGATTTTATGTATTGTGGCACATCCTTTCCCAGCGGACTTTTGTCACATTCCTGCTGATCCTCCTTTTGCACCATCTAAGTAGGTTCGCAATTTAGGAATCTGTTTTAATGATAAGTTGACCTTGGAAACACACGTCAACTAGGCCGTTGGGAGTTGCTTCTCCCTTATTAGGGCCCTTAGGAAAATTCTTCCCATGCTTCCTATTCAGACATGTGCACTGGTAATAAGGAGCGTCATTATGAGCAGACTGGATTACTGCAATGCTTTGCTGCTGGAGTCCCCAAAGTATTAAATTGGGAGACTACAGAGAATCCAGAATGTGGCGGCAAAGCTGGCCTTGATGAGACCCCGCCAGTCCTCTGCCTCCCAGGCCCTTGCGGAACTTCACTGGCTCCCAGTCTTGCAGAGGATTCATTATAAATCCCTTTGTGTCGTGTTTACGGCACTGCATGGTCTGGGGCCCTTACCGCTGCACAACAAATTCAGCTGGTATGCTCCTACTCGCTGTCTTGGGTCATCCTCGGCTAACTGGGTGAAGGTACCATCGGTCAGAAGAGTTAGACTGGGAAGGCGAGCCTTCAGTGTCGCAGCAGCAAGGCTTTGGAACAGCTTACCCACGAAGTTACGACAGATGTAAGATCTACTGCGTTTAGAAGAAAAATTAAGACCTGGCTCTACCCTAGAGCGTAATGCTAAAATTTCCCTTATCACAGGCCCGTCGTCTCTCAGCGCCAGGATACCCGCTGGGTCACAGTGCGCTATATAAGCATTGGTTGCATTACTTTACAATCACCCCAAAAAGAAGGGCAGCACGTCGCAAGATGTATGGTTTCCAGGGATACGAACAAGGTTAAAAATGGAAAGTAAAGTAGATGTACAAACCTATATGCAATAAATATTGTTAGATATGTATTCTAGAAACAAGGTTAACAGGAATCAATCCGTGTATGAGTCCTAGATATCAGTGTTCCGTATCCGTTTTGGTAGGGGGGCTTTTCGCTCTATACATGGCACCTTTGGGCAAGCGGAACGGCAAAATCTCAATGTAAGTTCAAATAAAAAAATAAGTGTAAAGCATATACATCATATTGATGTGTATTAGTTACATAAAAATATGTTATGTGCCAGGATGATGCCATGTGGACACACCCAAGACATCCCCCTCGACCAAGCTGAAAATCTGTTTTATGCACAGTTGTCACATAATATATATTAGCACTAAGGGATGGCACTGCCAACCTACATACTTCAAAAGGAACTTAGGATGAATGACACAATGATACACAATGAGCATAAATCCCTATTCATATAGAGTAAAAAAATTCCCCGGAGTCTGGGCATGTGTGAATAACACCCGACATCACCCAAGGAAAGTATGCGGTCCCACACCGTTGCATTTAGCCACTCACTTGAAAAAGGTACCTCAGACAATAAGCCTAAAGGAATCCCACCGATAACCGCTGAGTAACGATGTAGGGATTCCCCATGAGATACAATGCCCATTTACTTCAATGGGTGTCACAGAGATGCAAACCCAGAGAAATCCCTCTGAGTCTGGTGTCCGGTTCAAGAAAGCTAGCCGAGTCTTGCTGATCAAAGTCTTTTAAAGGTGGCACCGCCTGGACAAAACTAACGTGCCGTAGTCACGTGTTTGTTTGAAATGGGTGATGTATGCCTAACAAGTAAGTCCGCCATATTGAAATGGGGTAAAACTAGTAGAGAGCTAAGGTCCTGGATGTAGAATCTGTTCAGAGTCTTAAATCATTACACTAACCATATAGGCAATTAAGTAAAAGTTACAATAGAAAATGCCGTAATATGTGTTCTAGGTCCCATAGTTTGTGTAAAGTAGATGGTGTATAAAATGCTTGTGAGGCGGCCACACGTTTGTTTAAAGTTTGGTGATGTATATGATGCAAGTCAACGGCCATATTAAAACGGAGTCACTATGGCAAAATAATAAGATCATGAGAGTGCGGTCTGTTTGGGATCCTCCACAAAGTAACGAATCATGATTAAAATTATATACAGATTACATCCAAGTGAAACCGTTATACATTTACAGCGGCAGAGTAATGCCTATAATACACAAAGTCATATCATCACATGTATTCATACGGAACCAAATGTACGTTTAAAGAAACCAATTTGTATAGAACCATTTCACAGTTGTGGCACAGTGCAAAAATGCCAATTGGTTATCAATAGAATATGATGCACTGCAAGCATGGCTACCATCATGGAACGGTGGAAATTAACCATGTCATTCATTTTTTTGTAAATAAGGATGGTATCCTTACTGAACTAGAGTAAAACATGCACTGTCCCAGGACCATGCAATTTACAAGTCCACAAGAGAATAGTGAAAATATCATATCTAACATCACTACAAGTTGCCATGAGGGCTTAGAGAGTTCCTAGTACTTAGCCAGTGGTGCAATATTTCCAAAATGTGGAAATCAATTGGCTGATCAGACTAACATGCCAGTCGGTGTAAGTCACAGAGAAGGGGGATTTCAAAGAAAGGGAGAGACGAGTAATCTTCCAACCCAAGAAATCTATATTTCATAAGTCAGTACAATATCATTGAGGAGATCAGATATTTGCCTAATTGAACTATCAGTATCTATAATACAAGACATTAGAGAGATTATATATAATCTGACCGTGAGATTTCCGAAGGTGCATGAATGCCCTGTGGTGTCACATGAATATGTTGATAGATCCCAAACGGTTCAGACAGTTGGGTCTAGATTTACAACATCCATCACAAGAATTAATACCATGGAGCCCCACAAAAGTCAGGAAAATTTGAGATAATACAGTGAAAGGGAAAGAGATCCCAAAGAAAATATGGAGACACATTGATACGAAACAAAAATGTGTACTTCTGTATCCTATACAGTTTTTCCGAACACATTTCAGCATATTCACATAGACCGATAATCACAAACGTAGGAGCTCATTTCCCTTGTGATTTAATTACAAATTATCCAATTGCATGATGATCCAATCTCTTTTGGCCATTTGATAAATTGGTTAAATGTAATAACATGTGCATTCCTACAGCATATGTTAAGTGAAGTAAACTATTATTTGGGAGTAGAGGGAATCTGCAAATCAGTCCAATGATGCTATAAGAAATAATGTAATTCTTCATCCGTGTTATGTCCACTTTCAATACATCATAGACAGCATATCCAAACTGCAATAAGTAGACACTTTAGATTTAAACTCTTGCCTCCAAGCTGTTGACCAGTAAGCTGAATTTGACACATCACCAATCAAGATCCTAACCCATGGAGAATGGAATATCTACTAGCTTACAACAGTCTGGTGACAGATAATCTGCCCACTACTGCTAATATGTACAATATCTGAAATTGAGCATAGGCTCCTTCTTATTAATTATCCCCCCAAGTAAACCAAGTCACAAGGAGCCCTTTCCACCCTGCAAAATTCTTTGATATACCGTCCATATTTTAGTTTTCCCACTGAAGCTAGAGGCATCCATCATTCTTATCAGGTCCCGCCTATAAAACATAAAAATAATTTACATCGATTTTCTCAGAGTCTAAAGTGCTGTAGCAAGAAAGCTCTTACATTTATGTGACCTATGTGACATATAAAGCCAACCCTTAAATTGCTTCACCAGCTACCTGTGGATAGAAGCTCCTCCTTCATCACACTCTGTATTATCAGCATGGCCATCTACAGCACAGTTTCAAATTTCATTCAAGTAACACTTCATAAATATGCACCGAAGAAAAGAAAAAACTTTTGTTCTTGACTGGCAGTGCTGCCAACCAAGCCTTCCAGAAGAAGGCGTGCATCTTTTGACACCTCAGCAACATATGGGATTTTCTTCCCTTCAAAGACTAGAAACATCCTACAATTAAGGAAGACCTAGAATTTCTACTTCAGATAAGCATTCACTACTCAAGAGGCAGCAAACAAAATCTCCATCATAAAACTTGTGGGCACCGTCAACTGCACAGCTGTCATTGACTTTTCTTTGATCCACTTGAAGCAGGTGTAGCTACCCAATTACAGTGACATGTGAATACCAAGATACTTCTCATCAAGCATGATACGATACCCAAACTCTTTTTGCCTATGCCATACTTGAACACCATACCCTTCTAAAAAGAAAGAAAAACTGTAAAGCTTAAACATTTGGTTGCTTATCCCTTTTAATTCCACTACACGCTGCAACACAGCAACATAGAATCACTACTCTGGTCACCATGCACACCACCAAAACATCTCCCACTTTGGCCACACTCTTCCAAACAAGCAAAACCTATGAAGTAACTTGCTACCCATGCACCATAGTGCTTTTGCACCAATAAATGCACCTGAAAACGATACAGAACAGTTATTCTTCAATCTTGCATGTGCCAAATGAATGCTAGGGTTGTGTTTGGTGAGTAATATTTGTAACCGTTCTTATTAAATGTTACATTTCAATGTTTGAATGAAATAAAACAACCTAGGCACTATGGTATTATAAAATGTCAAGCTAACAAATAAAAAAGAGGTGGGACTACACAGGGTCAGTTTCTAACATTTAATAATATACATATTAAAAACAGCCAAGGCTTTAGACAGAACAATCTGAATTAAGACCTTGAGAAAAGCATCACAATACATGAAAATGAAACTTGAAATAAATCAATTGACAAAACACTATCAAGATTATCACAAATATAAAAAGTGGCAGAATTAATATATTGTTCTTTGTGTAGTCCCACCTCTTTTTTATTTGTTAGCCTGACATTTTGTAATACCATAGTGCCTAGGTTGTTTTATTTCATTCATTCTTCCCTGACCTAGGACTGGTACATTTGTTCCTTCAGGGGGTCCCTCTTACCTAATCATATACATTTCAATGTTTAACATATTATTTTACATTAAACAAAATGGGAAAATCGTTGCTACTGTGTCATTGACATTAGAAGGATAAGACAAAAATAGTTAGCATACAATGATTCCTTTTCTAGAAAACCATTATTTCACATTTGCACTGTAACAATAAACCTTCAAAGTTCCACTGAAAAAATGTATATTTAAGTAAATGATGAAATGTACAGTGGATTTAAAAATGTTTTAAAATGTTATCATACTACTTTCTTACTGTTTTATGTACAATTTAGAATCTTGTTGGCGTTGTTGAAGTCAAAGAACCACGGCAAAACATGGAAGAAAATGTTCCTGAGGTTTGTATTGATGTGGTGTGTTGTAAGAAAATTTTATAGGATTATTTTTTTCATTTGGATCATTGGAGGAAAGTCCAAATTCTGAAAGATTCATCTGCCTGTGGATTCCTCACCTCTTGAATATACCCCATGTGCAGCATTCCACAGAATCCTTTCTCAATAGCTCTCCCACGTCGACGAGGATGTCATAATGCCACGGCTCCACATACGACTCCGCATGACATCATCTGAAAGAGACACGTTAGTGATAGATTCCTTACCTTAGACTATCCCCAGGCGTCAGACTGGATCCGGAAAATTTTGCGTAGCAATACCCCTGCGCGCCGGCAGGCGTCGTCCGCGGCTCCGCGTCCGTCGTCGGCGTCGTTAGCGCCGGAATGACATCGTCAGAGTACTTAGACACCGCCCATGCGCGCTGACGTCAGTTCTTCTTTTTTCCGCGCCAGCTAGCGCAGATCCGGAGAAGCTCTACCCCTTAGTCATTTTTTGACTGAACTTTTTTGATCTTTTGATCGTTTCTCTACTCGAGTCTTCGACTCCGACGGTGCCGGTAGGGATGCCCGGGTTTAAACCCTGCTCCAAGTGCGACCGACTGATGTCGGTTACCGACCCCCATCGCCGGTGCCTCAAGTGTTTAGGCCTCGACCACGACGACCGCACCTGCTCCGACTGCCGGGCCCTGACGTCTAAAGCTAGGCGGGAGTGGTCCCGCAAGCGACTTGAGCTCCGGCAGTCGGCCCCGCGCCGCTCCAGGTCCCGGTCCCACAGGAGGTCGAGGGACCGGTCGCGGGGTCGGAGTCCTCACTGTTCCGGGAGTGGACATCGGTCGTCAGGAACCAAGTCCTCAGGTAAGAGGCATGAGAGGTCGGAGAGACGTCATCGTTCCTCCGACCCACCCCGACGCTCGCACGATGCGGCCGGGGTTTCGGGTGACACCACCCAAGCGGCTCCGACGGAGTCGCAGGCGTCGCCGCCTGCCCCACACCTTCGGGTCCCTGGGCATGGCGCGACGCCAGAGGAGGTCGAGCGGTACCTCATGGCCATGAGGTCCCTCCCTTCTCCGCCGGGTCCTGTGACGCCTCCGGGCCCAAAGGCCCCAGCTGGAGGCCCTAGCGGGTCGGGTGCTTCGGCTCCGACGCCGTCGGGTGCTTCGGCCCTGGCGCCGCCAGTGACTTCGGTCCCGGCGACGCAGGACCTCACTGGATCCGCTTCCGGATCCGGGTCGTCGCCGGTCGACCTCACGACCTCACTGGCGCCGGCCCTGCGGGTGTCGCCCCCTGCGCCCACTATGGACGCCGTCCCCAATCCTCCCTTCGGTCGCGCCGCTGGGCGCCGCTCCCGACGGCCTTTGGAGATTTCTATTTCCACGAACCGGCCCTGTCTGTTGACCCTGATCTGCAGGAGATGGGTGACGAGGGTGATTGGGAGGGGTCTGTGGACCCTCTGGCACAAGAGTGCCAGTCTCAACAGGACTGGACATATGAGCTTGGGGAGGCCAGTGGAATTGACACTTCGCCAGACACTGGATTTGTCTCCCCTCCCACCGTGGCTACGGAGGAGGGGGCTACTTACAGTGTAGTGTTGACGCGGGCGGCCAAGGCCTTACACCTTGAGCTCCCCGTCGCGGCCGTGAGGACTAACCTACTCACTGAGGTCCTTAAACAGCAGGCAAGCTCCACTGAGCCTCTGCTGCCGTTTAATGAGGCCTTGTGTGACGTTCTTGTGGGCACTTGCTCCAAGCCCGCCACAGGTCCGCCTGTGGATAAGAGCGTGGCCAGACGCTACCGCCCGGCCCCGGGCGACCCTTGCTTTTTGTCCACCCGTGAGAGCCCGGTCATCCAGGCCTCCACTTCCCAAACCGCATTCCCGACGGCTCCTCCCGATCGGGAATCCAAGAGGTATGAACAATTCGGGAAGAAAGTGTTCTCGCCCCTGAGTTTGGGACTGCGGTCTGTCAATACCGCATGCCTCTTGGGCCGCTACACCCACACCCTGTGGGACACGGTCGCGGACGTGCTGCCACAATGTCCGGAGGAGGTCCGGGCTAAACTCGCCCAAGCCCTTGTGGAGGGCCGAGATGCAGCATGATATTCCATCCGGTGTGGGCTGGATACAACGGACTCACTGGGCAGGGCTATGGCAACGACGGTGGCGGTTCGACGCCACACCTAGTTGAGGTCCGCCAACTTTTCGGCCGATGTCCAGGCCACTCTTCTGGACATGCCGTTCGATGGCCGTCGCCTCTTTGGCGACAAGGCAGACCATGCGCTTGAGCGTTTTAAGGACTCCCGGGCTACGGCCAAGTCCTTGGGCCTCTCGGCCACACGCCAGCAATCGGGTGCCTTTCGCTCCTTTCGTGGCCACGGAAAGGGCGCCCCCACATGTGCAGCCAGCCACGCACCGCTGTGGCGGCGGTCGGGGACAACGGCGAGGCCATTCCACACCTCCCCCTGCAGCACCTGCCTCAAAACCTTCCTAGTCCGTGTTTTCAGGCCCATATGACGCCAATGGGGGGCAGGGTTCGCCAGCACCTCTTCCACTGGCGCACTGTCACGTCGGACAGGTGGGTGCTGCAAATCGTCCGAAGGGGCTACTCCCTCCCCTTCGAGGTGACCCCTCCAGCCATGCCACCGCAATTCCACCGCGTGTCGGGGGATCACTTGCAACTTCTGCAAGAGGAAGTCACGGCCCTCTTAGCCAAGGGGGCCATCGAGCGCGTTCCTGGGCCAGAAGTAGGGTGTGGTTGTTACTCCCACTACTTTCTGGTGCTCAAGAAGGGCAAAGGGGGCCTACGCCCTATCTTGGACCTACGGAACGTCAACGGCTTCCTCCGGAAGGAGAAGTTCAAGATGCTGACTTTGGCTCAGGTCTTAGCTGCCCTGGACCCTGGAGACTGGATGGTAGCGTTGGACTTGCAGGACGCTTATTTTCACATCCCCGTCCTGCCGGCCCACCAGCGTTACCTGCGGTTCACGGTAGGCCACGAGCACTTTCAGTTTACCGTGCTCCCCTTCGGCCTTTCCAGCGCCCCACAAGTGTTCACGAAAGTGATGGCGGTGGTCGCAGCTCATCTGCGCAGGTTAGGGGTGTCAGTCTTCCCCTACAACGACGACTGGTTGTTGAAGGCGGGCTCGCTCCAGACAGTCGTCAGCCACCTCCAGACTACAGCCGACCTCCTGCACTTGCTGGGGTTCTCCATCAATGTGCCGAAGTCGCACCTGTGTCCCTCTCAGAAGCTCCTCTTCATCGGAGCGGTTCTAGACTCGGCGCAGTTTGGGGTTTATCCTCCCGAACAGCGGGTTCGGGATATTCAGGCTCTGATTCCGATCTTTCAGCCTTTATCCCGAGTCTCGGTCAGGTTGACGCTGCGGCTTCTGGGGCTGATGGCCTCCTGCATCCTTCTGATGCGTCACGCCCGATTGCGGATGCGGGCTCTGCAGTGGGACCTGAAGTTTCAGTGGGCCCAGCATCAGGGCAACTTGTCCGATCATGTCTTGATCTCGGAGGACACTGCAAGACAGTTGCAGTGGTGGCTCACGGACCGCGATTGGGTCAGTGGCAGATCCCTCTCCCTACCCCACCCGGAGCACCTGGTTGTGACGGACGCGTCCCTCCAGGGCTGGGGAGGCCACATGGGAGAGGCGGAGATCAGAGGCCTCTGGTCTCCGGCGGAGTCCTGGCTCCATATCAACCTTTTGGAGCTGCGGGCGATCCGACTAGCACTGAAGGCATTCCTCCCCTCTGTCCGGGGGAGTATAGTGCAGGTGTTCACGGACAACACCACCGCCATGTGGTACTGCAACAAACAGGGCGGGGTGGGGTCGTGGACCCTATGCCAGGAGGCTCTGCGCCTCTGGCAGTGGCTGGAACATCAGGGCGTGACCCTGGTGTTTCAACACCTGGCAGGTTCTCTGAATGCCAGGGCGGACGAACTCAGCCGGCGGTGCATGATGAATCACAAATGGCGTCTGAACTCGGACGTGGCGCAAGGCCTCTTTCAGCAGTAGGGAGAGCCTTGGTTAGATCTATTCACCACAGAAGAGAACGCGCAATTTCATCAGTTCTGCGCGTTGGAATTTCCAAGGCGGCACTCGCTCGGAGACGCTTTTCGTCGCGAGTGGAGTTACGGTCTATTGTACGCCTTTCCGCCTATACCACTTCTGCCCAGAGTGCTGAAGAAGATCAGGCGCCACCGGGCCCAGGTTATCCTTGTGGCTCCGGACTGGGCACGAAGATACTGGTATCCAGAGCTACTCAGCATGTCAGTCGATCCCCCGATTCGTCTGCCTCTTCGGGAGGACCTTCTGTCGCAGCAGCAGGGGTTGGTCCTTCACCCGAACCTGTCCAGTCTCCACCTACAAGCTTGGAGATTGAGCGGCGGCAATTGAGGCCATTTGACTTGCCTCCTGAAGTCTGTAATGTCAGATCAGCCTTCCTTGTTCAAGTCCCCAATTGTAAATAGGTTTTTGAAGGGCATCACAGACATGTTCCCTCCTGTTCCTTTCGTGATGCCCCAGTGGGACTTGAACCTTGTTCTTACTTACCTAATGTGTGCTCCCTTTGAGCCGCTCAATAACTTTCCTCTCCGTCATCTTATTCTGAAGACTGCTTTCCTGGTTGCCATCAACTCTGCTAGGAGAGTGAATGAGCTCCAGGCTCTTTCTTCCACACCTCCTTTCCTCTCTGTTCATCCGGACAAGGTTGTGTTGCGGACAAGACCTTCTTTCCTGCCCAAGGTTGTCACGGCCTTCCACATCGGGCAGTCCATTACATTACCCACCTTCTTTCCACCTCCGCATCCCTCGAAAGAGGAAGAGAGGCTCCACCGTCTGGACCCAAAACGTGCGCTCTCTTACTATCTGGATCGCACATGCCAGTTCCGGGTGGATGACCAACTCTTTGTTGGTTACGTGGGCGCTAAGAAGGGAAAGGCGGTGCACAAGCGGACCATCTCTCGGTGGATCATCTTGTGTATCCAAGCGTGTTACTCCTTGGCTAAGAAGGAGCCCCCTGTTGGATTGCGGGCTCATTCCACTCGGGCCACGGCGACTACCACTGCCCTGGGCCGAGGAGTGCCCTTGCAGGACATTTGCCAGGCAGCTACGTGGGCCTCGCTGCACACGTTTGCACGGCACTACTGCCTGGACAGCCAAGTCCGGAGGGATGGCTTCTTTGGCCGTTTCGTCCTCCAGGACTTTCTGGTGTGATTATTGGTTTGCAGACCCACCACCGGGGTTGGTATTGCTGGGGTATCTATTCTAAGGTTAGGAATCTATCACTAACGTGTCTCTTTCAGATGCACAAGTTACTACTTGTGTAACGATATATCTGTAAGAGGCATTAATTAGTGATAGATTCCTTACCGACCCACCCACCCTCCCCGTTCTGCGAACCGATATCTAGGGTTAAGGTCATCCCCTTTTAGGGCCCTAGTTTCATGGCACCAGTGTTGGTTCTATCATGGCTCTGCGTATCTGCCGCGTAAAAGCTGTGTATCAGATCTGACGTCAGCGCGCATGGGCGGCGTCTAAGTACTCCGACGACGTCATTCTGGCGCTAATGACGACGGACGCGGAGCCGCGGACGACGCCTGCCGGCGCGCAGGTGTATTGTTACGCAAAATTTTCCGGATCCAGTCTGACGCCTGGAGATATTCTAAGGTAAGGAATCTATCACTAACTAATTTCTCTTACAGATATATCGTTACACAAGTAGTAACTTGTGCATCAGAGCCATAAGAAGGCCTCATCGGCGTGCTAACATACGTTCCCATTTTTCCACACCGTCGCTGCATAATGTTTTTCCCAGGCTCTCCATTTCTGGGAGATATCTTCTATTATCTGTAGTCGCAACTTTGTTCTTGGTGAGAATGTCTCCGCCTAGGAAGTCTGGCTTTAAATCATGTTGGGAATGCAGCAGTCAAGTGTCTATTACTGACCCGCATGAAGACTGTTTCTGGTGTTTGTCGTCGGACCATGACATTGAAGTTTGCTCTTCATGTCGCCAGATGGATCCGAAGGCCTTGAAGGTAAGGGAAGCGAAGTTGTTCATAGCGAAGGCTAAGAGGCAGAAGAGAGGTTGTTAGAGATCTCGACCTCATTCGGAGTCGCCATCTTGCCACACTTCAAGGGCAAGAAAAAATGGTGCCGTGGATCTGAAAGTCGTTCTTCTAAACGTGGTTCGCCGAGGTCGAAGTCATCACTTCCGAAGCCTTGAGAAGATAGAGAGAAGTTGTCACTGACTCCATCTCTGAGTATGTCTCCAGCTTCGTCCCTGGCGCCGAGGCTGATGACCTCTGCTGGAGCCGGATTTGGAGGTCCCTCCACAATATCCAGCACCAGTGCCCTTGAACCAACCAAAGTATCCCGCATTCTCTGTTTCTAGATCTGATCCTTCTTCATTTCTCAATGCTATGTTTAGCATTTTTACCAGGGCTGCATCTCCATATGGTGCACCTGTGGGCCCCATTGGTCCACTATCTTACTCTCTTGATAGATTACGGGCTCATTTTCAACAGAATGGGCATGCCTTTTATGCCCATGCCTCCAGTGGCTTGGCCTCCACCGAGACAGCCAACACCTTTGGCACTACAGGAAGGGTGTGACTCTTTGATGCCGCAAGAACACTCTCAGGCACCATCTGGATCCAAGGCAACACTGTTGTCCAGAGCAGTCTTTTCAGACTCTACCACCTTCTGATCAACCTTCAGCACCAGTACCGAAGTCGCCAGTGCCACCTCTGGTGCTGCCAATGCCGAGGATCAGCTCCTGTAAGGAAGTTCAGAGGCTGCTGGATGAAGAAAGATATCGAGAGAACCATGAGGATATTGAGAAAGGAGACATTATAGGATTGGATCCAGACTCTGATGTTTTAGTGGAGGCCAGTGGTCTGGATACCTCACCTGAGTGGGAGTTATTATCTCCTAAATGTTTGGCACCTCCTGAGGTCACTTCCTATCATGTGGTGATAAGAAAAGCTGCTGATATTTTGGACTTGCCTCTCCCTTCTGCAGAATTGAAATCCAACATACTGACCCTATAATGTCTCTGTAACCTTTGATTTTTCCAGTGATATTCCAAGTTTTTTTTAAATTCTATTTCCTAACTAGAACGCCCCTGTAACCTTTGGATTTTTCAGTGAATATACATATATATGTATGTTTCTTATGAGATTTTCTATATAACTCATGAAGTTGCTATTGAGTTAGCAATTCAATTGCATGTGGTTATTTCCTTAATATGACATGTACTGTATACTACGTATGCTTATTTGAAATGTCTTTGGTTCACCCATTCGCCTCGAAGGCACAGAAAAATGGGTGGAAACTGACGTCAACACGCCGACGAGGTCTTCTTATGGCTCCGATGACGTCATGCGGAGTTGTGTGCGGAGCCATGACATTATGACATCCTCGTCAACTTGGGAGAGCAATGGAGAAAAGTTTCAGTGGAATGCTGTCCATGGGGTGTATTCATAAGGTGAGGAATGCAATCCACAGGCAGATACTGTATCCACCTGAAATAGCCTTACAAAAAGGTAAGTAACTTTTAGATTAATAAGTGCATCAATAGCATAAAAGACATTTTGAAAGTGTGATCAGCAACTTGTACTTTAAGCATTCAAGCCAATACATTTGATTTTATTAGTAGATGTATTAGACTGATAATGCGGTTCAGAATAATTGGAAATTAATTTCCAATTGGATAGTTAATAAATACAGTTTTAGATATAGTATATCAAGAAAATCTGTAACCTGATAGAGACATCTAGCTGCAGATGCCTTATCTTTCATTTCCCAGGCGTCCGACTGGATCTTGAAGATTTTTCTTCAAGCAATACCCCTGCGCGCTGGTAGGTGGCGTCGATCGGCTCTGCATGATGTCGTCAAGTTTACCATCGCCTGCACGGCTGCGGTTTGTTCCGACCACGCTGATCAGGTTGCTGGAGTTCGGGTCAGACACCCACCAGGCAGCTTCAGCCTCCAAACCCTCCTGGCCAAGGGAGGCATAGAGAGAGTTCTGGTGGCAGAAGTAGGCTGTGGGTGTTATTCTTGCTACTTTCTTGTTCCGAAAAAGGACAAGGGCCTTTGTCCTATCCTAGACTTATGAGCCCTCAACTACTTCCTCAAAAAGAAATTTCAAGATGCTCACATTAGCTCAGGTCCTCTCTGCCCTGGACTCTGCCGACTGGATGGTAGCATTGGACTTTCAGGACTTCTATTTTCCCATTCCCATCCTGCCTGCCCATTGGCACTACCTGTTGATTGCAGTAGGTCATAAACATGTTCAGTTCACTGTGCTCTCTTTTGGCTTTAACAGTGCCCCTCGGGTGTTCACAAAAGTGATGGCGGTGGTTGCAGCTCATCTGTGTAGATCAGAAGTGCCAGTCTTCCCCTGTCTCGACTACTGGCTGCTGAAGGCAGACTTGCCGCAGGCTATCATCTCCCACCTCCAGACTACAGTGAACCTCCTGCATTCCCTGGGGTTCGCTAACAACGTGCCAAAGTAACCCCTGACTAGCTCTCAAATGCTTCCTTTCATCTGAGCTGTTCTGGACACATTGGAATTTCAGGCATATCCTCCCGAACGGCGAGTCCATAATATTCAGGCTATGATACCGATGTTTCAGCCTCTATCCTGGATTTCAGTGAGAATAACTCTGAGGCTGCTGGGCCTCATGGCCTCCTGCATCCTGCTAGTGACACATGCCAGGTGGCATATGTAGGCTCAGCAGTGGGACCTGAAGTTCCAGTGGGCACAGCATCTAGGGAATCTACCCTACGTGGTCCAGATCTCGGAAAGAAACTGCATGAGACTTGCAGTGAGGGCTGACGAACCACGATTGGGTGAGTCGTAACCCCATTTTCCTTCTCCAACCAGATCTCACAGTAGTGACAGATGCATCACTTCTGGGATGGTGCGGCCATCTGGGAGAGGTGGAGATCAGAATACTCTGGTCTCCGGTGGGAATCCGGTCTCCACATCAGCATGCTGGTGTTCCGAACGTTCTGATTGGCATTGAAAGCCTTTCTACCCTCCATCAAAGGAAGGCTTATTCAAGTGTTCACAGACAGCACCAACAGGCGTGGAACTGAAACAAACCAGGCAGTGTGGGGTTGTGGACTCTTTGACAAGAGGCCCTGCATCTCTGGACATGGCTGGAACAGCAGGGCATATCTCTGGTGGTTCAACACCTGGCAGGTTCCCTGAACGCCAGGGTGGACCAACTCAGCTGTCTATGCTTAGCGGATCATGAGTGCCCTCTCGATCTGGAGGTGGCACAAGGTCTCCTTCAGCAGTGGGGAGAGCCTTGGTTAGATCTGTTCACCTCTTCAGAGACCGTGCAATGTCTGCAGTTTTGCGGGCTGGAGTTTCCAAGGCGGCTCTAGCTGTGAGATGCTTTGTGTCTCAAGTGGAGCACAGGCCTCCTGTATGCCTTTCCGCCCTTACCACTAATGCCCAGAGTTCTGAAGAAGATCAGGAACATCCGGGGCGGAGTTGTCCTTGTGGCTCCAGGCCAGGCACGGAGAGTCTGGTATCCCGAGCTTCTGCAAATGAGCATCGATCTTCCGATTAGGCCCCTTCTCTGTGCCTTCTTGCGCAGAGATTGAACGCTGGCTGTTTGTAGCTGTCGACCTTCCTCCCAAAGTCTGCAATGTTATTCTGGCAAGAGTCCCTCCACTAAGACGGTATATTCCTGCCATTGGTAGAAATTTGTAATATTTTGTATAGAACATTCTATTGATCCTCTTTCTATTTCTTTTTCTGATATTTTGCTTTTTAATTTGAACCTTGCCTAGCAGGGCTCTGCTCTGGCCCCCTTGAAAGGGTATCGTTTGGCTTTGTCTGCCTTCCTGAGGCTGCCAAACCAACCACTCTTTTTGTTGTCAAATCTGTTTATTAGTGGTTTTTGGAAACAAAACAGAAAAGGATATCACAATACATTGGACATTTTAACATTATCAGCACAGTAGGTGGGTATGTCTGACGCGCTTTGAGAGGCCTTGCACCTAGTAAGTATGGGGTACAAGACCATGTGGGAAATAAGAAGGAGGAATACCCACCCAACACTGTTAAAGACATGTTGTCAGGGCAACCGCCCCAAAGTGGTCCATGACTGTCCACACGCTAAGCCTGCGTGCATTAGCATAGTTGAGGATGGATCTTCCCAGCACCAGGTTTGTATAAGTATAAGTATAAACCATTTTATAGCGCGCTCCGTTACTGGAGAGTATCCTGGCGCGAGAAAGGGAAAGGCAGACAGCAGAACACAGAGAAAGAAAGCATCTTAGATTGTACTCTTGAATAAATGGGTTTTCAGGTGTTTTTTGAATGCAGCCACTGTTGGCATGGAGCGCAGATGGAGAGGGAGAGCGTTCCAGGCCCGAGCCACAATCACAGATATCGACTTGCCACCAAGTCTAGCACGTTTGAAGCGGGGAAGGGACAATTTAAACAGAGTGGAAGATCTCAGGGTGCGTGCAGGGACATAGCTAGTGAATCTCTTTCTCAGATACAGCGGGCCTTGATCATGAGTTGCACGAAACGCAAGCACCAGAGATTTAAACAGAATGCGCTGTGCAACAGGAAGCCAGTGGAGCGTGCGCATCTCAGCGCGGACGCTCTTCCATCTAGGGATGTTAAATAGTAGACGGACAGCCGCATTCTGGATAATTTGCAGGCGTCTCACCAGGTATGCCGGAATGCCACTGAACAGTGCATTCGCATAGTCCAACCTAGCCAGTATGAGCGCCCGAGCAACAGACTCCCTAGCCTCCCTAGGGAGCAAGGGGAAAAATTTACGGAGCATTCTTAGAGTGGCAAAGCAGGTGCCTGTAAGCTTTTTAATATGGTACTCGAATCTGAGATCCTCTGTGAACCAGATGCCAAGATTTTTGGCAGGTCTCCCCATCTCTTTCGGGCTAGGAATGTTAGAAGGCCACAGTGTGCTCATAAACGAGGGGGGGAAGGAACCATAAAAAAGCACTTCAGATTTGTCCTCATTTCATTTCAGCTGGGCCTGCGTTAGCCAGCGAAATACAGAGGACAGACACAGATGGACTGTCGACGTATCCAGATTATCATCTGGCCAAGTGAACAGCAGTTGGGTATCATCTGCATACCCTATGATCTTAGCCCCAAACTGTTCCGCTAGATAAACCAGGGGGGTGATGTAAACATTGAACAGTAAGGGGCTAAAAATTGTCTTTTATACAACAGTTGGAACCAAACAATAAAAGAAAAGCAGAAAGAAACTATTGCAGCTAAAGAAATAAGACTGGTACCTAATGGTCCCTTTCCTCCCCTCTCCCCTCCCTCCCTCCCGGGCAGCAATCCCCCCCCCCCCCTCCCGCCTGCGCTCATTCTCTAGTAACAGCTAAGCCCCACATCTGGAGCCCATGTGTCTCTAGTAGTCAATGACAGTATCCAATGACAGTATCCAATTGAATGATTAAACTGGAGATCATCCTATGGCACACCCCAACCCTAAAGGGCGCCCCTCAAACTTCCACAGCTCCTGCGCACCCAGCTCCCCCCTTCCTGCTGCAAGGCGCTAAGCATGCATTCCCAGCACTCCGCCATTGGTTCCTTCCGGAGTCCCACCGTTTCCTCCCTACGTATGGCCGTCCACTCCGCCCGGGCCCACGCCTGGAGGGAGGAGGTGCATGCCCGTACACTTGTTGGGTCGCTCGCTTTCCAGCGCCTCGTAAGGAGGCACGTAACCACCACCATCCCCAGGTCTAAGAAGCGGGATGACGCCTTGTCTTTAGGCGGTCTCTTAAATTGATGCAATATGTATTCCGGCCACTCAAGGGGTATTGTACGTCCAGTGCATTTGCGGAGCAGCTCGCCTATTGCACTCCAGTAGGAGCCCAACCTGGGACAGCTCCATAAGAGGTGGAGGATCCCCACATCCAGTTCCCCACACCTGGGGCAGGACGCATCCGCACGATGGAAATATCTATTTATAAGCGCAGGTGTGAGGTAGGCCCTGTGAACAACAAAAAGTTGTATCTGGCGGAAGCGCAGGTTTCTGGGGATGCGCACTGTACTTTTGAGTATTCTTTCCCATTCCTTGTCAGACAATTGCCTGGCCATGTCATGCTCCCATTTATCCCTGTGTGGGGTCAAGCTAGTCCCTGTGTGTATCCTTAACGACCCCGCAAACCAACGTACCAGATGCCTGCCCCTCCCCATGACGTGCAGGTATTGCATGGTTAGATGTTGTTCAGGCTCCGATGTCCTGTTTCCCCCCTTGGCTGTGATTTGTACCACTATAGATCGGTGCAGCAGGAACCCCCCAGGGGAAAGCTCGTCTTCTGAAACCAGTGGCTCATACGACACCAACGCACCGCCCCGAAAGAGGTCCCCTAACGTCTGTATGTCCGACGCCGCGTAAGGACTCCTCCGCCTCCCAGATAACCTCCAAAGGCACCGCAGGAGCGTATGGAAGTACCCTTCGGGTAAGAAAGAGGGCTCTGCAGAAGCACTTATATGCTACTGCCAGCAGTAGCTGGGTGAGTCTCACAGGTACCGCCAGCGGGTGGAAACACCTAGTGACTCGCTCCAATGAGTACGGTGGCTCCGCTTTGGTGGTATCTTCTCTACCTCTGTCCGCCAGCCAGCGGGTGATCCATTGAAGCTGCGCGGCTAAGTAATAATGTTCGAAACAGGGAGCGGCCAGCCCGCCACTCTCCGTTGACAGGAACAACTTTGTGAGCGCCAACCGGTGCCGGGACGTGTCCCAAATGAAGTCCCGTAGCGTCGCATTGAGCGACGAAAAGAAGGAGGGTGGCACATAGAAAGGCAGATTGACAAAGTAATACAGGAGTCTGGGGAACATAATCATTTTGGCAAGGGACACCCTACCCGTTGTGGTCAGCGGAAGGGAGGCCCAAACACGTATCTGGGATCTAAGCGCTGCCCCCGCTTTACCCAGGTTGCCTTCGAATAAGTTAGCTGGCTGCCTATAGACCTGGATCCCTAGATAACTGAAGGTGTCGGCCTTCCATTGGACCCTCGTGCCACCAAGACAGTACCCCGGGTCTTCTATCTCCGCATTGAAGACATAAAGACATTACTTGCCCACGTTTACTTTGAGCCCTGAGAAAACCGCGACCTGCTCCAGCAATTGGGCCAGCCTCTCCGGTATGTGCGCCACATCTTTTACGAACACAAGCAGGTCATCCGCATATAGCGAGACCTGGTGAGTCGCATCCCCCAGGGGAATCCTCGCTCCCAGTGTCTGCCGCAGTACCGCCGCCAACGGTTCCACCGCTAGCGTGAACAGTAACGGGGACAGGGGGCATCCCTGACGGGTGCCCCGGCCCACCGACTCAGAAATATATGGGCCCAGCTGCACCCGAACCACAGGGTTCGTATAGAGGACCTGAACCGCCTGCAGGAAAGCAGGAAACCCTCGCCTAGGTCGTAGCACGAGAGCACCTCAGCTAGGTACCTCCACTCCAGGCAGTCAAAGGCCTTTTCCAAATCGATTATCAGACACCCCGCCCTAGGCCATTCCCTTGTTGCCTCAGTCGCCACCCTAAACAACCTCCTGAGGTTCAGGGATGTAGATCTCGCCGGCACAAACCCGTTCTGATTGGGGTGCACTAGGTGAGGGACCACTGCCGCGAGCCGCTCTGCAAGGTTTTTCGCGAAGATTTTATAGTCCGCATTGAGCATTGCCAGCGGCCTGTACGAACCTAAAGCGGTGTGATCCCGGTCCGGTTTGGGTAAGGAGACTAGAAACGCTTCCCGCATGGACGGGGGCAACAAGCCTTCGTCTATGGCAGTGTTAAACAGCTGAAGGAGTAGGGGCGCCAAAATGTCCCTGTTCGCCTTGTAATATTCCGCAGGAAGGCCATCCGGCCCAGGGGTTTTGCCAGCCGCCATGTCCCCAATTGCATCTCCCACTTCCTCCAGGGTGAGTGGAGCTTTAAGCGCGCCCCTGTGATCTTCAGATGCGACAGGTAGGGCAAGAGTGTCCAGGAACACGTCCAGCGCGTGCCGGGGGCCAGTGCCTCGAGACTGGTATAGTTGCTTCTAATGGTGGGTCAGAGAATGGTGGATTTCTCACTGTGTGTATACCATCTCCCCCTCCGCAGTGTGCAGCGCTCCTATGGGGGTTCTACGCCCTTCGCTCTGCACCAACCAGGTCAGCAGCCGGCCAGCTCTGTCCGCCCTGGCGTGTGTCCTGGCCGTGTGTGCTGCGTAGTTATGGCAGCGCAACTGCTCCATAAGCGTCGCGTGTTTAGTGCGTAGATCTCTGAGCGCGCATGAGTGCTCACCCGTCCCCTCACCCTCCCTTTCCGTATTGGAGGAGCTCTAACTCCAGTCTCATCAGGGAAGGCGATAACTTTTTGCGTATGTTCCATGTGGCTCTCATGCAGTGCCCGCGGATAGCTGCTTTATGTGCCTCCCACTCCACCAGCGCGCTGCTCGCCGTCCCTTCATTGGCCTCGAAGTAGGCTAAAATGGCCGTGCCCAGTGAGGATTGGAACTCGGCATCTTCAAGCGCAGCAGGCTGCAGCTGCCACGTGGGTACAGGCGGGCGGTCTGCCTCCCAGCTGATCCTGAACCATAGGGGATTGTGATCTGAGTTTGTTCTTCCTAGATATTTTGTCTTGGCTAGGAGCGGGAGCAATGACTGGGTGCCTATTATCCGATCCAAGCGGACATGTAGGTCATGGACTGGGGAATAGAAGGAGTAAATTCTATCTGTGGGGTGCTGCGCGCGCCAGAGGTCACACACCCCGCAGTGCACAAGCCAATCCCTAAACGCTTGCGCGGTAGATGTCACTGTCGCAGCTCGGAGGGGAGGGAAGGACCTGTCTAAGTGTGTGTCCAGTACCATGTTAAAGTCCCCTCCGACCAGCCAGGGGAGTCCAGCGTATGGGTGAAGGATGTGAATCAGACTCTCTAAGTAGGAAGGCTGCTCTGTATTCGGGGCATAGAGGAATTTTCTGGCCATTCAGTCGCCCCCGCGCGTACCTGCTCGCAGGATCCACCAGCACGTCTGTACAGTTGAAGGGGACACCCTCCGTATCCAGATCAGAGTGCTGCGCGCGTGAGCAGAGAAGGTTGTACCAAATATCTGTCCCCTCCAACGCCTGCGCAGCTTGTCTATCTCAACCAGAGTCATATGTGTCTCCTGGAGTAGAGCAATCTCCACCCATGACGTTGTAGGTAGGAAAATACTGAATAACGACGAGAGGGGGTGTGCATACCGCGGATGTTCCAGGTCACTATGTTAGTGTGTGTCATGTGTCGGGTCTATTCGCACGTGGTCAAGGGAGCGCCTCATGGGGGGTCTAGGAGCGCCAGTGGGAGAAGGAAGGCCAGTGTGCTGCATTGGAAACATGTGAACGGTCACAAACAAAATAACAAGGAGGGCGAGTCCCCAGTGGGGCATACGTCCAAACTTTAACAAGATCCACCTCACCATAGTGGGTTTAACTCAGCGTGTCTGCTGTTTGGGTGTGTGTGCTGCCAACAATCCCATTACTCTACACTCCTACCGCATATTGCCTGGGAACGCGGGAGGTGCCTCTGAATATCTAATACCTGCATCCGCGCCTGGTCGGTGTGAGACACCTGCAAGGGAGCCCGCTAGGTGATTAAACTGTCAGCACTTGTTAGACTCAGCCCAGGAATTACTCCCTCCGCCTAGCAGCCCCACAGGTTTTCGCAGCTGTGCAAGTATACGTGAAGGAAAGCAAGCATATCTCAACAGTACGCACAGCAGCGATATGAGAAAGACATCACAATCAAATGCCAAGTTAAGAGTGAGGCCCCTATTGCGTTCGCCACAAGTCACATCACATAAGGAGGTCGGCTGTTTGTGGTGTTACCACTGGCATGATCATGTCGTCAGAGAGTACAGTTGATGGGGATGACGGGCTGTTCATGTCTGACTCACTGCGTTTCTGAACGGCCGTTCTGGCAGTGCCCTGCGCTGCTCTCAAGTTCACAACCGTTTCGAGCGCTTCCTGCCGCCTGAGCCGTATTTTCTCTGGGCTGGGCGCAGCTTGGCCGGCACCATGACCACTACAGGCGCCACGCTTCCTGCGTCTTCTCAATCTTTGCACCTGCCATTCACCTTTCCCCTCCATGTTCTCGGGTTGTGTGCCCTTCCATTGCCCTGTTTCCTCCAGCCAGTCCCAGGCATCCGACGGCGTGTCAAAGAAGCGGGCCCCTTCCTTGGTGATCACACGGAGGTGAGAGGGGAACAGCAAGGAGTATGGCAGTCCCAGTTCCCTCAGCTGTTTTTCACCGCCAGGTGCCAGGTATGTGCTCCTTCTCCTCTGCACTGTTGCCGTGTAGTCAGGGAAAAACAGCACACGGCTATTACCCACTGTCAGGTTATCCAGCTTCCTTGTTTCGCGCAGCACCACATCCTGATCACGGTAGTTAAGTAATTTGAACAGAAACGGGCGAGGTCGGGCTCCAGGTCGAGGTTTTTGCGCTGACATCCTGTGCGCTCTTTCAACTGCGAAGTGTGGGGACAACACCTCCGGGGGCAGGAGGTCCCGCAGCCAGGACACGGTGTACCGCTCCGGGTCTTTCCCTTCCTTGCCTTCCGGAAGCCCAACCACCCAGACGTTGTTGCGCCGTGAGCGCCCTTCCGCGTCTTCAATGCGATCTTCCAGCACATGTACACTGTCCATGATGTCTTGGAGTGCCGAAGCATGATTGTGCACCACCGGCTGCAACTCCTGAAACGACTGGCGCTGTTCAGCGACTGATTCCACCAGCTTGCGATGGTCAGCGTGGAGTAAAGTAAAGTCCGACGTCACCTTATCAATTCAGGCCTCTAGGGATACCTTTGTTTGTTCCAACGTGGTAGGTATGCGCTCCACCGCTGCCAGCACGGAGTCCATCTTGGCCACAAGTGCCGCCGCCGGACCCAGACTGTCACCCTGTGATCCATGTGTCGAGCCCAGTCCATCTGCCACCTGCTGCTTCTGCAGGGATTTATCTCTGAGCCTGCCCATCGCTAGCTGCTGCGCGGAAGGCATCCACACCTGTCGACTGCCGCCCGACACTCAGCACCAGGCCCCCAATAGTGTTTCAGAGGAGAGGACCCCTCGCCAGTCCAGTGCCACCCACTTCGGCCAGGGGGGGTCGCCGATCCGAGCCAGAGCAGTCCAGGCCCCAGCGCACAACAACCCGCGAACACTCCACAGGTGCCTCAGGCAAACGACTGACCTGTACCGCGTGATCTGGTAGGGGCGCACGCTCTCCAGCTCTCCAAAGCTCGCTGCATCAATGCCCTCACATCCATAAGCTACAGCTGCATCCCTTCAATGTCTCCCGGCAGCGCCACAGCTGCGAGGTGCAACTCGTCCTGCGCAGTCCCGGGGCCTAAGGATCAACCCCAGCTAAAATGGCGCCCGTCTCAAAATGGCGCCCGGATCCAGCGCTCTGACCAAAGGATCTCAGTCCAAGGGCACCGTTTGCAGCCAACCGCAGGGCACCACTCTCCACTGCAGCCCACACAACACAAAGTCTCCCCCTGCACTTGTCCGGGCCTGGGTACAGTCTCCTCAGTCTGCCGCTGACCCCTTGGCAGCCCCTCCTTGCAGCCTCCGCCAATACAGTACACAACCCTGATCACGCACCTGAGGCTTTGTTGTGTTGCCGGTCGAATCGGGCCCCGGGCACAGGGTTCCCCGCACTGCCACTGGTCGAATGCGGTGCAGCCCGTGGTTTAATGTGCCGCCCAGCCGACACGCACCACAGGCGGCTGCCCCAGAGCACTTAGTCCCGAACCCAAAGCCACCGGTTCCCTCTGCCACCTCCTCTGCTTCTTGGCCCCCGAGACACCGCCACAGGGCTTCTCTGGTCCATCCCAGGCCCCTCTGCTCACCCGCTCTACTGGCTTTCTCCGGCTGTCAGCCGCGCCTCGTCCGGGGGGCCCCACAAGCCCCGGCTGCCTCAAGGCTCCACACAAGGCGGCACCTGGTCCCAGTCCCGGCCGGTTGCAGGAGCCGCCGCTCCATCGATCCACACGGGACGCCGCTCAGTTAACGCGGCCAGCAGCTTCTCCACTCTTGTCTCCCCGCAGCTCCGGTGTAGGATCCACAGGCCGCCCGGGCTTCGAGCAGCACCCAACTCCACTCAGCGGTGCTCGGCAGCCCCAACGGCCGCCAGATGCGTTACACACCACTCCGTCCTATGCCTCAGTGTCTCTGCCCGCCGGCGGTCTCTGCTGTCACGGCCGCCCCTCCCGGGCCACACGGGACGTCGCTCGTCTGTCACTGCCAGCAGCTCCTCCTCACCTATCTCCCCGCAGCTCCGGCGTAGAGTCTGTAGGCTGCATGGATTCCGGTAGCACTCAACGCCACCCAGCTGTGCACGGCAACCCCAAAGGTCGCCAGGCGCGTTTCGCACCACTCCGTCGCAGGCCTCGATGTCCCTGCCCGCCGGCGGTCTCCGCTGTCGCGGCTGCAGCCCCGATACAGGACCCGCTGTGCTCAGCAGGCTCCCCGCTACGTCCCCACACCGTCCGTGCAGCATGGACTATATGAGCACCTCCGCAAGGTAAATGTCAGGATAAATAGGGGCAAAGCGCTGGAGCTCTCAGCGGACACGTCCCCCATGCTTGCTGGCTAGCCTCCCCCTTTACCACCAGATAAACCACTCTTATTTAATTCACCCATTGTACATAGATTTCTGAAAGGCCTTGTACATATGTTCCTACCTGCCCCTTTCATTATGCCTCAGTGGGACCTTAATTTGGTTCTCACTTACCTCATGCCGCCTTAGTGTCAGCCTGGCGAATTGGACCTGAAGTCAGGATTGCAGCAGCGCTTTGCTGCAGCCCACGCGCGCTCTCTCAGCGCTACTTTGGATTTTAACTTCCCGTTTTTTATTTACTTTAATTTTATTTTCTCTTCCCCCTGGTTTTAATCTCAGGGTCACTGGCCACTCACCCGCACTCTAATTGTTTGGAAACCCACCGCTGTTGAGCGGGTCCGGTTCCGGGGAGGCAGAGGGCGGGGAGCGCCATCTTGTAGTGGTGTGTATCTCTGAGCGCCATCTTTGAGCGTCCTCACGCTCGTGGACTGGGAGAGCTGCCTATTTAAGGCGGAGCCGCCTTAGTGTCAGCCTGGCGAATTGGACCTGAGGTCAGGATTGCAGCAGCGCTTTGCTGCAGCCCACGCGCGCTCTCTCAGCGCTACTTTGGATTTTAACTTCCCGTTTTTTATTTACTTTAATTTTATTTTCTCTTCCCCCTGGTTTTAATCTCAGGGTCACTGGACACTCACCCGCACTCTAATTGTTTGGAAACCCACCGCTGTTGAGCGGGTTTGGTTCCGGGGAGGCAGAGGGCGGGGAGCGCCATCTTGTAGTGGTGTGTATCTCTGAGCGCCATCTTTTAGCGTCCTCACGCTCGTGGACTGGGGGAGCTGCCTATTTAAAGCTCGCCTTATGGCGCGCAGCGGTGACGCGCAGCGGGCGTGCCTTCTCTGTGCCTGAGTCGTGCCAGAGTCCTGCCCGTCTGCGCTCGTCAGCGTCTCGGAGGGCGGCGAGGCGGCGTGGTAGGCTTTTTATCTTGTTTGGTGTTTTTATATATTGTGTGTCAGCACTGTCTCTGACACTGGCTGTTATGTTATGCTATTCAGCTAGTGAGTTATCTGTGCTCAGGCATTCTGCGCCTGCTTGCCACTATGTCTTCCCGGGCGGTCGGTCGCTTAGGAGGGGCTGTTCGGGCTGTGGATGGAATTTATTCCCTAAGGAAGATGGTGCTGCCGGATGTCATTCCCCTAAGTACCCCTGTTATCTGCTCAACACCAGATCACTCAGCAAGCATTCCACAGACATCTGGAATTTGCTAACAGACTCTAAAATCTTGTGTCTGTTTCTCACTGAGACATGGCTGAGTGATAGCTCCGCCCCCGATGTTGCCGCTGCTATCCCTCCAAATTATACCATCTTTAGGAGAGATAGAAATAACGGCAGGGGTGGTGGAGTAGCAATTATAGTGGATAACAGCATCCCCTGCCTGACTTTCGCGGTGGAGGCCATCGCTGGTTGTGAGGCCCTTGGTTTCACCCTTAAACTGTCTCCCCGCCAAACCTGTTCAGGGATCATTATCTACAGGGCTCCTGGCCCGCTGGGCACCTTTTTCGATGACCTGCAGGCTGCTCTTTCTGTGCCGTGCCTCAGATCTGAGCACTGTATCCTTCTGGGAGACTTTAATCTACACATGGATAAGCCTTTAGACGCTGATACCATCAAGCTTTCCGACATTGTGTGTCCATTTGGGATGATCCCTTATGTGACTAGTCCTACTCATGTAAAGGCCATGTGTTGGACCAGATTTTTTCCACCAGGATTATAGAGGCATTTCCTCCTATGCCAGTCCTGTGGACTGACCATTATCTGATCAAATTCTGCATCTTAGCTGCAGTCACATCTGGCTCCAGAGGGGTGAGTGACGCAACAAGACTGTCCCGACCTTTCCATCGAGTCACGGCGGACATGTTAGCCGATGCTCTCGGTCGTTATCCCTGTCAGATCACAGGTTTCCTGGAGCAGGACCTGGAACTGTTTCAGAAATGGCTGTCCTTGAGACTGGAGGAGTTTGCCCCAGGCAAGCCGAGTAAGGCTGCGGGTCGACAGATATCGGCCCCTTGGTTTACTCCACTCTTGGCCACAATGCGTCAAGACTGTAAGAGGGCTGAAAGGGCTTGGCGACGGAGATATGATCTCGAAGATAGGAGCAAATATAAGGAGCTTATCTGTGTTTATCATAAGCACATCTTTGAGGCAAAAAAGGTGTACTTAGAGCGCAGAATTGACGCCGCCGAATGCATGAGCAAGGACATTTTTAAAGTTGTGCGGGAATTTGTGTCACCTGTATCCGGCACACCTACTCATGCTCATAGTGCAGCCTGGATCAGCCAACTTGGTGAATTTTTTACCAATAAAATCAAACTCATCCAGGGTTCTTTTCCGGCACCTTCTCCTTTGGTCGACCCCCCAGCACCTAGGCCTTCCGCTGCAGAGGGGGCGGGTCCTTTGCTCTGGAACTTTCCGTCTATCTCCCATGCTTCCTCTTTGAATCTGCTCTCTCGGCTTAAATCGGGCTCGCCGCTTGACCCCTGCCCTGCTAAGTGCTTGGGGAAAATTGCACCGGCAGTTAACAGTCTGCTCAATCCGATGCTTAATGCCTCCCTGTCTTCCGGAGAGGTACCTAATGCTTGGAAGCACGCCCTTATCCTCCCGCTGCTGAAGAAACCATCTTTAGACCCCCTGGCACATGCGAACTATAGACCAATCTCCCTCCTCCCCTCGCTGGCTAAAGTGATCGAGAAGCACGTGCAGCTCTCTATTTCCACCTTCATAGAGAGTAATAACATTCTGCACGACTCTGTCGGGCTTCCGTGCTAATTTTAGCACGGAGACGGCTCTCCTCGAGATCACTGATGCCATCCGTGAGATACTGGATGGAGGGGGAAAAGCCATCTTGGTCATGCTGGACTTGTCGGCGGCTTTCGACACCGTGCCCCACGCCGGTCTCCTTTTAAGACTCTGGGAGATAGGCTTTCGTGGGACGGTGTTGAATTGGTTTAAGTCGTTTCTGACCAACCGCCGGCAAGTGGTCTGGGCACCTCCGTTCTCCGCCGAAATGCCGCCGCTCGAGGTGGGGGTTCCTCAGGGGTCCATCCTGAGCCCCACCCTTTTCAATATCTATATGGCCCCTCTTGCGGCGGTGGCGGAGTCTTTTGGTGCCCAGATCATCTCCTACGCGGATGATACCCAGCTTTTGTTTTCGTGTGGCAGGGGGGAAGATTTCGACGGCGGGCGGATTCGGGAATGCCTTGAAGCCGTCTTTGAGTGGTTTCAGGGACACAGTCTGAAGTGCAACTCAGACAAGTCTGAGTTGCTCTTCTTCGGCTGTTCTCCCGACCCGGCCTGGAAGTCATGGTGGCCGTGTGATATGTCTCCTCCTAGCACGGTTGCAGTAAAGGCGAAGAATCTTGGTTTCTTGTGCGATGTCGACCTTTCCCTGAGACCTCAGATCATCGGGCTGACGGGGAAATGTTTCGGCATCCTCAAGATGCTACGGAAATTTCTCCCTTTGCTGTCCTTCCACCACAAAAGAATTACGGTGCAGGCCCTGATAGGATCACGCCTCGATTACGTGAACGCTCTCTATTTGGGCCTTCCTAAATATCTGATGGCCCGTCTGCAGGTTGTGCAGAACTCGGCGGCCAGAGCCATTTTTGGACTTCCCCGGAGGGCGCGGGCCTCGGAGCTTTTGGAGCAACTCCATTGGCTTCCGATTGCCAAGAGAGTCACGTTTAAGACCTTGACTCTGGCTTTTAAGGCGCTCCACCGAATTGGTCCAATCTATCTCCGTAAGCGGATAGCCTTCTATGTCCCCAGAAGAGCTCTCAGGTCTGCCTTCGAGGCCAAAGCTGTGGTTCCTTCCATCAGGCGCTCTCGAATCGGAGGTCGCTCATTTCGGTACCTTGCGCCTCGGTGCTGGAACGATCTCCCTCGATCCCTAAGACTGATGACCAATCTGTTAGCCTTTAGAAAGGAGCTAAAGACTTGGCTTTTCACTCTGTAATCGGTGTCTTCTCTGGAGCACTGTTATGCTGTACCTCTCCTTGTTTCACTCTTCGCCAAAGCGCCGGGACACTCCTCCGAGTAGCCGTGCGCTATAGAAGAGCCAATTTAACATAACATAACATGTGCTCTCCTTTCGAGCCCCTGCATAATCTCCCCCTCCGGCTGTTCACCATCAAAACAGTCATCTTTTTGTCAATTACATCTGCCAGGAGGGGAAGTGAGCTGCAGTCTTTATCATCCAAGCCCCCTTTCAGTTGATGTTCCCTAACAAATTGGTGCTTCACACTAGGGCCTCTTTCCTTCCGAAAGCTGTAACTATGTTCCATGTGGAACAATCTGTCACCTTGCCCACTTTGTACGCTCCGCCACATCCTTCTAAAGAAGAGGAGTGACTCCACCGTCTGGATCCAAAAAGAGCATTGTCGCTCTGCCTTGACCGCACAAGAGTTCCAGGTGAACGACCAACTCTACGTAGGGTACGTTGGATCGAAAAAACCTTAGGCGGTGCGGAAGATGACCATCTCACGATGGGTTATCCTCTGCATTAAGATTTGCTTCGCTCTGGCAAAGAAGTTGCCTCCTGAAGGCTTAGGGGCTCATTCCACCAGAGCTAAGGCTGCTACCACTGCACTGCAAAATGGAATCCCAGTCCTTGACATCTGTCTGACAGCATCGCGGGCATCCCTGCAGGCGTTTACGAAGCATTCCTGCCTTGACAGGCAAGTACACAGGGATGACTTTTTGGGCTGCTCAGTCCTGCAGGACTTCTTGGTATGAAAATTGTCCGCAGTCCCTCCTCCCGGTATGGTATTGCTTGGGTATCTATTCAAAGGTAAGGAATCTGCGGCTAGATGTCTCTATCAGATGGGCAAGTTACTTACCTTTGGTAACTCCTGATCTGGTAGAGACATAATCTAGCTGCAGATTCCTTACCGACCCACCCGTGTTGCGGATGCGTTTCTAGGATCAGGGCTGTTCCCTTTCAGTGCCCTCGTTTCTTAAAAACACACCAATGTAAGTAAAGGTCATACTCCCGCGTTTCTGGCATGGAAAGTCATGAAAAGTAACTGACATCAGCGTGCCAAGGTGGCGCCTATATAGGTGACGCAGACGTCACTTCTGGTGTGGATGGCGCAACTACTTCATACAGAGCCGACCAACGCCACCTATCAATGTGTAGGGGTATTGCTCGAAGAAAAATCCTCTGGATTCAGTCTGATACATGGAAAATTCAAAGGTAAGAAATTTTTGGCTAGATCATGTCTTTACCAGATAAGGCGTTACCTAAAGTAAGTCACTTGTCCAACAAAACTCTAATCAAGCTCATATGGTTAAATCACTCGGGTAATTCCATCTGCTAAATGCTTCTGGAGTCCATCAGTCCTCAGCTTTTCTCAAAAAATATTTATTTACTTACAAGGTAATGGGGCTAAAAGGTAATGTGCCTTCTGTAAGACTGTGCAACTATCCTCAAGACTGCTCTATCTGAAGTTCATAGTAGCTTAGTCCGACATTCCCCGTTATACAGACAGATGTTTGAATAGTCCTAATGCTCCTTATCTGAAAGAAACACGTTCGTTATAGATCACTTACCTTAGAATTACCCAAGACGTCGGACTGGATCCAGAAAGTTTTTTCATCGGCAGTACCTCTGCGCGTCAGAAGGTGACGTTGGTCAGCTCCGCGTCCGTCGTTGGCGTCGTGGTCGCTCGGATAATGTTGCAGCAGCTAGTTAGACGCCGTCCTCGTGCGCTGATGTCAGTTCTTTTTCCACGCCAGCCAGCGCAAATCCGGGAACAGCGGTACCTAAGTCATTTTTTTACTACGTTTTTGTCGACTTCTTGTTTCGAGTCTTCGACTCCGAGCAGGCGCGCGAGGGATGCCCGGGTTTAAGGCCTGCAGTTCCTGTAACCGGCTAATGCTGGTTACGGATCCGCACCACGTGTGCCTCTTTTGCTTGGAGCGCGACACGACCCCAAGTCCTGGTCCGACTGTCAGTTGTTGACGCCGAAGGCATTGCAGGAGCGGTCCCGAAAGCTGCTTGAACGCCGACAGTCGGCTCTGCGAGGTCCCGGTAGAGAGGGAGGTCGAGGGACCAGTCGCGGAGCCATTGCCATTCTGACAAGTCATCAAAGTCTTCGCACTTGGGGTTGGGTAAGTCGAAGCATAAGAAGTCGAAGAAGTATCCTCGCTCTTCAACTTCTCCTCATCGGTCGGCCGATCCGACGAGGCCCACGGGTGGTGCCCCTCCTGCGAATCCACCCGCGGAGCCCGACAGGTCAGCTGCGAGCTTCCCTCCCTTTCCGGGACCCGGAGCGACCCCCACCCAGCTTTGTACGTTCTACGAGGCGATGCATGCCATCTTTGGGCGGACCACCCCAACGGCGCACCCCTAGGCCCCACTGACTCGGTTGGGGGGGCCTAGGTCTTTGCCACCGGTGGCTCCGACCCTGGCGCTGCAGGCCCCCCTTGGATCCAGGCCTGGATCCAGATTGCCACCGGTTGAGCTCATTACACCTCCACCGGCACCACGTCCTCTGGCACCACTACCGCGATTGGCGCCGGTCGGCTCTCCGGCCAGCGTTGACACCGTCCTCCATCCCGACGTGGACATTGAGCCGGAACGGAGCTGGCCAACGCCGGATCCGGCGCCGCTGGGTACTTTTGTCGCTGTGTTCCACCCTGGCCATTTTCAGCCTGATTGGCAGCCAGAGGAGGGTGCGGAGGACTGGGAGGGGTCAGGTGACCCTTTAACTGACCAGCTAGATACTGAGCAGGACTGAGAGAGGACCTGGGGGATGCCAGTGTTCTTGACAATTCACCCGACCTTGACATGTTGTCACTTCCTACCGTGGCTACGGAGGAGGGAGCAACATACGATGTGTTGTTATGTAGGGCAGCTGTGGCCCTCAACCTCGAGCTTCCTACGGTGGCGGTCAGGACTAACCTCCTGACTGACGTGCTTCAACCGGCAGCAAGCTCCTAGGAGCCCCTGTTGCCGTTTAATGAGGCCCTCACTAACGTTATTTTGGGCACGTGGTCCAGGCCCAACACGGGGGCTCCCGTGGACTGGATGATCGTTGGACGCCACCTCCCGGCTCTGGGCGACCCCACTTTCCTCTCCCAACACCCCACCCCGGAGAGCTTGGGGGTCCAAGCCTCCACTTCCAAAAGTGCATTCCCTACCGCTCCACCGGAAAGGGAATCCAAGAAGCTAGACCACCTTGGCAAGAAAAGTTTCTCTTCCACCAGCTTAGGACTGCGGTCCGTAAACACCGCATGTCTCTTGGGCCGTTATTCGCCCTCTTTGTGGGATACGGTGGTGCAAGTGCTGCCTCAGTGTTCGGAGGAACAAGATACACAAATGGTTCTGTCGGGTGCGTATTATCTCTTCAAATTTTTCTGATTATTCAGCCAATTATTCATTTCCAAACCAATCTTATCAAAGCATATATTACTAGAAATGCAAAACCAAACCGACTAGGGTATGACAAGACATTTTTATCAAAATTGCTTCATTTATAAATACCCTTTTTCCAATATATACATGGCTGTCAACAATACATGGTGGCGCATCATATGTGAAAGAATTGTAACATTCGGTGCTCAGTGATATTCGTGAAAGTGTACTATGTACAGTGATAGGGGAAGGGGAAAAAGGGGGAATCGGCCAGTAGTTCAAAGTTCTTCAGAAAGTTCTGCGGACCACGAGTGTTAGTCTCAGCTCAGAATCCAAAAAGCTGGTCCAGATAGTTCTAAAGTCGACGTTTCAACCCTGGGAAAGCACTCTTAAAGTGTCATTGCGGGTCTTCATCAGGACTAGGTAAGGTGTGGGAGGAGCGGTTTCAGACAGCCTGTTAAATAAAATGAGCTGGGGTCAGGTTTGGATTTACAGGACGATTAGCCAGAAAGTTAGTGTAATACTTATGGTGGTAAAGACTCACCTCAAGGGGTGGCGCCAGGTGAGTTTCCCTGGGGCTGGCTCAAGCAAGGCCACTTGTAATTCTGTGGCAGGCTAAGGGTAATCGCTCCCTTAGTACGGTGATTCTACAGGAAGAAATGGGTGTAGGAATTAGGATCAGATTCTCCACCCATGCAAATATCTCTAAGAGATGACACGAGGTTGAGAGCACTCACCTCCAATGTCAATGACGCTTTAATAATGCAATCCACTTGTGTGTTTTATCATCAAGGTGGAAGAAGACAGATAATCCGTGTCCCAGAAGTCAACTGTCGAGAGGGAGAGTTATAATTAATAAACTGTTTCCCAATTAGTTAATTTGCAAGAGCATACAATAGAGCGTGGAATTATGCTCTTACACTGTGCTCACCTCGAAGAGCCATTTTTTCTGTTACAAGGTCGCTGGGGTGCCGTAATTACTCGCTGCCCCGTCCACGATCGCTTGTATTTCCAAGCGTGGACCTGTATATACTGGTTAGACAAGTGCGAGGACGCTCCGCTTGCCGCCACTCGTTGATCAGTTGCCTAGCAACCAACCCGGCGTGCTAGTCTCACGTCTCCTGATGTGCCCGGCGGACCACGGTTCTGGCCGGCAGTCAGCCATGAAAGTCTGTGGGGGGGAGTGTAGTTTGTAGAATGTAGTTTATAATTCTTAACATCTTTCTTTATACCATGTAAAACAATTTAACATGGTGGCATGCATTCCTTTCCAAGCGCTAGCGTTTAGCCCAAAGAGTCATTTCTGCTAACCGGCTAGCTTGGCACTGCACGTTGATCAGTTGCCTAGCAACTAACCCGGCGTGGAAGTAACACATCTCCTGACATGCCTGGCGAACCGCGGTTCTAGCCGGCAGGCAGCCTTGAAAGTTGTTAAAATGTGGATTCAAATTCTAAACATCTATCATTGTGGCATGAAAATCAAATTAATCATGGTGGCGCATTCCATGTGCTAGCATTTAGCACAATTGGCAATCGGGCAGGAAACCCCGCTCCGAGTTGGTTGGTTCAGAATTAAGTGGTGTAAGAAGTGCATGCAGTGACAAATTAAGGACACATCTTGCGCAGTGTAACATGTATGAAATCATTTCAAACGATCACAAATAATCAAGCACCCACCTATTACCAGCTGTGGTACAGGAGTTACATTGAGTGTGTAAATCATTGTATTTTACAGCAGTACAAGGTAGTGTCACCCAGCTATAGGCAGGATATTTAAAACATTCTATGTCCATTTATCATAAGGATGAACCGATAAATTCATGCAGCACAATTTTGCGAAAGTGCAGACTTCGTTCAATGGTAATGACACCTAACTTCAGGTATGATATTCTCCGACCATTCAATGTGTGATGTAAGCATATTGACAATATTCCTTGATCGTTCTATGTCTATTTCCCTAAAGTGAAGTCAAAATTCAAATGAATCATGTGCAAGATGCATGCATATTGGCAATTTAATGTCCTTGCACATATCTCTTGATCAAGCTTTCACATACCCTGGAAATATGGTGGAGTTAGTAATAGTGCGCATGGGTGTCAAGGAAGTTCTGGTGTGTCATATGGTCCAAAGTTAGACATGAGTGATACATAGATCTACAGTTGTCCCATTTATCTGGAAATTTCCTCCATTTCATTCAACCCATTCTAGACTGAGTTGAGGGAATGTATCCATCTACACTCTTTGTAGTTGAGTGATGTGGTGATGGACCCCCCCCCCTGGCATTTGGGCAAATCTTTTCTAGAACCCACCATTTGATGTCGTCTGGTGTGTGGTTGTGTGTGGTGAAGTGTTCAACCAACGGTGCTCCCAGTGTTTTGCATCTTACTCTGCTCATGTGTTGCAGGATCCTGGTTTTGACTTTCTGTGTTGTTTGACCCACATATATTTGTGCACAAGGGCAAAGTATTGCGTAAATCACATGTGAACTATTGCAATTGGTGAAATGTGACAATGTGTAGGTTCTGTTATTGTGTGTGAAGTCCGTACCCTCTTGGCATGAATCACAGGCTTTGCACTGTTTTCATTTATGATGCTCGATCACTGGTGGGAGGACAAGGTAACTTCTCAGGTCTGGCTGTTTGGGTGGTTCCAGAAATGCTTTCACTACTGTGTCCTTAATGTTCTTTCCCTTCTTGAAAGCAAACAACGGTTGCTCTGTAGTTTGTAGCTCTCTGGCTACGAGGTTCCAATATTTCTAGTCCTCCTAGTCCGACCTTTCAGGCCCATCAAGGTGGCAGAATTCGCCATCACCTCCCCCACTGGCGCACCATCACTTCAGACAGGTGGGTTTGGCAAATAGTCCGAAGGGGCTACTCCTTCCCCTTCAAGACTACCCCTCCAGCCATGCCACCGCGATACCACCACATGTCAGAGGATCATCTGGCCCTTCTCCAGCAGGAAGTTACGGCTCTCTTGGCCAAGGCAGCCATCAAGCGCGTTCCTGTCCCAGAAGTAGGTTGTGGTTGTTATTCCCACTACTTTGTGGTTCCCAAGAAAGACAAGGGCCTGCATCCTATCTTGGATCTCAGGGATGTCAATCGCTTCCTCCGGAAGGTGAAGTTCAAAATGTTGACGTTTGCTCAGGTCTTGTCTGCCCTCAACCTGCAAGACTGGATGGTAGTGTTGGACTTGCAGGGTCTATCCTCTCGAACAGTGAGTCCGGGATATTCAGGCTATGATTCCGATCTTTCAGCCTCTATCCTGGGTTTCTGTCAGAATGACCCTGAGACTGCTGTGCCTCATGGCCTCCTGCATCCTGCTGGTCGATCATGCAAGATGGCATATGCAGGCTCTGCAGTGGGACCTGAAGTTCCAGTGGGCGCAGCATCAGGGGAATCTGTCCGACTGTGTTCAGATCTCGAAGGGCACTGCTCAACAACTGCAGTGGTGGCTCACGAACCAGGATTGGGTCAAAGGCAGATCTCTCTCCCTTCCCCAACCAGAACACACAGTGGTAACGGACGCATCCCTTCTGGGATGAGGTGGCCACATGGTAGAGGGGGAGATCAGAGGCCTCTGGTCTCCGGCGGAGTCCTGGCTCCAAATCAACCTTCTGGAGTAGCTCCCGGTGATCTGCCTTGCACTCAAGGCATTCCTTCCCTCTGTCCGGGGAAGAGTAGTGCGGATGTTCACGGACAACACCATCGTCATGTGGTACTGCAACAAACAGGGCGGGTGGGGTCATGGACCCTATGTCAAGAGGCCCTCCGCCTCTGGACATGGCTGGAACATCAGGTCATATCCCTGGTGGTCCAACATCTGGCAGGTTCATTGAACGCTAGGGCCGATGAACTCAGCCGCAGGTGCATGATACATCACTAATGGCATCTTCACTCTGAGGTGGTGCAAGGTCTCTTTCGACAGTGGGGAGAGCCTTGGTTAGATCTATTTGCCACCGAAGAGAACGCGCAATATCAGCAATTCTGCACGTTGAAATTTCAAGGTGGCACTCGCTAGGCGACACTTTTCGTCGTGAGTGGAGTTGCGGTCTGTTGTGCGCCTTTCTTCCTAGCTCACTTCTGCCCAGAGTGCTGAAGAAGATTAGGTGCAACCGGGCCCAAGTCATTCTTATGGCTCCGGATTGCGCACCAAGAGTCTGGTATCCCGAGCTGCTCAACATGGCCATCGATCCTCCGACCCGTCTGCCTCTTCGCGAGGATCTTCTGTCGTAGCAACAGGGGACGGTCCTCCACCGAACCTGTATAACTCATCTCTTTTCTCCTTTTCCCTTCATTATGCCTCAGTGGGACTTGAACCTGGTTTTAACTTATTTAATGTGCGCTCCCTTTGAGCCGGTTCACAGCTGTCCTTTGAGGCTTTTAACTCTCAAAACTGCATTCCTGGTGGCCGTCGCCCATGTCAGACGAGTGAGTGAGCTCCAGGCGCTTTCTTCTAAGCCTCCGTTTCTATCTGTGCATCCGGTCAAAGTTGTCCTCATGACACGTCCATCCTTCTTGACCAAGATTGTCACTGCCTTTCACATTGGGCAGACCATCCCTTTGCCCACCTTCTTTCCACCTCCGAATCCTTGGAAAGAGGAATTGAGGCTCCACCGTCTGGACCCAAAGCGGGCGCTTTCCTTTTATCTGGATCGCACCAAACAGTTCCAGGTGGATGACCAGCTCTTTGTTGGGTACGTGGGCATCAAGAAAGGTCGGGCCGTACACAAGCGGACTATCTCTCGATGTGTCATCTTGTGTATCAAAACATGCTATTCCCTTGTAAAGAAGAAGCCTCCAGTTGGGCTGCACACCCATTCCACCAGGGCGACGGCAGCCACTACTGCTCTGGGACGAGGCGTTCCTCTGAATGACATCTGTCAGGCAGCTACGTGAGCATCGCTGCACACGTTCACCAAGCAATACTGCCTGGACAGTCAAGTCCGGATAGACAGCTTCTTTGGCTGTTCTGTTCTCCAGGACTTCCTAGTGTGATCTTGGTTCGCAGACACACATCCGGGGTTGGTATTGCTGGAGTATCTATTCTATGGTAAGGAATCTATAACTAACGTGTTTCTTTCAGATGAACAAGTTACTTACCTTCGGTAACAATATATCTGTAAGAAACATTAGTTAGTTATAGATTCCTTACCGCTCCCCCCATCCTCCCCGTTCTGTGTCTTGCATGGGTCTGCATTTATGGCGCGGAAAGTTGTGTACAGAAGTGACGTCAGCGCGCGAGGCCGGCGTCTAAGTAGCTGTCGCAACATCATCCCGGCAACACGACGCCAACGACGAACGCGGAGCCGACTGATGCCACCTTCTGAACGCGCAGAGGTACTGCTGACGAAAAACTTTCCGGATCTAGTCTGATGCCTGGGGGTAATTCTAAGGTACGGAATCTATAACTAACTAACTAATGTTTCTTACAGCTATATCGTTACCGAAGGTAAGTAACCTGTTCATTAATTAAGAAACACTGAAACTCCTTTTGTTAAAGGGGCTCTGGGACTCTCAGACTTAATTGTATACTCTGCTGCTGTACTGCTGCAACATGCAATATATTGTTTAAATGATGGTGCAAAATGGGTAAATAGACTCTTGGCCGGAACCCACCCCCCAAATGCTGTGGCCGAGTCCTTCATATTTGTGTACAATGTACAAAAAGACTATCCATAGTTGAACAGACATATGGGAAGAATCTCGGGAAAAGTATTCAAATTGATCCGTACGAAGCCATCATCTGCTCATGAGATTCTTTTGTGGTCCATCTAGCTTCTCAAATCCATAATCAAAGATATAAGAAAGGAGGGAGGTGATGTCAATCTGTGGGAGACCTACTCCAGAACAGCAGATTCCTGACCTTTGATCACTCGCAGGAGACCTTTGGAGACCTATGGGATGAGCCCTTAGTCAATGTATTCAGTATGCAAGACTGGGGCCTACCTGGAGAGAAATCTGGACCACATTCCCAGAGGCGGACCCAGAACTTATTATAATTTTGGCTAAACTGAATCTCATGGATGGTAGAAGAGTAACCTCTAATCTGACTCGGCATTACACTGGATGGGGAATGGGATAACAAATGTGTACTGGAAAAGTGAGCACATGTGTACCTAGACACCCTGATGGACTCTGAAGGAAAGCTTGTTAGGAAAACAAATATATCTCTCCCAATGTACTGTTTAAACTGATCCACTTACACTACGTACACACAACATGCATCACTTGACAAAGTTTATACTAATTTATTCGGGTAGGACGTTTGCTTGTGGTAGATGTGGTTCAATCAGGGCTGACTTCCTCCACCTTATATGGGACTATTTGCACCTTTTCTGGGACAGAGTGGTAGAAAGTTGGCGTACAGCAACCGGTTCTCTTCCCTTGAACTGTCCACTAGGAATATTCCCCATACAATAAAATCTAAAATGAAAATGAGAGACGCATTGTTGGGCGCACTCTTTACTAAAAGACTAAAAAGAATACACTGGTTCAGTCCTATCACCCCAAAATTTGAACTATGGATTATTACAGATGAACAACACTTGAAGGCCTCAAGAAACTATGAGAAATTAATGGAGGACCTAGCTGACTGGGCCACTATTCTGGCAAAATTGTTTGACCCACTTCAATGATGAGTATACCAGGCCTTACTGAACTAAAATAGTACTAGGCTACTAAAACAAAACGTAAAACTATGTGCTAGAACTAAACTACTAAAGTAATTCATTGCGATGCTGTATGAAAGATGTAGGAGAGTAGGGTCTGCTTCCTATGGTCACCCCCACTTTTTGCTTTACTTTACTGGTTTTCGACTTAGATGTGGCTGTGGGCCTGCTAATCAGACCCACAGCCCAGATGCACTCTCTAAATTTAAACCATTTACTCTAGGTACATACACAATTGGGAATTGGTTCACCTTGTCAGCCCCTGTAGAAGTGTACCCTAGGTACCCAGGGCATAGGTGTAACCAAGGCCTACCAGGGGCTGCAGCATGTATTATGCCACCCCTGGCTGGCCACACAAAAAGACACAACTGGCTGATCACTCAGCTGGGGCAAGGTCGTGTAATCACCCCTTGCTTAGGTATAGTATTCCTATACCTACCAATATATTGACACATAGTAACCTATAAGTCACTCCTATGGCAAGCCTTAACAATCCTGGAGGCAGATTGCTTGGTTATGTGTGAGATGGTGCTCTAGCATGAGCTGAGCCTGTCTGCAGCTTTCGGAACCATGTCCGTATAGCTGTTCTATGATATTGCCATACCATATACTCTTAAGTGCATTATGAACCTCGCGGTTAAATGCTAACTTTGGTTTGGCTTTATCCAAACATGTCGTGTAAGGTGTCATATGCTTTGGAATACTACCCCCTCGCCAATTCTGCTGACGGGGGTAGCATTCCACCCTTCTAGAGGGAGAAGACATGTTATTGCTGACTATCCCGGTTAAAGTTAACCAAAGCCCCAGCGTCACAAAATCGACGCTGCTGCCACAGACACAAGTCTGATGTCCTGCTGCTGGGAGTCCTTTCAGTCACGGAGGTTTGGACAATAGGTTTCCTGCCTGGAGAGGTGCGAGCACCACTCCAGACAGGACTTTGTGCATTGGGACAGGGAGGGCTGAATAGATTGAGACATTGCCTGGGGCACCTTAGGTGCTCCATGCATACCCCGGTTCAAACCGGTTGCTGGGGCACTCCAGCCCCAGCTCTGGCGTGAAACTGGACAAAGGAGAGGGGGTGTAACCACCCCCCTTCCTGGTCCCACCCATAGGAGGGACCTAGAAAGTAATCCAGCCCCTTTTAGTTGTATAAAGGAGCTGAGTCCTAGGAGCTGAGTCCTAGGACTTTAGATTAATCCTGAATCGAAACTTGACGCGGAACTCTGGACCTTCGACATTCTGCTGAAGACTGAAAAATCTCCCTTGTGGCCAAGGAGTGACCACCCTGGGCAACCAGGCACCATCCAGCAAATCAACGGCTTGCTTTGTCGATGCTCCTGCCTGGACCCGAGCACAGAGCCTGACAAGACCCAGACTACCAGACCTCTCTGACCCTCTCTTCACGACTGCAGCATAGCTGAGATCCGTGGAGGCGACGAGACACATGGGACCGGACCCCTTGAAAAGCCTGCAACTTGCTAACTGTGCAGCTCCGGAGGCATCCTCGATGCTGTGCATTGGGGACTGAGAAACCCCGAACCCGAGCTCCACCTGCACCGAAGATCAGCCCTCCACTCTCCACGAGTTCTGCGTGGGGCCCTTCTGCTTGTGTTCTGCTCGACGCGTTCTCTGGTTGCTGGCCCGTTGGCTAGTAACTTCTGTGACGACAATCCTTTTGATCTACATCGCTGGTCTGTTTGCTCCAGACTGGCCCTTGCTTCCCTGTAAGGAGAAGCACCCCAGACCTTGCTGGTCTGCACCAGAAGCCTTTGTTGTATCCTGCGTGGGTTGCGTTTGCCAAGGCCTGTTGACTCCAATCCGGCAGTCGACCCCTCCATCTGCGAGAACCTTCGTGGGACAGCTCCTCTCCAGCACCTGGTCGTCCTTGACGCTTCCTGGTCCGCGTGGCTGCAAAGACAAGCTTCAAGACAGCACCTGATTGCTCCTCGACGTCGTCTGGTTCCTTCCTGGTTCCACCCGGTCACTGGCTAGTGACCCAGACTCTGTCCCCTCTGCTTTCATGTCCTCTTCATCTTCGATCCACCCTTGGATCCACCCGGACATCTTCCTCCTGGTCGCCTGCAGTATCTTTCTTCACAGGCTCCATAGGCTTCAACGGCGAAACCCGACATATCTTCACACCTATGCACCCGCCGTCCGTGGGTGAGGTAACGCGAGTACTTCGGTGCTCCCAAGGGTATTGACTATCCAAGTGTCTAGGTTTTTAGTTGTTTACTCCTAGCTAAACCGGAAGTGTCCTAAAACCTTCTAAATCTAACTTCCAAGTTCCCATTGACTTTACATTGACTCTCACGTGGGTGTAAAGACACTGCACACGCCGCCTGTGGGCCTCCTACTTCTAAACTAAGGTTCAGATAGTGTAGCCCCAGCGATTCCCTAGGCCCTAGGCCTTTTCTTTTCTCGTGAGGTGGTACTTATGCCACTTTCTTAATATATGGTTTGCTTTGCCCCTAGGGCCTAACTGTAAATTGTGCGACTTAACGTATTCTGACTAAGTAACTTGTTATGTGCTTTGGCCTCTGATCTCATAAAGAGTTCAGAGGAGTGTGTTAGTAAATAAATACTTATATATTTTATATATATCCTGTGTGGTGTCCTTTCATTTGGTATTCAAGGGGTTACATATGGTAAAACAGCTGGCTTTACACGCCTTCAAGAGTCTTTTAGCCTAAGACTGTTCTGTCCACGCTACCACTAGGATAGCTGGTCTATAAGGTTGACTTACAACCATCACCATAAGGGTTGTTTGGACTGGTGCAAGGTGTTCACTAGAATAGTGAACATCATATTCCAGGCCAACTTCTCACAAAAGATAATGCAAAGTAGATTGAAATGTGCTGAAAACGTCCTATATTTACACCCTCATTTACATCACTATTGTGAACACTTAGGATGTCAGAAAACGGTTCCATAATGAGGAACAATTTTTTGAAGGCATAGTTTTAAGACTTTTTATTCTCGCACACCACTCACTAGTACTACCATATGTGCAAATGATGTGACAGATATCATGTCCACCTTATTATAAGCACATTATATTCTAAAGCACTTGTTTTATTTATTTACGATTTTATCATCAGAAACAAAACCATAATCATACATGTAAAGCCCCAAAGGCATTACAAAACAGTAATTTAGATTGATAGCTTCTCATTTATATGGAAACCTAAAGTTAGTGTAGATTGACAACAGGAAGTGCAGTGTTAAATACAGGAGAAAAGAAAGTTCCTTAATCATGCTTTTTCATCACATTATGACCTATGCTATCATCTTACATGGTGTGGAAAAGGAGGTATGTTGATTCATGGGATCTCCAAAGCTGCCACCCTCGGGATTGAACTCTAAAACATGGCTTTACCGGAACAATCTGTATATTCATAAGTGGGAATAGGTATCAATCAATCAATCAGGGATTTGTTGAGCGCGATACGCACCCATGAGGGTCTCAAGGTGCTGGGGGGTGGGGGGGTTGCAACTCCTTTTAGCCGAAGAGCCAGGTCTTGAAAGCCTTGCTGAAGATGTTCAGATGGGGGGGCGAGTCTGATATCTGCCGGGAGCTCGTTCCAGGTTTTGGCCGCAATGTGAAAGAAGGATCGTCCACCTGCTCTGGCGCTGTGGATACGCGGGGTTTCGGCCAGTTCAAGGTTAGAAGATCGGAGGTTTTTTTTGCGTACGTGGAAGTTGATTCTATCGTTGAGGTATTCGTGTCCGGTGTTTTGCAGGCATTTGTAGGCGTGGGTGAGGATTTTGAAGGTGACTCTTTTCTCCACAGGGAGCCAGTGGAGCGTTTGGAGGTGTTGGCTGATGTGTTCATGCTGGGGGATGCCGAGGACGAGTCGGGCCGCGGTGTTCTGTATCACCTGGAGTTTTTGGAGTAGGGACCTGTTCATGCGGCGTATAGACTGTTTCCATAGTTGAGTATGCTAGTGATGAGCGCGTGGGTGACTATCTTCCTTGACTCCGAGGGGATCCATTTGAAAGTCTTGCGGAGGGTGTTGAAGCAGCTGGAGGCGACGGCGTTGACCTGTCGGTTCATGGTGAGGGAAGAGTCGAGTATGATGCCAAGGTTTTTGGCGTGGTCCGAGGGGATCGGTGGGCTTCAGAGGGCTGTCGGCCTCCAGGTGTTGTCCCATGCTGAAGGGGTGGTACCGAGTATGAGGACTTCTGTCTTTTCGGCGTTGAGCTTGAGGCAGCTGTTGGTCATCCATTCGGCGACCTCCTGCATTCCTTTCTGGAAGTTGAGTCTGACTGTAGCGGGGTCTTTGGTGAGGGAGAGTATGAGCTGGATGTCATCAGCGTAGGAGACGATGTTGAGGCCGTGTTGTCGGACGATGATGGCGAGGGGGGCCATGTAGATGTTGAAGAGGGTCGGGCTCAGCGATGATTCCTGTGGGACTCCGCAGGTGATTTCCGAAGGATCTGAGAGGAAGGGGGGTAGTCTAATTCTTTGGCTTCTTCCAGTGAGGAAAGATCGGATCCCGTCTAGGGCTGTTCCTTGTATGCCGGTGTCGTGTAGTCTGGTGACAAGTGTGTAGTGGGAGACTGTGTTGAAGAGTGCTCATAGGTCGAGAAGAATGAGGGCTACGGAGTGGTCTTGGTCCTGGAGGGTGCGGATGTTATCTGTGTTGGCAAGTAGGGCGGTCTCTGTGCTGTGGTTGCTTCGGAAGCCAGATTTGGATGGGTTGAGGATGGCATGGTTTTTGATGAATCGATGTCAGTTACTTGTTGACTATTTTCTCTGCCACTTCGACTGCGTAAGGGAGGAGCAAGATTGGCCGATAGTTTTTGAGGTCGGTGGGGTCAGCGGTCGGCTTCTTGAGCAGGGGCCTGACTTCTGCACGTTTCCAGTCATCTGGGAAGGTGTCTGTTTCCAGGGTGGTGTTGATGATGCATTGTAGTTCGGGTGCGGTGGTGGTGGCGGCTCTGTGGTAGATGTGTGGGGGGCAGGGGTCTGTGGGGGCCCCGAGTGGATGCCTTTCATGGTTGCGGTGGTGTATTCGACTGTGATCGGCGTCCAGGTGGAGATGACGGGCTGATCGGTGCGGGTGGGGGGCGTGCCGGCTGTGGCATCAGGTGGAGGGTCGATGAAGTTGTCGCAGAGGTTTTTGATCTTGAGGTGGAAGTATGTTATAGGTGTAGTCTATCAATAAGAGGATAAGGGAGAGAAGGAAAAATGTGGGAAACATAGAAAGAAAGAAAAGAGAAAAGAAAGGGAAAGAAGAGAAAAAATAACATTAAGCATAAAAGTACTACTATATTCCAATATTAATGCACTTGTATATGGGTAGCAGGATATAATCACTTTTTTTGTGACAGAGTATCTGTCCTCCAAAATCTGAATCAGATCAAATGCATAGACACAATACAATTTGCATTTCTTTGACTTTTGCCCAAACCCATCCTTCAAACTACATGAGTGACTTGGACAGTAGTCATTCGTGGATATTTTCTGTAGATTTGAACTTTGTGGACTGCATGAACAGTTGGCACTCCATTCTCTCTCTGTCACCTCCAGGTCACACTACATATGGACTTTACTACCTTCAAGTTGATATTATACTCTGTTCCATTTTTTGGGATAGTTAATGATTAGTTTACCTGTACCATGAAACACCGCCCATGACTTAACAGGTGCAGCACACACGGGCATTCTAATAAAGCAAACCATATAAACTACCTTTAATCCCACTATCTAGAGAAACAACCTTAATCTTAGCCTCAACCCAGTGCATATTGCATGTGAAGTTTGAAACTATACTAATTGTTTTTACCATCTACCTTCATTTTGTGACCATCTACTTTCATCTTGTGTACATAGAGTACATTTCCATTCGGTGCATGTCATACAGATAAAATATCTTTCAGTCACGCTCTGAGGTAAAATCACTTCACTCATGGTTTAAGTGCCCACTGCTATATGTGAAGTTGGTTATCTCTGCCCAGCCTGGGTACACATTGTCCATTTGTGCCTAATACAAGTTATACAAGCAATATTTTTCAGTTTTTTTAGTCTAGGATGTTAACTTTAATTGTCAGTATTAATTGTGCAGAATGTTGTTATTATGCATTCATAAACAAATACAGAGTGGTCTTTAATTATGTCTTGTGTTTGCTTGACATGCATGCTCTCTGTATTACATATTACACTTGTTCATGCAGTGATATCACACATAATCTTATAGAGATTACATCAGATATCATGTTTAGATGATGAGTATTGCACAGCTGGATGTGACTTATGGTTTACTTAGCTAACCACAACAGGCCAGTTTCTTAGGGTTTCAGTTTTGTATCTTACCATCACATCACTGTAACTGTGTTTTGAGGCAATTTCTGAATTTGTTCCTAACCATACATTTTCTTTTGAGACCAAGAAACCATAACTCACTCTTAAAGTGTTTTCAGTGAATACACACTCACACATAGCATATATGTATGTTGCCCTGCTTTTGACACAAGTATGTGTATAGTCATTGACTCCAAGACTTGTCACATTTAGTGTCATAAAAAGCATGTCAGACCATAAAGTCCTCTACATATTTCTGATGAACTGTGCATCTTTAACCTGTCGCTTTTTCCTGTAGACTCAGTATTTTCTCCCTCAGTAAGTTTGACAATGTTGTGAGTCTTCTGAGGGTATTCCCGTTTAACTCAACATGAGAGGCACCTGTACAAACGTTCCATTCAGTCCTACTTAGCAGGAGTTATTTACCTCCATCATATCAGTAGCATGTATGGATGGTGTGTGTACATGTTTGTGTATGTGGCAGAGGGTGAGGTATCTGCTTGTCTAGCTGAGGGCATAGTAGAGTCTGTAGGGCTCCACTTGTTAATGGCATTCGAAAATGGCAAAGGCGTGTGCAAGCAATGAACCAATTGCTGCTCACCTGTTAGATTGTTTGCTTTCCTTTTTTTCCTTGCCTCTAGTGCATTTGTTTCAGTGGGTGGGGATGATGGCCTAGCAGGATTTTCAAGTACCTGCAGTGCTGCTGTCTATCCCAGTATTCTGGAGTATTACCAGCCTCTCCCACCCTTCCTGTTGGAATCTCAATCTCTGAGCAAACTGGCCTAATATCTGGAGCAGATGCACATTCTATCAGGACCAGTTTGGACCAGTCCAGGAGATGATCCAGCTGAATGTGGCATCTGCATGCCTCAGTCATGCAGTGGCCACAATGTTTCCTGATTATCCCATTTGTTCAAGGGTGATCATAAGTAATGGATCACGATCAGTACTTGGTACAAAATTCTCTCATGAGCCAAGGATGGAGCTAGACAATAGTGTACTAGAGAAGGATTGTGTTCTTGGAGTAGAGTCATTCTGACTGCTCTTATATCTGGGCTAGGAATAAGCCTCAATCATTATGCTGATTGGAGTGCTCCTCTCCAGCCAGTAAGGGTTTAACCATGTAAAATTGTAGAAGACAACACTGGATTGTGTCACCCGCGTGTAGAGCCTGAGTGCCAGCAACGTCCAGAGATCAGTGGCCTGTGAGAGAAGTTGTTTAACCATGCCACACTGCAGAGATGAGGTGGCCTGGCACTGATTACAAGGTCATCTAAGCATTACTATTTGCTGTTGGACATTGCCATTGAGGCACAGGGAAAGAGGTGTTGCCTGTTGCAGACATGAAGATGAGCTGTCTTCACCTCTCACTTTTTCCATGCTGCCGGAAAGCTTAATGCTCTTTCCATCGGCATTGAGGGGTCTTTAAAATTACCTTACCTTGACTCTCTGTACTCGACCGAGAATTTAGAGAGTTATCAGGAGGAGGTCACCATTTGTCCAGCACTGTTGTCCATATCTCTGTAACCCAGGCTATTCTAGAGTTACATACATTTAAACTCTTGTTGCATAACTCAGAAGGTCAATTGTTTCCAACTTTGATATTAGTGTTGTCTGTTCCTGCACTGGTATACCCACACCTGTGGATACCCCAGACACTGGACTGTCTTGACTGTGAACAGAGAAAGATGAATTCTGTGTTTCATGGACTCTTTTATTTGAAGGAATCCATGGTTTTAGAATATTGGAGCATGGCCTTGTGGTCAGTAATGTGTAGCCTTAATAGGCATCAGGGAACTGTTTCTTATGCTTATCTTTCCTTTTTATTGAGGGGCTGATCCCCTCTCGCTTACAAAAAAGAGAAGCGTAAGACCAGTATGTTGCCCATTTGTTCTGGTGCTTCTCCCTCTTAGTTCTTTCCCAATTCCAACTAGTAGAAAAGCCACCCTTACCGTTATCGTTATGGACCAATAAATACATCCAACTTACCTGAAATAAGTATGCTGCCTGTAAGTTCTGGATTCGTCCCCTTTGTAGGAACTACCTTCACCCTTGCTCAGCAGGCTCTGTGAGCAGGGACTTGCCATCAGTTGCAAGAGACGTGCCACTGTCATCATTTAGGCGTCCTTTAAAAGACTATTTAAACAAGAACGTTCAGTACAGGTATATAGTGACCCATAACCTCATTCATAGACATCAATTGCAGGTTGAGGACTGCAGTTCCAGTTTTAGCATACAGATGTCCCTGCAAAATAAATAAATATATATATATATCTGTGTGTGTTTGGAGAATAATAGGGTTTGTTCACAGATTCTGTAATGTTATTGTCAGCGGTGTTGTATTCAATGACATCAATTGTCATTTCTCATTCCAATTGCATGTGTGTCTGTGTATGTACATGTGTAAGATAAAAAGGTATAATATACTCTAATGTACATACCTTGATATAATGTTTGAGGTGGAAGCCAGCAGTCCCACTAATATGCTCTATACAGCCCTATAAGGGGTAAATGTAAAACAAAGGCTTCAATTCCACTGCCAGTGTACAGATGTGTCAATGCAAACTCAAGTTCGTTGTAAAGTTGGGTCTGCTAAAAATCTTGATTGAAGGGAACCTTATGATTATGGTCCAATACCAAAAAGCATTTGAAATGTCCAAGTCCTTTTGAGATATGCACCTCCAGCAGTGCACTGCTCAAGACCCCATGCATAATGACACAGATAACATCAGAGAAAAACAACATTGATGACATCACTGGTGGCATCATATGTGTTTTATATATATATATATATATATATATATATATATATATATATACACACAAATACACACACCCGACACACACACACAAACATTTATATATAGGTACATATACAATTTTCACATTTGAAACCTCAAGGATTTACAAATTGAATTCCTGATAAATCATATCACATGAGAACATTAGTCATGAACTTTGTGCAATACTCATTTTGTTGTAGGTTGTGATTGGAACGTTGATTGGTAATGAGTTACTCGAAGCTGATGAAGACACTTTGAAGGAAAAAGACGACGCTGATTCTGAAGTGTCTGAGGGCCAGTTGGACGAGAGCGTGCTTAATTCAGATGATGAAACTGAAATTACTGAACAACTAGAAACTGAAGGTATCTTTTAAAAGGACCACACTGTTTAGTGATGTTTCATACTTTCTGAGAGATCTAGTTAGAAATGAATAAATGCCCCACCCCCATTGGATTCCAACGTCATTGTGAGCTTTGACTTTCTAAAAAAAAAACTGTAATTAAAGTTGCTGGTTTTTGTGGCTAAACACTGAGGGGATTTGAAATTGCAGCCTATCACACCCAATATTGCTTTGTGATCTCTCCATACTGGCACACGCATCTCATTCTCCCTTCTTTCTCCCCTGTCTTCCTCCCTCCTTAGTAACTCGCTCTGATATCTTTTAACCCCTCACCCCCTTTGCTTCTTCCCCACTATCTTGGTTATTATTTCCTCATGAAAGCCTATGGCTCAGTCGAACCCACAGCCAGGTTTTTGCAATAGCCTCTTTGCTGAAGAGAAGCAATTCATGTGCGGCTAGAATTCTATCACTGCATTACCTCCCTGGGTACTTGGACGTTGCTGTAGGAAGACAAATAGAATGGTTTGCTAGGTCTAATGAGCCTGAGGAATAAGTTTGGTAATTGCACTGAACTTCCAGAATGATTAAAATGTTTTGTATTGTTGTCAAATTTCCCCCAAAGTAGGTGAAAGTAATGTCACAAAAAAGATGTACATCAGGTAATGATAGATCATATGCAAAAGCAGGTAATTTATTAATTTCAAACATCTTGAAGTAATATCAGTCCACAGGGTCTTTGTTGTATTTGCTCATCCCTTAGCAACTACATTATAACTGGCCTTCCCTTAAAGTCACAAGGGAATTTATCTGCAAAAAATAGCAAATAATCCACGGTTCCATAAAACAGTGCATCATCATTTAATTTGTTCACTGAGATGTGGCTTTGGCTTAAATTAGAATACAGCTTGAAATGGAAACCAGCTGTTTATTGATTTGTTTTTAACATGTTTTGTTTATATTATAACAGATGCATATGATAAAGAAGCTGAGTCCATTTTGTCTGATAGTGATGATGGCATTGTACCGGGTTCTGTGCCCAGGGGCATTAAACAGGTCAGTTTCTTTGCATACAGAAGCATTTGTGTGTGCTTATATTGTTCGTGCTTCGAATAGTGCCGAAAGAAGTTGTTCAAACTGTAGATGACAATCATTTTGTGTTCTATTACCCCTGTAATCAACGTTTCCAAAATGGGAATACATATGATCTAATCTCCTAAGGGCGTGTCTGTTCCATAGATAGAAGCCTTTTGGAGTTTTGTGTTCACGTGTGGTTAACCGCCGACCTTCTAGAGTGATCTAGAGGGCCTCTAAAGTGAAGACAGAGCCTGGGGAATCAGCCACCTCCAGCAGGGTAAAGGCAATGGAATGGTTAGCGACGACAGATCTGACTCCATCGTCAAAATAGCTATAAAAAAAAACAAAAAAGGTTGATTCATACTTGAGTCTTAGTCCTTTAAAGCAGAAATAAAATAAAACAGTGTCTTAAACCCTCAAATGGATTTATATACAAGAATGGTTGTATACAGCATTTTGCCTGTTAATGAAGATTTAACAGATCCTATGAGAGATACATGGGAAAAGGTTCAGTCGACTCTGGTGACAGCCACATTTGCATCTTGCAAATATAGAGCTGCACCAGTTGATTTATCCTTGCTATCCTCCAAAAGAGTGATTGTACAATTCTCAGAGAGTAAAGAGAAGCAGTGAGCTAATACTGATATTCTGCTTAATATTGAATCTAAATGCTTTGATTTGTGGGAAACAAAGATTCTTGGTTAAGACAGTCCAGCTTTAAAACCTTACTTTGGCATTCCTCTTAACACAACAAACCTATGCTTTCTATGAGATGGCATCATTGGCAACACTAGATCTCCTGAAGTCAGACTTTTTAGGATTTAATTTAATAGTTGGACCCAGTATATGTCAGTGCATGGTCAATGACCTCAAGTTTAATTGTAAGGAGGCATGCTAGAATGCTTACAGCTGTGTTTTCTAGTAATGTACAGGCACAGGTAAGGGAAATGCCATTTGAAGGACAAAGGTTGTTTGAAGAGGAGACGGACTCCTGCCTGAAGTAGTTTAAGGTGAATAGTTTATTTGCCTATATTCTGGGGTTATCTTCACAAGCAACACAATCCATTAATAATTCAAACCTTTTAGAGGTCACCGCCAACAATTGTATCATCAGCTTTAGTCCTGTGCTACCCCAGCAGCAGCCAGTGGTGTAGCAGCCGCCTGTGGTGTAACATCAGCCCCCGGAAACCCCGTGGTGCGGGGGCCCCCACCAGCACTGTGCACAGGCGGCAGGCTCCTGGTCGGAGAGCTCCTGACTTTGGTCTGGAGCGTGAGGTGCCCTCTCCGTGTACTTTACAGCGGGGGCCTCAAGTTTTGGTATGCCACTGACAGCAGCAGTAATATTTTTGTGCCTTTAGAGGCAGAGGTGGTGGGATAGAAAATCAGGCTTCTTTATTATCTTCATCCTCTGCATCAGCTGTAATATAGTTACTCTTAACCCGTTCATATAGATTTCTGCAGATTTTGTGTCAGGGTGGTTTTCGGCCTTTCTGGAAAAAGCTTTCTCACTTCTATCAGTAATCTATTCCCCACACAAACATTGTGAGGGGACTAGGGGAGATATATATCCTTGCTTCTGTTACAAAGTGTTCAGGGTTGTTATTCCTGCTGTTTGGCCATTCACTTTAACTTATAGAGATGTTTGTCCAATTCTAGATGTCTGGGGTTTGGACAAGTCTTGTGTAATGGTATGTCACCAGGATGTGGTATTCAATTCCATCAATTGTGTCATTTCTTATTCCAACTGCATGTGTGTCTGTGAATGTACATATAAAAAAATATATATACACTTTAATATACATAACTTAGTATAATATTTGTAGTGAAAGCCAGCAGTCCCTCTAACATTTTCTAGCCAGCCTATAAAGGGTATTTCTCAAAACAAGCCTACATTGTTGCTGCATCAGCAAGATCTCCAGTTATTCAGGAACAGATTTTGCCATTTGCCATGATTCTCCCTGTTATGTATTTTTATGTTCTGATCACAGATGCTCGGTGATAAAATGTACGGTTTACTGTGGGAGATATTCACTTATGATGCAGGGGACTCTCTTTCCAATTATCTTCAGCATTGAGGTTATTAATGAGGGAAGTGGCTGAGCTGGTCCCTCACCTCCATTGTCAGGTTAACTTTCTGTATTCATATTTAAGTAATTGCTTTTAAGTACTGCTTCTCCATTGGTGCAGCCTCAAAGCCTTTCCAGTACAGTAATGCTTTTGACAAGCTATGGTTTTCTCTCAATGCAAAGGCATCATATCTTATTCCCTGTCTACATGTCAACTTTATAGGAACGAGTGTTGATCCATCTCAGCTCAAGGGTTTCCATCTTTAAAGCTGACAGATTTATAGTCAGATGGTTTCAAATTTTGTAGTTTCCCTTTGTTAGACATCCAGGTCAGTCTTGTGTCTTCTAGGCCTTAAGGCGTCATGCATATTTTTGTTACCATCAAAACATCTCTTCTTATTTGGCCCCTTCATAGATGTCCAAGGAAATAATGTAGCTAGCATTACCACAGTCTGAAGAATGTCAACGTGACCCCACCCATTGCTTTATTCTTTGTAGTGGAGTTGTCCTTCCAGATCTGTTTATCATCAGATGACAATAATGACAGATGCTTCTCCACAGGGTTTTGGTTGTCATCTGGGCTACCAGTCAGTAAATTGTCACTGGTACAACATTAACTCCAAGGATCACTTTCATGTCCTAGGCTTAAAGGCTTTCAGGCTACCAGGGAAGGCTTTTCTTTTTTAGGTGCACAGTGTTGAAGTACAGATTTTAATTGTAAACATGTCTGCGAAATTTTATTTGCACTTGAATGAGCAGGGTAGTATGGACAGCGTTCAGTTGTGTGCGCACACTTTACAATTTAGACGTCCATCCACTAGTGGCAGTTATTCTAGAAGATGGACTGTATTTGCAAAGTGATATTGTTATAATTCTATTGAACTTTTACCTGCTCAGGTGGTACAAGTTCTTCAGTTTAAGGTTTCTTTAGCATGGAAAGGCCTTAACATTGGTATATGTGAGTATTACTTCCTGGGGATTTCTGCCTTCATGTTTTAACTACACCAGGGTTCTCCTTTTAAATTACTTGTAATTGTAATGTATGTGAAAGAATTACAAAATACATTTCTACCTGCACTTTTTCTTGTTCCTGCATGGGATCTGAACTTGGATCTCACTTTTCTGGCCCAAATTAGAGTCCCTTCATTCTTGTTCATACAATTAAATTCTTATCTTATTTTTGAAGATTATGTGCCTATTAAATATAACTTCTGCTAGACGACTGGGTTGGAGACTATCCTTCAAATTTTCAGTTTTCTCTAAAAGTGTTGCCCATTTAGGGTAAAACAATCTTTTTTTGCCCCAGAGTTTCTTGCCAGACCAATTGACATATTTTTGTCAACCAGTCACTATATTCACAGTACTAGCCACTTCCATACTGATGAAGTTACTAAAGCCCTCATTAAGAGTGCCCTTTTCATTCTGATGGGACCGGTAACATGCATTTATAGCCTCTCCAGAATGATGAGATCTGTGGAACAATGCAGATCTCTTACATTTACACAGAGATTTTGGCTACTGAAAACAGCCAACATCTCTATAGGAAAGTATGGAGAAAATTAGAAATTACTGTGTGAATTTGGCCCTAAATGACTGGCCCCCTGGTTATTTCTCATTTCTTAGTAGAACCTCAGGGTCCAACTTGTAAGGAGCATGATATTCCCCAGCCCACATTTGACCATTATGCCTGGTATCAGCAAATAAGCGCGTGGGACAAACCCTGCCCATTTTCTGGGGCATTCATAATGAGGGCCTCAGTTATTTTGTCCCTGCCTTAAGTTAGTTTGATTCCACTTAAGTAATTTTGGACCCACTCGAGTAGAGGGGAGAATCTACTTCTAACTAATTAGAAAGACACCTGTCCAGAAGATTTATGAAGTCGCAATGTGATTCTTTGTTTTCTTATGTGAAGCATTATTGCTTGAACTTGGACAGCAGAGTATCATTCAAATTCTTTAATCCTTTTTACTGTGATTTCTGGAGAATCCTTGACCCACCTTTTAGAAGAATGCTGTAGTTAAATAAAGAGTTCATTTGCCGCAGATTATTTACTGCCCTCCTGTCGCTCCTATTGAGAATATCTGGATTCTAGATTTGATTTCTTTTTTCAAGAAATACTATAATTATTCTGGTTTTGTGTATTAGCCACTCTGATGGCATGTAATTCAAATCTCAACTGCCACCAGCATCCATGTGCTTTACATAGTCGAGGATGTCTTCACTCTTGGAGCCCACCTGGCTCTATCCATGTCATTTTTCTGTGACACCTGGCACCAGTGATCAATAGACTGACAGCTGAAAATTATTTGATCTAGTCTGGTACCTGGGAGTCGCTTGCATAAAGATTCTGTCCAAGATGTTCACACCTTTTGTTTTTCTGGTGTGAGATTTGAATTTGCTTTTCACGTGTACCCTCCATTTCAGCACCTTCATTCTTGTTACCGTAAGTTTTTATTATTTTGGTTGGCAGTAATTTATGCTAGAAGATAGTGAATCACAGGCTCTCTTTTTTCCGTATCTGTCATGCTTTTCTCTGATAATGCTGTTACAACTAGGGTAAAAGTCCAGTTTTTCCAGAAGATGTCTGAGAGTTTCCCTTCTGTCAGGTTAAATCTTTGACCTCATTTTTGCTGCCTCTTGCTTCCCACGATGAAGAACGGCTGCATAGACTATACCTGAGAAGAGCAACCAGTTCTCTTCCAGGGGAGGCTCATCAATAGATATATGCACTGAATAGTCCCGCCCACGTGCGGGACCCTGGAGCATATACAAAGTACATATATATATATATGTATGTTTAAAAACGTAAAAGTATAAAGTACACGCAAACATCCATATATATGTATATCAACATACATATTCATGCAGCCTGAACCACCAAATAGGCTAAAATGCCAACATTTCATTGGCTTTTTCATTTAAAGTAAGTACATATCTATTTAGCATTTATATAACATGGAACACTGTTTAAACGTAGCCTTTATTTTCAAAGAAAAGGGTAAAGTATTAGATATCATGTTATCCCATAGGCTGCATAGAGAAACCACAGTAGAATAAAACTGTCGCCCTGACTTTAAGACCCCCAAGACCTCCTTTTTTGTTTGATCTGTTTTATTGACTTTTTCGAAAGATTTTGCATATAACAAGCGTATACGTTTCTCACAGGAGCATGTTATACAAGACAATGCAGTTGTAAGTTAACAAATAGTATGCTTGCCAACTTGTGTGAGCACAGATGTTGAACCTTACATGAAATAAAACTTGTACGATAATACTGGCCTGTAACAGTGACAGGAGACTGTTATATACTTGCAAGAGTTGACTGCCTGAGTGTTTGGTGCAAGCGCTCTTACTAAATCCTTGTAACTGTGCTGTATCTCCGGTGGCTATTGATCAAATAGCTGTATCTAACCCAACAACTTGCAACACCAAATAATAGGGAGAAGAACAAGGGTGAGCCTAACTGATGGAGGGGGCATGTACCTGCATCCTCCGTGTCACTCCTGTGGTTTGAATTGGTCAATTATGTTGACTTAGTCCGGCACTCAACCTTGTTGTGTGTGATATTTGTTGTGTGCACCTTACCAGACTTTATAAGGGCTTCAGTGTTATCATGTGCGTGGTTCAAGGCATTCTTCTTCGGGGTTGACTATGGAATCTCCTGGGGCTAGTTCTAGTTGGAGCATTGTTAGAATTACATTCTAGGAAGCTGAGATTGGGTATTTGCTTAATTCATGGGTGTCTTCTCTTTGAAGGGCAGTGCCCTCCGCTTTAGCCCAGTTCAGCATGGATTGAGACCAGGCTTGTAGAGTCGGGGGGTCTTCGGCTTCCAGAGTCTTGTTATAAGCCTCTTGGCCACCACCAGTCCTAGGTCCAAGAATCTGGAAGCGGCTCTGTGCTTTTTATCCCTGATGAATATCCCTGTAATACAGGCCTCACAGCTGTATCACTCCCCTCCAATAGCTGTATAGTTTGGTGCACGACCAAAGCATGTGTAACAAGCCAGTGTCAATTAACTTACAGAGTGGGCAGAATGCGTCTATCATGTTGAAATAGCTGTTAATTTTGTCTGGGAAGAGGTATGCCCTGTGCACTATCTATCATTGAATTAGTCGAAACCTCCCGTTTCTAGTGATCATTCTAGGGCTTTCCAGTATCGTATTCCATTCTTTAGATGTGCATTGGCGGGCCAAATTCATCTCCCAACGGCTTCACAGAGGTGGCAGGTCAATTGCAGAGTGTGCTCGAAGTGCCTCCGCAAACCATTTAATGAGGTGTCGTCCTGTGCCCATCACATGTATGTATTGCATCAGTATATGTGTTTGCGGCTCTTGCGAGATGACAGCCCAGTGGCGTCCCAGCGAGCCCACCCTTGAGGCGTGGTTTAATAGGAGTCCTGATGGGACTCCCTCCTCGTTTACCAGATCTACTAATGTCCGCAGCACGCCATCAGTATAGAGGTCTTCTAACATGTGTATGCCTGCCTCGTGCCAGGCTGCAAGCTCTGCCGTTCTAACCCTGCCTCTTCCCCTTGGCATTCCCAGTATCGGAATAACTGGTGCATAAGGCGTGATGTGCCTGGTTAGATGTAAGGCCTGTCGAAAACATTTCTGGGCTACCTGCACCAGTAGAGCGAGCGACCTGTGTGGCCTGGTGCATGGGTGAAAAATTTGCAAAACCATATCTTTGGTGTTCGGGGGACCATTCCCCACTGTGTTTGCTATGTGTAGTTCCGCCATCCAGCCCACCACTCATTGTATCTGGATTGCCAAATTGTAGTGTTCCATGTTCGGCAGAACCAGCTCCCCCTGAGTCTGGGGTAAGTATAATTTTGCAAGCACCACCCTGCATTGTGTTTTGCACCAGAGGAGGTCTCTGGATGCCCCAGTGCCCCGCCGATTGTCACATGGCCAAAAGACACACATTGCCATGCCCATCTCCAGAGGTTCAATAGCCAGGGAGTAGATTAATGGCGAGAGGGGGCATCCCTGTCAGGTGCCCCTGCCAACTTTTATGGGCCATGAAAACAAGGAGCCTGTGCGAACCCGTACTGTAGGTGCCCCATATAGTAATTTGACTAGACTTAGAAAGTAAGGTCCAAATCCGTAACGCAAACAAATAGGGCCAGCCACTCAATCGTGTCAAAGGCTTTTTCTACGTCTAACACTAGGCAGCCCGCCTCCAGCCAGTCCCCTGTGGCATTTCTCATTACCCGAAACAACCTACTTATGTTGAGAGAGGTGTTACGAGAAGGAACAAACCCATTCTGGTCCTTGTGCCCAAATGTGGAATAAATGGAGCTAACCGTCCTGTCAAGACTCCTGCTGAAATGTTATAATGCCCATTCAATAACACCAGGGGTCGGTATGCACCTGTATATGTGGGATCTCTGTCTATCTTTGGGAGAGTGATTAGCGTAGCTTCTGTGAGGGAGACTGGGAGGCATGTAGATTGCAGTGCCTCTGTGTATACTCGATGTAGCTGTGGCATCAAGAGATCAGCATACGTTTTATAGAAATCAGGTGGAAAACCATCTGGGCTCAGGACTTTTCCAGATGCTAAGGCATGCATCGTGCCCCTTATTTCCTCTGGTGTGAGTTGGGTTTCTAGTTCCATGTGTTGCTCGGGCGTGAGGTTGGAGAAGTCAAGGCTGCCAAGTAAGGCATATATGTCTGTCTCAGATGCTTCCAGTGTTGATATATACTTGTGTGAAACGTATGGTCAGCTTGTTGTGGATTTCGTGTTGTGTATATTGTAACCCACCCTCCTGGGATCCAAGTGCTGAGATAGGACCCAATGATTGGTCTTGTTTGATCAACCAGGTCAGGATGGGCTCAGAGCGGTCCGCCTTATCATGAATTTTCACTGAGTGTGCTGTGTAGTTCAGGCATCTTAGACACTCTAATAGCGTTGCATGTTTATTGCGTGCTTCCAGTAATGGGGTGGAGCCGGTGGCCTCTGTTATCGCTTGTGTCTCTAGTGTTAACGGATCCCTCTCTACTTCCTGAAATTCGGACTATTTGTCTCCTCATACCGCAACCCAACGCCAGGCACGTCCCACGCAATATAACTTTCAAGGCGTCCCATTCCACCAGGGTGGAAGAGGCAGTGCCTGTATTATGTGCAAGGTACTCCTGATAGCTCCCACCTAGTGAATCTCAGAATGCGGAGTTTTCCAGCATTACTGGCTGTAGCCTCCATGTAGGAATTTCGGGGGACCTGTTTTCCCAAGTGACTGTGATGTAATGTGGGTTGTGGTCGAAGTGTGTGCAGCATAGGTATTCTGTGTCAGCTACATAGGAAAGCATGGAGGGTGAGCTCAGGAATCTGTCCAGCCGTACATGCAGGGTATGGGGTGCAGAGTAAAAGGAGTATATCCGCACTCCAATATTGCGATGTCTCCAGACATCAACTACATTCCAGCTGGGCCCCAATCCTCAGTAAAGTCAAGTTTGCGGATGCGGTAGTGCATTGTAGGGGGGGGGGAGATCTGTCTAGCCTTGTGTACATGATGCTATTAAAACCTCAACCTTTCAACCATGTTGTGTCACACCATTTAGTTAGTATCTGCGACAGTGAACTCAGGATACATCCCTGATCGGTGTCTGGGGCATATATATTGCCCAGTAGAAGATGACGCCCATCTAGCCTACCCTTTAGAATCACATATCTGCCTTTTTATACTAAACAACCTCCTCTACTAGAAAAGGGGTGCTTGGGCGAATCCAGATCAGGGTTTCACAGTCATATGAGGAACAATTGGTGGTGTGTTTCCTGCAAGAGAGAGATGCTTACATTGTGCCTCTTAAGATATGAGTACACTGTACCGAGAAGGTTTGCGGAGGCTACGTACATTCCAAGTAAAAATCTTGTGGTTCGTCATGGCACTGAAGGTGGGAATGCTACCATGTCCATGTGTGCAGACATATGTGTAGGTTGATTACCTTCTGTGTCGCCATACATGCCCCCCAAAATTGCCCAAGTAACTAGGTTTAAAACTGAAGAGCCAACATGCTAATATAGGAATATTAAAAGAGCGGTCCCTATTAACAACAGGAGCTGCCCAAACCTTGGCGGGAGAGAATCTTCCAGTGTAACCAATGAATTCCCTGTGTGAGAGAGAAAGAGAAGGGGTACGGGGCCTTGTGGGCTATGCCGTGTGAAGAATCCCCTAAGTTCTGCCTAGTGTGTCGCGCTTGCGCATTTAGAGTGAGATTAACATCTCGGGTGAACTGAGTGGTTCCTGATACATTAACTAACACTTTTACCCCACCCCCCTCAGAGATTCCAGTGTAGTAGGATTAAAGTACCAACATCATTGGGGTGCAGTCCTCCAGGGAGGCCGCAGATCTGGAGCGCTCACGTAAGTGTCATATAATGTCATCTTAAGTCTGTGGTGTTACATCTGACAAATATAGTGAGGCAGTGTCCAATGGGCCTGCCGCCGATGAGCTTTTGTCTTCAGAAGAGGGGATTGGGGTTCCTCCTTTGCTAGCTACTTCTGAGATCACAGCTATGCACTCTGCCACACGTATGGCCTCCTGCCGCTCTTGCATGATTTGCTCTGGGCCTGGCATTGCTGTCACGCTGGATGTTCGTTTCATGTTCCGTCGGCTAAGATTCCTAGGCCCTGTTGCTGTGCCATTCCGAGTTCTGAGTACCCAAAAACTGGCCTGTAGTTTCTAGCCAGTCCTAAATGTCTTGGGGTGTGTCAAAGAATCTCGCCTTACTGTCCTAAACCACTCGGTGCCTTGCTGGGTACAGTAATGATTGTGGAATGTCTAGCTGCCAGAGCTTCTGTTTTACTTGCGGAAAAGAGCCTCTTTGACACTGCACTCTTAGTGTGTAGTCAGGAAGAAACAGGACTTTCACATTCTTATATTTAATTTCAGGCAGTTTTCTTGTTTCTCCTAATATCATATCTCTGTACCTGTAATGCAACACCTTGAAGATGAGTGGTCGAGCCCCCATTCCAGGCTCCAGGTTTTCTAGAGGGGATGCACTGCGCCACTCTATGGTGAAGAATGGGAATAGAAATGAGGAGGGTAGAATGTCTTTAAACCATTGTTCCATGAAAGTAACCACTTTCTGGCCCTCTTCTCCCTCCCGCAGGCCAATCAGGTGATATTGTTCTGTCTAGAGTGGTCCTCCGCATCCTCCACCTGGTCCTAAAGGTAGTGTATTCTGGCCTCATGTGCATTTTGTTCTTTTTCGATGAAATCAGTAGCCCGCTTGAGGTCTGCTATATCTTGCTGTGCGGAGGTGACCCGATCTTTCAGCTTCCTGTGTCTGCATGCAGTAGAGTCGGGTCCACTGCTACTTTGTCAATTTTGGATTCTAGCGACTCTGTAGATCTCTCTATGGCATTCAGAATTGCATCCAGTCTGTCGTCTGGGAGGTACTGCTGTGGTGTATCCTCTTGGCCTGTGACGGTTTTCTAGCCTTCTCCGCCGTTGGACTGGTCCCCCAGGGTGAGTAAGGATCTCCTGCAGAACATCTCATAATAGATGTTGTGCGGCTGCATAGAAATGTATCGGATTATGAAGCTATGTGGCGGAGCGGCTTTAGAGCGCGTCCGCCATGCTGCCCCTGCAGGCAATACCCCCAAGACCTTCATGGTCCCATCATGCCCCACAGGTGACAGGTCAGTTCTTTTTCTGGCTCTTTCTGTGAGGATCCTGGAGCATTGAGCTCATCAGTTTTTGACTTTTCTGTCAATAATTATTATCTAGGAGTATTTTCTCTTGACTTCACTCAACATTTTTTACTGCTGGCTATACTTTTAGCTTTTTTCTGACTATTTGGAATACAATTTTAGGCAGAAATGCCAGCTTTATTCAATAACTGTCCCTCGTGTGGGAAAAAGATGGCTAAATCTGACCCACATTCGGTCTGTATTGGGTGTTTGCCATTTTCCCACAAGCCAGACAAGAAAATCACAAAAGACAAGTGGGTGCTCAATATTGTGCAGGTAGGTTACTTAATCAAATTCAAGTCCCCACCTCTGACAGTTCAACCTCGGAGAATGTCTGTACAATAACACAACTTACTTCAGGCTGAGGTAACTGTTCTGCTGCAAAAAGAAGCCATTTAAAAACTTCCCTTTTCCCAACAATGGCAGGGAATTCACTCCCACTACTTCTTGTTATTTAAGAAGGGTCCAACCCGGGAGTACCAACTCGTACTTGAATTAAGACTTCTTTCTTTCTTTTTTATTGAATAAGAAAGACAATACAATAACATTTGACGATAAAGTGGCACAGTGCATTTGTACAGTTGTAATTACGTCGTTACTATAGACCAACACTCTCCTTATATAACTAACAGTTGTCTCTACTTAATGAACGCTTAAATAAAAAAATGTACTAATTTCTGCGGGGAAGAATCATTAAACGGTGTCCACAAAATTCCTCTCCTTTTTTTCCACGGTCCACTTTTGTGGGCAACCTCTCCCTTCGTATATCGCCCTCTCAGCCTGCATACACCAATCCATATCGGGTTCCCAGTCACGAAACTGAAGCCCCGTTCTTGCTATATTGCGTTTTGCCACCTGTTATAATTGGGGGTCTCTGGTTGGCACAGGTATGCACTTGTGACAAACAGGGACCCTCTCTTCTAATCAGGGCAAGGGAATTACCCCTTAAGAATAACCCCTGCTCACCCTCTAGGTTGCGTGGCGCGAGCAGTCAAGGCTAATCTCAGGAGCGTTGTCAGTTAAGCATTTATGATTACACACAGCAAATCCAATGATCCCCCCCAAAAATAGACACCAGGCGGTATTTCTATAAAAATATGTAGACTTTATGTAAAAATTATATATCGTTAGGCAAATTATCACAAGACCTTTTATAACGTTTTCAGAGGGGGCTACAAGAGTTCAGAATGGCAAGTGTTTCTTTAAAATTCACAGAATCACTTAAGCTGCTTCCATCAGGTTCTTAAGGTCTCAAAAACAGTGTCGCCACACTTAGGGTACTGTATCCAGGCGCTGGGGCAAGGGTCGTGAGGGCTGTGCGCTTCACGGTGCTTCTGTTCGCCTCGTACGGGCCGGGAGAACCGGCCTTGCCGATTCTTATGCTTCTCGCGGTGCGCCGCGTACGGCGCGGTCGATCTCCTCTGCAGGGTACGAGTCGTACGCTCTGGTGCGGCTCGTACTGCCAGACGAACCAGAGGCTCCTACTGCCGGGTACGCGCCTCACGCGATCAGCGCACAAGGCGGGCAGGCAGGAGCGCACAGGGGCAGGCCACAGCGCACACGACCACAGGGAAATAAGAACGTTGCGGGCCCGAGCCCGTTGCAGCCAGCTGATCAAAAGGGCCGTACCTGGAAGAGTGTGGAGCAGTTTCAGTCGTCCCTCATTGTAGAGGACGAGTCGTACGCTGTGGGTGCGCTTCGTGGCACCAGTGTATCTTCGGGTCTTTAACTCAGTGGGCGGGTTCTCACAGGTAGGCGCGGCCCACGACCTCCAATACGGACGGTACTGGGGGTCACCTCAGGAGGGCGGCGCAGCCTGTATTGTGCCTCAGGAGGCAAAGCGGGGCAGCCGGGTACGTTCGAGCGTACGGGCGGCCGTCCAGGCGTGGATTGCACTCCGAAGGGGAATTCCGGCGGGAGGGGCGAGAGAGCACTTCAGCACGCTCCAGTCACAGGCGGGGTGGCAGAGAAGCAGGCGGCCTGACCCGAGGGGCAGAGAGCGGCTCTAGCAGAGCGGGGCTCTCAACGGGTAGAAGGGCAGTCAAGCTCCCGAGTGCCACGGCCCTAGGAGGGGCGAAGGGGCGCAGTCTCAGCTCCGGCGGGAGGAATACACTGCTCGAGTCAACAGACGAGTGAAGACACAAGGAACCCACTGGTCCTGGGGTTCCGTTCAGGGGGCAAGCTCAGTCAATCCCTTGGAGATAGTTCTCAGCACAATAAAGCAAAGTCCTTTTAGGTATTCTCCTCTCCTTCCTCAGCAAGGCAAACTGCAGGCCAGTCCTTCAGCTTTTTCTAGGTCCTTCTAGTTGGGCAGAGGTTCGTTGTGGGAAAACAGGATCTGATTTGTTAGGAGCAGGGCTCCTACTTTTATAGTCAGTTTCTTTTGTCTTTTCAGGCCAGGGTGGCCTTTGCAAAGTACTTTTCAGCACTGGAGCACTTTGTTGTGTAGACTGCCTTCTCCTTTCAGTGTGTGGGGCAGGGACAGCAGACGCTCCACAGGAAGTGGAGCGAGCATTGAGATGACAAGTACAGCCAGGAGCACTTTGTTCACAGTCTTCCCTCTTCCTGGGCTAGGTGTCGGCAGAGTCATCAGTCGCTCCCCAGGAGATGGAGCCAGCATTGTGGTGGCACAGCACAGCCCTATTCAGAGCCAAGGGGCACTCCCACCACCCACCTTGGTGTCATCCCTCCATTCACCACCTGTCATCCCCAGCCCTGTCACTCACACAACCCAGACAGCAGATACACATCCTGGCAGAGGCGGGCTGAAATGGTTAGGCAAGCAAATGCTAACTTTCTAAAAGTAGCATTTGCACACAAAGGATATTAAAATAAACTTTACTAAAAGAAGTATTTTATTATTCTGAGTTCAGGCATACTAAGCTTGACTTTCTACCATGCTCCCTGAGTCTGCTGGGATTATAGAGTGTAATAATTCCAGCAGCCCATTCTGGCCTACGGAGAGCAGGTAGCCTTACAATAGTGAAAAACGAAAATGGTTGTCATTCACTATTAGGACATGCCACACACACCAGGGCATGTCCTACCTTATGCTTACAATGCACCCTGCCCTTGGGCCTACCATAGGGGTGATTCACATTAAGTAAAGGGAAGGTTTAGAGGCTAGCAAGTGTGTGCACTTGCCCAGCTAGCATGACAGTACCAGACTGCACGAAGGTTCTGTAATGGCAGACCTTAGACATATTTTAAAAGGCTGCTTCTGTGGGTGGCGCAACCAGCGCTGCAGGCCCACTAGCAGTATTGGCATATACAAGCCCTGGCACTCCTGGTGCACTTTACTGGGGACTGACAGTAAATCCAATGAGCCAATCATGGAAATCAATCATAGGTACAGTTTACATTGGGAGCACTTGCACTGCGGCACGGATTGGCCGTGGCGCAGTGCCCTGAGCAGCGAACACCATAAAAACATCTGAGGCACATCAGCAAAAAGTGGAAGGGAGACTCACGCCAAGGTGCCAGGTCTAACACCACCACACATCGGCAGGAGACCCAGGTCCTTTATTTTGCCGTCAGGTCAGTGGCATCCCATATGTTGAGGAGGCACCATCTAGGCGTGACCTCCATAGTTTTCCAGCAAACGTCCCACATTTCGATGTTATTTCCCGCCAGTACGTCCGCAGAATCGGGCAAACCCACCACAGATGTAAGTACGTCCCCACCTGGCCACACCCTCTAGGGCACAGTGAGGAACTTAAGGTACCCATTTTAACCAGCGCTACACTGGTATAATATGCTCTGTGTAGGAGCTTAAGCTGAATTAATTTGAACCTGGACCGAATTGCCACCTCTCGTTGGGAGGCCAGCGCTTCCTGCCATTCCTCATCATTTAAGTCACCCACATCTTTCTCTCACTTGGCTTGAATTTTCCCAAACACATCAGGTGTGTTATTTAGTATCTTCCTGTAGGTCAAAGATATCGCTTTCTCCTTAAGATAGTCATCAAGGAGTCTGTCCTCTAAAGGTGAGGCCACCGGAAGATCTGTACCTTTGGGGATTACCTTGTGTAGTGCGTTTCGGACTTAAAAGCATCTAAAAGTTTCCCTCACGCTCAACTCATAGTCTCGTTGGAGGTCAATGAAGGGAACCACTTTGCCCCCTGCCCACACATCCATCGAGAGACCAATCCATTCCCATTTATCAAATCCGGAACATTTTGCTAGGAGCCCCAAGCAGTCCGTCTCCAGAAGGGGGGTGGCCTTTTGATTGTTGGAAGGGTGATTCTCCATCATACCTTCTTTTCGTGAGCTTAGTCAATGAAATGAGGGGGATGCAGTTATTCCAGAGAAGGGTCCGGATTTCTGACTCCATGGCCTGAAAAGATTTGGTTGGGACAGGATATGGTGCGTTTTTTTAAAACTTAGGCGAAGCAGGGCAGGGCCATCATTTTGTACAGAGACGCCCTACCCATCAGCGTAAGGGGCAAGTTCTTCCAATGCTACACATCGTCTTGTAGGCGATGGAGCAGGTGGGCTAGATTATTGCCGTAAAATGCCACTGGGTTTGTCGTGATATAAATTCCCAGGTATCAAAATCCTTCTGTGACTATCTTGGCTCAGCAAAGTGTGGGCAGATCAGAACCCCTTCCGGTCAGTATGTAAATGAATGATTGATCCCAATTTATAGTGTATCCCGAGTATTTTTGAAAAAGGGTGAATATGTGTAAGATTCTATGAATTGAAAAATGTGGTTTGGCCAAATAGAGTAAAATATCACCGGCATAGAGGGAGATTCTATCTTCCCAGTCCGCCAACCAATTTAGTCCCCTTATATAGAGCTCTCCTCTAATTCAAATTGCCAGTGGTTCAAGGACTAGAGCGAATATCAGCGGGGAAAGTCGACACCCCTGTTTCGTCCCTTTCTGCATAGTAAAAATTGCAGACCAGCCACCATTTACTGTCACTCTTACAAGGGGCTCCGAATCAAGGAGCCGCACCCGTGACAGGAATTTACCTCCGAAACCGTAGTGTTCTGGTGCCCCAAACAAGTAGGGCTGAAGGTTAAGTGCAGTATTCCTGCCGGGCAGAAAGCCGGACTGATCAGGGTGGATTAATTTATGGAGTAGAGGTGACAAATATGTGGCCAGGATTTTGGTCAGGATCTTCACTTCTGGGTTTTTCAAGGACATAGGCTGTTATGAACCTCAGCACTCGGGAGGTATCCCCTGCTTGTGGATGTGGATCACTACCCCATTAGCCAACCTTTGAGTTTCAGGGAGGATCCCATTAGCAATGCTTTCTTCATACATATCAACCAAGTATGGGGCCAATGTGGATGCCGCTGCTCACTTCCGCCGGTCCCTGCTTCTGTGCTTCTCTCGTGGGCCTCCGGTGCTTCAGCCCACTCCACAGCCGGTGCTCCACAAGGCAGTCTTTGCCGGCCGCAGACAATCAGCTATTTCTCGCCCCAGGGATGCCGGAGGACTGCAATTTCAGGACTGAGTCTGCCCGAGGCGCGGGGGGCCACTGGGATATCCTGAACTCTGGGCTTAAGCAGATTATTTTGGCGTATTTTGGGGGTTTTGGTTTGCGGGTCTCAGAGCTCTACTCCAGTGCGGCCACGCCCCCCTTGAATTAAGACTTTTAAACAAGTTAATTCGCAAGGATGCTGGCACTTCACCAAATTTTCCCCCAGCTCCATCAAGAGGACTGGATGTGCTCCATCGACCTGCAGGACGCATACTTTCATGTGCCGATTTCCCGAAAACATAGGAAATTCCAACAGTTCCAAGTGTCGTCAGAGCACTTACAGTACAAGGTTCTCCCTTTCGTGCACAAGTCAGCGCACCTTATGTTCTCAAAATGCAGGGCAATGGTAGCAGCCTTCCTGCAGAAGCAAACGTTATTCAGCTACCCGTACTTGGACGACTGGCTGCTCAAGAGCTTGTCACCTCATCTACGGCAGGAACACCTTCAATACTGCATTTGAGTGCTAAGCCGTTTGGGCCTTCAAGTCAACTACAAAAAGTCTGTCCTCAACCCAACCCAACCCAAAGGATTCACTACCTGCGTGCGAGTCTGGATACCGTAGATGCAAGAGTGTGTCCTTTGGAGGAGAGGTTATCCTCAATCACCAACAAGTGTCGCACTCTCCTCCACACCCCCAGCATGACAGGTATCCTCTCTACTAGGATGTATGGCGTCCTGCATCTTCATTGTTCCCAATGCCAGGCTGCAAATGTGACCTCCCCAGCAGGCATTAGAGGATCAGCCATTGCAGATCTTGGACCACTGGGAGGACTTCACAGTGACTGTGCCTCGGATGGCCAGAGAATCCCTACAATGGTGGATGAAATGTCTGCATCTTTTGAAAGGAGTCCCTTTCCATCAAGACCTTCCCAGCCAGACGCTCATCACGGACGCATCCCTCTAGGGTTGGGGAGCCCACATGGGCCCTCTCCAAATTCAGGGGATGTGGTCAGAAGTGGAGAAGGGGTATCGCATCAATATGTTGGAACCAAGAACCGAACAACTAGCGCTTAAGTCATTCTTCCCTTCCATACAGGCTTACTCCCTGTTAGTTCCAACAGGCAATATCACAACCATGTATTACCTGAACAAACAGAAAGAACCAGGTCT